>NW_027172877.1:0-1200000 GCF_018151085.1 Drosophila tropicalis
CATTACTCGGCGCTGCATATTGCCCTGGGTAGTTAACGTTCATACCATTATTACGCTGATAGTAGCAACTTTGTTGCGGCTGCTGGGAACAACAACTCAACTGAGCCGTTCGGGATGAAGGACTCTCCGGCCACATGGAGCGTCCAGGAACTTGTCTGATATGGATTACTGCTGCCGCCATGCTGAGTATTTTATCATATTTATTGTAGTACATCTCATTACCAGGATGATGGTACGACGACGAGGCAGCCGTCGCAGCCGGAGGAACGGGCGGAATTGAGGACGTCGTTTGATTGCCCGTTTGTGGCTGTGTCCAATTGTAGGGAGCTATTTGCCGACTTCAGTTCTGGCGGTGCTGGGTTGTAAAGCTGTGTCGGGTTGGCTGGATACATCGGCATGGGCATGGACATGGGCATTGGCATGGACATGGCGTATTTGTCATAGTACTGCGTCTGCCCCACTCCCCAGGCCGCTGTTTGCTCCGCTTGAGCCTGGCATGCTACTCTGATAGCTTCTCGTTGGCTTGATGGCCGCATAATTGGCCTCCAAGCTGGGTAGTTTTTGATTCGGATTTGAATATTGCTGCATATAGGTTTGGCTATTCGGATTTAATTGGGATTTGCCTGCGTTGGCATCTTATATTTATAAGGATCGACATAGGCACTCGTCGGGGGCTGCAAATATTGGCCACCAGGAACTGATGATCCATTGCCGGTTAATCCACCGCTAACGCTTGCCGCGCCACCAACTCCACCGCCATAAAGGCCGTGGCTGTAGCCTGGGGCTTACCAACGTTACCAGCTCCACCTCCTCCAGTATATTTATTGCTCAACTTCTCATAACGTTGTCCCATCGTGGAAGGTATACTTTGATAGCCCATGCCTCCGTTTGTGGGATTGTAACCTCCAGAACCATTGTAGGATACCATATTGTAATTATACGGATCCATTGGCATGACACTGCCGTATCCCCCATAATTCTGATTATAGAAATGAGATTGTGTTGACTGTTGCAGTTGCTGTTGTTGCTGGTGATGCTGATGTTGCTGGTGTTGCTGATGTTGCTGATGTTGCTGGTGTTGCTGCTGTGTGGTCAGTGCCTCACTGTAAAACGGAGCCACTGTTGCAATTGTGGCCATTGGCATTGAAGTTGAGCTGCTACTGTGGCTGTTGGTGTTGTTGTTGTTGCTGCTACTGCTGTTTCCACCGACACCGCCACCGGATGAAGTGTCGTAGTGACCTCCGGTTAGCGGTGTTGTGGGCGTGGTTGTGGCACTGCCATAACCACTGCTGCTGCCGCTGCTGCTACTACTACTGCTGCCAGAGGAGCTACTGCCCATGGCTGCCGCAGCAATGGCCATGGAGGCCGAGTCCATGACCGCCTGCATCTTGTAAGCTGCAATACAAAAAGACAATAACAAATGAATAATGGTCATGTCAGGTGAAATCTTCAAATATATAATATCGTATCTGTTAGGTAAGAAAAACTTTTCATCAGTGTCTCACAATTTGGCATGATTCTTTTAGCATTTGGAGATTTCAACAGAAATCATGTTAATTAAAAAATGATTATTGTCAGACTTGATTAAAAGAAGAAGAAAAACCGACTCTTCCATATATGCCTATAAAATAAATCGCGGATTAAAAAATGTGTCAAAAACAACTCTCCAAAAGGAGCCTTGATTAGGACAAGTTAGAAGTTATCCCGACAATGATTTCATTAACAGCCAGAAAAAGGATTCAAAAACAATTAAAACATAAGTTCAAAAAATTTAAAAGTTGCTGAGTGAGGAGTCTCCTCTTTATAAAAAAGAGTTCTCCATTTCAATTCGTTATTGACAGTTTACTAAATTAATTAAAAAATTTAAGAAAAATGAATTCACCTTGTTGATCCTATTTTGAGCCCTTACTTTTCTTACTTGATTAAAACCTTAAATCGATTTTGATGAAATACGTCGGGCCACGATTCAAAATATGACTCCCATGTTATACAAAATATGTTCTATCCATTATAACTAAGGATTAAAAGTATGACTCAACAAAAGATTAATCAGTAATCAGATCAAAATATTGTTAAACGATCACATTTTTACTGGTGGAATCATATTTATTTATTCCCAAGACACCAATGGTTTTTCTCAGCCCTGGCAGCAGTTGATACAAATGACCATGGCAAGGACCGCAGTTAAGGTGGGACAAAAGAGCCACAAAGAAAAGGACGCCGAAAAGGAAAAACTCGGAATTGTTGGTCCAAAGCTATAAACGCACGACAAAAATCACAAAAAGTTCACATCACAAGTCTCTCAGCTCAGTGGCTCTCACATATCTCAATTCGGCTCTGCCCAGAACTGAAAATTTATGAAAGGCTGCCAAATTCCAAAAGTTCTTAAAAAGTCTAAAAACATTGGTACAAAACAAACTAAACTTAATTATCAATGGTTAATTTAATTATTAAAAGTATAATCCTACTATACTTTATCAAAAAGAGGGTGGACGAATGTCACTTTCAAGGACTGGCTGCAAACAATACAAAGTAAGTTCCCTTGTAATGTGTTTACACTGCGGCGCGTTTCTTATCGAATTTGTTATTTATGCAAAACAGTCCAATACAAGACAAATCTTTGATTGACACTGTAAATTTGGATTTGTTGCGAAAGCAAACTTCAAATTAAAATAAATTACACTAGATTCAGTTGATCCAATTCTATTATCTACGATGTAAACAGATAAAGAACGCCATCAATCTCATAGCCGAGCATATGGAATCATCGAACCAGTGTGAAATTGAAAGAATCTAAACATACTTTTGGCTTAAAACCTCTTACACTCGTCAATTAAACGATAAAGGAACATATCATACATATTGATATTAAGGTTCGAAGATTGAGAAAATTATGACGCTCTGTCACTTTTGCTAGACCATCAAAGAGTTGGAAAAAGTAAAATAAGTAAGATTTTATAACATTCATATCTATATATCTTGAAGTTAATGAACCCTGAATAAAACAAAATCGGGGTTTACTTTAGCTCATTGCAATCTCTGATCAAACATTTTATTCAAAGAATAAAAAAGAATGTCACTGAATTGGAGTCCTTTTGAACCTTTAAAAATTAATTAAATGTTTTTCTACTGAAATTCAAATGCATTGCAAGCAACTTGAAGGACATTCGACTGAAAAGGAAATGCTTTTACTATCTTTTGTCCTTATTATAAAGTCAAAATTGCATTCATTATATGTGCATATATACATATATATTTATATGTATGTAGATGAGTACGTAAAAGGTGTATACATACAAACAAATGCCCTTTTCGTTTGCCCAGCTCGCTGTGCTATGAACCTTTCACTCATTCACTTTTCATAGAACAGGAAAAAGCAATTATTCCCCCGACATTTAAAATGAAAAATGGTGGAAAACCCCAGTAGTTTGAATGTTGAATAGTTGTGGGTGGAAATTCGTGGAGCACAACACAGAAGAGCACGCAGGAGCAGCGCCACTAGGGTAGCAGCAATTGTGTCAGTTCATGAAATATTTATGATTGACCCACACACACTCGCACACACACACACACACACACACACGGTGTAAAAAACCAATAATTGAGACAATTATTATAGCAAGTCCATAGTCTAACTGCATTCGAACATACCTCCTCCTCCTCCTTCGTTTCGCCTTCTTCTCGCTCCCTTCTTTATGCATTCATAATAACCTGGCGCTAATTCCATCCACCAGCCGCCATTCATGTCGACAGCGACCACCTGTGACGCCGCAGCAGCAGCGGCGGCGGCGGCGAAAGAAGCATCTGTGGGATACCACATGACGGTGCGAAAAGATACAACAAAAAAAATAAACAACGGATTCGAATATAAACAGGTGGACAACAGAACTGAGACCGAGAAAGAACTTTGCTCAACTAGAGTTCATTATGATAATTCACTTTCATTTCATTCGTGGCTACTCCTGGACGGAATATTATTGATGGATGACCTGCATTATGAAGCACTCAAAACAAATGACCACAAAGCACTGATGACACAAGGCCAAAAGTGGCGATTGCCAATAGACGATTGGTATTGGGTTTTTGGCTTTTAGTCTAATTGGGCGTGAAGCCAACTGAAGCGCAAAATAACACAGATCTGAATTTGAGATCAGAAAGGGAATGGTTTCTATCAGATCGGATGTGCTGTAATCAATATGCTTAATGCAAGGCTACTAATGATGAAAATATCTTGCCATATGTTGGCCAATACATCGACAACAACACACACCACGAATACGACCAAGGAATGTGAGAAAAAGGCGCGCATTTCGCACACACTTACTTAGTTACTTTGTTGTTGTTGTTTTCTTTTTTGTTTCTTAATAATTATCAAACTTTCGTCAACGATTTTCAACCTCTCGATTCGATGGTTGCTCTCTTCTAGGCGCGCACGAAACTTTTCATCTGTTGAAGTTCAACAAAATAAAAGTAATCAACAAGGACGCGGAACGCAACGGAATGTGGCAGCTAACGCCGACGCAGTCGACAATGGAAAGTTATACGCACATATATATATATACTTATCCTGCCCTCTACCCACCCACCCCACTTGTAAAGGGGGTGGACTATATAGTATGTATATATGTATGAATGTGTAGTATGTCGACGTCGAGTCGGCGTTTGGCAGTCTATAAAAATGTGAATGTATGGTCTCTCTTCTGTATGTGTGCGTATATATGTATGTAGTGTCTGTTGTGCTTGGGAAAACAAGTGGTTGCCGTGGTGAGAAAAAAAAAAAAGAGGAGAATAAATAAAGAGGGAACTACTAAGAAGGAAAAGGATGGAGAAGGAAAGCAAGGAATATAAATAAACAGAAAAAAGGGATGAGCGGCCAAGGGTGACGTGGCCGGGGCGAGGTGCCCGTTAAAGCCAAAATAAAATTAGACTGACTGACCAAGTTAATACCCAATACATATCAGTATACCCACAGGATGTCACGGCAAGTCCTCTTTTTTATTTCCCTTATATCAGTCATTAGTATTTTACCATTTACTTTTTGGTAAGGTAAAGTTTTCTTCATAAAACTCCCTGAATGATCCATCAAAAGATCCTATATACATAGTAAATGAATAAGTTTGGTTTATCAGCACAAAATGTAAACAAAAAAGTTAAACAGGGAAGAAAGTTTTTCGATAAAAAAGAGTCCAAAAGTTAATAAATGAGTAGATAAATATTGGAAAAACGAAATTTTTAAGTTTTAGTTATCAGTTTTAATGTGTCTGTTTATAGTTTTGAATTTATCAATCTACTGAGAGTAGATTGTAAGTTTTGTCAATATAGCTTTATCCTTTTTTTTGACTGAAGTGAGTTTTATAAAGGTCCTAAGTGGAAAATACATCGACAACAAGATCTAGATCTAGTAAAACTAAGACAAACTGTACAAAAACTAGCCCCAGAATCCAATCTGTATGCCGTATTTGAGTTCGTGACATTATTTTTACCAAAAACTCGATTTCAAGTTTGAAAGAGAGGAACAATCGTTAGTGATTGTTAAATTTTTTGTTTCGTTAAAGTTTCGTTGTACAGTAAAATCGGTTATAACGACGCTCAAGGGAACGACGATTTTCGTAGTTATATACGGAAGACATACTAACCGAAGGCCCTTTTCATATAACTTTGTATTGGGACCAAACAATCACTCATCAAACTTTAGTCGCTATAACCGGACGGACGTTATAAGCGGAGTCCTTGTTCATACATTTGGATTCTGGTCGTATAGATATAAATAGAATAGGAAGTAGTATTTAGTATATGTAGTTTCCACTCTTGTCTCTGGGACCAGACCCACCAAGACCAATCGAAACAATTACTATTTTTATCGAATTTTGAAGTTAGCTTTAATGAAATCGGCTAAAAATATTTGTTCATTTTGTGTAGTTATAGTTTTTAAACGCATCAAACAGAAGTAACTGTAAAATTTGGATTTCGAAAGACAGGCTTTAATTTGAAAAAGCAAAGCGTTTTATTTGTTAATTAAATGTATTAATTGTAACAGAAATAACTTAATCAAAGTGTTCATCCTGAGTAGACCATAACCAATTTGCGTCACATGTACGCTTAACTAAAGTTAATCCGTGTAAAATTGTTTTCTAATAAGTTTTTACCCCACTTTAGCCGCCTTTGTTCAAACGATTAACTTGAAGGTGTAAAACGCCCCCAAAGTGGCTCTTTAATTACGTATACGCAATGTCAACTTTGCGGGTAGGACCTGGCCAAATAGTCTCAATTTATTATTTTTAACTCTATTACACACAAATAAGATTTTATGCCAAAATTCGGCCCCAAAATAGCGTGTTTTTCATATATGTACAGTCGAGTCTCGATAGTTCGTAACCCGCTTAATCAAAATCCTCAATAACTCGTAAGAAACTGCTGTTCCCTGGAAAAAATTTCTGTTCCCTTGCCATTTCTAATTATTGATACTCGACTGTACATAGGTAAACGTTCTGATCGTTATGATATACATACATCGATATGAATATGTATATATATGTATATCCTTTACATTTCAAATGAATAATATTTAGAATAATATTAGGATGATCATTATAATGATGTGCCAAATGGGTATTATAATGTTCAAAAATAAAGTGAAACTTGAAACTTCATTTGTGTAAATTATTAAAAAATTGCCAATATTACTGCTATTTTATTGCTTTCAAGAATAGAATGATCTTGGAATAATATACATAATATTTTTCCATTATGTATTTTATTTTCTAGAAAGTAAACACCAAAATATATGAATATTATTCTAACACAAAAAATAATGTTAATAAAATGCATCCAAATGCAATTTGGTTGTAAAACATATTATTATCAACAAGTTTTTTAGATGGTTTCTTGAGTCACCGTTTCCGCTAATTCGGAAAACAATATTTGAATCTCTTCCATTTTTATGGTAAAAAAGTTAACTTAAGAAAAAGAAGTGAAAAACATTATTTTATTATTCTTATTTTATTTTTTATTATTATTATCAGTGACCTGACTTTACAGCGGCTTAGACCAAAAATATCCTCGTTGCTTGACTGAATCACTTGGACAACTCATCTACCGAGGACTGTATTTTACATTTTGAATTGTAATCGAAACCTAAATCCAAAAATTAATAAATTTCATCAGTCACACTTCAACCTCCACAGAGATAAGACGTGTCACAGCAAACCAAACCTCTACGCAACAAAAAAACAAACAACAACAAAATTCAAACTCGACAAACAAAGTTTAAGCACAAAGCAAAACAAAAAACGAAAACAAAACACTCACTGCTAACCGTTAAGCCGGGCTTGGCCCGACAACACCAACCATGCGAGAACCACCAGACATTCAACCCAACAACAAACATTTGGGCGAACCAACATACATAATATTAAAACGAAATGATAACTGTTCATTTGAAAAAGTATCACCGTTCATAATTAAAAAAACAATTGACTACACTTGCGGAGGCGAAGTCGAATCTTCAAAAAAATAAGGGACGGCTCACTTCTAATAAAAACAAAAAACAAACTGCAAGCATTAAAACTATTAAAACTAACAAAAATGACTGATATCAATGTTTCCGCGTCAGAACACAAAACATTAAACTTCACAAAAGGAGTAATCTACTGCAACGAACTTCGAGGCATAGATGAAAATGATATCCTACAAGAACTAAAGACACAAAAAGTAACAGAAGTAAAAAAAATATTAAAAAAAACAACCAAATACAACACAACAAATTAACAACAGTCAAAACAACAACGCCATACTTATCGAAACCGGACTCATCACTCTAACATTCGCGACTCCCAAACTACCAGAAGCCGTCAAAATCGGATACGAAACCGTACGCATCAGGCCTTACATCCCTCTTCCACTCAGATGTAAAAAGTGTCTTCGCTTTGGACATCCTACATCTGTTTGCAATAGCCAGGAATCATGCAAAAACTGCTCAGAGCCAAACCATACAGACGAGATCGAATATTGTGCAAACAATAAAAAATGCCTTAACTGCATTAATAACCCAGAACTAGACCATCAACACTCACCCTCGACCGCCAATGCCCCACATTCCGCAAACAACAAGAATTAACAGCAATAAAAATCACCGAAAAGGTAGACCACAAAACAGCACTTCACATATACTCCACAAGACACAGCCAGCAATTGGGAAACACATACGCCAACACGCTTAGACGTCCCACTCCGCGCACAACTAATACCCCAATCGACACACTACACAGGAATATTAACACACACCCGCAAAAACAACCCACCCCCGCATCAACCACCGGACACAACCCACCAGCCAATTCAACAAGAGTAACAAAGTCTCCAACACTACAACAAGCGAAAGATAAAATGCAAGACACACCAGAGGACATGGAAACCGACGGTAACCCAAATACATCATACTCATCACAACAAACTAAAGATTTAAAAATAAGAATTTTTGCCAAAGACCCCAAGACTAACCCCCTTTCTACCAATTTCAAACCCCCAAAAACAAAAACAAAAACCATACCCCCAACCAAAAACCAACAGACCAACAACAGCGACAGCGAATCCACATAAGCAACAAACTTCATTAAACTAAGCCTTACTTAACATAAAATATGCTAAGAATAATACAATGGAACTTAAAAGGGTACACTAACAACTACATCGAACTCCTAACCATAATAAAAAAATACTCACCACAAATAATATGCCTTCAAGAGACACACTATTATAACACACACATACCCATACCCATTCCAATTAACTACCAAATTTTTACCAACACAGCTTCCAACAGGTTTGGCGGCACAGCCATATTAGTTCACAAAACCATCCAAAACACCCAGATAAACCAAACCGACCATTTTGAATCCCTTAGAGTTGAAATAGAATCTAAATTAAAAATCCAAATTACCTCAATATACCTTTCCCCTAACAAGACTTTCTCCCTTAAATCCTTAAACGACAACCTCAACCCAACCAACAACACAAATCACATTATCGTAGGTGACTTCAACAGCTGGCACAACAGCTGGGGTTCACCACACCCAAACAGAAGAGGAAAAATCCTTCACAAATTTCTACAAAATGCTAACCTCCACATCCTAAACGACGGGTCCCCAACACACCTTTCAACACACAACACATTCACACACACCGACCTGTCACTATGTTCTCCACAGCTTACCCCATTCACTAATTGGGAAATTATCGACGACCTCCACGGAAGCGATCACTTTCCAATCCTTATCTCCTTGTTTTCTCAATCAAAAACAAATAACTTCTTTCGTCCTTTTTCAAAATTAAAGAAGCCAACTGGTCAACTTTTACCCAATCAACACACGCTTTAAGTGAGAAAATACCAATAAGTCCAAATATTAACAAAGAAACTGCAAACATTTGCAAAATCATTATTCAAACTGCACACCACAACATACCACAATCCTCTCCCAACCGCTTCAAAAAAAAATACACCATGGTGGAATAAAACTCTCACCGAACTCAGAGCCAAAAAACAAAACACATGGAAAACTTTCAAACATAATAGTAACACTGATAATTTAATTAATTAAAAAAGCCAACGCTCTCTTTCGGAGGGAACTTAAAATATCCAAAACCAGAGCTACAACCGAATTCACCTCCACAATACGACAGAACACACCCTCCCACAGAATCTGGGCCAATATCCGACGCTTTTGCGGACTCAACCCAATCAAACAAATCCACTGCATAAAAAACCCAACCAACAACTTACCCACAACAGATACATCCTCCATAGCCCAACTATTTGCCCAACACTGGTCAGACCAATCCAAAGACATCAATTTCAATCCAACCTTTATTACAAACAAACACTCTAATAAACCATTGAACTATATACCCCACCCCTCAGCACAAATAATAGAAGCCGACATAACGCAAATTGAACTCCTATCCGCACTTCACTCACTTAAAGGTACCACACCGGGCCTCAATAGAATATCCTACCCTATGATAAAAAACACCTCTAACACAGTCAAAACAAGAATTACCCACCTCTTTAACAATGTATTTAAAAATTTCATCCCACAATCATTTAAAACCAGTCTAGTCATCCCCATTCTCAAACCCACCTCCAACAAAACATTTATAACCAACTATAGACCAATCTCCTTAAACTGCTGCCTATCAAAAACCCTCGAAAAAATCATAGCCAAACGTCTTTGGTGGTTTGTCACCAAAAATAACCTAATCCACCCCAATCAATCCGGATTCAAACGTGGCAAGTCGGTTTCAGACGGTCTGCTCACAGCAGACTACCTAATAACCAAATCGCTGCGTCAAAAAAAGCACTGTTCTGTCATTGCCCTTGACTTCTCAAAGGCTTTCGACAGAGTCGGAGTGCATTCCATAATTGACCAACTAATAGATTGGAAACTGGGCCCCAAAATTATAAATTTCATTAAAAACTTTATGTCCAACAGGAAAATTAAAATAAAAATCAACAACACATTCAGTTCTCCCTTCCCACTCCTTAATGGCATTCCCCAAGGTTCACCAATATCAGTTATCCTCTTCCTAATTGCCTACAACAAACTTGCCAATATAATCAGCTTACAAAAAGAAATCCATTTTAGTGCCTATGCAGATGATTACTTCCTTATAGTCCCACTCAATAGAGAAAAAAACCAAACATTCAATCTAGATTCCGTTTTTGCAAACATCCAAGAATGGTGCTCATACTCTGGAGCATCATTATCCCTTAACAAATGCCAACACCTACACATTTGCAGGAAACAAAACTGCAATTGTACCCTATCCTCCAACAATATAGCAATCCCCCTAGTAACCCAACTCAAAATACTAGGACTAACAATAAACAATAAATACAGATGGGACTCACACATTAAACACATCCAACCATCCCTTAACAACAAACTGAATATAATAAAATGTTTAGCAAGCCCCAAGTTTAACTGCAACACCCATACACTTCTTAACATAACAAAGGCAACACTCATAGCCAAAATAGACTACGCCATATTCATTTATGGCCACGCGCCTAGATCTACACTAAACAAACTAAAAACAACATATAATGCTGGAATACGCACAGCCCTTGGCGCTCTCCCCTCAACACCCATCCCCAACCTACTTTTCGAAGCCAACCTACCTACAATAGAGCAAAAAAGAAACCTCATGACAGCCAAAACATACAAAACAATCCTCCACAGTGCTAACTCTCCAATCCATAAATTCACCATTCAAATAAAAAATCAAACTAATAAGAAACTAAAATCCACACTAGAAAAAATCATTACGCTTTGCAAAGACCACAACATTCCCTACCTTCCACCACCCAACAGACAAACAATCACACCTCCATGGCTATTTCCACCTTCCACCATCAACACTTCCTTACATAAGTTTAATAAACCTGACACATCACCAGAAATATATCAAAAAATCTTCCTAGAACATAAAGACAAACACAAAGAACACAAATATATATTCACAGATGGCTCCCTGCAACACAAAACTGCCACATTCGCCATAACCACCGATATAACAGTTCTAAAAACAGGCATCCTACCACACTACTCCTCCATCCTCTCCGCAGAAACAATAGCCATTCTTGAAGCAATAAAGCTAACAAGAACCAAGAAAGGTAAATTCATAATATGCTCCGACTCCCTGTCAGCTATCAAATCCATAAGCAACATCAACAACAATAATTTGTACCCCACTTTAATAAGATCCATCTTAACAAAAACCTACACCAAAATAAAACTCCTCTGGATCCCCAGCCACTGTGGCATTAAAGGTAACGAACTTGCCGACCAAACCGCCAAATCGACCATAAATATGCCCCTCCACTACACCCCAAACTTTAATTGCACTGATATAAACAAATTCCTTAAAAATAACTTATCCCAAAAACTTAAAAACAACATAGATAGCTGCAACACATGGTACCAACAGTTAAACAGCAATCGAACACACACAGGAGACTATCTCAAAAACACTTTACAAAGAGACATAACAAGGATGGACCAAATAAAAATTCTAAGACTTAGATTAGGACACACAAGATTCACTCAACAGCACTACATCAACCCGAACGACATAACACCCTGTCCAAACTGCAACTCAACATCCGACCAAAACATAGAACACGTACTAAAAAACTGCCCTGCAACCTCCCACATTAGGGAAGAAATCTTTGAACAAGTTTGCCCCATATCAATCCTTGCAAACCCTACTCCAACAAACCTCTTAATGATTATAAACTACCTCAAAAAGTCAAACTACTACCACATCCTATAGGTTTAAATTTATAAAATATAATTAATCAAACAAAATGTAAATAAATAAATAAAATAGGTTAATGAAATAGGTAAACTAAATATGTAAATATGTAAATACACAAGCCGAAGGCCCAAGCAGCTAGCGCTTAGTAACTAAGTTCCGACTACTTTGTAATTAGTCCTAACTCTAAGATAAATAAATAAATAAATAATAAATTTCATGAAATTTCAAATTGGTTTTAACCACACTGTACTTTAAAGGGTATGAACAAGTCAATCTTAAAGCTGGATGAGCGACAGAATGAGAGTCACTGCTCCTTGCTAGCCATGTGACGGCTTTTCCTGCTCCTGGCATGACTTTAACTACATACATACATATGTACATACATACATACATACATATACATATACATGTACATATATATACATGAAGACACACACAAGTGTTTGTATGTTTGTATGTATCCCTATAACGGAAATGAAGGCTCGCTCTTATAAGCAAACATGACAGAGTGCTCCAGAGTTGGAGTAGCAAGCAATTCGTCCATACTGTCCGCCTGTCCGTCTGTCAGCCAACATGCTCCCATTAATAATGACAGAGACGAAAGCGTGACAAACAAAACAGCAACAACAAAAATTTAAGGAAAAGTGCAGCGGAAAAACATTTACTAGAGAGAGGGAGTAAGAGAGAGTGAAGGAGAGAGCAAGCGGGAATGAGTGACAAGAGAGAGAAGTTTAGGACCAAAACACAAATTCAATTGACAACCACAAAAACAAATTAAGAAAAGGTAGGCACAAAAAAAATGAAAAACGAAAACAAAGGAAATGGAAATAAACAATGAGTAAACAGTAAATGGGCAAAAAACGAATACAAAAAAAGAAATAGGCGACAAACAGCAACAACAACACAGCAATCAAATGATAATAAAAAAAAAATGCGATTATGCCAGCAGAGCTGCCGACGTCGCTGTCGCTAAGCGGCAGAGGCACGCTCTTCTGCCGCTGTCGCTGCTACTGCGACTCTCTCTTCTTCTTAATTTTTTTTTTTTGTTTTTGCGTTCCGTTTTTCTTTGATTATTATGCATGCGTGAGTGAATAGGTGTCTCAAAGGTGAAACGAGAAGCCAAAGCGAACTGCAAAAACAACAACAAACCAACGAAGAAAAAGAAGAAGAAGTAGAAAAAAAGAAGCTATAGCAATTCCCATTCCAAATTCAAAATGCAAAACAAAAAATCGAAAAAAAATCGAACAAAGCCCACAACAAAAAAAAAAAAAAATACAAAAAATGGTAAAGAAAACACGAAAAGACGTTGCCGCTGCGTCAAACCACTGTAAGGAAGGGGGTGTTGGGAAAGGAGGCGGGGGAAGCCACGACAAATATTGATTGAAAATCAATAGCATACATAGAAATAGAGACAACTATGTAGCTTGTCTATCATCATTTCCATCATCATCGTCATCGTCATCATCGTCAACTCCGTCAACGTTCAGAAAATGAAAATAAAGTTCCACCCGGCATAGTTTCAAAAGTATTCACATAGATACATATGTATATGTACATACATACATGGGTGCTTAAATACATACATATGAACATACATACATACAAGTTTGTTTATACAAATGTCTGTAAGTATGGTAAGCGGAGATACATACATATATACACACATATGTTTGAACAGATACGACAGTGAGGCTTAAATTCCATGTACAGGTGGGATTCTATTTACCTCCAGTTACAGGATTCCAAGGGAAATCCCTCGATCCATATAGAATGTATGGAAAACTTTGTTGATTCTTATACCCTCGCAAAAGCGGGTATAGTAATTTTGATAAGAAGTATACATCACATACAAGAAATGATTTCCGACCTTATAATGTATATATATTCTTGATCAGCCATGTCCGTGTCTTGATCAACGAGAACTCCTCATACACTATTAAACAACAGAGCTGAAATTAGTCTTGTATATACTGTACGGTTGCATATTTTAGATTTAGCCGGATCGGACCACTATATGTCTTATATACAAATGGCAAACTCACAAACAGTGACTCTTCTCAATAACTTCGTTGGTATTGTCATAAAAATTAATATTTTTTAGTTTTGCATACATTTTAATAACATACCAAATCTGATCAATATCGATGAATTATGTACATATGTATATCATAAGTGTATATGGCTCGCATAGGAACGATCGGTCAAAAACACCACATTTTATCAATAACTTCGTTACCTTAATGACTGAGCCAAAATTTGATGAAAATCGGGTAACTTTTTTAAAGCTGTCGTATTGGTCCAAATAGCCAAAGATTAAAGGCCGATTTTGAGAACATTATACTTTTAAAATAATTAATTTTTCTACCTTTACGCCTGTAGGTAAGGGAAGAATAACAGAAAAACTTTCAAGGGTATTTAGACTTCAACATAGCAAAAGTTAGGCCAGGCCCTCCAGTTTTATACATATTTACGTGTACTCTTCTGGAGCTTTGAGAACTATCATGGGTAGAAGATATTTTTGAAATTGGATATGTTGAATTTATATTGTGTTTACAACTAAAGTTGCAGCTTTGGTTTGGCTAAATCAAGCACGCGATACAAAGTGGCAATGTCACGATGATCTTTGATAAACAGTGGCGGATCTGTTTATTGATTTTAGTGGCGGAATTGGTCTTTGGATCTTATCAAAAATAAGAAGACTTCGAGGTTTACACTAGCACTTTGAAGACTCTCAGTATGAACGTAAAGAGAGCCAAAAAAGTTGAACATTTTTTAAAATTGGTTGAAGGCGGTTGAAGTAAAGAAAATGAATAATTACAGTAACAATTAAGAGCAAGTCGATTCCTTTAAAATCAGATGTAAGAAAGATATTGAGATTAAAAAACGAGGATAATTTTAATTTGCATTCGTTGCAATAAATTATGCTAGACAAAGTGACATACAAATTGTACCTATACTTATGTAAGTATTTACATATGTATGTATGTAAGTATTTAGACAGTGGATCCTAGCTTAATACAACAATGTTTCTGTAATTTGTTTTTTTTTTTTAAATATTAGAAAGTGATGACTTATAATACGTTCTAGGTGAACTCATTGTGCACTTGTTTTGCTTCATTTATTTAGTTATAATTCTCAATCGGCTTTAGCATCGCAGATATGGCATGGCTAAGCAAATTCTGAAATTCTTTAGCCTGTGCATGACCCTTCTGAGTTTCCAATAAAACGGATCTAATGTCGACTTTGGATCAAAGTCTGAAAAAATACCCTCCATTTAAATGAATTACATTTTGAGTCTAAATTTTGATTATATTAGTACATTAACTTTGATTCGATGAGTGCAAGACCGATTTTCGATCAAAATGTTTGATCTGAATTAATGGCGAACAAGAGTAAGTTCCAAAATGTTTCTTTCGTAAATTGATATTTTACGTTGATAAAACATATTATTTACTTTCGCTTTACCTTAATCATTTTTTATCTTCAGTTCTCATTTTAACTTGTTGATCTACATACTTCATGCATCTATTTAGAATATTTTGAATTTGACAAAAAAAATCATTGGAGGTGGCCCAAAAAAATCCGCCACCGACATATCTACAAACATATGTACATGTATGTATGTACGTACATACATACATAAATTCATGTATGCGTGTTGCGACGACAAGCTCGGCTTGATAATTTAAACACGTACATACATACATATGTACATACACATGTGTACACACACGTACATATGTATGTACATACAGATGCATGCATATAGAAAAGAGGGTGCAAAAGACGGGGGTGGGGCGGCCGGTTGGAAGGTTTTCCCTCTGCCAGTAAGCGACATCACCCAATACGTATCGAGCAAAACAGACGTACAAAAGGCAAAGAAAGAAAAACAGAGAAACAAAATGTCAACACACTTTTTTTTTTGTTGTTGTGGTATTGTTGTATACTGTAATACCCATTGTTATTATTAATATAGATTGAAGAGGAACATACATATGTACATACATACATACATACATAAGCATTTACATACCAACTGCCGAGTAACAATGTTCGACTTTAAAGTCTTATCGATCTACGTTCATACATACATACATACATGTGTACATATGTACATATGTACATATGTACATACATGTGTACATATGTATGTATGTATGTATGTATCTATGAAATAGATCCACACTTTGGATATTAACTAAGACTATAATTTTCACCTGCTCGACTAATCGCAAATAAATTATACATACATACGTATGTATGTATGTACATAGGAATGTAAAGTGCTTATTTTGCGACGAAAATTAATTTACCAAAATATATTACTATTTATAAACAATAATCCAAAAGTTTGTAATCGGTTAACGACCCATAAAGTATACGCCACATCAATTTATAATTAATAATAATTGTGTTAACAATTTCGTCTTCCCTTTGAAACACTTGAAAACTTTTAAATGGTGATGTAAATTGACAATGTTTCTCAATGTTAACCGAGGTTTTTGTTGAATATTCTTAATCATACTTTATTTTTCTTTACGGATGTAAAGAGTACACCAAAGTCGTTGTTTTTTTCATCCCACATTTCTTTAATAATTAATAAATGTTGTAATGTGTGGCATGCTTAGTGAGGATTCATATCGATTCACTTTTCCTTTCGTTGTAAATTCAAGGGGTAGCAGCAAGTCGAAATGTTGGTTTGAGTAAAAAAAAAAAGACACAAACATACATACATATGTATGTATGTACATACATATGTAAATTATAATTTCTGTGTCTGCCTCTTTTTGATATATTTTTTTTTTTACTATGTTTAACTGTGTGTGAGCTTTTTCGATGGCTCTGTTGGTGGAGGGAAGGTACCGGGGTATGTAATCAACTTTGTTGTTATTTTGTTATTGCCGCAAAAAAAAACCAAAAATAAAAGCAACAACAAAACATGCCAAAGAACAGAATAAAGTAGAGCAACCAAGTTAGCGCATACGTCAGCGTCAACGCTGACAGCGAAGCCAACAGCATGAAGCCCCCTATAGTCAGTTAAAGAAAGAGTGGCAGGCGGTTGGTTGTGGGGTTTGGGGGTAGCAGGGGTGGCCCCATGCCAGCAGCATATGCACTGAAGCAGCAACTAAACCACGTATTCATACACACACACACAAACCCATACAAAGATAGAAAGAAAGAGAAAGAGAGAGATACGAACCTCAACAGTTTTTCAACATTTTGTTGCTATTTTTGCTCTGCTCGCTGCTTACTTAAACGTTCTGCCGCTGCCGAAGCTGACGACGCAGCCGAAGTCGCTGCTTGTTTTTTGTTTTGTCGTCTTACTGAGTTTCGCTTGATTATTTTGTTTTTTTTTTTATTTTAATAGCTGTTCATATGCTTTTAATTACTATTATTAGTATTGTTGTTGTTACGCACTTTATATACAGAAACAAACACACAATCACGCGAGAACAGAGAGAGCGATGTGGCCAAAGAGGGTGCTCTGCCGACGTCGCTGCTTATGGCTTGTTACCGTTGCACTTCAAGGTAACAGCACATTTGCTGATAATAAAAAAATAAAAATGTATAAAACACATAACAATATTTCTTTTTTCTTTCTTCGGCCAAAATGCAACTTCACACACGTAGACTATCAATACCGGCTATTTTATACGGAACGGGGGATGGTGGGATTGAGAAGCGGGAGGATCACTATCACTACCTTTATATGTATACTACGATTAGAGCGCGTAAAAAACAATTTTTGTTTTAAATTTCAAAACAGAAGATTATTGATACATGAGACCGGGGCGTTGGGTGCACGTAGAGGCGCAGAGACGTAGCGAACGTAGTAAATAAAAGAAAAAAGTTAATAAGAACAACGCAAACGCAACGAAATAACACAACGTCGACGACAACGCGCCAAAAAACAACAACACTCCCGCACACGAAACGAAGCGACAACGTTCAACGTTGAAGATACAGATACGAATGAGCAACGGTAAAAAACGGTAAGGTGAGTGCTAATGAGCCGAAGCTCAGCACGCGTCAAACATACATAAACCAGTGGGATTACCGACTTGAATATACCCTGTTTAAGATTTTAGTTAGCGAATTATAATATCTCTAGACCCTATTACAGTTTTTGGGTATAGTTTAAACTTCTGCATCTACATATGTACATACATATATACATATGTACATATGTGACAAGCTAAAACAATTACTTAGCGAAAGATACTTACTTATGTATGTACATATATATATACCCAGTTGCGATAGCTGAGACAGGGTACGCACCGCGGCCGAAGCCGAGGCGAAAGCTCTCTCTTTCTTTCTTTCTCTCTATCTATGTATATGTGCCCATGTGTTTGTGGGGCTGAAGGAGCAGGAGAGCCATAGTGACATACAGGTGGTTGTTGTCGTTGTGAGACCGACTGCATTTGTTGGTAAGTGTTAATTAATGATGTGCACTGTCATCTTCATTATGCGATATTTACCGTTTGCACTTCAAACCAACAATTATTAGAATTCATTATTAAGTTAACCACAAAATAAATGTGACTAGATTTAAATAATTTTGAGTGATAATAGATTAACGGTAACCAGAGTTGAACGTTGTTTTCGTGAATTCAAATGGTAGGTGCCGCTTTTGGGCAATGGCAGTGCTGCCAGATGCACTAAAAATTGTTATAATCGATAGTTATTGCCAACCATCGATGTTTTCCTCCATTCCTAGGTTTTGTATTAGTCCTGCCAACTTTGAAGCTAAACTCACAATCATCTTTAATAACAAATAAGCAGATTTGTTAGTTTTATATTATTTATGTATGTTTCTTTTATTCCACAGTGCGCTGTGAAAAACTGAAGCATGTTAAAAGTGAGCCGCAACTTTTTAGCTCCATTTTGTCGATTACAGCCAGATTTAGCGGGAAAAGGTCATTTCGGCAGCACTAATGAACAGCGTAAAGAAAATAAGTGGACGAAGGATACACGGAAAATAACAAGAAGTGTTATTAATTAAATTAAGTGAAAAGTGTAGTATTTAGCTTGTGGTTTATACCAATTTATTAGTATTACAATCATCAATAACATTAAGTTAAGCAGCCATGACGGAAGAGTGGCAGACACAGAAGTTTCGTCAGAATGTAATTTCAAAGATGTAAGTATTCTGCATATGTACATACATATGTATGTATGTTTGTACATACATACATATAAAGCCTTTCTCTGATATTCTCTACTTATGTATGTGTTTTGTGTTTCCCCCAGCCACGATATGTTGCCGCAGAATGGGCAGGATCCTAACAAGAATGCCAGTATGATGGAAAATCATATATTTCGGAAATCCCGCACTAAAGATGAGTACTTGGGTTTGGTGGCCAAATTATTTATGCACTACAAGGATATGTCGCAACGCAAGTCGCAGCAGCAGCAGCAACAACAACAACAACAACAGCAGCAGCAGCAACAAACCCAAGGGGGACCACCAAATGCTGAAATGGGACAGCAGTCCATGATACCGGATCCTCTGAATGCCTTGCAAAATTTGGCTAGCCAAGGCAATCGGAATCCCCAACTTATGCCCATGTCAAGTGGAGGTGTAGGTGTGGGCGTAGGCGTGGGTGTGGGTGTAGGCGGAGGACCAGTACCAAATCAAATGACTGGACCAGTTGGTCCGGGAACTGCGTCGAATCTTCTTCAATCATTGAATCAACAGCGTCCTGGAGGGCAACAGCAGATGCCCACAATGCCCAACATAAGAGGACAAATGCCGATGGGCGGTGTGGGTGTGGGCGGCGCTGGACCCCAGCAGCAGCAACAGATGGTTCAGGTTCAACAAATGAATGTTATGGCTGGTGGAGGTGGAGGGGCAGGAGTTCCTGGCAATCAATCGCTTCAGGGTATGCCCAATCAAATGGTCGGCCCTGGACCAAATAGTGGCCCATTGCCAAGTGGCCCCGGTGGTGGTAATGTTGGAGGAGCATCTGTGGGCGGTGGACCGGGCGGAGGACCTCCCATGAATGTTAACTCCATGCAACAGATGCCCATGCAGCAAATGCAACAGAATCAAATGGCAGTAAGTAAAGCGAAACTCTTGAAGATCATTCTTAACACTTAGAACTTTTACGTCCAACAGATGGGCATGAATCCAATGATGCGTCTGCAACAAGGTGGTAATGGCATGGGTCAGAATATGCCAGGTATGCCTCCCAATATGCAACAAACAGTGGGTCAACAGCAGCAACAAATCGGAGGTGGTGGTGGCATGGTAAATGTACCGAATATGCCGCCAAATCTGCAGCAACAGCAAAAGCCAAATCCCATGGCTATGGGTCAAGTGGTCGGACCTGGTGGGCAAATGTTTCCAGTTGGTGTCGGCAATAGAGGACCGCAACAACAACAGCAACCGGGACAGCAGCAGCAGCAACAACAACAGCCGGGACCACAGCAACAACAGCCGCCATTCATGCGTTCTAGTCCCTCGCCCGCTGATGCACAACAGCAGCAGCAACAACTCCAACAACAGCAACTCCAACAAATGCAACAGCAGCAGCAGCAACAACAACAGCAACAGCAGCAACAACAACCGCTTACCCCACAAATTCCCACACCCCAGATGATTCCAAGCCCCGCCTTGGTGCCACAATCGAGTCCTGTCCAGATGCAAATGCTGCAACAGCAGAATTCCCAGAATCGAAACATACGTCAACAATCGCCAAGTGCTTCGATCAACACCCCCGGACAGATAGTAACTGGAAATAGTCCTTTCAATCCGCAAGAGGAGGCCCTATACAGGGAGAAGTATAAGCAATTAACAAAATACATTGAACCGCTAAAGCGAATGTTGGCCAAGATTAGCAACGATGGAACAAGTAAGTAATACAACAATCGTAGAAAGATTCAAGAAAAAAAGTCTCAGTTCTTTCATGATTTAATTCGAAGCTCAAACGCAAATTTGTCAAGTTTTTAAGACGAAATTAGTAAATTGTGCTATAATTTTCATTCAAGATGTGGAAAAAATGGCCAAAATGAGTAAGTTGCTCGAAATTCTATGCAATCCCAGTCAGAGAGTGCCTTTAGACACTTTGCTAAAGTGTGAAAAGGCTTTAGAAAAAATGGATTTGGTCTCATATTCGGGTCAACAGTTTGGGGTAAGTTTCGATTTATAAAATCTAAGCAACTTGACAGTTTATTTTATTTATTTATTTTGTGTCTTTTTGTAGAAATCGTCAAATCCTTTGTTGGAGGTGATAACTACCACTCTGCAAAGTCCTTTGTCCAATCATACATTGCACAGAACATTTCGTCCTAGTATGGAATTACTTTTTGGCACTGATATTTCTTCTCCAAAGAAGCCACGTGTAGAAGAAAAGAAGGACAACTTTGAATATTTTCATCAGGAAGTGCCCCATGTTCTGCAAGGAGAAATTGCTCGCCTCGACACAAAGTTTAAAGTAAAATTGGATACAACAGCTCAGAACACAAATAAATCGATTAGTTTAATTTGCTGTCTGGATGATAAACGATTGCCAAGTGTGCCGCCCGTTAGCGTCAGTATTCCAGAAGAATATCCATGGCAGGCACCAGATTGTTCTGTTTACAGCCAGGAATATTCGGCCACGCCATTTCTCCAGTTGGTCCAACAGTCCCTAATGGCACGCATCTCAATGTTGCCCACAAACTATTCATTGTCTCACTTGCTAGACACTTGGGAAATGGCCGTAAGACAAGCATGTTCCCCACATGCAAGTAAGCTGAATCTGGCAAACATCAATGAATTAACCACCGAGTTGGGTGTGTAAAGGCGTGTCTCCTTATTGGCAAACTTTTTTTGTAATCATATCTTTTTATTTTGAAAGTGTAATCATTATAAGATTTAAAACAATAATTTTATAAAACTTCTATAGATTAAAAACATATTTTTTCAAATCATCCGTAAATTTTATTTAGCGGCGTTTCTTTTGTCCGTGGTTCAGCTGTTAACAACTTCATTGCCATCATTCCCCATTATCGGTCTAAGTCTGAAACCGACTGGGCAACAAGATAACGATGCGTTAGCTTAACTTATTACACAGTGTGACCAAAATTCTAAAAATGCGCTTCAGTTGTTCAAATAAAACAATTCAAAATTAAAAAATTAAAGCTGTAATTTTTGGCGCAAATCCTTGTTTTGGCTGGCTTATGTCAGGTCTGCTTAAGATTTTCTGGTTCGAGCCATTAAAGTTTTGTTACTGCAGCTGAGCTTCCTGGGCATATATCCTACTAAATTATAATTTATATACCATTTCTAACTCGGTCGTTGTCTGATGTCAGGAGTGTGCAACGCATAGAAGGAAGTGCCTCCGACCATATAAGGTATGTATCAAAGGATATATTAACGCAAACTCCTCCTAGACCGTTACTGCACAGATTGTAAATCTTGGATTCAGCCGGATCAAACCACTATATCATATAGCTCCCATGCAAGTGGCAAAGTCACGGTCAGGGTCATTTCTCAATAACTTCGTTATTTTTTAAACTATTTAATACTGGTGAGTTAATTACTATAAACAACTGAGCCTGTTCGATCATGATGGGATGACTATATCATATAGCTCCCATAGGATCGATCAGTCGAAAACCGTGACTTTTCTCAATAACTTCATTATTTTCTGAGCTATTAATATTTTCGTATAGTTTCATATACCCACAAATGACGATATCAAGGTTGATTCAGATCGGATGACTATATCGCTATATAGCTTACATAGGAACTATCAGTCGAAAATCTTTTTCATCAAAATCGGACAACTAAGTTATATAGCTGTTATACATATAAACAAACGGATTGCTACAGCCTAAAATTGTAGGCCGTTCTTTCACGAGCATTAGACTTTTAAAATAAAAATGTTTTTCACAGGCTTTAATTTGAATAATGGTTTATCATCCCGATAAATTGTACAATTTTGTACTAAATTTCTATTCCAAATTGTCTCAATTGTTATTGTTTTATTTCCAGCCCCACAAATTGAATAGACTTTTTGCTCTTATTTTTGGAAAATATTTATATATATTTTCATTAGGATTTTTTGAGATTTTTTTTGGGATGGCCCAAAATGTTTGTTGTTGTAGTTTTTTCTTTTCATTTGTTTTTGTTTTCTTTGTTTTTATCCTATTAATAAATACAATATAATTCAATACATTATGCAGAACTTGTAGTTTTAAGTTTAGGATAAGTTTATAACAATTAGAAATTAGTTAAGCAGGATAGAAAAAAAGCAAACATGAAATACTATATCACAGATTTTGGTCGATTGATTGATTATTGAATATAATGATTGATATATGACGAGAGCCTTAAAATCTAATCAAATGTAATGTTAATTAAAAGACACCAGATACTGGAAATAATGAGATTTGGGTTTGGTTTGGAACTGGTTGTGGGCACAGCTTATCGGAGACTTGCCACAAATGTATAGTTGTTGCTGCTCTGAAGCTGTTGTTGTTGCTGGAATCGTAGGAGTTCCTGGGGGAACCAATGGGAAAGTGCAACGGTGTGGAGGCAGGGGACACTGAAGATGATGAAACTCCAGCTGGGGCTATGGCTCGTAATTGACTCGACTCAACGATGGTAGGTGCAACGGCGGTGGCTTGAATGGATGATATGGAATTGGCTACTGCCACATGGCGATTCACTCCATTGGCCTTATCCTTGTTGTGACGCTTCACATGCTTCGAAAGATGATCGCTGCGCATGAATTTCTTTTGGCATACGTTGCACTGGAAACGCTTCTCGCCGGTGTGTGTGCGTTTGTGGCGTGAAAGCTCATCTGATCGGGAGAAACGCTTGTCGCAATTTTCCCATTTGCAAATGAATGGACGCTCCCCAGTGTGGACACGTTGGTGGGCCTTTAGATGGCTGCTTTTGAAGTAGTTTTTTCCACAATCCGGAAATGTGCACTCGTAGATGCGGTTGCGGGTGGCTGCTGCTTGGGCAGCTGTGATGCGGCTGGTGGGCGACGAGCAGGAGACGCTCGTTGACGACGAGTTGGAGGCGCATGGTGAAGGTATTTGCTGGCTGGCTACAGTACTCAGCAGCATTAATTGCGATGAAGAGGATGCAGCGGCGGCTACGGAGGAGGTGGAGGAGGAGGAGCACGAGGACGAAGAAGACGAGCAGGAAGATATAGAAGTACTGCAAGAGGTGGCTGGTGAAGGCGGCGATAGTTCAGCTAGTGGGGGAGACTGCGATGGTGCTGGTGGTAGAGCCACTTCTGCTGCTCTTTTGCGGTTCATTTTGAATTTAAGATTACGCCAAACATTCGCCTCTGGGTAATCATCGTCCACTGTGGCAACTGGCAATGGTGGGGGTGCTGTGGTTTCTTGTGGCGCTGTCACAGTTCCCAAGCTATTAACCCTCATGATGACACTGACGCGCTGTTGTTGGTCTCGCTCTTGCTGCTGTTGTATCAAGAGCTCTTGCTGCTGCTGTTGTTGTTGCTGCTGTTCCTCTGGTGGTGGTGTGATGGTCTGTTCCATGCGTGGCTTCTTGTTGCTAGGCGGCTCATCCTCTTCTGTGTCTGAGGGATTGGGTGTGATGAGACCCCGATTACTGGTGTCGCCATTTTTTTGTTGTTGATGCTTCTGGGCCACCAATTTCAGTTTGGCCTTAAGTAAATCAGAGGAAGCCTAAAAGAATACATGAGAAAAGAAAGGCGGATTAGTCAGAGATTCCAATTTCAGTTCATTCACTTTTGTTTTTTGACCCACAATAACAACATTTAGGCGGCCATTCACCGTTAGCCTTAACCCTTCGTCATGCACGGTGAGTAAAATTCCATTTTTTCTCAGCTTGCTTTTGCAGCCTAAAAGCAGACTACGCTTTTCAAAAACTCTTACTAATGGGTATATGAATTTTTGCGAGTCTCTATATTATTTATCCTTCCCTAACTACATTTAAGTTTCATTATCTTACTTAACGCAAAATCAGTAAATATTTTACTGTTCCCTAATTAACTTCTGTATACGATTCAGATTGTCCGATTACTTTATCAAAACAAAATTTATTGGAATTGTGGTCGATTGATAAAAAGCAGCTAACCTACTGACAGATTCCAGATAGCGTCACTCGAATCAACAAAATTAGGGTATCTTACTAGCGGTATGACACATTTTGGTTTCTATATTGTTTTATGGGCTCGGCTCGTGTAAATTGTTATAGAAAAAGAGAGGAAAAAAACAACTAAAAATGTGACATATTTTTTTATTGCTCGACGGCCTCACACAGTTTGTTTATGCTCTCTCTCAATAAAGCTTGTGCTATTTCTTGCTCTCTTATTTTGATTCATTCTCTGCTCCTCTCTTCCACGCTCCCACTCTCTCTCTCAGTCTGTCTCTATCTCTCTTCAGTGGGTGTCTGAGTCCAATGTCTATCACTCGCTGAACACGCAGCACTCACGTGAACGGCATGCTAGACTGCGTGATAAAAAAAAAAAAACCTGAGTGGCCCTGAGTGCGAATGAGATGACGAACTTTTGTTTTTACAAATGCCACAAGTGGGAATGAGCAGGCAAAAATAAATTGATGTGTATTTTTGGTTAAACTTACGTTTTCAATTTTAGTATTATCCCTTAAAGGAGGCGTGGCTGGCGGTGATGGTAACATTAAAGTATGCATATCCATTTTGAAGTTAATTTCTTTTTGTTGTAATTGTTGCTGATGCACTTTGCACTTTTTCACTCTCTTTATTTTGTGCTTAAAGGAGAGAGGTTATTGTCTATTTTTTGTTTGTTTGTTGTGTATGTGTCTTATCACTTTGCCAGATTTTTAATTCTTAGCTTTTTAATTCACTTGTTTGTTAAGTGTTTTGTTGGCCCGTTGCTTTTCGTCGGAGCTAAAGCGAACCGTTACTTTCAGAATTCAACAGACGAATGAATAACCAATCACTTGGCCAGCTACCATCAGAGCTAACTCAGTCACACACACACGCTCCGCGACTGCTTCTGTGTTTGCGTGTGTATGAGTGAGTGAGTGTGTGTGTGCGGGCGGTTGGGAGAGAGAAGAGCGCCGACGTAATCACTTGTAAGTAGGAGTGAGCGAGAAGGAGTGAGAAAATCGTCATCAGGCATTCACAACGTGGGCAGAGCAACCAGCACTCATGGTACAGAGGCAAAAGATTACCGGCCGTACATGTTGCTCCAATTACTTTGCGGTATTGACGTCACAGTTGAAGCTCTATGTGTGTGTTGCTTTTGTTAAATTTTTTTGTTTTGCATTACATTTTATAAATATTTAAATATGAACTGAAACAAATAGCCCTTATGTAAAAAGCGTCGGATTGATCAACTTGGAAATATTAATGACGTATTGACATAGAAAACTGTCTGGTATGTTGAGCTATCTTTTGCCTATTGCGTCGTGACCAACATTCGCCCAAGGCGTGCTGCCGCCTCTGCTTCTCTCTGGCAAAAAGGTCAGGTCTTTCTCCCTCCCGCCCCCTGCTCGATTCTTTACGGCAAAAAGACACCCCGCGAGCACGTAACCAACGCATGGACGTCATCAGCTGTTCCGATTAGACCCCACATTTTTTTTTTTTTTTTTTTGGGGCTGTCTATTCATAGCTTGTCCATGCACACAAAGCGTGCACAGCTCACACGGACAAACCAGTCAATATGTGTGTGTGTGTGTGTACATACACACGCCCCAAAGCCATGTTGCCACGGAAGTTTGTTTGAATGATTAATCGAAGAAGACTAATACTAACGAGGAGGGAGAGAGGGGAAAAACAGGCTCGATTCGAAACAAAATTTAAATATCAGACGCGCCCATTAGACGAATCGAATAGCTTAGATATCAGACAGAATAGATTAAAATTGTCCTCCAATTCCTCAGTGATTTGCATAAAGTCTGGCCAACAACAGTTGCTGATTTCATTAATGAACGAAACCGTCAATAGAACGTGCCCAAAATGGGGTTTTATATTCGTTTTCACATTATTGCATTACTAATTGCAAAAAGTAATTCCAGTCGCTTTTACTGGAATTCCCAGACTCCAGATTGAGCTGCTCCCTGCACCCATATTTGCTTGTTGTAGGCAGGTAGGTAGGTAGTACATTCGCAACAAAAAGAGGGGCTCGTGCAGAGATATTGCTTCGCTGTGTGAGTAGGCGGCAGAGAGAGAGAGAGAGCGCCTTCAACGGCACACAAAAACAGCTGTGACTCTTCGGGCTAGCTCTCTCTTGCGCAACAACAAGAAAAACGACTACCGCACACAATCAAGACTCGTGGGTGGCATACTAGACTAAGAAATACCCCTACACTAACGCGGCTGCTGGAAATGCAAAATGGTGCCCCCGAAAATATGCAATAAGCAATTGCTGAAATTATAATTTTCCTTTTGCACACATATAAACATAAGCCGTGTACATACATATGTACATATAAGAAAAAAATTGACTTTTCTAAGATCGTGTCGCCTTCCTTAGGGTATCAGCTCGTCGTTCCTTTAATGGTAAACAACCTTCCGGCTTACTGGTTTACTCTCTCTCTCCCTCTCTCTTTCTACCATAAGCTTGCTCGCTCTGTCTGTGAATTATCACGCATTGACCTCATGATGTTCACGTGCACATTTGTTGATACTTGGCTGGCCTAGCAGTTGGTGGCGTGCCTGGTTTGTTTGTGTGAATGTGTGTGATTTGTGTGTCTGTGTGTGTTTGTGTATGTCTGGTGTTTGTTATTGGAAACGGAATTCGTGTGTTTCGCGCGGAACTGAAAGCACAGTCATGGCATGCAATTGGCCTCTACTTGATGGACGCACAAATGGGTGGGCGTGTATGTGTCTTAGTGTGGGTGTGGGTATAGTAATGTGTGTGAGTGTGTGTGTGTGTAAGTGGGACGTTCCCCCATCCACCCACGATTGCATTGCGACGCAGTTGAGATGAATTTTTGTTTTGTATAGAACATTTGAATCAGCTCGAGCTCAGAGACCGACGGGAGGCACATCTAAAATTAGCTTCCAAATGTACGGACATATCTCCCAAAAAGAGTAAAAAAACGTACGCAGGGTTCAAGTTCAGTTTAAAAGTTTCCTTGACACAGCCTACGCATTCGGAGAACATGCGAGCCCACGCTATTGGAGCAATGGAGCTTGCGCATTGACGCATCTTGCCTTACGTTTGTGACGTCACTAGTAAGAAAAAACAAACAGAAAAAAGTCCTGCTCCTGTTGCTCCTAAGTTGGCGTTGGCGTTGGCGCCATGACGTTGACATTCATTCCCTTCCATACAGTCCCGGGGTTCAAGGTCCATCTTCTTTATTCGGAACGCCAGAAATTTGAAGAGGCGTTGCTGCGAGCAGCAATGGTGGTCGTTTGCCTCATGTCAATCACAGGTGAAGCAAACGTGACGTCAGCTCTGTCAAAAAAACACAATTATGTAGACAACGAGTGCTTGAATGAATGGTCTCTCCTCCTCTAGGCAAATCATGTGAACATTTTTCTATAATTCGGCACGGCAACAAGTCCAAGAACGTTGTCGGTCATACAATTTTCCACAAACAAATTTCTGCGCTTTCGGTTTTTGGGTAAAACCCCCACGAACTCATCCCAACAATATTGCTTTACCTCCATGACGTCAGCCGGCCTCCACCACTCGAAAGACCAGACCTCACTTTGTTGTTTATTTTTCTGCTTTATTGTTTACTTGGACTTTTAGAATGGTGAGTTTTCAGTTAGCATAATTATACATAAATTAACTAAATCGCTGCAAGTACAATTTGGGCTGGGATGGGTAGTATAAATACTTCGACTATGAAATGGGACTAGAAATTTAAGTAGAATGAGATAATACATCATACTTGTATTAACTTACATCCGTCTATCTTAAGTCACGTGGGAGAAGCTTGGACTTGTGAAAAACAAGTAAAGAAGTTACTTGGTCTTTCTAGCATATCCTATTTTGGGTACAGGGATAACCTATAATCATGGAAACCTATAACCATTCACTCCCAGTTGCAAGGGAGAAACCAGGTACCCACTCAAATTGAAATCCTGGCTACGGTTTTGCCCCAATATATGCAAGTATTGCTCACAAGGTGATCCAAGTCCATGATTGTTCTCCCCCGTTTTGCCTAATTCCTAATTTACGTTGCGTTCTCTCGGTCATCGCTGCTGCTGCTGTTGCGCCTACGTGCCATGCGACGCGTCGTTAAAAACAACAACAAAAAAAAAAAAAAACTTAATGGGGCTATCTGAATAATGGAAGGGAAGGGCAGACCAGAGACTAGAGAGAACTAAATTTTATAATTTTC
Organism: Drosophila tropicalis; assembly: GCF_018151085.1. Taxonomy (NCBI): domain Eukaryota; kingdom Metazoa; phylum Arthropoda; class Insecta; order Diptera; family Drosophilidae; genus Drosophila; species Drosophila tropicalis. Next base: position 29,587 of record NW_027172877.1, read on the forward strand.
AGTTGGTAAACAGAATCCATGTAAGACCTTCAAATCATTTGCCTGTTTTTTCGTCTTTTTTAACCAAATGGATGTGGAAATTTATGTAAGGTTTCCTCTCAACATCGTCTTCGAAATGTGCACATAAAAGAATAAAGGAATCCAGAGGCCTTGCTCTCTAGAGGCTTATGCCCCAGCATACATACGTACATACATATGTATGTATCTATAGGTGTACTTGTTCTGTCTGCCGATAGCTAAATGGGCTGTTGACCTTGGCCCAATTCCTGCAAAAGGCAGAGAGGCAGTAAAAACGGAACTGAACTTGAAAGTTGTTGTCCCTGAACCGGTTCAGGTGGACTCAAGTTAATGGGACAATTGCCTTTGGGATGTAGAAAACAACAGATTCATCATCATCATCACGCAACTCGTTGGGAATCATTGGAAGCGCAAATAAGACGCCATCAATAAGTAGAAAAGTATATATTCGTATAAATAAATCTAACCAAAGACGAAGGAAACAGAAACACACATCAAATCTGATGATCGGACACGTGAAGTCAACGTGAACAAAAAACGAGAATGGCGAAAATATATGGCGCTTTATTCATAAATAGACTACCTTACAATATACATAGTATATACGTATATATATATATATTTCATATTGATGCCAAAGGCCATGCAACCCTACTCTCTCTATCTATCTATCTATCTATTTTGTTCTCTCTTTCCCGCGGCCATAAACAATTGGGGGGAGGGAGGAGATAAGGCAGCCGACTGAGGTGATGCGTGATAAGAGCTCGATTCCCCGTGCTCCCAGCTGGTCTTATCAACGGAACGGAACGTGAATGTCTTTACTGCTTATCCGAGACGAAATTGTTTTTGGCGATAGGTGGAAAGACATTGTTTGCTATGTTCTCATGAACGTACTCTCCAATGGGGGTACGATCACGATGGTTATCAGTCCGAGCGATTGCCGATTGGCGATCGGATCGACCATCCATTGATCGAACATGCGCAAAAGCTGTTTGTATGCACTACTTTCTTTTGGTTTAATTTTTAAAATGTGATTCAATTTACTATAAAAAAAAAACCTTTTGACTATAAATTGAATCAGTATTATGACGTCGCACAACGTGTTTTCATTTCACTCAATTGCTCAATTGGAATGAGGGGTTCAAGCAGTGCAATGAAATAATTATTCAGGTTCGCGACTAGACACAAGGTTCCGTTATGAAATCGATAAACCGATAGTATTTCCAGTTGTTTTGCTTTAATTTACGCATCAAATTCTGAATTACGCAATAAAACATAAAATTATCCAACCAGAACTATTATAATTATCATATACATAACGGTAATTAACCGTTAACCCCTATTCTACACTGGAGGATCTTCAGTTCTTTATAGGGAATATGGTTTTTACCAAGTAGATCTTCCCCTTCCGGCTCCTTTTTCGTGCGTGGATTCTTTTCGTTTTTGCTGAAACTTTCGACAAGTCATTTTGAAAGCTCTTTATCTTTTCATTTCGAATTAGATATGACAGTTAGTTGATCTTCCCTCTCTCTGAGTAGGTACAGTGCCGACAAAACGTATTTAAGACCTTTTTTACTTCTCCCGCTAACATTATGCAATTCGAGTTATCTCTATCTCTATCTCTCTTTCTGCCGTGGCCGTTTCCGATCGAAATGTTTATCCAATTCATTTGTGACAGCCGCCAACAACGTGAACATCCAATGGTAAAAAAATACAGCCTACCTACCACATGACGTAGATATTATAAATATAAATATGTTTGTTGTGCTTTCGGGGCGTTGTTTATTTGTAATTTTTGTTTTTTCCATTTCATTTCGGGTGTGGGTCGCCCTTGAGTGGGCCATAAATGTGCAAAACCCTTCGAGGTAGGAGGCTCGTGTATACATATGTACACACACAGACGCACTCACAAAACAATGGAAACAACCCAAGTGCCCCCCCCCCCCGCAACAATGCCGATATTCTCCCACCTCTCACCATCCAGTTATTATTTGTACCGATTATTGTGTATTGTTGTTGACATTGTTGCTGTTTGTCTAAGTGGGCCCGTTTCCGATATTTCTATGACGATCCCAATTCTCATACACGAGGGTTGGGGCTGGGGGGGGGGACGAGGAGGCTTATCAGCGCTGATTACACGTAGCCACGCATTGATTGAATGGCCAGCTGGCCGGCGGCCACTGGCGGAGTCTCTGGAAGTGCAATAAGGTCGTATGGTATTGAATCGAATCTCTTATATTGCCCGTATCAGTATGACGCACACTTGTTGTCGTTGTCGTTCCGTCGTCGTCGTTGTCTAGCGAAGAAGGTGAAGTAAAATGAAAGCAATCGAAGGTCATTTTGCTCATACAAATAGAATATTCTTCTTCTTCTTTTATAATCCATTGTTTTATGATTGCAGTGGAATCCCATGAACTAATAAGAATGATATTCATGTACATAGGTGATCAATTGGAAACATCTATTGGACACAAAAGTTTCTATAAATAAATAAAAAACTGCATTGTCTTAGTAATTAACATTTAAACAACATTTTTCATTTGTAACAATCTCAAATTGGTTTAGCAATTACTTTCTAAAAGCCTCCATTATGTGAAAGTTCAAGTACAGAAAATTGTATTGTCAAATTTATGAAATACTTTATGAAATGAGAGCTACATAACTCTCTATTTCAGCTAAATAAAGTTGTATTACGTAAGCGTTTAGGTATTTTGTATAATTTATAGTCGAGTGTCAGTATTTCATGATTCGATAATTCAAGTCAAGCAGTTGGGTTCTAAATTCGTTCCAATGTTGTGTCATCTATAGAAATATTACCCGGATTGTCAAATAAATAACATGTTTCTACATGTCTATGACACTTTTGTTTTGAATGGAGTTGTTTAAGAATAAACATCGTGTTCATCTGAAGCGGCTTCACCAAATCAGATGCACTAAAGAAAACATAATACAACTGTACTTTTGTCACAAACAAGTAATCTAGCATATGACTAGAATTACAATCAGCCACACACATTGTAGAAAAACACTTGTAATTCTAAACTAACCCAAAATATCACAACGGCAGGATGTCAAGTGGCCGAAGCCGTGCCCAAAAATAATAATAATTTTCAACCCCCGAAATCTTGGGTTTGAGTCTCATTAGAATAAGATATTTTAAGAACAATTGTTACCTCCTAGAGCCTAAGATTCCCTATATAAACTCCATACTTTTGTTAATAAAATCAGTTCATATTTTGAATTCAACGAATGAAGATTGGGTTATTCTTCTCCTCCGGAATCCCTATTCATTTTGGTCCTTCGAGAAAAAGGAACTCTGTAGTTTTCCCCCACCAGTGGTAAGAGACTCAGAGAATGAATCAGCTCCTTAAGAGTTTGAGATCTTATGCATGTATAAATGCTAAGACCAGCTAAAGGTAGCAAAATAAGAAAGAACTCTGTAGTTTTCCCCCACCAGTGGTAAGAGACTCAGAGGTTCAATCAGCTCCTTAAGAGTTTGAGATCTAATGCAAGTGTAAATGCTTAGACCGGCTAAAGGTAGCAAAATAAATAACTCTTGTTTTCCCCCACCAGTGGTAAGAGACAGAGTATAAAATAAAAGCAAAATATTATTGCTTAATAAATTAAAAGTGCGTGCGACCGAGTATATAAAGGCAGTTTGGCTAGTCGAGCAACTGCAACAATTTCGGCGGCGGTAAAAAAAAAAAGAGAACAATATAAAGTTCGTGTGTGGCGTATTCGAAGCCCTAATATCGAAAAAAAAAAAAAAAGTGGCTGGCAGTATATGTAGTTGCAAGTCGGCAACTACCAACAGCAGTAGAGCAACAAGATACATAGTTGCAAAGAAGAAACTGAAAAACGTGCAGGAAATCTGGTGCGATATCCGGCACCGGTACCGCCTGAGCCCATAGGCCCTGGACAACAGCAGCTGAGCGACGAAACAGTAAAAATAAAACGGCGAACTCTACCCATTGGCGGACAAGCAGCAGCGAACAGGATCATCAGATAAGATATAAATTAAAATAGTCATAAGTACTTACATCAACCTACATATTTTAATTATAAATTAAATCGATATCCTCTAAGACAAAAATGTTCACAAATAAGGCTGCAAAAGTGTTAGAGAAGCAGGCAGGGTTACATACCAGGTTAAGGCAGTTGGAAGCACTAGATCCTAGAAGCATAACTAACAAAGTTGTAGAGGAAGTAAAAGAGATAAGGAATCAATGGATACCTAATAACAAAAAATTGATTGAGACTGCTCCAAATTTAGATCATGATTATTTCAGAAATAAAATACATGAAGAAGCATTAACGATAGTTGCCAAAATTATAGCCATAGGAGAGTCAGAAAAACCAGGCACTAGTAAGTCGGTGTGCGTTGAAGCGGAGGCAAACATGTCAGAGATAGTTGATGATAGCATAGGAGAGTCGCGCGGGAATGCGACCTCCAGTAATGAAAACCCTAAGGTTAACCAGGAGATATTTATGGATAGAGTCCAACAGCTCCAGGAATATTTGGATAGAATAGTCAAAGATTTACACACTTTAGACAATTCAACAGGCAATGAGACATGCATAGTGTATGTTAATAAGATCAATTATTTATGGGAGAAAGTTCAGGCGTGCCAAGTACTGACAAGTAATGAAAGATTTAAGAATACTATGGATGATTTAGAATTCGATGTCCGGAATTCTCTATCAGCGTTAGAAATGAAAATGAACAAAAAGGAAAATTGTAAGAGTGAGAATGTTACCGTGAGAGGCGAATTACCGGTGTTGCCCAAGATTCAGGTACCCACATTTGCTGGAGAGGCTAGAGAATGGGACCTGTTTGTGGAGTTATTTACAGAATTAATTGAAAAAAGAGAAGATTTAAGTCTTGCTCTTAAATTTAATTATTTAAAATCCGCGTTAAAGGGCGAAGCAAGGAGCATGGTAGCTCATCTATTGTCAGGTTCAGCTGACAATTATAGTGCCGCTTGGGAACTTTTAACCAAGCGGTATGAAAATAATCGGAGGGTATTTTCCGAACAATTAAATCGGATCGTTGATTTACCGATGATCAACAATGAATCCGCAAATAGTGTAAAAGAAGTGATTGACATAATAAATGAATCAATACACTTAATTAAAATCAAAGCAAATTTGTCCGATGAAGTTGACGTAATACTCGCTCAACACATACTTCGAAAATTTGACAGAGAGACTCTACAGTTGTATGAGAGTCAGATTAGAAAAACAAGGCAGATACAATTGCTATCGGATGTCATGGAATTCATGGAGCAAAGATATTGCTCGCTAAGTGCCGTGAGAAAGGAAGATAAAAAACCATTAGAAAAAACGTCGGCTGTGGGGTTTAAAGACAGTTGTCCGATCTGCAAAGGCCCCTGGCATAACGCACTTCAGTGCTATAAGTTTAAAGCGCTAACACCTATAGAAAGGCTGGAAATAGCAAAAAAAGTACAATTGTGCACACGATGCTTGAAGCATTCAAGCAACAAGAGATGCAATAATGAAATGGTCTGCTCATTTTGCAGCAGAGGACACCATACGTTACTCCATTATGAAGAAAATCAGGAGAGCGTTAATACCTGTGTAACGGCACAACAAAAATTGTTGGCCACAGCCCTAATACAAATTAAGAAAATAAATGGAGGGTTTCAAACATTAAGAGCTTTGATTGATAGTGGTTGTCAGAGTACTATATTATCTGAAGAAGCCGCTCAAATATTAAAGTTACGTAAAATTAAACAATATACAAAAATAAGTGGCGTGTCCTTAGTAAAAGCAAAAAAATCAAAATATAAAGTAAAAATAGATGTGAAGACGCGAAATCCACGGGATAAACTTCTTAAGGTTGAGGCAATTGTTTTGCCAAAGTTAATAAAAGCTCTTCCATTAAAAATAGCAAATGTGGATATGTCAAAATGGCATTCCTACGTACTTGCTGACCCCACCTTTAATAAACCGGGTAGGGTTGACATGATAATAGGGGTAGACGTATATACCCAAATCTTAAAAGGGGGAGTTAGAAAGATAAATGGCCTACTAGGTCAAAATACTAAATTTGGTTGGATCATCTCGGGATGCACCAAATCAAAAATTAATAAATTTGTAGTAGCACCAACAATAGATGTTACAGGTTTTAAAAAGCGTTGGGAGAAGAAAAAAGGTAAATGTGAAAATAAATACAACACAAGTCCAAACAAGCTCATCAACAAAACAAAACAAGAAATAACTTTTCGGGCCCCGGCAGGACCTCACCTTAGAGGTAAGATAAAAGCTGAGGTAAAAGAAATAAGTTTATGGCCCCCGGCAGGACCTCAGTTCGGAGGTAAAGTAAAATCTGGGGAAGAAAAAGTATATATTCCAGAGCCAGTACAAAATGAAAATATTCAGATGGCAAACGTTAAATTAAATAATGATTATCAAAGAAATAGTGTCAAAATAAATTCGGGTAACAAATTGTCCGAGGCTGTATTACAAAAAGGGACAACACTTAATCCGAATAACCACTCAGAATTCAAATACCAGCAAAAGCCACATTGGTTTAAGCCGAGAGGTAAAAGTAGTTGGTCTTTAAAGTCTCCACCATATAAAAAGGCTAGAAGTCAGCACAGTAATACACATCAGGAGTGGGTAGATATCCCGAAGCAAAAATTGTTAAACATCGGACGATATTAATAAACCAATTTGGAAAATGATACAAACATTGATTTGCTAGGGTTAACTTCTCTTATGTAGCTCGTCATGCTTCTTTAACAACAGTAATCTTATTAAAAATAATATTAATAATAATAATTTGTTTAGGGCAACTAAATAAAAATAAAATCCAAAACGTCACATTTGGCGGCCCTTTGCAGAATGTTTAAGAATAAACATCGTGTTCATCTGAAGCGGCTTCACCAAATCAGATGCACTAAAGAAAACATAATAAAACTGTACTTTTGTCACAAACAAGTAATCTAGCATATGACTAGAATTACAATCAGCCACACACATTGTAGAAAAACACTTGAAATTCTAAACTAACCCAAAAGATCACAACGGCAGGATGTCAAGTGGCCGAAGCCGTGCCCAAAATAATAATAATTTTCAACCCCCGAAATCTTGGGTTTGAGTCTCATTAGGATAAGATATTTTAAGAACAATTGTTACCTCCTAGAGCCTAAGATTCCCTATATAAACTCAATACTTGTGTTAATAAAATCAGTTCATATTTTGAATTCAACGAATGAAGATTGGGTTATTCTTCTCCTCCGGAACCCCTATTCAGAGTAAAGAGGCTATTTCTGGTTGTTAAACATTGTTTTAACTTTAATTAGTTCTTAATTAACAGAAACAAAACGTAATTCCAATTACTCTTTTTGTTTTGAAGGGAAAATGTTTATAAAAAGGTTAAAAAAGCAGAAAAGACCTTCTTAAAGATGTGTCCCTAACCTCAAATGGATTACAAATTTGCATTAATAATTATAATAGATCACAATAACTATGTGTAGTCTAAAGTAAACTTAAAAATACCATAGGTCAATATTATAAAACTTAATGTTTGATAAATGTATATAGTGATCGTATCTTCTTATCCTTTGCAAAGTAATTTCATTCCTAATCCCTTTTAATTTTCAGCTTTTTTTTTTTTTTTTTAAAAAGTATTATATTAAGATAAGTATTTAGGTATGTATTTACAAATCTCCTTTACTTACTGTTTCTGTTAATAAGGATTAGGAATTTGGTCGTAATACTCTATAATTTATAATGCTTGTTTTAATCTGATTAATTTCCTTCTTAAGGTTTCAATATGTGATTAACTCCTCTTTTTCTCCAATATTATAACCCATTACTTTTTGAATTATTGTTATTCTGTTAAGTTTTTATACTATTTCTTAGTGAGAATTCTCGAGACCAACTATAAATCACCTTTCTTAAATGTACATATGTACATTTATATATTGTCATTATTTTGAAGAGCTGGTTGACTTGTTGGGCTAACAATAAGACAGGAGATCACATTATTAGTTTTCTTTTTGCAGTCCTAGATAGACAATAAGCAAATATTGAATACTCTACTGACTCATAGATAATATTCAAATCTTCAAGCCTTTCCTATCGTAAAGAGAGATAAACCGGTTTAATTTTGATAGTGTCCTTCGTTTTTTGTTGAGTTTTTATGTTACCCCACAGGACTCTGTTAAAAAATATTCAAATTTATTAAGTTTTCTCCTGCGATCTTCAATACATTAAATACTGAACTTTACCAATAAAAAGTCTAAGAACTGAAAGATCTATAAAACCGACAAAAAGACTAAACTAAAGATCCTTCGGAAATTGCTGATTTATTTGCTGGGTATATTATTTTGTGTAAATTGTCTTTCTAAGGTCCAAAAGTAGAAACAGGTACGTGACCCTACCAAAACTTATTGACCAACCTGTGCTGCAATCAATCCAACAATTGCATTATATTATGGGAAATATTTGTCTGACTGAGTATTATTTAAATCGTTCAGTCATAAAGCTGGGTATTTTAAAAGTACATTTTATTTTTAGACCCTATCAATGTCAATGTGGGTGAAGTTGGGGGCGATTTTGGGAATTTTAAGATTAAATTCAATTGTTGTAGACCCCCCGTCTACGATTGGGGCCAGCCGACAAAAGGGGGGGGGGGGTTGTTGGGCATGGGGCCATGGGTGTTTGGCGTGGACAACCTCATCAAAGTCGAAATCAAAATCAACAACATCATCAAGTGTAGGACGGGTAGGCATTTAGCACATTTTGTGGTTATCATAGAGCACGAGCGCGAACAATTTCTGATGCCTTTTGCCTATATTTTTTTTTTATTTTTAGCAACTTGCGACGCGTTTTGAAGATTGTGTTTCTGTTTCTGCTCTTTTTGATGTTGTTGTCGGTGTTGCTGTTGTTGTTTTTTAAGCGGGAGAGAGATCAATTAACATATTTTTGCAAATTATGCATCGTGTGTGTTAAGGCCGTAAATCGAAATCGATTATATCTATTCGGCTGATCCATAAGAAAAAGTGTTGCTGTTGGGGCTTTTGCACTCTGTGTTTTCAGCAAGGACAACAACGGAAGTGACGATCACAACGACAACGACGATGACAACAACAACAACAACAAGAACATTGTCGACTGGAAGTGTACCCTGAATGCATTTTTTGTTCATTTAAAGGTCAAGCGAGTTGAGAAAACGTTGAACTTGCCAAATAAAACCCAAAAACAGGCTCGACTGTGGCCTTCGTTTGAACTTTTAAATGATGTCATTCCCCGATTTCTTTACCTTACCTTTTTACCCTCTACATTTGTCATATCATTGCAATCGATTTCCATTTTCATGCGTAAGGCTAATGATCAACTGAACTAATGTATCAAGGTTAAGGTGAAGGTGACCCCGAACGACTTCAACATCTACAACTACAACTACAACTACAACTACAATATGTAGTTCAACTTTGCCGTGTAAAACCAGTTCGACTTTGTTCGAGTGCCATCGTCCGAGTTCCGTAATAATCGTAATTGCGTTTGTGTTAGCTAAAAACACATTTCATTTCATCATTTATACGTATACTAACAATAAGTACAAATGTTTTTTTTTTTTACATTTTTTTCTTTCTTTCTTTCTTGTTTGTTTGGTCTGATCGATCAATTGTCAAGTATTTTGGAGGCGGCTTAGCTATAAATAGTCTTTGATTGATAAGAAAAGTATGGCGATATTTGGTTGGGCCTGGAGTCTGCTATCTAGTGAACTTGGGTTTCGGATTTCAGATGAAATTTGCCCTAAAGAGGATAGATAATTTTATTAACATATTTTGAAAGCTATTCCCGGGAAAAGCTCAGTATATGCATATATTACGAGGATATTAAAGGCTTCAGTTAGGCAGTTAGTTATCCTCTTGTCAAGTCTAGAGGAAATTAATCCCGTGTTGGCCAAGTACAGTGTAAGCGCCTTTTGAGCACTGTAGTTCTTTGTAGTTTCTGTTTCATCCTTGCAATTTTGAAACCAAAAAGAAACTCCCATCGCATTGTTTGGGGTTAGACAACTTCACCCCGCTACGAGCAGCTCTCTCTGCATCATTCACCGATAGGACCACACAAGCTTACGCTGCGTATGCGTAATTTAACTTGGCACCCATTACCCTAGAAGTTCATAGAGCGAGATCCCTGGCCCTTATCCTAAATAAGAGACTGGCCTGGAGACCTTACATACTTGACAAAAGCAAAATACTGGACAAAGGATTGAAAAAGTAACTCTGGCTGGTGGGACGCACCTCCAAAGGCTAAGTTTGAAAATTCTGATATAAAGAACAATTCTGGACCTATAGGGTGTCGATCTGGGGCACTGCCAGTATCTCTTGTAGGAAGATAATATAGTGATTCCAACATGTTAACAACAAATGCAGAAATTCACACGGCATTAAGAAACCCATGTGTAGAGGATCAGATTGCAAAGCTAACGAGATCGAATCTGGACCGACTAGATGGCCACATTAACCCTCTTGCCATCAACCTCTTAGACAATAGCACTGGACGTGGACCTGGACCTTTCGTATAGAGTGGACTAACGCATATTCTCTTAACTAACGCAAAGATCGACAGAACCCTCAGACTCTGTGAATTTTCTGGACATCAGCATGTCAAACAGGCGCCTAAGACAAAACCACACCGTCGACCTTCCACATGGAGCGGACTACGGAGGGATACTTTTAAAGGTATGTGAAATAAACCGCTTTAATGCCTCTTCCATTGAGGGTTAAATCTCTCTCTTAATGATCACTTCACAATTTTTAATCAAAAACTGTTGCAATGCCTATAAAATGACGCAAGATCTTTGGTATTGAAAGAATCGTTGAGGGGTAGAAGAGACTAGGATGCTGATGTGGAAAGAAGAAGCCTCTGGGCAGAGAATTCCCCGCTCTCTTGCCAACAAACCAGATATAGCCAATATAGTCATCGGCCAAATTAAAAGCTGCGTGTGTTGGTTTTTGGGACGACGACGGAACCTACCGCAAAAGCGTTGGATGATGATGCCAATTAGAAGAGCAGCAGAGAACAGAGGGAGAGAGAGAGAGAGAGAGACAGGGAGAACGAGAACGAGAGAGCTAAAAGTTTCTATTGCAATTGTTTTATTGGCATTTGTTGCTATAAATAAGCAAGGGGAGACGAGCCAAATGGACTTTGATCCACTCAAATGCAACGGGCAAAAGCCAAAAACAGAAAATGTGGGCGGTGGCGCAGAAGGTTTTTGGTTTTGTTTTTTAAAATTAAATGCATATTTTTAACGGTTTTTTTTTTTTGTTTTTGGTTTTTTGTTAATTTTTTTTCTTGTTTATTGTTTGTTTTCTTGCCTTATGCGACAAAGTTAAGAAATTTCATCAGCGGTTTTAATTTATGCAAGGAGCTCAGAGGCTGCTAAATAAGAAAGAAAGAAATAGGGGAAGGGGAAAGGAGAAGGGAGTATGTGCGTTTGCATGTGTATGTGTGTGTGAGCGAGTGAGAGTGCCAAACAAGGTTAACGGCAATGCGTAACGCCAAAGGCGCTGCCTCTGCCTCTGCCGCTGCCTCTGCCAATGTTGCTGCCAATAAGGCCTACCAGGGCTGGCTTACTCACTAAAAAGATCGACCCGCCGCAGGATCATTGCACTCACTCACATCACTCACAAGGTAACTGCACGAAGGTTCAATGATATTCAGCATGCATTATTATTATTATTATTATTATTATTCCCTCTCACACAACAAGTATATATTCCAAAAATGTATTTCGGCAATGGCCTCGTCGCCGTCGCCGTCCAAGTTGCTTGACCTGAACCTGGGCCACAGCCCCACAGTCCAACAGAGTCTCGCCTTGAGCGAGTGGAAATGTGAATGCACTATGATTACAGTGACAGATATTACTCCAGTGCATAATATCTACCTACATGTAAAAAAATGTTGTTTTTGGCTATAGGATAAGCAACACGCCTCTGAGATCGACAAAACAACTAAATATTCATTTAAAAGTAACTCTAAAACCTTAAGAAATAAACGTTATTATAGGTCAAGAAGATACAAACTTGGTCAAAAGGGAAAAACTTACTTGGGATTCATTTCCTCGAGACATGACAAGAGTAACTGGCTAAGTAATTGTCTTGTATATTTTCTGACCAACAACAAACACCTGAAATTACTTATGAGAATACTGAAAGAATGCATTTTATTCAGTTTTCAGTACTTCAGCACTTATTTCTAATGTGACAAGCAAAGGTAAAACAATTACTTATATACATATATGTACATATGTATATTCAAAATTGTACTCTTTAACAAGTTTTTAACGAGTACTTATGAATTGTTTGAATATAGAGGCAAATAATCATAAATTGAGAGTTTAATGTGAATACTTTACCATATTTTTAACAACAATAAAACAATATTAAATTAAATATTGGCAACGTATAAAAAACAAGATGATTTCCTTTTCCTCAAAATATCCTTTGCTTTATGTAAGGATCAGCTGAGCTGTTTAGGAATTTATTAAATTATTTTTAATCAACTTTAAAATTTTCATTATTTTTCCGAAAATTAATACATAGAATTCATGTATAGACTATATATATATAAAATATTCTGCAAAGTATCTTAGTTGTTAGATTTAAGAAACCTTTTAAACAATTTTAAAGCAAGGATTATAATTAAAAACTTATTTAAACTGTTTAAGTATAGTAATTCATGGTTAACAAATGGCGTTTAATTCTTTATTTCCTTTTACCTAATTTGAAAGCAATGATAAGTTGTTGATGATCCTATTCCTATCCATATCGCTTCCTATAACAACAGATTGTACCATGATTACATGTTGACAATCGAAAGGATTCGTTTGCAAGAGAATAAGGTGAAATTGCAATACCTAAAATAGATAGGAACTAACTGACCATAGAAAACTAAACCAAGAGCCAGCAACGAACTAAAACGCCATGGGAAAATATCAGATTTACATAGAATGATAAACTTTTAATTTATACTAAAAATTTTCAGTTCTCTTCTTTGTTTACCCTTTTATTAGTAAATTTTTAGTGCAAGAATTTACCTAATTTTCATGTAAATAAAATATACTGTTAAATAAATACACTTACTAAACTGTCGTTAAAAAAGTTTCCATGCCTAATTTATTATAAACAACAATTATTAAATGATAGAATCTATAAATACAACAAATTGATGTCATTTTTTGTCAAGTCATCATTGTTAAAAATACACAAACAACAAGCGATTGTTTAAATATTTTAGAGATTCGCCATGGAAATTATTCATGTTTTTAACTGAGTAGATATTCTTTTTGTTATTATTACCAAAAAGGATTTCTTGACGTATATAAAATTTGCATCCTGATTAGCCCTGGAAGATTTTAATCAATTTGTTCTTTGCAATTCTTCATGACTATAAGTATTTAAGGGGGGAGAATCCTTTAAATTTTTGATTTAAAAGTTTTTATATTAATAAAATACATATTGAAGTTTGTTTTAAATATTTTATATTCATCTTTGCTATTTGATTTTATTTTTGCCATGATTATTCTTTCAATACTAGCGCTTTGTTTAGCCTTCATTTGCTTTTTGGGCATTCAGCTAGTCGCCCCGTCGACAAGTGCATTTTTTTTTTGTTTTTGGTTTTTCGTTAAATATATATTTTTAGGTTTTTCAGTCGATGCCAAATTACATTTTGAGTTCCAACAAGAAGAAGAAATTGAAACTGTCAGCCACCCACAAAAAAAGAAAAAAAGCGAAAAAAGGCGCTCTCTGGGTTTAATGAACGATGCGAAGGTCAACGATTAACAAATTAACGACTCATAAAGAAGCGCGAGGATTCTACAAGAGAAAGAGACAGGAGAGAGTGAGAGAGTGTGTGTGTCAGAACAAGGCCGCCGGGTGAGAGGCTGGTGGGAGGATTGGGGTTACAGACTCTGGGGGGGGGGGGGGTGTAACCATTAATCGACTAGGCCATATGTTAGTGGGGATTATGTTCGTTGCCTCCATTGTCGTCAGTTTTGTGGTATTTATGGCTTATGCATTTCCATTTGCATAGAATCGCCCTTAGCTGGGCCCATCCAGCTTTCGGGTGGGCGTGAGTGTCCAAACGGAAGCACTTCATTTCCTTTGCTGTCAGCATTTTTAAAATCTATGACCATCCAATGCAAATGTAAGGCGAATGCTCAACGGAGAAAAAAAGAAGAGAAATAATAAATTCCATTAGGTGCAAATTACCAAACCAAGACAAAGACAAAAACATAAAAAGCAAAAAATTAAATGGAAAAGGTGTAAAATGTAATATATTTTAGATGGAAAATTAAACGGAAGTGCAGCAGCTAAACACAGAAAATGGTAAACCAAGCAGGAAATGAAATTGTTAAAAACGAAAACAAGAAATATAAAAACGCGCAAATAATACAAATTCAATTTAAATGAAATTTATGCCATTTAACCACCAAACAGCGCCATCTGTCAGCGGGTGGAAATACAAATTTGCGGAATTCACAATGTGGCCGTCTGTGGCGTATGGCTGCACGAGTGTTGCCTACTTTAAGGGGTCAGTGATGTGTAAATTTAAACGATACATCGTGAGGCGTAATTTGTGTTTGCATTAACTTGTTTTCTTTTCAAAATTGCTTAACATACTTTCAGGCAGATGGATTTACATGGCGCTTTTCGATTTCTGTGACGCACGCAAATATAGAATTTTGTTTCTCTCTCTTTGTTCCACAAAAATTGGTTAAGCGCCATCTATATGTAATTTCTTTCTGTCTTAACTCACCACATTCCGTGATCTTGTCCAAGGTCCTAAGGGTGCGAGTAAAAGTCCTAAGGCTGCGAGTAAAAGTCCTAGGGTGCGAGTAAGTCATGAGTCTGTTAAATTTAAATTTGACTGTCAAAGAATTTAGAAAATTTTAATTCAAGTAGGCTTTGATAATTATTGTCGGAAACAAATTGACTTATTTTAGTCAGTTGATAACTAAATTCGACAGCGAACGCACGCATTTGGAATATTCTAGTTTCGTAATTATTTTGTGATTTGCATTTCAACAATTCTAATTTCTAAATGAATAACTTACCGAAAAACAACCTTTTGGGCAAACGCCGTCGTCGTTCATACGATGATGACCTCGAGGATTTTGCTGTTCGGATGGGATCCGCAAAACGTATGCATCGCGATACCACCGATTTGCTGCTGGAGGATATACACAATCGCCTGGACAAACTGGGCAGCCAGCGAGGACAGACCGTGGAAGCAGGTTTGGATAAATTGGCCACATTTTTGGTCGACAAGATTGACTTGCATAAAAAGGATATATTTGGTATTCTCATGAAATCGCTACAACATCATCCCATGCAGTCCGCTGCCTATGCGTATAGTCGAAATTGTTAGGACATTTCAAAATTTCCTTCTAGAAATGGGCAAATCTAAACCACTTATAGTTTTATTTGGGTTAGTTAGAGGAAATATTTAAAGCGCGTTTTTCTCGAAATCACTTTTTTTTATACATTTGGATGGAAGTACGACTCGGCTAAATACCTGGGCCTCATTATGGACAGACGTCTCACTTGGAGGATGCATCTCAGCAACAAACGCAACCAATTGGACGCCAGACACAGGAGCCACCTCTGGCTGGTTGGAAGAAAGTCTACCCTGCGGCTCCACGTCAAACTTTTAATATGCAAAACCATTCCAAAGCCAATGTGGACCTACGGTGTTCCTATACATATGTATTTTGGATGTTCGTCATACTTTAATTTAATTTCGGATTTTTTTTGGTTTTTTCAATTTAATTTTTTTCCTTTACCAAGTGTGTAAGCAAAATCTAATCAATAAATAAATTTAAATATGAAGAGTTGCACTTGATATTTTTTGCCGTTAGTAAGAATTTGACACTTCTTTTAATTTTTTGTTGTTTTTATATTATGTTTCTTATATTCATATATATATGTATTCAACTCTGAAAAACTACCTTAGTGAAAACGACATCCCATACCAGACTTTCCAGCCTAAAGACGAGCGAGCCTATAGAATTGTTGTCAAAGGTCTTCATCACACCACCAATCCCATGGACATTAAGGAAGCACTGGCTGCCAACGGGCACATTGTTAGAGGCCTGGACATCAAAAATGCAATCAGCTGCAGTACAAAGAAACCTCTGGCTATGTTCTTTGTGAACTTGGAACCGGCAAGCAACAACAAGGATGTGTTTGCTACTAAACGCCTTTGCAGCTGCGTGGTCACAATCGAGCCACCCCGTAAGACGACTGACGTACTCCAGTGCTACAGATGCCAAGGATTTGGACACACTCAGAAGAACTGAAACCTGCAGTTCAACTGTGTAAAATGCGGAGGCGCTCATAGTTCCTCGGACTGCCGCAAGCCAAGGACCGATCCTCCCCGCTGTGCTCACTGCAAGGGCAACCATACTGCCTCCTATAAGGGCTGCAAAGTCTATTTGAAGGCAAAGGAGACGCATCTGCCAAAGCCAAGGTCAACCCCAGCGACCACATCACCAGGCTACTGGCAAAAATCTGCGAGCAAGCCAGGCGTCACTTTCGCCAATATATTAAAAGGCAATCAGCTGCCTCCCCAGCAGGCAGAGGCCCCTCCTGTCAATTCGTCTTAAACAAGCCAAAGACTGGATCGCCTTGAAGCTCTTATGGAGAAGATGATGGACCAAGTTGCTGCCATGACACAGCTCCTAACGTCAATCATGGCCCAAAAATGCAAATAAACCTCCATATCGTCCTTTGGAATGCGAACGGTCTGTGTAGGAGCAGGGCAGAAGTTGAGCACTTTTTAAAAACTTTTTTAATCACCCTACACCCTTCATGTAATACCGTTTATCCTTAAAACATGTAACCGCCAACTTCAACCAAGAAAACTTGCTGATTGTCCCAGAACACATTGCAAATTCGCTTCACCGCTGTCAAATAAAAAAAAAAAAAAAAAAAATTATAAGTTTGCTTGTAATACGGATCTTTTCGAGATTTTCTGATATAAATTTTTGTTTTCAAAGGGTTGGGCAATGGCATCGAGCCAATAATTTTGAGTGGTCATTTGTTGTGTTAAAAATTTCATTAACTACAATGTGGCCCGGAGCTGAATCATGTCCCACCTTTCATTTCTCTTAACGTAACGGACGAAGCTTAAATACCACTTTTCACTTTATGGCTTCAACTATATTTTGAATTAGCCACCAGATCCTGGCACATTTTCGAAGTGCGAGAAATTGTGGTATTTAAGACTTATTATTTGTTAACAACTAATAGACTAAGCCAAGTAAAAGTAAGGTAAAATGTGTGAAAAAATATTCAAGTAGCTGTTGTGAAGCCACCAAATAATGGAACATTTAAGTCTACTTAAGTCTTATTATTTGTTAACATCTAATAATCTGTGCAAAATAAATGTGAAGTTAAAAAAAATTATATTTTAATTAACAAAAATACAACCCCATCCATACGTTTCTTTGCAAAACTATAAGTAT
This sequence comes from Drosophila tropicalis, assembly GCF_018151085.1. Lineage (NCBI taxonomy): Eukaryota > Metazoa > Arthropoda > Insecta > Diptera > Drosophilidae > Drosophila > Drosophila tropicalis. The sequence continues at coordinate 47,114 of NW_027172877.1, forward strand.
ATAAACATTTCTTGTTTTAACCGAATGTCAGCGGTTGTAACTCCAGCCTTGCTGGATGTCCGCTTGGATTAAAAGGCATGTGGGTAGTTGCTCACATTAAACGCTTTAATTCCGATTCCCACTGTCAACATCCATTTTTTTTAAATTTCAATTTTTCAATTCAAAAATTATTAAATTTTTAAGTTGCCTGACTAATTGCCTAAGTAAGAGAGATAATAGTAAGGGGGAGAAATGCAATGAAAATCTAAAATATACATATGTATATATGAATTTTTAAGGTGGCGGAAAAGTTGGCTATGTTGACTGTACAAAAATTCTGTAACAAGTGGGACATGATTAGTCACCTTTAGAGCTGGGAATCCATCGATAGTCTTGCCATTCGATGGATTTTGTAGCGATGGGGAAATAATCGATAGAATATCGAGTACCGATTACAATATCGATTATTCCGTCACGTGCGCCTTGGCGATTTATTTTGTAGTTTTTGTGTAATTATCAAAAGAAAATTTATGTTTTTAGCGGCATTATAGCTAAAAGCTTATACAAATTTACATCGCTCTATTGCACTTTATTAATTCCATGGATACCATCGATGGAACTCCTGGTCTAGTCACCTTAAAGCATTCAGAAAAGCTGTGATGTACACACACATATACAAACAAAATGGCAGCTGGCAAGCATGATATTTGTTTGCATGGTTGGCTTTATTTTTTTGTCATCCACTACAATTGCCCCTACATACATATGTATGTACATACATGTTTTACAAATCGATTGTATTGGTAAAAACTTTCGACATACCTATCGGTAGATAAAACTATCGATAGGAGAAACAATCGATGGTCTGCACTATCGATGATTGGTAAAAAGTTTCGACCTACCTATCGGTAATTAAAACTATCGATAGGAGAAACAATCGATGGTCGACACCATCGATGATTCCCCCATCTGTAATGCACGTGGTTATTTGACTCAAAAAGGCCACAAGTGCACAACGACCGCAACTAGTCCAAAAATACAAAACATTTAAAAAAATATAGAAAAGTTCAAGCGCCTTTTTTAACCGCATAAAATATAATTAAATAGAAAAAAAATCTTAAAAAAAAAGGTGGATACATTTGGTATCAACGAGCACCACCAAAGATGTGGCAAAACACAAAATTTGATCTTTGGCTCACAGTAATTTTTATAAGGACATCAATTTTGCATAATTATTGCAGTTAAGAAAAAAGATTTTATATTTTTTAACACGTAAAGCAAATGAGACTTTCTGCAGATTTTTTTTAATAAATTAAATTAAGAAATTTAATAAGAATTTACACATTGTTAATAAACAATAATAATGCAGTCACATTCCGTGATTTTAACGTAGTTCTCGGTTGGATACTATTTAATCTGCTCTTTAGTTTCTAAATTGATTTAACATTTGGGATTGTTTCATAAACCCAAATGCTGTTCGTAATTTAAAAGATGACGTTATAGTAAGTTCAAATGGTGTTGTCAATCATTTTTAGAATATCGTGTGTAAGATATTACTAAAAATTATTATATATCACCATCGACAAACTTCCTGCAATATATCTAGAAACTAAAGGGCCACCGATACCATATTACTGATCATTGTTTGTTTATTGGCACATACAAATGCAATTTATCTAAAATGAGGTGATCTCTAATATCGTAAAAGTATTACGAATAGCTATGCGGACATTGAAGACTAGCCAGAACCTGCAAACGAGAGACTTGTGGTTGGGGTTCTCATCTAGGTGAAGCTTATATTTGAGCTTAGTGAAGTTTTGGCTGGGCGCATTTAATATGGTCTTAAGCGCCTTGTTCTGACATTTTGTGGAGTGTTAATGCTCTTCTTTTAGTTGGGTTTCGATTTAAACTGCACTAAGTTAAAATACATCTTTTTTTTATGCAAACCTTGTCCTACTATATATTTTTATCAACTTCAAGTTCAAGATTAATTGGAAAATTGAGAAAATATTCTGAAAGTTGGTTAGAGTCAACATCCTCGTCATTTGAATAGTAGGCCCCTGACATCAGGCAAACGACTTTTTTAAGGGATCTAAAGTATCCTTGGCCCTATTAAAAGTATTTTAAAATTTTGAAGTTATTATTTTGTATTCCTTGTATAGTGGAGCCTATCAGACTTTTAGACCTTATTCGTTGACTCTGCTCTTTCTTCACCAAAATAGCCAACTGGTAGAATTAAGTTTTCCATTATTTGTTTTAAGTTATGCGCTGTTGCTATCATTGGCAGCCATGAGTATTGGTCAATAAATATATGTGCGGTGTCGTCTACACAAAACATTTCAAATTGATGCAAGTCGAAAGGCAACTGGCAAACTAATTTAAGCAGTTCTTAGCTTCATAATTAAATCCTTGACAATGCCAGTGATCTCGGCGAAATGCTCTACGCGCCATGTTCCCGTCGTTTGTACTGCCCGAACCTCCTTGCTTGGGCTGATCCACCCTTATTGATAGCTTTTCGCGAAGCTCTTTTTAAATTCACTGCTTTGTTGTCGTCTGCCTTTTCGTTTTTTACGCAATTTTTATATCCGGAGTGTAAAATAAATTCAAAGAACCGATTAAACAATGCAATGGGCTCAGACTGTAAGTTCAATTATCAATAAAAGGAACAAAATTTTCTAATTGCAATTGACTGTTCGATACAAAATCGTTTAGAGTTGCTCCACAAATAAGGCACGTTTGAAATGATCAGTCATTCGTATCTTTTATCGCTGAATGGTTGGCTATAATTTGCTAGACCAGTGTTCCTATCAAAGCGATAACTAACAATAAGATCAGCGAATAAAAAGTCTGTTTTTTGATTGTTCATAACGGTTGAAACAACATCTGCTTGACGGCTGACGATTTTGATGCTGGCGGTGTGATCGAGAAGATCTTAATGATCAACCTCTGCTATAATGTCTGCAAATTCGATACCTACAGGACGACATTGCTTCTTTCTGTCGACCACAGCTTTGTAGTATGGAAATATCAAAGAAGCTAACATCGGCTATGCCGAAGTTTATATACCCTTGCAGTCCTTGGCAATAATAATTTTACATGTTCAAAATTTGTTTTCTGCAACTCAATTCATCAATATACAAACAAAATAATTTTACTCTTTTTACTACAATTTGTTCTTCTTCTTCCCTAATTCCCTAAGCAAAGCAACGCACGCACACACATAAAGTTCATGTAACGCTGCGTCTGTGTGTGTATGCATGTGCTCTGTTGATGACGTATGACGTAGTAGAAAATAGACAGCGCTGCCGACAGAGCTGGGAGCAGAGCCGATTTATATTGATTGTAACTTGTGTTCCATTTATCTGATCAGATTCAAATTTTGGTATCTACAATATTATCACATTTCATAGCTTCACCTACTTTTTCTATAAAACTATTTGATGTAGTGGTCCGATCCTAGAGATTTTCATATGTGATCTGCTCGAGGTAATAAAATGCACAGAAAAACAATTTCAATAGCTTTTAAGATGCCTGAGTGAAACGCAACGGCCGGACGGCCAGACGGACATGGCTACATCGACTCAGTTTCTTATGCTGAACAAGAACATGGGGCAATGGGGCCGGAAACGTCTCCTTCTGTGCGTTACAAACATTCGAACAATTTTAAAATACCCTCTGCCCCTTGTCTGCCCCTTATAAAGATGAATATCGTAAGACAGGTTGTTTGGTAACTGATAATCATCAAAAGGTTTTAATTAATTTTTGATATTATTGTCGTGTGCCCAAAATGTAATAAAAATTATGAATTCCTTGAAATTTTTATCAAACTTTTTAAATTTGAGTGAATAAATTAATTGATAATTAACAATTAATTGATAATTTATTTACGCCGGTCTTACGCCGCACATAGGTAGATTTAGCAAAATTAGGCGGCCAAAAACATTTTTTCAATAGAATACACTTTAAATGGAAAAAATAATTAAATATTGTTTCCTATTAAAATACATTAATTAAATTTTTTTAACTTAATACTAAAATGGCAAGGTTTTCAAGGTGAATATTGGCTAACTTTAAATGACACATTACAAAAGTTGGCTTTATCTATTAGATTATATTATTATTTTTTTATGTTTATTCTGCTTCCGCGTCCAAATCGTGATGCTCAGCACTCAGGAATGATTTTTCTTGTTGATTTCATACAGCTTATGAGTGGGTCGGAAGTTAATAACAACCTTTGATAGATGTCGCGATTGCATTTTTCCCTTGAAAACTTTCTTGCAAAGTTGAGACGGTTTGACAGGAAATGTTTGTTGCGCGCTTCTGCTGCTTCTTCGGATAGTTGTCCAATTGGCAACAATGCATTTTCAATTAAGCTAGCTCCATGTAATAGAATTGTATGCATAGTGGGGGTCATAGGATGCCAAGCATATAACTTTATATATAGATTTGCAGTTTCCAAGGCATATGCATCGTATTTGGCAGGATGAATTTTGAAGCCACTGGAAATGGCTTCTAAAATTACTTTAAATCTATATATAAGTTCATGGTTTATTCCTGTAATGTCAGATGCCAAATAATTGTTTTCGAAAAACCGCCTACTAGTATTTCCATCATTTGTGTTGCCAAAGTTTGCTTTAGGCATTTTGATTTTTGGGCTACGGCCACTGTGCACAGGTTCTCGAATTTTTATGCCATACACCCATAGGGTGAAATGGTATATTAAAGTCGCCAAAATGTATGTAACAGGCAGAAGGAAGCTTCTCCGACCCTATAAAGTATATATATTCTTGATCAGGATGAATAGCCGAGTCGATCTAGCCATGTCCGTCTGTCCGTCCGTCCGTATGAACACGCAGATCTCGGAGACTATAAGAGCTAGAGCCACCAAATTTGGTATGTATACTCGTGTAGTATGCACATGTTCAGAGTTAATTGGAATTTCGGCCACGCCCCCTTACGCCCCCTTACGCCCCCAGGAATCACATAAAACTATTTTTCTTAAAAAGTATAACAGCTAGAGACATCAAATTTGGTTTGTTTACTCGTTTAGTTAGCGCGCAGAAACTAATTGTTCAAACATTTTGCCACGCCCACTTCCGCCCCTGGAATTTACATAAAAGTGATTTTCTTAAAAACTATGACAGCTACCGACATCAAATTTAGTATGTACACTGGCTTAGTATGCGCGCAGAGTATATATACATATTGTCATAATTTAGAAAAAACCGATTTCCTCCTGTAGTTCTTTGACTATCGCAATCAATCGGCAGTCTAATTAATCTTATCTATTTCTACCAAACTACCAAATTTTTATTAAAATCGGACTTGAAACATGCAAAATATACGTATGAACGTATTTTACTAAGCGGTCCACAAGGCCAGAATTGGCCGTTGGCTGGTGGCGGCGCTAGAGTGCTCGAGTGTTTGTAGAGTGAGCGGGATAGCATATATGTATGTATGTAGTATGAGGCATGTAAAAACAATTTGGAACATTGGTATTTTGGTACATATGTATGTATGTACATTTGGTAGATAATCAGCAGAGATCAATGGCAAACGGGACATTTGGTAGGTTATACATATAAAAACAAAAGATACATATAACATATCATGATTTCAAAATGTGGAGAATTGTATTATTACAGTGTTGTTTGAATAGGGGGTGGGGAGCACGTGGATTCTTCTTAGGCGACTGGTGGTTGAACTGTTGTCTAGCAGGTTGATGGCCAGAGGATTCAAGTGCCTATCGAGGCGGTCCAGGTGGGCTCTCGTTAGCCTTGCTATTTCCTCCTTTACCCATGGAATTCCTAGCGTAGAGTGTATCTCAGCATTGGACGTAAGGATGTTAGCATCGGATATGACTCTGAAGGCCTTGTTTTGAAATCAATGACATTAAGGACCTAATAAGGGATGTTGCATCTGTAATCGGCGGCAACAACTTTGATAACAAAGCGGGTAGTAACGGACAAATCAGAGTTAACCTACTGGACAAGGAGAGCTTTTTAACATTGAAAAACTACCTCAATGAAAATGACATCCCATATCACACATTCCAACCAAAAGATGATCGTACATACCGCATACTGCAGGTTGCAAGGCCTACCAAGGAGCAAGGAGCCAAGGAGCACTACCTACCTAAGGCCAAAGTTTCTCCTCGTGCATCAGGCCCCACACCTCGCGCCCCAAGAATTAGTGCTACCAACGTCATGCCTGGCATCTCTTTTGCCAACGTTCTAAGAGGTCAACAACAGCAGCCCCCGCAGCAGCAAGAGCAATCACCCAATGCTGCCACCAGACTTGACCCAAGAGGGGATCGACTTGAGGCCATGATGATGAAAATGTTCGACCAGTTTGCGGCAATGTCGCAAATGATCATGTCACTTATGGCGAAACTATGCAAATAAGTCTCCATATACCCATATGGAACGCGAACGGTCTGTGCAGGAGCATGCCAGAGGTTGAGCATGTCCTCAAGACCAAACATGTAGACATCCTACTCATGTCAGAGACACATTTCACTGAGAAGTCATTCTTCAACATCAACGGCTACGACGTTATTCACGTCACCAATCCGAATGGAACTGCGCGCGGAGGAGCGGCAGTTATCATTAAAACTGGTTTGAAATATGTGGAACTCCCTGCGTTTCAGGAGCCCTGGGCTCTGTGTGCTAAGGTGAGAGTAATATCCCCGACTGGAGACACCACTGAATACTAACCCGACTGAAGCTAACACAGCAAAAGTTAATGTCAGGAGTAGGATAGATTTGTAGTCTCATTTCAATTCAAAATATCAAAAACTGAAGTTTTTAAAATAATTCTAGTTGAAGTCTCATTTCATTATAAGTTTGCTTGTAATACGGATCTTTTCGAGATTTTCTGATATTAATTTTTGTTTTCAAAGGGTTGGGCAATGGCATCGAGCCACTAATTTTGAGTGGTCATTTGCTGTGTTAAAAATTTCATTAGCTACAATGTAGCCCGGAAGAACTGGAGCTGAACATGTCCCACCTTTCATTTCTCTTAACGTAACGGACGAAGCTTAAATACCACTTTTCACTTTATGGCTTCAACTATATTTTGAATTAGCCACCAGATCCTGGCACATTTTCGAAGTGCGAGAAATTGTGGTATTTAAGACTTATTATTTGTTAACAACTAATAGACTAAGCCAAGTAAAAGTAAGGTAAAATGTGTGAAAAAATATTCAAGTAGCTGTTGTGAAGCCACCAAATAATGGAACATTTAAGTCTACTTAAGTCTTATTATTTGTTAACAACTAATAATCTGTGCAAAATAAATGTGAAGTTAAAAAAAATTATATTTTAATTAACAAAAATACAACCCCATCCATACGTTTCTTTGCAAAACTATAAGTATATAAACATTTCTTGTTTTAACCGAATGTCAGCGGTTGTAACTCCAGCCTTGCTGGATGTCCGCTTGGATTAAAAGGCATGTGGGTAGTTGCTCACATTAAACGCTTTAATTCCAATTCCCACTGTCAACATCCATTTTTTTTAAATTTCAATTTTTCAATTCAAAAATTATTAAATTTTTAAGTTGCCTGACTAATTGCCTAAGTAAGAGAGATAATAGTAAGGGGGAGAAATGCAATGAAAACCCAAAACCTACAAACGGAAAAATTTGATATGTTGACTGTACAAAAATTCTGTAACAAGTGGGACATGATTAGTAACCTTTAGAGCTGGGAGTCCATCGATAGTCTCGACATTCGATGGATTTTGTCGCGATGGGGAAATAATCGATAGAATATCGAGTACCGACTACAATATCGATTATTCCGTCACGTGCGCCTTTGTAGTTTTTGTGTAATTATCAAAAGAAAATTTATGTTTTTAGCGGCATTATAGCTAAAAGCTTATACAAATTTACATCGCTCTATTGCACTTTATTAATTCCATGGATACCATCGATGGAACTCCTGGTCTAGTCACCTTAAAGCATTCAGAAAAGCTGTGATGTACACACACATATACAAACAAAATGGCAGCTGGCAAGCATGATATTTGTTTGCATGGTTGGCTTTATTTTTTTGTCATCCACTACAATTGCCCCTACATACATATGTATGTACATACATGTTTTACAAATCGATTGTATTGGTAAAAACTTTCGACATACCTATCGGTAGATAAAACTATCGATAGGAGAAACAATCGATGGTCTGCACTATCGATGATTGGTAAAAAGTTTCGACCTACCTATCGGTAATTAAAACTATCGATAGGAGAAACAATCGATGGTCGACACCATCGATGATTCCCCCATCTGTAATGCACGTGGTTATTTGACTCAAAAAGGCCACAAGTGCACAACGACCGCAACTAGTCCAAAAATACAAAACATTTAAAAAAATATAGAAAAGTTCAAGCGCCTTTTTTAACCGCATAAAATATAATTAAATAGAAAAAAAATCTAAAAAAAAAGGTGGATACATTTGGTATCAACGAGCACCACCAAAGATGTGGCAAAACACAAAATTTGATCTTTGGCTCACAGTAATTTTTATAAGGACATCAATTTTGCATAATTATTGCAGTTAAGAAAAAAGATTTTATATTTTTTAACACGTAAAGCAAATGAGACTTTCTGCAGATTTTTTTTAATAAATTAAATTAAGAAATTTAATAAGAATTTACACATTGTTAATAAACAATAATAATGCAGTCACATTCCGTGATTTTAACGTAGTTCTCGGTTGGATACTATTTAATCTGCTCTTTAGTTTCTAAATTGATTTAACATTTGGGATTGTTTCATAAACCCAAATGCTGTTCGTAATTTAAAAGATGACGTTATAGTAAGTTCAAATGGTGTTGTCAATCATTTTTAGAATATCGTGTGTAAGATATTACTAAAAATTATTATATATCACCATCGACAAACTTCCTGCAATATATCTAGAAACTAAAGGGCCACCGATACCATATTACTGATCATTGTTTGTTTATTGGCACATACAAATGCAATTTATCTAAAATGAGGTGATCTCTAATATCGTAAAAGTATTACGAATAGCTATGCGGACATTGAAGACTAGCCAGAACCTGCAAACGAGAGACTTGTGGTTGGGGTTCTCATCTAGGTGAAGCTTATATTTGAGCTTAGTGAAGTTTTGGCTGGGCGCATTTAATATGGTCTTAAGCGCCTTGTTCTGACATTTTGTGGAGTGTTAATGCTCTTCTTTTAGTTGGGTTTCGATTTAAACTGCACTAAGTTAAAATACATCTTTTTTTTATGCAAACCTTGTCCTACTATATATTTTTATCAACTTCATGTTCAAGATTAATTGGAAAATTGAGAAAATATTCTGAAAGTTGGTTAGAGTCAACATCCTCGTCATTTGAATAGTAGGCCCCTGACATCAGGCAAACGACTTTTTTAAGGGATCTAAAGTATCCTTGGCCCTATTAAAAGTATTTTAAAATTTTGAAGTTATTATTTTGTATTCCTTGTATAGTGGAGCCTATCAGACTTTTAGAACTTATTCGTTGACTCTGCTCTTTCTTCACCAAAATAGCCAACTGGTAGAATTAAGTTTTCCATTATTTGTTTTAAGTTATGCGCTGTTGCTATCATTGGCAGCCATGAGTATTGGTCAATAAATATATGTGCGGTGTCGTCTACACAAAACATTTCAAATTGATGCAAGTCGAAAGGCAACTGGCAAACTAATTTAAGCAGTTCTTAGCTTCATAATTAAATCCTTGACAATGCCAGTGATCTCGGCGAAATGCTCTACGCGCCATGTTCCCGTCGTTTGTACTGCCCGAACCTCCTTGCTTGGGCTGATCCACCCTTATTGATAGCTTTTCGCGAAGCTCTTTTTAAATTCACTGCTTTGTTGTCGTCTGCCTTTTCGTTTTTTACGCAATTTTTATATCCGGAGTGTAAAATAAATTCAAAGAACCGATTAAACAATGCAATGGGCTCAGACTGTAAGTTCAATTATCAATAAAAGGAACAAAATTTTCTAATTGCAATTGACTGTTCGATACAAAATCGTTTAGAGTTGCTCCACAAATAAGGCACGTTTGAAATGATCAGTCATTCGTATCTTTTATCGCTGAATGGTTGGCTATAATTTGCTAGACCAGTGTTCCTATCAAAGCGATAACTAACAATAAGATCAGCGAATAAAAAGTCTGTTTTTTGATTGTTCATAACGGTTGAAACAACATCTGCTTGACGGCTGACGATTTTGATGCTGGCGGTGTGATCGAGAAGATCTTAAAGATCAACCTCTGCTATAATGTCTGCAAATTCGATACCTACAGGACGACATTGCTTGTTTCTGTCGACCACAGCTTTGTAGTATGGAAATATCAAAGAAGCTAACATCGGCTATGCCGAAGTTTATATACCCTTGCAGTCCTTGGCAATAATAATTTTACATGTTCAAAATTTGTTTTCTGCAACTCAATTCATCAATATACAAACAAAATAATTTTACTCTTTTTACTACAATTTGTTCTTCTTCTTCCCTAATTCCCTAAGCAAAGCAACGCACGCACACACATAAAGTTCATGTAACGCTGCGTCTGTGTGTGTATGCATGTGCTCTGTTGATGACGTATGACGTAGTAGAAAATAGACAGCGCTGCCGACAGAGCTGGGAGCAGAGCCGATTTATATTGATTGTAACTTGTGTTCCATTTATCTGATCAGATTCAAATTTTGGTATCTACAATATTATCACATTTCATAGCTTCACCTACTTTTTCTATAAAACTATTTGATGTAGTGGTCCGATCCTAGAGATTTTCATATGTGATCTGCTCGAGGTAATAAAATGCACAGAAAAACAATTTCAATAGCTTTTAAGATGCCTGAGTGAAACGCAACGGCCGGACGGCCAGACGGACATGGCTACATCGACTCAGGGTCTTATGCTGAACAAGAACATGGGGTAATGGGGCCGGAAACGTCTCCTTCTGTGCGTTACAAACATTCGAACAATTTTAAAATACCCTCTGCCCCTTGCCTGCCCCTTATAAAGATGAATATCGTAAGACAGGTTGTTTGGTAACTGATGATTTCGCAAAAGGTTTTAATTAATTTTTGATATTATTGTCGTGTGCCCAAAATGTAATAAAAATTATGAATTCCTTGAATTGAATAAAAAACTATATTTTAAGTCATTATGTCTCATGATTCACATAATAGTTCTCGGTGGACGTGTACCGTAAAAGTGAAAGTATGAAGCAAACGTCGCAAAATTTTTATTGAACTTTTTGAACTTTTTAAATTTGAGTGAATAAATTAATTGATAATTAACAATTAATTGATAATTGAATATTGACTAACTTTAAATAACACATTACAAAAGTTGGCTTTATCTATTAGATTATATTATTATTTTTTTATGTTTATTCTGCTTCCGCGTCCAAATCGTGATGCTCAGCACTCAGGAATGAGCATATTTGTGGTTTCCCTTAAAAATGGTTCATGTGATTTTTCTTGTTGATTTCATACAGCTTATGAGTGGGTCGGAAGTTAATAACAACCTTTGATAGATGTCGCGATTGCATTTTTCCTTTGAAAACTTTCTTGCAGTTGAGACGGTTTGACCGGAAATGTTTGTTGCGCGCTTCTGCTGCTTCTTTGGATAGTTGTCCAATTGGCAACAATGCATTTTCAATTAAGCTAGCTCCATGTAATAGAATTGTATGCATAGTGGGGGGTCATAGGATGCCAAGCATATAACTTTATATATAGATTTGCAGTTTCTAAGGCATATGCATCGTATTTGGCAGTATGAATTTTGAAGCCACTGGAAATGGCTTCTAAAATTACTTTAAATCTATATATAAGTTCATGGTTTATTCCTGTAATGTCAGATGCCAAATAATTGTTTTCGAAAAACCGCCTACTAGTATTTCCATCATTTGTGTTGCCAAAGTTCGCTTTAGGCATTTTGATTTTTGGGCTACGGCCACTGTGCACAGGGTCTCGAATTTTTTTTTTTTTATCGGCGCGCAAAAACTTTGACTAACTATATTTCGTGAATAGGCGGCTATAGGTGGCCAACTATAACTTCATATAATTATTGAAACTATGCATAAATTAGGAAATATTACAGGGACGGACAGGGAAAGTAGTTATAAGCCCCTTTGAAATTTTTTTTTTTTTTTAGAAAATTCTGTCTCAAAAAATGTGGTCTTTTATAACAATGCTATGCAAAACATTCTTAAAATTGGTAAGTACTACATAACACATAAAGATACATATCTGGACTTTTGATATCCATCATAATTACTTTGATAGTAACTTTGCAAAAATAAATATTGACTTTGGAAAAATGTATCACTGAAAACGGTGAGAATTAAATATGAACACTGTGAATGATAATCGAAGTTTGACTACCTGTAATTCGGCGCGGGCGCTGTTTTGAAAGGTGGGAATGACGAGGTTAGTTTCTCGGAAGTATCTCCTAACAATGTGAATCTATAGTTTGTTCCAATTTTGCAAAATCTACCTATGTGCGCCGGCTTGAAATAGCTAGACAGACAACCTGCTCACCTTTTGTGCTGCCCATGACGTAAAATCTTGTAAATTATTAAGATTTATTGACCTCAATCCGGCTTAAGCGCAGCTTTGATTAACTTCAAAAAAGTTCCAAGTCTAGACAAACATCAACAATTAACTAAACTCAAAAACGCGATCCTTCTCCATGGGTATCCAATAAAACATGCTCCCAACAATGAATATCTCCTTTATTTACATTTGTATAACATGCTGATTGTCCCGGAAAGATTGCAAATAGCAGAACCCCATTGAAAAAAAAAAAAACCAGAGGGCCGGGGCTAACTTCGACCGCGTCGAAGTTTGTATACCCTTGCAACTATTTTGGTAACTCTTTCCTTACCTATTAGCCATCAATGTGGAAGAACGTTTTATCTAAAAAGGCTTATGCTTGCGAAAGAATTGAATACAATCATAGGAAATAACGAAGATATTGATTAAAGTCACTGTTTTCCACCGATCGTTCCTATGGGAGCTATATGATATAGTATCCCGATCTTTATCAAATTCGACACAGTCATTAACAGATATATTAAATTAAGAAATGTTTAATTTGAAAGCAATCACGTTAAAAGTAACGAAGTTATTTACAAAAGTCACTGTTTTCGACTGATCGTTCCTATGGGAGCTAAATGATATAGTCATCCGATCTTGATAAAATTTGGCACAGTCATTAACAGATATATTAAACTAACAAATGTTTAATTTGAAAACAATCACGTTAAAAGTAACGAAGTTATTCATAAAAGTCACTGTTTTCGACCGATCGTTCTTATGGGAGCTATATGATATAGTCATCCGATCTTGATCAAATTTGGCACAGTCGTTTATAAGCGTAATAAACTCTCTAATATAAAGTTTTAAGGTAATAACATAGAAAATAACGAAGTTATTGAGAAAAGTCACTGTTCCTGACTTTGGGGTTTGTATGGGAGCTATATGATATAGTAACCGATCCGGCTGAATCCGAGATATACAACGCCTGCAGTATATACAAGCCTGCGTGCAAAATTTCAGCTCTGTAGCTCTTACGGTCTAGGAGGAGTTTGCGTTGATCCAGACGGACGGACGGACGGACGGACGGACGGACATGGCTAGTTGAACTCGTCTCGTCGTGCTGATCAAGAATATATATACTTTGTATGGTCGGAGATGCTTCGTTCTATGCGTTGCACACTTCTGACCAAAATTAATATACCCTTTTTGCAAGGGTATAACAATTATAAATATGTATTATCTATGTATGTATTTGTCGGGTTTGACTTACGGACGACTTAAACAGAGAAAAGTCAAAATGACCATTGAAATGTTAGGATAGGTTCTCAGTAGCGTACCAAGTTTGACTGAGGTCCAAGGAGAGTAGTTACGCCTGTTGTTGTCCGTGCATTCATGACTCACTGAGGGTGAAAGAGATAGCATTATGAGCTAAACTGAGGTATGACAGCAAGGTTCCATTGAACAGCAGTATATATGTAGAAAGGCGAAGCTTAATGCTATGAAATCAGTAGCTGTGGTACAAGGAAACCCGAATCCTAGTAGGATAGATTTGTAGTCTCATTTCATTATAAGTTTGCTTGTAATACGGATCTTTTCGAGATTTTCTGATATAAATTTTTGTTTTCACAGGGTTGGGAAATGGCATCGAGCCACTAATTTTGAGTGGTCATTTGCTGTGTTAAAAATTTCATTAACTACAATGTAGCCCGGAAGAACTGGAGTTGAAGCAGACTTGGAACTAGAATCACTATACCATGTTCCACCCTTCATTTCTCTTAACGTAACGGACGAAGCTGAAAGACCATTTCTTATGGCTTCAACTGTACTTTGAATTAGCCACCAGATCCTTGCTTTAAGGGGGGAGCCTGCTTTAGGAGGCTCAAAAAATCGAATTTTTTTTATTGCTTATCTGTTCCTAATATGTCTGTCAATTTTGGAAAGACAATTCGAATTATTTTCAAAGAAACAGCACTAAAAGCAGTCGAGTATACGAGCGTTCGGGTACTATTTTTTCCGAACGTAAACTTTAAAGCGCGTTTTCTCGAGTTTTCATTTTTGGGATTTTACAAAATAGGCGGGAAAAATTACAAAAAAAGTATTCAACCAATCGTAACAAACCAAAGCTTATTAGATTCAGTGTCTTATTACCTTCTCTGTGAACCATTAAAATTCTTGAAAAAAAAAATTCTAAACTATTTTTTTAGTAAAATTAAGTTAGGTTTTTTGGTGAAAAATTCAACTTTTTTTCAAATCTAAAAAAATTTTGATTTTCGCGTTTTTTCAGGTTTTTTGTGGTTCACATAGAAGAAGGACTAATGAAAATTAATTATCCATTTGATTTTTTTGTTTAACACAAAAATTGTGACCTACATTTTGCCCGCCAATTGGACACTTCAATTGCGCGGTGGTGCATAAAAGTAGATGAAAGTGGGCTGTATTTCGATATTTTAAATTTTGAAAAAATGTTTTTTGTAAGTTTAAATATGTAATAAAATGATGTAAAAATTTCATTACATTTGCTTGTTTTTTTCTATCCTAAAATAATACACGAAAAACTGCCTTTTTTAGGCCTCCTAAAGCAGGCTCCCCCCTTAAGCGAATGTCTGCGGTTGTAAGTCCACCCGTGCTGTTATTTTGTTTAAAAAAATTTTTAAATGGATTTAAGAACAGTTCAGGCCCGATTCCCACTAGGTTCAATTTAGTTGAAACGCTACTGAAGGGAAGCTTACAAGACTTGCATATATATGTGTGTGTGTACATATAGACATACATTCATATGTATGTGTGTGCATGGACATGGTCCTACCTGATAAATGTATCGGCATGGCTTATTTAAAGTCTTAAAATATGCAAACTTATATAAATTACTAACTATATATATAAAATAATGCTCTTTTTTAAGTTACAACAGTTGCAGAAATCATAAATATTTAATTCTCTCACTGCACTTTGAATATGGCAGCTGTTAAGAGATGGTGCCGCTGTTTCACATCCACCTTAAATCCCAAGCATTCCGCAGAGATGGATCGAGTGGGAATCGGGCCTAACCGTTTAAATTTCCGATGGAGTTATCGATATTCGATATTCTATCATTTCCCCATCGCTACAAAATCCATCGAATGGGGAGACTATCGATGGACACCCAGCTCTAAAGGTTACTAATCATGTTCCACTTGTCTTAGAATTTTTGTACAGTCAACATATCAAAATTTTCCGCCACCTTAAAAATTCTTTTTTGTAGGTTTTAGGTTTTCATTGCATTTATCCCCCTTACTATTGTCTCTCCTTTTTAGGCAATTAGTCAGGCAACTTAAAAAAATGAAACGTTTGTATAAACGTTCAGATAATTTAATAATTTTTTCATTGAAAAGTTGCAATTTGAAAAGATGGATGTTGACAGTGGGAATCGCAATTAAAGCGTTTAATGTGGGCACATGCGACAAAATATGATCTTTGGCTCACAGTAATTTTTATAAGGACATCAATTTTGCATAATTATTGCAGTTAAGAAAAAAGATTTTATATTTTTTAACACGTAAAGCAAATGAGACTTTCTGCAGATTTTTTTAATAAATTAAATTAAGAAATTTAATAAGAATTTACACATTGTTAATAAACAATAATAATGCAGTCACATTCCGTGATTTTAACGTAGTTCTCGGTTGGATACTATTTAATCTGCTCTTTAGTTTCTAAATTGATTTAACATTTGGGATTGTTTCATAAACCCAAATGCTGTTCGTAATTTAAAAGATGACGTTATAGTAAGTTCAAATGGTGTTGTCAATCATTTTTAGAATATCGTGTGTAAGATATTACTAAAAATTATTATATATCACCATCGACAAACTTCCTGCAATATATCTAGAAACTAAAGGGCCACCGATACCATATTACTGATCATTGTTTGTTTATTGGCACATACAAATGCAATTTATCTAAAATGAGGTGATCTCTAATATCGTAAAAGTATTACGAATAGCTATGCGGACATTGAAGACTAGCCAGAACCTGCAAACGAGAGACTTGTGGTTGGGGTTCTCATCTAGGTGAAGCTTATATTTGAGCTTAGTGAAGTTTTGGCTGGGCGCATTTAATATGGTCTTAAGCGCCTTGTTCTGACATTTTGTGGAGTGTTAATGCTCTTCTTTTAGTTGGGTTTCGATTTAAACTGCACTAAGTTAAAATACATCTTTTTTTTATGCAAACCTTGTCCTACTATATATTTTTATCAACTTCATGTTCAAGATTAATTGGAAAATTGAGAAAATATTCTGAAAGTTGGTTAGAGTCAACATCCTCGTCATTTGAATAGTAGGCCCCTGACATCAGGCAAACGACTTTTTTAAGGGATCTAAAGTATCCTTGGCCCTATTAAAAGTATTTTAAAATTTTGAAGTTATTATTTTGTATTCCTTGTATAGTGGAGCCTATCAGACTTGTAATACTTCTTCCTTGACTCTGCTCCTTCTTCACCAAAATGGCCAGCAGGTAGAATTAAGTTTTCCATTATTTGTTTTAAGTTATGCGCTGTTGCTATCATTGGCAGCCATGAGTATTGGTCAATAAATATATGTGCGGTGTCGTCTACACAAAACATTTCAAATTGATGCAAGTCGAAAGGCAACTGGCAAACTAATTTAAGCAGTTCTTAGCTTCATAATTAAATCCTTGACAATGCCAGTGATCTCGGCGAAATGCTCTACGCGCCATGTTCCCGTCGTTTGTACTGCCCGAACCTCCTTGCTTGGGCTGATCCACCCTTATTGATAGCTTTTCGCGAAGCTCTTTTTAAATTCACTGCTTTGTTGTCGTCTGCCTTTTCGTTTTTTACGCAATTTTTATATCCGGAGTGTAAAATAAATTCAAAGAACCGATTAAACAATGCAATGGGCTCAGACTGTAAGTTCAATTATCAATAAAAGGAACAAAATTTTCTAATTGCAATTGACTGTTCGATACAAAATCGTTTAGAGTTGCTCCACAAATAAGGCACGTTTGAAATGATCAGTCATTCGTATCTTTTATCGCTGAATGGTTGGCTATAATTTGCTAGACCAGTGTTCCTATCAAAGCGATAACTAACAATAAGATCAGCGAATAAAAAGTCTGTTTTTTGATTGTTCATAACGGTTGAAACAACATCTGCTTGACGGCTGACGATTTTGATGCTGGCGGTGTGATCGAGAAGATCTTAAAGATCAACCTCTGCTATAATGTCTGCAAATTCGATACCTACAGGACGACATTGCTTGTTTCTGTCGACCACAGCTTTGTAGTATGGAAATATCAAAGAAGCTAACATCGGCTATGCCGAAGTTTATATACCCTTGCAGTCCTTGGCAATAATAATTTTACATGTTCAAAATTTGTTTTCTGCAACTCAATTCATCAATATACAAACAAAATAATTTTACTCTTTTTACTACAATTTGTTCTTCTTCTTCCCTAATTCCCTAAGCAAAGCAACGCACGCACACACATAAAGTTCATGTAACGCTGCGTCTGTGTGTGTATGCATGTGCTCTGTTGATGACGTATGACGTAGTAGAAAATAGACAGCGCTGCCGACAGAGCTGGGAGCAGAGCCGATTTATATTGATTGTAACTTGTGTTCCATTTATCTGATCAGATTCAAATTTTGGTATCTACAATATTATCACATTTCATAGCTTCACCTACTTTTTCTATAAAACTATTTGATGTAGTGGTCCGATCCTAGAGATTTTCATATGTGATCTGCTCGAGGTAATAAAATGCACAGAAAAACAATTTCAATAGCTTTTAAGATGCCTGAGTGAAACGCAACGGCCGGACGGACATGGCTACATCGACTCAGGGTCTTATGCTGAACAAGAACATGGGGCAATGGGGAAACGTCTCCTTCTGTGCGTTACAAACATTCGAACAATTTTAAAATACCCTCTGCCCCTTGTCTGCCCCTTATAAAGATGAATATCGTAAGACAGGTTGTTTGGTAACTGATAATCATCAAAAGGTTTTAATTAATTTTTGATATTATTGTCGTGTGCCCAAAATGTAATAAAAATTATGAATTCCTTGAATTGAATAAAAAACTATATTTTAAGTCATTATGTCTCATGATTCACATAATAGTTCTCGGTGGACGTGTACCGTAAAAGTGAAAGTATGAAGCAAACGTCGCAAAATTTTTATTGAACTTTTTAAATTTGAGTGAATAAATTAATTGATAATTAACAAATAATTGATAATTGAATATTGACTAACTTTAAATAACACATTACAAAAGTTGGCTTTATCTATTAGATTATATTATTATTTTTTTATGTTTATTCTGCTTCCGCGTCCAAATCGTGATGCTCAGCACTCAGGAATGATTTTTCTTGTTGATTTCATACAGCTTATGAGTGGGTCGGAAGTTAATAACAACCTTTGATAGATGTCGCGATTGCATTTTTCCCTTGAAAACTTTCTTGCAAAGTTGAGACGGTTTGACAGGAAATGTTTGTTGCGCGCTTCTGCTGCTTCTTCGGATAGTTGTCCAATTGGCAACAATGCATTTTCAATTAAGCTAGCTCCATGTAATAGAATTGTATGCATAGTGGGGGTCATAGGATGCCAAGCATATAACTTTATATATAGATTTGCAGTTTCCAAGGCATATGCATCGTATTTGGCAGGATGAATTTTGAAGCCACTGGAAATGGCTTCTAAAATTACTTTAAATCTATATATAAGTTCATGGTTTATTCCTGTAATGTCAGATGCCAAATAATTGTTTTCGAAAAACCGCCTACTAGTATTTCCATCATTTGTGTTGCCAAAGTTTGCTTTAGGCATTTTGATTTTTGGGCTACGGCCACTGTGCACAGGTTCTCGAATTTTTATGCCATACACCCATAGGGTGAAATGGTATATTAAAGTCGCCAAAATGTATGTAACAGGCAGAAGGAAGCTTCTCCGACCCTATAAAGTATATATATTCTTGATCAGGATCAACAGCCGAGTCGACCTAGCCATGTCCGTCCGTCCGTCTGTATGAACCAGCAGATCTCGGAGGCTATAAGAGCTAGAGTATGTATACTCGTGTAGTGTGTAAATGTATAGAGTTAATTGGAATTTTGGCCACGCCCCCAGGAATCACATAAAACTATTTTTCTTAAAAAGTATAACAGCTAGAGACATCAAATTTGGTTTGTTTACTCGTTTAGTTAGCGCACAGAAACTAATTGTTCAAACATTTTGCCACGCCCACTTCCGCCCCTGGAATTTACATAAAAGTGATTTTCTTAAAAACTATGACAGATACCGACATCAAATTTAGTATGTACACTGGCTTAGTATGCGCGCAGAGTATATATACATATTGTCATAATTTAGAAAAAACCGATTTCCTCCTGTAGTTCTTTGACTATCGCAATCAATCGGCAGTCTAATTAATCTTATCTATTTCTACCAAACTACCAAATTTTTATTAAAATCGGACTTGAAACATGCAAAATATACATACGTATGAACGTATTTTACTAAGCGGTCCACAAGGCCAGAATTGGCCGTTGGCTGGTGGCGGCGCTAGAGTGCTCGCGTGTTTGTAGAGTGAGCGGGATAGCATATATGTATGTATGTAGTATGAGGCATGTAAAAACAATTTGGAACATTGGTATTTTGGTACATATGTATGTATGTACATTTGGTAGATAATCAGCAGAGATCAATGGCAAACGGGACATTTGGTAGGTTATACATATAAAAACAAAAGATACATATAACATATCATGATTTCAAAATGTGGAGAATTGTATTATTACAGTGTTGTTTGAATAGGGGGTGGGGAGCACGTGGATTCTTCTTAGGCGACTGGTGGTTGAACTGTTGTCTAGCAGGTTGATGGCCAGAGGATTCAAGTGCCTATCGAGGCGGTCCAGGTGGGCTCTCGTTAGCCTTGCTATTTCCTCCTTTACCCATGGAATTCCTAGCGTAGAGTGTATCTCAGCATTGGACGTAAGGATGTTAGCATCGGATATGACTCTGAAGGCCTTGTTTTGAAATCAATGACATTAAGGACCTAATAAGGGATGTTGCATCTGTAATCGGCGGCAACAACTTTGATAACAAAGCGGGTAGTAACGGACAAATCAGAGTTAACCTACTGGACAAGGAGAGCTTTTTAACATTGAAAAACTACCTCAATGAAAATGACATCCCATATCACACATTCCAACCAAAAGATGATCGTACATACCGCATACTGCAGGTTGCAAGGCCTACCAAGGAGCAAGGAGCCAAGGAGCACTACCTACCTAAGGCCAAAGTTTCTCCTCGTGCATCAGGCCCCACACCTCGCGCCCCAAGAATTAGTGCTACCAACGTCATGCCTGGCATCTCTTTTGCCAACGTTCTAAGAGGTCAACAACAGCAGCCCCCGCAGCAGCAAGAGCAATCACCCAATGCTGACACCAGACTTGACCCAAGAGGGGATCGACTTGAGGCCATGATGATGAAAATGTTCGACCAGTTTGCGGCAATGTCGCAAATGATCATGTCACTTATGGCGAAACTATGCAAATAAGTCTCCATATACCCATATGGAACGCGAACAGTCTGTGCAGGAGCATGCCAGAGGTTGAGCATGTCCTCAAGACCAAACATGTAGACATCCTACTCATGTCAGAGACACATTTCACTGAGAAGCCATTCTTCAACATCAACGGCTACGACGTTATTCACGTCACCAATCCGAATGGAACTGCGCGCGGAGGAGCGGCAGTTATCATTAAAACTGGTTTGAAATATGTGGAACTCCCTGCGTTTCAGGAGCCCTGGGCTCTGTGTGCTAAGGTGAGAGTAATATCCCCGACTGGAGACACCACTGAATACTAACCCGACTGAAGCTAACACAGCAAAAGTTAATGTCAGGAGTAGGATAGATTTGTAGTCTCATTTCAATTCAAAATATCAAAAACTGAAGTTTTTAAAATAATTCTAGTTGAAGTCTCATTTCATTATAAGTTTGCTTGTAATACGGATCTTTTCGAGATTTTCTGATATTAATTTTTGTTTTCAAAGGGTTGGGCAATGGCATCGAGCCACTAATTTTGAGTGGTCATTTGCTGTGTTAAAAATTTCATTAGCTACAATGTAGCCCGGAAGAACTGGAGCTGAACATGTCCCACCTTTCATTTCTCTTAACGTAACGGACGAAGCTTAAATACCACTTTTCACTTTATGGCTTCAACTATATTTTGAATTAGCCACCAGATCCTGGCACATTTTCGAAGTGCGAGAAATTGTGGTATTTAAGACTTATTATTTGTTAACAACTAATAGACTAAGCCAAGTAAAAGTAAGGTAAAATGTGTGAAAAAATATTCAAGTAGCTGTTGTGAAGCCACCAAATAATGGAACATTTAAGTCTACTTAAGTCTTATTATTTGTTAACAACTAATAATCTGTGCAAAATAAATGTGAAGTTAAAAAAAATTATATTTTAATTAACAAAAATACAACCCCATCCATACGTTTCTTTGCAAAACTATAAGTATATAAACATTTCTTGCTTTAACCGAATGTCAGCGGTTGTAGCTCCAGCCTTGCTGGATGTCCGCTTGGATTAAAAAGCATGTGGGTTGCTCACATTAAACGCTTTAATTCCGATTCCCACTGTCAACATCCATTTTTTTTAAATTTCAATTTTTCAATTCAAAAATTATTAAATTTTTAAGATGCCTGACTAATTGCCTAAGTAAGAGAGATAATAGTAAGGGGGAGAAATGCAATGAAAACCTAAAACCTACAAACGGAAAAATTTGATATGTTGACTGTACAAAAATTCTGTAACAAGTGGGACATGATTAGTCACCTTTAGAGCTGGGAGTCCATCGATAGTCTCGCCATTCGATGGATTTTGTAGCGATGGGGAAATAATCGATAGAATATCGAGTACCGACTACAATATCGATTATTCCGTCACGTGCGCCTTTGTAGTTTTTGTGTAATTATCAAAAGAAAATTTATGTTTTTAGCGGCATTATAGCTAAAAGCTTATACAAATTTACATCGCTCTATTGCACTTTATTAATTCCATGGATACCATCGATGGAACTCCTGGTCTAGTCACCTTAAAGCATTCAGAAAAGCTGTGATGTACACACACATATACAAACAAAATGGCAGCTGGCAAGCATGATATTTGTTTGCATGGTTGGCTTTATTTTTTTGTCATCCACTACAATTGCCCCTACATACATATGTATGTACATACATGTTTTACAAATCGATTGTATTGGTAAAAACTTTCGACATACCTATCGGTAGATAAAACTATCGATAGGAGAAACAATCGATGGTCTGCACTATCGATGATTGGTAAAAAGTTTCGACCTACCTATCGGTAATTAAAACTATCGATAGGAGAAACAATCGATGGTCGACACCATCGATGATTCCCCCATCTGTAATGCACGTGGTTATTTGACTCAAAAAGGCCACAAGTGCACAACGACCGCAACTAGTCCAAAAATACAAAACATTTAAAAAAATATAGAAAAGTTCAAGCGCCTTTTTTAACCGCATAAAATATAATTAAATAGAAAAAAAATCTTTAAAAAAAAGGTGGATACATTTGGTATCAACGAGCACCACCTAAGATGTGGCAAAAAACAAAATTTGATCTTTGGCTCACAGTAATTTTTATAAGGACATCAATTTTGCATAATTATTGCAGTTAAGAAAAAAGATTCTATATTTTTTAACACGTAAAGCAAATGAGACTTTCTGCAGATTTTTTTAATAAATTAAATTAAGAAATTTAATAAGAATTTACACATTGTTTATTATGCAGTCACATTCCGTGATTTAAACGTAGTTCTCGGTTGGATACTATTTAATCTGCTCTTTAGTTTCTAAATTAATTAAACATTTGGGATTGTTTCATAAACCCAAATGCTGTTCGTAATTTAAAAGATGACGTTATAGTAAGTTCAAATGGTGTTGTCAATCATTTTTAGAATATCGTGTGTAAGATATTACTAAAAATTATTATATATCACCATCGACAAACTTCCTGCAATATATCTAGAAACTAAAGGGCCATTGATACCATATTACTGATCATTGTTTGTTTATTGGCACATACAAATGCAATTTATCTAAAATGAGGTGATCTCTAATATCGTAAAAGTATTACGAATAGCTATGCGGACCGTTTGAATTTAACAATTTTACATCTGACAATGAGTGATCCCCCTCTGCAATTTTTAAGCCTTTGTATCTATAAGTGTTTTTTTTTTTTAATTTTAGGTGCCTGTTGCAAACAAATGCGACACACTGCCCACTTGCACACTTTAGCACTTGTTTTTTCCTTGATTGTTCCAGCAAAGTCCGGTGAATTAGACGCGTTGCTCAGAATATGTCGAACACATCAATGGAATAGATATTAATTGGACTTACTTTATCCATATATGACTTGGTATGACGCCAGATGCAAGGTGTGAAAAGAATCCTTCATCTGCTAAGGGTCAATGCTTACCCCAATTACTTTTTCTTTACGCAACATAATACTCTCCTCAATGGGCATAACCTACAGACTCATTTCCCCTAGTCCTGGGTAAACTCAGGATTTTTAAATATGCGTATGTACCTACAGTTATCTTACAATGTAAAAATTATTTAACCAACTTAATTATGGAGTGCTGGCTGCTGAGGCCTTCGATTGTGTGATTATATTAGGTTTTCAATTTTTATTTGGGTGAGGAACTTAAGGATAATATTTACATTATTTGGGGTTGGTTGGGTCAAGATTTTTGAATATTATATTATAAGAGATTTTTAGGGATTGACATTCTTTTAGGATATGGCGTAATGTTATTTGTGCATTATTGAAGAATGGACATGAAGTCTTGTGATTTTTATTTGTTGGGATCTTGACGTGTTTTTTGTGGGGCGTTGTATTCTTGCGGGTCAAGAGTTTGGTACCAGTTCGATGTGTTGTGTATTGTGTTTCTTGTAAGTGTTTTGAGGGAGTTTTTTAAATATTTGTTTATGTCTTGATAGTTATGATTTGTGGTTAAGATGAGTGGAAGATCGGTTGCATCTTTCGCTGCAATGTCGGCAAACTTGTTACCCTTAATGCCTATATGGCCGGGGATCCAGATGATCCAGGATTTTTAAATGTCTGAATGTACTAATCCATTGTCAATAAATTCGGCTTTTGTTCGGGTAAACGATAACAATAAGCGATAAAGCAAAAGTTTAAAACTTCTAAAATTAACTTCCATCGCAAGCTGACAGGGTTTTAAATGCGTGTCCAGTCCGTTTCATCGGATCTCGTAATTCGAGCTCTAAGCCACGACACAATTCATTGTTGTTGTGTGTAGGAGAGAGAGGAAGCAAACATATTAAAACAAAACAACAAAATAGCGACTAAAATAGAAGCCAAAAGAATAGAGAGCAACGGCACTACACATTTAAAAACAATACAGTGAACTTTGTTATTGTTTTGACTTTATTTAAATGAATGTTGATTTTTATTGAATCTTTAAATTTTACTCTTATTAATACTTGACGAGTTTGTAAACTCAATAATAATTTGTTTTGATACAGTTTCTCAAGTAATTCTTTGCAAAATTAAGAAAATCACACAAATTCGTTTATAATTATAATTTAATACAAAACTATAGGATAAAGTTTTATTAACAAATATAAGAAAGGAAATTTGAAATTTCCATTCAAACGAAAAATGAAAATTCAGCGAGTGGCAAAGATAAAGAATTGGAAATGACATTTGGAAGGGTTTTGTTTCTGCATTGATTAATTGGAATACGGAAAAAGAGTTTGGAACAGTTAAAAATATTATGGCCAAGGACTGCAAGGGTATTTAAACTAAGTTAGCTTCTTTGATACTTTCTTTAAAAATAAACAAATTACTTTGAAGAGTTTGTATTTGTCATTATAATTTGATATTATAACGGGACTAGCGTTGTAACAAATAGAGAATGATCTAATCCGTAGCACCGTCCAAGCCGGTCTCGAGAACTGAAACTAAAATGTAGACCTATAGAAATCATGTACCCTAAAACAAAACAAGAAATCACTCTAGGATCATTTTGTTTAACAACGACATGGATCACCTATAATCGTAGTCGATGCGATCCTTTTAAACATTTTTTTTTTAACACCTGGAGGCTTTTGTTACTGCAACAAAGTGAAGGCCATTTTGAATGCTATCATATCTTAAAAACAGTGCTTAAGAAAAATAAACGAATATCACCATCGATTTCTTCGACTTGACGTTATAGTCAATACTTTCAGTGAAACATTTAAAATTTTTTTTTTTTTTTAAATTAGCAGAACGAAAACCAAATGCATTCCAATTTAGTTTAAGTATTTTTAAATTTCGATTGTTGGCCAATTGAGTTATCGATAGTTTTGACTGACATCACAATTTTTATTGCATACCCAAAATGGGCGACTGCCGCGTGTTTCGTGTTGTTGTTTTATTTCGTTTTTAGCGTTTTTGTTTTGATTCTTATCGTACAGTAACGAAGCAGACAGCAAAGCAAAAGACGGCAATGAAAAATCGAGTAAAAACAAAATGCGAAATGCGCGCGCAGAGAGAGAGCTGCTTCCCCAAAGAGCCCCACAATCCACTGTCCCACTCTCTCTCTCTCGCACTGACACTCGCTCGCTGGCTCTGTCTCTTATCGGCTACCGGTTGTGGAGCATTGGGACGCCTCGAAAGCCAACCTGCCGCAGCGTTTTCAGTTGTGAGCAAGACTTTGCCGTGAATAGACGCGTCGCCGCCGCTATTGACTGCTCCGCAAGCAACACGCGCCAACGCCAACACCAACACCAACACCAAGAAACCTAATCAAAACGCTTTGCGATCTCTCACCCTCGCGCCCCGATCCCTAAACCCCAATCAATTAATATTCAATAAGCGCAGAAATCTAAATCAAAAATAATAATACAAAAATTAATAATTAATAACAAGCAACAACAACTCTATTCTACCGTGCAATCAAAGTGATCTGAAAATTGAGTGTGAAATATGTTGAAAGAGTGCCAACAAAATTTTTAATGTTGTTCCAACAGGAGGAGCCCAGCACCACCAACAAGTTGGTCTTCATGCAAACAATGTCACGCCGCAAACAATTGAATCCAAAGCCGTTGAATAAAGGTAAGGAATGATATTGATCTAACAGCAATCGAAATCACAGGACTTGATATCTTTTGGAATTCCGAATAAATTTGGACTGACGAGCCAATTTTATGAAATATGAGCTATATAATCATTCGGATTGTTAGACACTTGAGAAATTGTTTATGATTGTATTCTGTTGTATATTCATTTTGCACGTACATCTAAGATAAGGTCAACCGAAACCAGTGTCGATATAATGCTTTCTGATAATCTATTCAAGTGTTAAATTATGCAACGATTCTTTCTCACTTATCTATGCAAATGAACACAAGATTCTACAATCTTTTATTGCATAAAACTAGCTTGTTTCATTTGAATATCTTAAATAAGTTCTAAGATTACTCTCCGATATTGAACAAAATCACACAAAGAATGTCAATTAAGTGTCCTTTTTAGGAGGAATGTAAACTAAGTGTCCTTTCTAATTGGTCATCGTTCATTTAATCCTAAAGGGGTAATAATGGTTTAGATAAAATATCTCTCGTTTTTGGTACAAAATATTAAGCCATAAGTCAATCTTTTTCTGTTTTTTGCAGTTATTTAATATTTTACATAGTTTTTGTTTTTTGTTTTGGCTAAATCTGCATTTCTCATAGACATACCTAAGTGCTTAGGTCAGCTTTTTGTGTTCTGTTTCTGTTCAACATGTGGACGAACACAGCAAACAGACAAACAATGGGTCAAGAGTTGCTCGCCGAAGAGGGGGTGACAGTAGATGGGTTAGGGGGTTGCGGTGGGGTAACCAGATATGTAAAGAAACTATGCCAAGTTGTTGAATTCAACTCGATTTTTGGTTCTGCTTGTTATTATTATATATCAACAAAAAAATACAGAGAAAGAGATAGAGAGGGAAAAAATAAGAAACAAGCAAAAACAAAAACTGAAATTTCTTTGTTTTTAGCTTAACAAAGGTGTTGAGGAGGGAAGCGGAAGGTGGGGGTGGTGCTGGCCGTTGATGGTAAGGGTGAGCCCCGACTCAGCCACACCTTGCCTTACAATATATTAACTAATTACATTTCGCTGTTTTGTTGTTTGCCATTTGATATATGGCCCCCAAAGCCATTTGACACTCAATGAATGCATTTTCGAAATCGATAAAACGTGCCCAGAGCTCTGGACACTCACTTGTACTTAATCGGAATCATTCACTGCCCTCCTCTAGCATCTACCCCTCATCTCTTACTATACTTGAAGTTCGACTCTGAAAAAAAAAGTGTGATATATATTTTTCTTTCTCTTTGTTTTTATGATTTTTGGTCTCCTTATCGTAGCACGTTTCTTCACACAATTCATTTCTGATATGTGGCATGGCGATCAAATTACAGCATTAGAAAAATGCAATCCAATCCAAGCGGTCAACAGATCGGGGCTTACATATATTGTAACTATATAATTTATTTCTCCGCAATCTTTTGATTTATCGCACCTGATTTGCATTTAATAAATGATTTCATCAGCCAGATTGTCATCTGATAAATGACTGGTTATGACCATAAATATGCTTTTTTATGAACCCTATCAAGTTTCTGCAATTGTCAACTGACAACTAAATGTTTGTTAAATAATTTAATAATACCCAATATCTTTCCTGTGTAAGCCACTTTCAATGATTGTTAAATGCATTATTTAAATATTGTAAATAAATGTTATATCAATTAAAACTCTTCCATAACAGGATAAATAATGGGTTCTAATAAATTTTAAATATTTTGAAATCAATTTGCATTCGAGTTCGCCATCAGAAAGGCATTTTATGTGTTTTTATAAACTGGATTTTGGAAAAAAATTGGAATATCTACTTAAACTGTTGTAAACATTAAATAGCTCTAAGAAACATTACTTGATCATAATTTTAACAGAGTTAGTTGGATGTTAGGAACTACAAGGACACAAAAGTATTGCTCCTTGTAATATACCGCATTCAAATATTTTATAATAAACGTATTTCCAAAAGATATTTCCGTATAGTTATTATGTCGTCGCACCGATTTTGGTATACCATGCATGAAATGATGAGCTTCTTTAAGTCAATCTATTATTACTCTTAATATACATACCTACCGATTTTATCTGTAATATGTGCGCTTATCTTCGACTTTACCTATAACTCAGTCATTTCAAACCCAATTTTTATTCAATTTAGTTGTCCAATATATATTTTTAGTCAGCAAAAGTTGCGAAAAGACAAAATCTCTTTCAATACAAGTTATCGGGAAGTAAAAAACCATGAGAAAAGAATCAAGTAAATTTGATCTACCTTCGACTGCCAGAATTCGCCAACTTTAATTGTCGTAATCTTTAAGATCTAAGTCTATCAACTGATACACATACATTTTGGCGACTTTAAGACATCACTTAATACCATCCGGTGGTTCCATGGTAAAATGGAGTTACCAAGGAAGCGTAAGGTACAACGACTTGTTGGGTGTAATATCCTCGTTTTGGGTTTCTTTTTTTTAAATTATCAAATAAATATTTAAACTTTCAGATATTCTTGGGTTCTTAAGGAATGTTTTGGAGTGTTTAGGCCCTTATCTTTAGGTGAAAAGACGTCTGACTAACCTTGTCGACTAATATTTAAGAAGAATCCTTTTTAAAACACACAGTACAAGAGATAAGGTAGTTATACTTTGTCAATGACTCTCAAATTGGACTGTTCCTACTAGAAGTGTATGATAACTACATTTAATATTATATACTTAATATCAGAAAACAATAATATAATTGGAAACTTGAACTTAAACCTTGCCTTTAAGTCAGCTCGAGGTCAATCTTCAAAAATAAGTTTATTTCAAAGGCAGTACAAAAAGGTGAGCATGTCATGTATAGCTATTTCCAGAACCACCAAGTTCTATCATCAGTTAAAGAACTCCAGAATTGCAATGGCCATGCCATGTCTTCAACGATAAAACTAGTTGGGAATTGTAACTATGTGAAACGAAAAGGGATTAGCGAAGCCAACAATAACAAAGTAAAACTTTTTGTGCATACCCTTGGGGGCGTTTTGTTTCAAAATCTATGAAAAATGTTAGCATTTACAGATAAGTTCTCCTTGTCCAAGGGATATTGGAAATGTCTTTCCATATTTCTTGGGTATTCTAGAAGTGTATTTAAAACCTATTAGACTCTGGCCAACTTTTACCTTTATCTCACTCTTTCTTCTTCTCCTTCCGACTTTGCCTTCTCCCTATCACAAAGAGTTGAGGGGAAAAAAAAAACTCAAGTTTCGATAAATTAGGGCATTTATCTATGCAGCTGTTGTTGTTGTTGTTGGTCTTGGTGTTGTTGGCGATTCACCTGCACTCGCTGCTGGTTATCATTTTGGCCCCATCCTCGCCCCCTAAACAATTCTACACTTTGCATATTTATCTTTTAGCACACTTGTCTTTGACTCTGGCTCTGGCTCCGGCTCTGCCATTCGCCTGCGCCGACGCTGTCTCCGTCGCTGCTCACTCCTTCTGTTTAGAGAGAAGAAGAAGAAAAAATAAAATATATATATATAAAATATATGTATATGCATGTATAGTAAAGCGCAACGCGATAAACTTTTATCACAATTGCAGCAGCAGCAGCAACAACTTGCGTAGCTTTTGTTCTTTTTTTTTTGTGTTCTCCATTTTACATAAGCATTTAGAATCGTGACCAACACGACTACTAACAGTATTCGCCCCTTTAGATCGACTAATATATATGTACGTACATATATCTATGGATGTATGTATACGTAAGATAAGAAACATTTTGCGTTTTCTGTGTTCCTTTTTTTTTATAAATTTTAATTACGTCTTATCACTAATTTTTATGTTAATTGCGACCCAGCTGCTGCTTCTGCTGCTGTTGCCAAAAGACATGCGGGTGACGACAGCGACAATGACAACATGACAAACATATAGACTGAGTATCTGCTACATATGTATATATCAGTACATAGTACATAGATACAATATATACATGTAGTCCATATCACAATCGGCGAATACGTGTCATAGCATGGCATTCTCTCTGAGGGTCGATAATAAACAGTTGCACTTGCTTGAATGGCAATTGATAAGTCAAGTTAAAGCTAAACTCAGGTTGCAATCACATCAGGGCCGGATTAAGGCTACAACAAATGTCAAAAGTTGTTGTGCAAAGAATCAATGAACTTATATTACAATTAAAATGATTCTTTCTATAAATGCAAAACCATTTTAAAATCAATTTGTTGTATTTTACTTACAAACTTAAAGTTTTCTCTTTCTCTTCCTTAACAAAGGGGAAAAGGTTATATGATTTCATTTCTATGGTTAAATCTTAATACTTAATTATTCATCACTTGTACCTCATAGTATCTGATCCAGCCCTGAGTCTGATAATATTCTTTACTCACACTTGGACTCATTTTGTATTATTTTGTGTTTCAGTATAAAATAATTTTTCATGATAAGTTTTTTTGTGTTGTTTTTGTTTGTTTGTTACTGTTGCTGTTGTTGTTGTTGTTGTCGTACCAGGAAATATCAAGCAGATAAATAAAAGACACAACAACAATTACGAATTACAACAAAATTTTGCTATTTTTCAGTTGTTGCTTTTGTTTTTCGCGTCTTATATATATATATATATATATCTGTATGTACATACAAGTTTAGTTTTTTATTTCATTTTTACATTTGCATATCGAATCCAAATGCTTTACAGAGGGGGGAAGCGGACTAGGGAAGATTGACAAAGTTAATCCAAGTTTGACTCATAGCAAACAAATAATTCCCCATTGTATGAAATCAAAAACTACTTATGCGGAATTTATTTTTAGCCTTCTGATTAAATACTATCCATAACCCAATTATAGCTCTGAATAATAGTTATAATAAAAAATATATAAAAAAGCTTTTGTTAATGCAGATTATAATTTCACCGCATTGCCAGCGGTTCGACCTGAAGATATTGTTATAAATGCGTTTCCAAAACTAACTTGTCACACGTACCAAAATTCTCGAAGTATTATCGATTATTTCAATAGTAATTGTTATTTGTTACATGACTTTTTTAACTTTTATAACTTCACATTTTTATATATTCATTAAGTACAAATTTAGAATACATATTTTACCTATCATAGATAATTAAAATCCTTTTAAGTAATTACGACCATAATTCGACAATGCAATGCAATACTTTATTACTACTTACTTACTACTTTTAAATCCTGAGCTGAAAATACTTTAGAATTATAATTTATCACTACTAAAGCAACTTATTTAGCTTTAAATAAATATTTGGGTACTATAATTAATTACTTCAGCAACTATTTCAAATTTTAATTGTATGCATTTTTTTCTTTAACTATTTCTAAAATTAGAAATGAAGTACTTACTTATGTAAGTGCATGTTTATACTTATCTAATTGTGACTTTATGTCATTATTTAATGCAGTACTTGTACATTAATAGCAAGTACTATGTAAGTACACAGCTAAAATATTTCTTTTGCCAGTACTTCAAACTATTATGGGTAATGCCTGTTACACTCAATGAACTCGTGAACATAATTTATTTAAATAAATCCTTATTACTTAAATAATTACTTTTGTTGTCATTAGTTTATTTCTTTTATTTAAAGTACATTTTCTATAAAATTGCATTAAAGAATTCTTTTCTCGGCAGTCTATGCACTATGTAATTACTGAAGTGTAATTACGTTCAATAAAGTGCATTAACTTTTCGTACTCTTTTTTTTAAATGAAATATCAAGAATCATTTACCATGACTGTGAAGATCATTGGGAATGATTCATATTCCCTGACTAATCATTATCGTTGCCAATTTTTCTCCCTTTGGCCCCCCCCCCATTTGAACCTTCTTACCTCGTTCACCTAATCGGAAATGAAAAAATGCGATCAAAAATAGAGGAATTTGATGAAATTTGATAAAAAAAAAAAAAGAAAGCAAGAAAAAAAAAACAAATAATGCTCCAGTCCGATAATAATTTAAGAGTCATTTTCGAAACAAAACAACAATAACAACTACAAATTTAAAGCTAAACAGCTGTGGAGTGTTGTTGTTGTTGTTGTTGTGGGTTGTACACCGTTGTTGGTTGTATGATTTGTACAATGGTCGGTGGGGGAGAAGGTAGTGGGATGGATTGGGAACTGGGGATGGAGAAACGGGCGGGAACGGCCCTTATCAGCTGATCTGATGGCAAGATTGTCGTTGCGCTTTGCTTCAAAATGAGAATGAACTGAACAAACGAACGAAATAACAATTTTGTTGTTGCTGGTTTGTTTTATAACAATTTGATTTGAAATTTAAGATAAAAAAAAAATATTGTTCAATGTGCTGGATGTGCTTAGTGATCAATCTACATGTACATACATATACTATATATGTACATACATACATATATCTACGTCCGCTCCGAAATCCGCTCCGTTGATGACGATGATGATGATGATGATGATTTTGGCAATTTCAACATTTAACCTTATGGCTAATTAATTTTCATTTTCAGCAAGCAGCAGCACTACCAACAAGATATCGGTTTCATTATTTTTCTGATAACATTTCCGCCTTACCTCTCTCTCCCACGCTCCTTTCCCACCTCAGAGCTTTAGGTTTTTTGTTTTTTTTATTTTAACCTAGAGCCCCATAAATCTCTGTCAGTTGACTCGGGTGACAGATAGCCATCAGGCAGTAGTAGTTCTACTTAGTAGTTCCTTTTGCCGACGCATAGCGCGGTATTTCCCTTATCAAGACTTTGGCTATGGTTTTTTTTTGTTGTTGGTGTTGGTATTGTTGTTGTTCTCTTGGTATTAGACATATATCAAAATTTGAAATCTCAGTTCCATATTTCGACACCTTATCACAGTGCGGGCATCTTTCGCCTTTTTTTGTTTTGTTTTTGTTTTTGGGTTTCCAATTTCGAGTGCTCGTTCTATATATTTTTTTTTTGATGTTCTTCTTGTTGGTTGTCAGCGATAAGTGATAATCATTATCGTCGTGCCGGCTCGAACGACGTCTCTCTCATGGAATAATTTCAACTAGCTTGGCTCTTTGATTTTCGTCGATAGATTGAAAGGAAATGTCGAGTCCGATAATCATCAGTTTCAAACTTAGACTCATGCTGTCCCCTCCACCCACTTAATTAGTTTCTTTTGATACCCTACGATTCTAGGGTATACGTTTTTGCAAAGACTCACTTGGAGGGAATAAATGGTTGACTATAGAACTTTAAAAAAGGATTATGTAAGACAGATGTCCCCTCACATTAAATGAAATTGCATTAAACATTTAAAGCTCATTGTGATCAATGTCTCTAAAGAGTATTTAAAATTTAATTAGTTTAGTCAAATCTTATCAAAAAATATTTGAATGACTTGCAGGGTATTGTAGGCATCGAAGTGGTCGTTGCTAGCCCGGCCCTCGAGTTTATATTCTTTGTCGATCAATTTGATGATTTCAATTTCATTTGTAGCATTATCAATCTCTCGCTCTCTCTTATTTGGGTCTTATCTTTGTGTATAATAAAGTTCATGCAGAGGTCCCGATGTCTTATTATCTTTAGTCAGCGATCAGCACATTCAGTCATTTAATTGACCACGTCCATGTGTGTGCCATGCCTCGTCTCCTCGTCTTCACGTCTCTTGTCTCATCTCGTCTCGTCCTACACTCGTCTCGTCTTGTCTCTGGCCTGCAATCTGCAATCTCTGATTAAGCCGCTGGGGCCTTGGTTTGTTATGGCCACAGGGCATTAGACCGCAAATCATCGTTTATATACATGTTGTGTATATACATACAAACATATATACATATGTATATACTTGTTCTTGTTAAAAATATGTACATACTTATTCACTAGAGCAAAAGCTGATAATCGACTATTGCTGGTGGTCAAAACTGATGACCTTGACAGAAATCATGAAACGATCTTGGCATCATAGGTTTGCCAGTAATCGAAATCTATTTTTATACATTTCATCAAAGAATACCGAATTTGTTTATTGAAAATATGAAATTTGGTCCAAAGAAAATATCCCTGGCTGTAATTCGTGACGTTTAGGTCGATAATTATCGACTTTTTATACGAAAAATCGCCGTTTCGTATTATCACTCGATAAATATCGATAACTAACATCGATTTCCACAATAAATATCACTTAAGTTTCTTAGTTAAATGTCCAGAATATAAGATTACAAGTAAGAAGATTTCAACTTGAGATAACTGAATCTGTTTTATTTGACTTTTATCGAAAATTAAAGTCTAATCTCGGTGTTTATTTAGGGTCTAAAGCTTCAATTAAACCAATGTAATGTCCAAAATGGATAGAGCATTATCTCGTATATGTTCTTCCTTTTCGATATTGTCATTGAGGCCAATCGAACCATTTTGATCAGACTTTGCCACGTGAGTCACTCTACTTACCATACATTTTGTCACATTCTCTACAATTTCATTGTGTTACCAATATTACGAATGACCTAACCCAGCAACCAGATGTTATGCCCCCTGCACGCTGTGGCCCCGTTTCGCCAGTCTGCCTTCCATTGATTGCCAAGCTAACTAGTTATATTTAGCTTACACACTATATTTCTCCAGCCTCATCAATCAATTATTAATTACAAATTGTACAGCAGCAGCCAATGTCACTTTTTCCCCTTCACTCGCCCCCCGCACACCCATCCATGCATGCATACTTTTCTTGTATGGCTTGATAAATTGATTAAGTAAAACATGTCCAATGTTGTTAGGTTTGGTGCTATTGCTACTGCGCTGCCGTTTGCCTAAGAGCATCCACTTGACAATCAACAATCGACGACATCAACGACGAAATCGAGCCACGAAACTCGCACACATTTTGAAAATGAAAATTTAAGTGCTACGATTAATTTGGCTTATCAGGGTAGACAGACCAAAAACGAACGGAGAGACCTGAAAACAAGTGCAATTAAAAGATTTTTGTAAGCAAACATTTGTCATTAGAGATAAGGAAAAAGGAATCAGTTTTGGGATAGAGTGGGGCACCTACGCATCGAAGATGTCTCAATTCGATGACGATGCAACAGAAAGAGAGAGATAGCGAATGCGAAGGAGAAACACACAAAATATACCAAACTAATTACGCGATAAATGACAAAACATGCCTCCATCTCATCTATCCAACACATCCATTTACTACGAGGGTTGCCATTATAGTTTTCTTTCTCTTTCATTTAATTGAAATCGGTCATTATCTTCTTACTGCAGACTTATATTGGTTATCACTGGACTATTTTTTATACAGCTGATCTTGGAAACTAGGATGCATAACATGAGAAACAGTCGAATTCATTTTCGTGACATAGTTTATTTCAATCTTATGTATAACTAGATTGTCTGTCAAGTTTCGAAATCACTTCGTTAACCACTTCGGGATGATATTGACAGCACTACTTCAACACCAAAACTAGTTGAGAATTATAACTATATAAGAAAAAGTAAAGCATATCTGACAATCCGAAAGTCATAAAGCTGAAAAGTCTCCATCATACTGTTAGTATAAAAACATATTCGTTTTCTCAGGTGAAAGCAAAAGTGTTTATGCTAAATATCCTCAATAGCAAGTAAAAACTCTCAGGTTAGGTTTTCGCTTGAAGCAGAGTAAATCTGAACATTTCAATTAAAAAAAATATACTCTGGTTTTCTGTCAGTTTTAGTTGTTATACCGATTTGGCCAATATCATTGTGAACTCTTAAGACCTCTTAGTTTTGTTCATTTCATAATAAGTAGACACCAATTGCCTTCTTCTATCTTTAGTACGCAATTCTTCTATGATTAATTTAGTTTTCAGTATAGGAAATTTTCAATATTCTATGTTATTTAGCCATAATCTAGTCAATATAGCTGTGTCCCTCCGTATTAATAGATCAATATAGAACTGTGTTTTAAGTTTGATATACTAAATTTAATACTTGCAGTGTCGAACGACGCTTCTGAGTGCCTTGACAAAGGGACCATAATGACTTTGAATGACACACTGTAATCTGTTACAAAATTTGTGATTAGAATCGATTAAAAAGTAGCCCAGTTTTTTGTTTACTCCCAAGTACTTTAAATAGTTGTTTCACTTGGTCTTCATTATTTACTCTTACTTTGAAGTTTTGAGCTAGTAAACAGCTCATTCAAGTTGGAAAACACTTAGCCCTATCAATAAACTCTTCGAACTCCCATCGCAAATAGCTCCTTGTTGTTTGCGCTTGGCAATCGAAATGGAACCAAATGGAAATACTGGCCAAAAAGGGCCTACAGAGCCAAAGCATTGCGTTACTTTTGTGGTTGTTGTTGTTCTTGTTGTTGTGTTGGTGCCGGCAATCGATTAAAAATCCATAAAAATATATTTCTAGATTTTATTTACTGATCGAAATGGCCGCTGCCGCTGCTGCTGCTGCTGGTGTCTCTGCCAGTCTGCCCGCCTGTGCTGTGTCTGTGTGTGTGTGTGTGTGTGTGTAATTACGTCTGATTGTGGTTGATGGATACGAGGGGCGAGGAGTTAGGCCAATATGAAATCTATTTATGCCATTAGCTTTGCGCCGATCCCAAAGCCCAGATAGGCCAGACATTCGGCCATTTCTGTTTATCTTGTGCGTTTTTGTCTCCAACCCTTGAAATGGGCGGGGAAAAAATGAAATAAAAATCAAACAAACAAAAATGCGACAGACAAACAAGAGAAATGAAATCAGAGATTAAAAACAAATCACTCATGTCATTATCTCAATGAAAAGAAATTGAAATCTCATTAGCTTGATTTTGTTCAGCGATTTTCGCACCTTAACCTCCACAAGACCAAGTTATGATAGAAATAAAGTCTATTGAAACGGTTATGGAAACCGAATTGAAATTCTTCGCATTGCCCGCCAACGAGCACTTTAGGCATAATCATTTCAATGGTCTCCAGGCCAGGAGGCAGATACGATAGGAGTCAGGAGACAGGAGACAGGAGACTGAAGACTCTCGCCGCCGCCACTCTTATCTAAATGCCAGCCTCACAGTCTCGTCTTCCATTATGATACAGGAACGATATCAAGACGACAACCGGCAAAGACGACGAATACGATGAAGACTCACACGTGGATAACAGCGTGGATCAGAAGAGACTTAGTAACGTAAATATCTGAGAGTGAAGCCCAAAGGAAGAGTCCAAAATCGATACACTTACTCTTTGAACACTCTACAATTTCATAAAATTGTTAGAGAATTATCTCTTTGCACTCTATTCCCCAAAGAACAATCTTTCTTCTTTCAATTGGACAAAGCTTTAAAACTCTCGGATCAACATGAGGTCCCTGTGGCTATGAAAGCGAAGTGTTTAAAGGAAACAGAAATGAACATGACAACAGGCGCCGCATTATTTAAAAAAAGGCATTGCCGTGAAATGGAATAAAAGCAGGAGAGAAGAGGTGAAGCAGGAGTCAGGGAATTGCGCAGAGCCAGAACGAAACGGGTTTTCCATGACTGGGCAAAGACCTGTTGCTCCTGACATATACATACATACATACATAGCAGAGGTACAACATATATATATGTATGCAACGTTGTCTCTTCGTTGACTTCTCTCTCTCTGATGGATGCGTGTTTGTTTACAGCCTTGGCTGTTTGTTCAGTTTAGCGTAATTGCCGCTGCCCCCGTGCCCGGGTGTCCATGTCCTCCGCAGGGCGCAAAATTAATGTTAACAACATGTTCAGCAACGTCTGCAGAGCTTCAGTCCTGTGGACTCCTTCTTAAGGATGCCGCCTGAGCATTAAAACATTTTAATTATGTTACCTGGAAGTGTCTGACTTTTCTCTGCTCCCCTTCCTCCCTCCTACCTCCGAGAATGTGCGTGTGTGTCTCTTTCTCTAAATGGCATTTAGATAAAGTTGCATTGAAGCCTCATTTCCACAGAGGAAGAATTGATTGTCCATTGGGCATCGATTTATGACAATACTGATAAGGCAGCCATCTCAGCCATTTGAGCCAGCTCAGCACTTGTCTAGCATCAACTTTTAGCCTCTCATACCCCTTCCCCCCATCCCCCCCTTCGAGTTCGTTGTGTGCGTCATTTTATGGACAAGTTGATAAGGCAGTCCAAAAGTAATGGTAGAATATGAATTTGATTTGAAGAACAATAAAAACAGAAGAAAAGAAATTAAGCCAACAAAAATATGAATATAAAGACATTTTGTCGCCGGGAAAAAATATCCACCATTCTCTAGCTAATTGCTCTAACTAAGTAGATACTAAAATAAATTGGGGTCATTGTTTTCTGAATTGATTCTGTTTTCATGGTAGACATTGAGCTGGTTTGTTTTTATTACCGACTGCAATCGAAACTTAATTAGTAATTATATTGAGACTCAAAAAAAAAAAGATTCCTTTTAAGTATTTCATTTTAATTAGGCTGTCCTGTTATCCCATGGGAAATATAAAGGACTTTGTACTTGAGCATGTAGGTATTATGGACATTGGACATATCCGAGGTACATATAGATGAGTTTGATGTAGCAGTAAAAAAAGATGACCGCTAGGTGCGCTTAAGTTCTCACTTATGGCAAGAGTGAGAGAGATGATATATCCGAATTTGGATTGGTAAATTTGAGCATTTCATTTGGAATCGATGTCTTTATCTTTTCTTTTTGCAATATGTAATTTTAAAGAGTAACTGTAGTGCGTCATTGTGTTGCCATTAAGTGGAGGCGCCCCATAATCATCATTATCATCATCCCCCCAAAAACACACACAAAAAAAAAAAAGAATGAAAAAGGAAAAAAATGGCTGGGTCTCTGATATGGATGCCAAGCCATCCATCCATCCATCCATCCATCTCTCAATCTCTCTTTCGCTTCGGTTTCTTAATTATATTTGCTTTGCTCTGCTTTTTCGTAGCATCCGTTTTGTCGATCTTTCAAACTGATAGCGCAATTTATGATTTACGTGAAACATTTTTTTCGGTTTTTGCTTTACATTCGAATTTTTGTTCATTGCCTGTCATTATGATTTCTCTTGTTTGTTTGATTTCAATTTCGGTTGCCAACTAAGAGTGCGAGAGAGAGAGGGCAAAATGAGGAAGAGATAGGGCAAGGGGAAACGCGTAGGGCAGGGTAGAGAGGGGAAATAGATCGAGGTCAGTGATAAGGAGAACCCGCGACTTTTTGTTTTGTTGGTTTGCCACGTCAAAGTCAAAACCCGCATTCCGCTGCTCGATAATGATAAAAATGAGTCGTTCTCTTGAAAATGCCTTCATGGCGATAACTTAGCGCCATCAGGTGGGTTAACCCTAACCACCACCACCACCACCACCACTACCACCTTAGGCCCCCCGCCATAGCATCCATTTCGTATAATTATTTTATAAGTGCAACAGAGTCAAAGTCGTCTTATCCGTAGCTGCTCCTATCCACCCGGCATGCCATTCGGCTGATTCACTTGGCGACGACGACGCTGATGCTAATGTCTCGGGAGCATGGGGGGGAGGGAGGATGGAAGGGAAGACTATGTGAAGAAGTTTCATGTGATGTGGTGGATGGTGGTGGCCTGGTCTAATGATAATTCCATGTAGATTAAAGCTGAGTGCAGCAGTAAGAGAGAAACGACGGAGTCGGCGACGGCAAACCGATAACAGCTTAACGTTTTCGAGCTGAGAGGCTGGACCTTGTCGCCATCGTCATAATGTAAGGCACAACAAGAGAGACAAGAGACAACAACGGGACAGGCCAGGATAGGATAGCAAATGGTTTTCTTTTTGGGTTTTTTTTTTCAAAAACTTGCATATCTTTAAATTATTTATCCAAAAGTGTTAGCCTTAAACTCGATTCAAACAGTCTTAAAAACGAAACGAAACGTTTCTGCTCTGTATGGCTAAATGAATCATTCATTGTAATCTTGGTATCAAGTTTGTTCATCCATGCATGAGAGACTTTTAGCAGTAACTGTAAAGTTAAACATTTTTGGGGGCTTTGATAGGAATTTGCCGAAAAGATATCCTCCGAATCGTTGTTCACAATCACTCAAAGGACTTTAGGTATCCTTGATTTGCATTTGTTTTAGTTGAATTCCCAGTACGAGGTATTTCAAACATCGAGTTAATATTTGTTTTCAACTATTTTACAGATTCTGTTTATTGATAACTCATTGAATGTCCAGCCTGACCAACTTAGTTGTCTCTTATCGCCTTTATTGTCGTTGGTGTTGTTGTGAAATTCTTGGTATTTGTTATTCTCTATTTGATTATCGATTTATTTATGCAAAAATCAACAAGACAAAAAAAAAAATATTACATTTATAGATGGTGGGTTGACACTTAGTTCGCCTGCCTGCCTGCCTGCCTACCTACCTTTACCTCTTAGCTCTGTGTGTGTGTGTGCCATAAAAGGCTTTGGCAAAAATCTTAAGAAATTGATAAGAACTTGTATAGTTTCTGTTGCTGTTGTTGTTGTTGTCTGCTTGGGCTCTGGGTTTTCTTTTCTCCTTTTTGATTTTGTTTTGTTTTGTATTCTCACTCTCGGTTTTTTTTTTGGTATGCCTGTTGCATGGCAGAATCATCGTCATCGTCATTGCCGACGTCGCCGTCGTTGGTGTTTCCTTCTCTTCTAGGAGGAGGTGGAGTTGGTTTTTTGGGTCGAGCTGATGATGGTCATTGTTGTTGTCCAAAATGGCAGAGTGGTGGGCGTTCGTGTGAAACTAATGTCGTACCATTTTGAACAAACAAGGCTTAAACATACAATGTGGTTCATACGCACAGTGGTTCAAGGACGCATAAAAAACCATGTTGAGGGAACTTTGGATAATGGTTGCTTATAGAAATAATTCAGAAGAATGTTTGTACTTTACCATGGGCTGAGGATGCATTTTGTTTTAAGGATTTTCATTAGTTGTAGGACCACTGTACATTTTTTTGGTCTTAAGAGGTGGAGACGACGACGACGACTGCCTGCTGATAGGTCTTTTTGGCTTGTAGATCGTGTTGAACGCAGCAGCCTGGCTTGTTTAGCATGCCAATTAGGCAGCCTCAAAGTTGGATCTCTCTTCTCTTTCTCACTCTCTCTCTCTCTCTGTCTCTGTCTCTTTCTCCGTATTCCCGCTCTGTTTTCCATCTTGAATGCAAAATCAGCTCGTGCAGCAGCACATGGAAAAAGGTGTTAATTTCGACAACTGATTCCTTCACCAAATAGTAGTTTTCTTTCCATTTTCCACCATTGTGTTATTACCACAAAAACTGCAAAACGAACGTGCTGGTTCACCAGGGTCAATCTCAGAAAGGAAAAGAAAAGAAGTACGGACACCAAGAGCGAGAGCGAGAGAGATAGTCTTCGGGGTCTCTACAATTTGTAGATGCATTTTCCGAAAACAGTTGGCACGAATAATCTCGAACCCACGTACTTGTATTTGGTTGTGATTTACTACAGTTCCTGGCCAAATAATTGCAAATTTTCTTATCTCTTGACTTTATTTTACCATGCTCTGTATATGTACTATGTATATGGATGTAGGTAAGGGGCGTGCTCTATTAACGATTATGATTATGATATCAATACAGCCCGCAGAACTAGCCAGAACTAATGTGCCAAGTCAAACAGCTGCAGAAGTTAAAGCCAACTAAACTGACTACACTAACGAAGTTCTTATACCCTTAAAAGCTAAACAATATCCATCAAAGGATGTAACGACCGCAAAAGTGATCAAGTGACTGAAAATTAGTCTCTAAAGTTTCAATATTCATCCTTTAATAATTTGATATGTTTGAGTTTGAAGTTTTTATTTCCAATATATAGTATATATTCCCTTTAAACATTATGCTGGCATTCTTCCCATTATAACACTTTCACGGCTCGTTTGGTTCTGTTTCACTTATCCTCAACACATCATCATCATCATCCACTGAAGCGATCATCAGCTTGGAGCACGAGTGTT
Source organism: Drosophila tropicalis (assembly GCF_018151085.1). Taxonomy (NCBI): domain Eukaryota; kingdom Metazoa; phylum Arthropoda; class Insecta; order Diptera; family Drosophilidae; genus Drosophila; species Drosophila tropicalis. The sequence goes on from NW_027172877.1 coordinate 89,717, forward strand.
TTTTTTTTCGTTCTTAGTCGGATGGAAGTCTCTGTCTAAAGTCAAGTTCTTCTCTACCCTTGGGGGGCGTTGCAATATTTCGTTGCATGCCATCGTGATTGGTGTGAAACTGAGGACTCTAGACGACTGAGCTTGCCGCAGACTGAGAACACAGTGGGTTGGGTTGTGTTTGTGTTTGTGTGTGCGTCTCAGTGTGTGAGTGTGCACGATTCGACACCATCTTTCATTTTCTTTACCCGGTCTAGGTTTAAAAAGCATTTTCAATTAATGGCCACAGCATTCCAAACGAAGCGAACCATGCAAGTGTTACAAATATGCCAATAGCCAGCTAAGCTGCTTACTGGACACTACCTACCACAGTTGGGAATCTTCTTAAGAAGATATTGACATTTCACCTGATTGTGGTTTTAGCATTATCTTATCATCTGAAATGCCAAGTTTATCTGAAATTGTTTAGCCATCGCTTGTCAACATTCATTGAGTAATGATATCTGTGCTGATTTTGCTGATAGTTCTTACCATATTTTATCAATCAAAAACTCTTCTTAAACAATAATTCACACCATGGTTCCATTGATAAACATTCAGGTCTGATTTTTGCTTGGGACTAATGTTGGATTTGGATTCGGAATGAATAATTCTTTGTTCGACTTTTGAAGAATTTTGTCCACTTCTCGACTTCTATAGTAATAAAATTATTTCCTATGAAAATGCAATGATTATTTTCTATGTTTGATTGATAGAGTTATCTTTAAAGTAAACCCAAATTTTGCTGCACAGTGTATTTGGCGTTTGGTGATTCTCTGCATAACAAATTGCATCCCAGAAGTTTACCATCGAATCAAAAGAAATAGAAATAAAAAAAACACAGCAGGCACGACCGCCTACCTTCAATACGTCCAACTGCATGGCCAAGACTCTCACACCTCTCTCGCTCCCCTCTCTCTCTACCTCTGGCACTTTCGTCTAGCTGCAACTAACTCTCTTTTGTTCCGTCTACATTTCCCTTAGCTCTGACGCTGACCTGATCTGTAAAAATCGCCTCCTGCTAAATCTTTTTTAGCCAAACTTTGGACGTTTTTTTTTCCACTCCACGTTTCGTGATTTATGAGGTGCGAATTGCATTGAAATCATTTTGGTATTGGCCCCTTAACTTTAGTCTCACTCACCGCTCACTTCACCTCAACTAAATTGATGCTGATTTTGTCGTGGCCAATTCCCATTTCCATTGCCATTTTTGGTTAGCTGCAACAGCAGCAACAACAACAACAACAACAACAGGCAACAATGGCTGGCAGTTCATTCGTTTTGATTGGACTTTAAGTTGTTTTCTGATACCTAGTAAACGAATATATATGTATATTGAATAAATTGGTCGTTATGGCGCAAACTTAACGGTTTAAATTTAGTTTTTTAATTAAAATGCTGCAATTATCGCATATCCAGTGGGAAACGCCATACAATAAACAGCCTACTTCCCCCCTCCTATTCCCAACAAATTGTTATCTTATCATATCAAAGAGTTGATAGGGCTAATTGGCCTGATAAGACGACATTTCGTTACAGCCAATCAGCAGTCATTTGTCAGCTGAGACGCCATTTTCTTTTCCTTTTTGTGTTTTTTTTTTTTTTTTTTTAGAACAGAATAGAATAGAACAAATGCTGACTAGTTAGATGATGCGGGGTCTTTTTTGCTGTTTATCCCGCGATAAAATTCTTTCCCATAAATGCTTTGTGTTCCGTGCATCTCTACTCGTAATATCGCCATTTATCGCCAACCATATAAATTTGTGGGCGGACATAAAAACCGCGGCTCAAAAACAACAAAATACGAGCAGAGCGTCGCAGATGATGATAGCAGAGCGAACGATAACAGACGGCGAAATCCGTTTTAAAATATTAAAAAAGAGTATACAACAAAAAGAGAATAACCGAAACAGAAAACAAAGAAGTGGATAATGAGAAAAAACTGAATAAGGTCAGACGAAATGGAAGATAAGCCTTTTTTTTCCCCCCCAGAGGAATGGATTATATCATTTGTTATAATAACTATTCTATTAATCTAACGAAACTCTGCAAATGGAAAATGAATTGTAAAATAAACAAAAATAATCAACTCTCCCTAGTTTACATAAATTAGTCTGTAAAGTCTCTTAAATTTTAGAGAGTGAATGTTGTGGACAAAATTTATTTATAAGAAATTGTGTAGTGTTGGTAACTATCGTTAAGATGCAGTGTTAATAAGTTCTCTTTAAGTGAAAAAGGGGTTATCGATCTCAAAGATCAATATCATCAGAGATGCCAACTTGACTAAAAATATGCCAAATCACTTACATTAAACAACTTAAGTCTTTGATACCTAAAGAGTCGTGTATATGCTACATTTTGGCCCCAAGAGTCAAAAAAACTTTTTGATTTTAAGAGTTAGGATTGATTCATCCCTACAAAGTCTCCAATAATGACAAAAGTCTTTAAACATCAAAATAAACTATATATCAGCTCTTAGGTTTACTTGGACTTTTTCAAAGGATGCTTCAAAAGTCTACACTCTGGTCTCCAAATACAACGTTTAACACTAAAGGAAAGGTTACACCAAGTAAGCGCATCTGAAGCAACAACGGAAGCTGACAAAATGCCAACTGCTGACACTGACTGATGATGGGGGCATGGAAGTGGTAGAAGGGACGAAGGCCAATAGCAGAACGAGTGGAAACGAGTCGAGTGTAAAAACTCGCTCACTATGTTAATTTTTCATGTCTGGTCTGGGCCATTATAACAGGAATATTTACATGCTATCCAAAATGCTGACAAGCAAAATCAAAAACAAAAAACCCAAACAAAAAAAAGAAAGGCAAAGAGATTGCATCAAATGTATAGCACATTTTTAGCTTGATTGTTGTTTTTGCCCACTCGCCACTCGCTACTCGCCATTCTCGATGGCAATCTCTATAAATCTGGCTTTGCGCATTAGCGGGACACATTTTTAGTTTTAAGCTTTTAAATATATATACATATATATTTTTTTTTTTTGGTTATTGTTATCTGGGCAAAAAGCTAATTTCCATAAATTTCTAATTTTGTACATATAGAAATCGATAGAGGGAGTGAGCCGTATTAAGAAAGAGATAGAGTGAGCGAGTGAGATTCAATGCGATTAAATTGCTGGAAGGTTTTTTTTCTGCTTTTGTTTTTGTTTTTTTTTTTTTTCGTTTTGCTTAATTTATGATCATCTTGTATATAAATTTCTCTATATACATATGCAGATGCTTATTTAAGTGCTCCAAACCGATTTTTATATTCATCTAAAGGTGTGATGTTTATTTTTGTGTTGTTTTCATATGAAGTCATCGAATCGAAATGTTTCATTATCTTTGTAGCAATCTCTTTCATTTTTTTTTTTTCAGTTTGTTTCTGTTTTTTTTTTTTTGTTTTTGTGCCGGCGCTTTAAGTGGACCAGTTTTGGATGACGACGACGATGATGATGATCGCATTAATTGATTTTCAATAAATGATAAGCATTTGTCAGAGCGTCGCCGCGTCTCTGGCATTATTCTATGATAATATGATAATTGATTCCATTTTTTATGCGACCAAATTAGTCGCAAAAAGTTTATAGCATCAAGTCGAAAATTTGATTAGATTCTTCCATGTGCAGCACATCAAATATCCATACATATGAGGGAAGAGAGGGTTACCATTAAAGTTTTATGCAATCATGTGCCAGATTTCTGTTTATTATCAATTCAGCTCGATCCATTAAGCCATTGACTCATATCGTTAATATATTTATACTATTTGATACATATTTTTTTGGATTTTGAAAAGAAAATGTTAAGTTCCACTTCAGTACAATTTGCAAATGAACATGAATATTGAAAATGTATAACTTTGCATACATCTATATATACCCTTCCAGTCTTTGACCATTGTATTGAATAATAATTTTTATCAAACACTCGAAATTTGTTTTTAACATTCCTACAGGAATCGGAGTCGTCTCCCTGTCTGTGCTAAAAATATCTAATTAATACTCTGTGTAAGCCCTTAAGAAATAATTTTTTTTTTTATGGCTAATCCTTTTACTAGTTTAAGTTTTACTAGTATAAGATTATTCTTATACTATAGGGGTAAGCCAAAAATATTGAATGGCATTCGTTGATACGTTTTGTCCTAGCAGGTATTGAGTTATCTGCTTGGCTGATCAAAAATGTGGTATTTGAAGGGAGTAACAGATTTCACAAACCATTTTCATACAATACTAAATTATGACTTGAAATGGAAAAATGATGTAGAGTTGAAGAAATCAACTATTCGATGACAAGAAAACTTTGTGGTTTACATTTATACCCTTGCAAAAAGGGTATATTTACATTGTTCGGAAGTGTATTTGTATTGTGGATAGACGCGAACTCCTCTTAGACAGAGTTGAAATTATACATGGCTTATATATACTGCACAGTTTGTATATCCCGGATTTTGCCGGATCAGACCATTATATGATATAGCTCACATACAAATACTATATACCATTAATGACTATACCAATTTTGAACATGGTCGAATGACTTCATTATGTACATAGCTGTCATAGAAGAGGACGATGAGATGACATACTGTATGCTCCGCATTGCGCCAGTCTAAGATTGTAGGCCATTCTTTCAATTTAAAATGTTTGTTCTAATTAACGCCTATATAGGTAAGAGAGAGGTAACAAAAACACTTGTAAGGGAATACACATTTTGGAGCGGCTGAAATTTACTGACAATAAAGCGATTTGCAATTCAAAATCACATTGAAGTTATAGAATGAGTTTGGTAATTCAGCTTGAATTGGTCTGCTGTGTAAAAACAACGGAATGCATTCCCTTATCACAGTGTTAAGTGTTAAGGGTTTGTACTTAATAGTCATAATGACTAATTCAAATAAAGGGAAGTAAAGGGAAATCAATCTCGCTTATTGTTAGTCATATAGTAAAACCATTTTTTCATAATGTAATTCGTCATTTAAATTCCCATTCCTATTGAATTTGCTGAACCAAACAGTTTCGAAGAGGAATGGGAGAGAAAAAGGTACTTTAAAATCTCCTAGAAAAGTAACCGCGTGATGAGAGAGGGCCAGGCTTGCTCCATTTACCGCAATTTCTAAAATATTAAAGTAAAAGTAAATTTAAATTATCTAAAATTAGAAGCGCAATTAATCGAAATTGACTTTTGTTAGTTGCATAAATTAGACTCGTTGATTCAATGTTTCGTTGAAATAAGAACTTCTTATTTAGGATCCTCTCAACGTGCATGGGACATTGATTAGCCATAGCGATAATTGGTATACGGTTCGTTTTGGCTCTACTGGCGATACATACATGAGAACGTTCGTATGTGTGTGTGTATGTCTAGATAAGAAGGGAAAATAAAAGACCAAACCAGGCGAAAGGTGGAAAAATGCAAATTACATGGAGCAAAATGCAAAACTGGTTTTGTTGCCAACAACCAACAAAAAACAACCTACAAAAACTTGTCCCCAAGGATGGGGGATCATCTCATCTCTCTGACATTGTTCAACACTGCCAAGACCCGAGGCAAGTCGCTTGTCTGAGATCGGACGCACTTTACATTATCTTTGGAGGCAATCTGCGGCCTGCTGCCGTCAACCATTTTGAATCGAGCGATAGAAGAGGCAAGGTAACCAAAGGTATAGCCAGCATTGAGCTCTGATTGGTAGTTGGACCCTGGCTTGAAGCTCTGTGGCTTTCGGGCGCCGCCCCAATCTGGTTTTACAAGCTGCTGCTCCGCTTTGCTTTCGGCCTAAACTTTAACTTAGTTTTATAGAGCTGCATTTAAGAGAGCAATTTATCTCGCTTTATCAGTAGTGTTCGCTCTCCAACTCTCGTTCTCTCCCATTCTCTGTTGCACTCACTCTCTCGCGATTAGAGACTTTTTAGTGCCACTGTACAATCTGTTTCCCATGACTTTATGATGCTTGAGGATACATAATTTTTAAGCATTTTAATATGTGTTTTAATCTCTTTTCTTTCTTCTCTCATTTATTTTCAGGTAAGCAATGTTTTTGGATTTTCGAAACCCAATCAAATAGTAAGTGATCAGCTTTTATTCTTAAAATCATTGAAAGCATTTGTAAGTCATATCTTAATTATCAGATATGTCTGAACTTTTAAATGTTCCGTTGAATCGTTTTAGCTCTTTTAACCAATTAACATCAAATTTTGTTTACATTAGATTGTAAGTAATATCTGTCTCAGTTTTAGTCTGTGGTCTGAGCAATCGACTTAGCTTGGCTTGAAATGTAAATGTTTTCAAAACTAATTTAAGTGAAATGTAAATGTAGATTTAAATATTAAAGAATTCAATATCGCTTATTGTTAGTCAGTAAAAACTATTTCTACAAAAAATTCGTCATTTAAATTCCCATTCTTATCAAATTTGGTCCCAAGTGATGGGAGTGGAAAAAAGAAGGTTTTCCTCTAACCCCGGAAATCCCTGGGAGACCGGATAAAACAAACCTCTGAATGTAATTATAATCAAAATGTATTGAGAAAATGAAACTAAAATATATTTTTTGTATAGCTTGAGTTTTCAGTGCTCGACTAACTTCGGTCTTCAAGTTAACAAAGGAGTAGAATAAATTTAATTGAGAAGTTGCCACTACTTAAAAAAAGAAAAAGAATTGAGCCGAATTTTAGTTCCTTCCTGAGGGAAATCTGTAAGAGTAATAATATTTTAAGATACTGTAGTATAAACGGGGTTAAACATAGGTCCAATTTTGATAAAAGAGATTTTGAACTAAAACTTAATGGTTGTTAAAACTTTTGAGGTACCTCAGCAATACCAAAGGACATGCGAGTAACGATTCTTTAATAGGGAGAGAGAAGGAAAATAACCCAATCTTCGTTGGTTGAATTCAAAATATGAACAGATTTTGTTTACAAAAGTGAAGTAAAAGTAGAATCTAGAAGGCGACAATTGTTCTTGAAAATACTAATTTTAATGACCCACGTTTTTCTGGGGTTGAAAATTGTTTATAAGTATTCCATGCTCGGCATTGGTTACTTGATAGTGCGCCGTTGTTTGCTTGTCATATGAATCTTTATGACTTAATTTTGTTGTATGTTTTTCTTTCTTGAGTTTGACGATTCTTTGCCTAAAGAAAAGCTGTCAACAAAGTAGTGAAAAAACAATGTTTTTATTTAATTAATAGAGCTTAGTGAATTATACTTGTTTTCAGACCCAACTTTTACTTTTTGCTAGTATTTTTGTTTGGTAAAATAGCCTCCACATATTATAACATAATAAATAATATTAAAATATCTATATTGACTAATACGACATTTAGTTAGTGTCTGCCAATTGTTGCTCTCTGTAGCGACTAGATTCATTCATACATACATATATCATTCTTTTTTTCCTGTCTGCCTTTTACTCTCCCTCTGTATGTGTGGTCGTACTCTGTTCTCCACTTCTGTTTCCTCCTCTTATATCGATTGCATTTTTAAATTGAAATCGCAATGACATTTCCCCATGCAGTTGATACAAAAACAAAACGAAAAGAAAGAAAGATTGTTCACTCTTTTTTTTATTTTTTTGTTATTTTTATTGCATTTCGCACTTTAGTTTTATTTTTCAATTTCGCAGGCCTGGTCATTGTTGGGTTGTCAACTCAACGGGTGGCTCTCATCTGCACTATCCTACCGTTTCCTCGCACCGCATCGAGTCGCCGCACCACCCATACCACCTTGTGCGCCAACTGTTGCGCCTCGCTTTGTTTTATGCCAACTAAAAATGGAGCTTGCCGGGATTGGGTGGAGGCGTGGCTGCTAGTGACGTCTACTGCAAATTGAAAACGTTGACAATATTATCAGAATTTTTTAGGTTCACACATCAGTGGGCTTTATTTCATATTGTATGTGGTAGATGGTAGACCCCACCACCCTTCTCTTCTTCGTTGGTCTCTTCTTTTCATTCTTTTGCCCCTGTCTGTCTATTTTTCGCGAAAATTTATATTTATGAAATTTTTGTTTTTCGATTTCTAAATTGCAATTTGATCAACAATTTGCAATTTGTGGGTATGTGTGTGTGTGTGTGTGTGTGTCCATTTGTAAATGGAATTTCAATAAAATGTGGGATAATATCGCTTAGTAATTAGACAACTCGAATGCAATGAGTTTGGCGTAGGCTTTTTACATCACAATGTGTAATTAGAGACCTGCTCTACCATCTCTTCTTGTACCTCCATCCCACTGACTGTGTTTTTCCGGCCACGGCACAAATAATGAGCTTCAAAAACAGTTTAGATCTCATTTAATGATTTCACTTGACAACTTTTTGAAATTAAATGCGGTCATCGATTGAATAGAAAATGTGCTCAATGGGAAAGTTGTCTTTTTTTTATCAATGATTGTGTTAAATTTGCTTTTAAGGACGAAAATGTCTTATTAACTGCAATGAATTTCGGCGAATTGTTTTGTTTTCTACTTAAATAGTGTTTAAATAGTGGTTGAAGAGCATTTTAAGTGAATTTGAATGTCATGTAGAATCGTATTTGATTCTGTTATGTTTACTTTATCAGCTTTTGCCTTCATTTCGTTCACATTGCCTGTGCTTTCTCGTATTATCAGTTGCTTGCAAGCATCATTTTGCATTTCACTTCCCTTTCCCTTTTCCCTTGGCAGGAAATCACGTGCATATATATACATATACCCAAGCACAACGCGGCGTATGAGCAATATTACATTACGTATACGCAATGTATGGCAACTTTTTGGGGAAACTAAAAACTTTTGCGATGTCTTTATAGCTCGCGCCATGCCACATTCTCGTTTCTCCACCCGCTCCATAGTCCCTGTGTGTATATTTCTGTATGTGTCTGTGTGAGTACTTTACGTGCCTGTTAATGCAATATTCAAGTGATTGCAGACATTTGCCTCCCTATTACCCAACCCCTGGTCTGGTATCTACACCCTCGCTTACAACTTCTTCAGCTGTCACACGAATGAGCAGCAGGCAAGCAGCTCGCTTACTTGCTTATCTCTCTACGTCTCAGTGTGCATGTGCAACGTCGTCGTCGTCGTTGTCTTCTTCTTGGGCTGATGCTGCTGCTACTGCTGCGAGTTTTGTTTCCTCTTTTTACAGCAATCTCTGTGGCACTTATCAAGATTCGCATTAAAATGTATCATTTTTGCCTCTGCCTCCTGCAACAACATAGCAACTGCAACAACAAACTCTGCCTCTTGCAAAACTTCGTAATCAACTCGTAATGACGATGCATAATAGCTCCTGCTGACTCCTGACTGCTCCTTGCCTGTTTACTTACCGTCCACTCCCTCCTCCACACTCTTTATCTGTGGTATGTGTATGCTTTCTGTTCTCATCCTGAAGGATGCACCAATTCTATACACTGAAATAAACACATCCACAATACCTTGAGTACAGTTCGTCGGGGTCACTTGACCAGTGTTGGGTATCTTTATAAGAAACGTTGGCGAAGTATCATTCTAAGGTATTACTTAAAGAAATATAATTTGAAAGAGAGGTAAAGATGGTTAACATCATTAACGTTGATTCAATTATGAACTTTATTGGGATAAATAATTTAATTTGCAATGTACTTTATAATTATTATGTTAAAAGGTATGGTTTTTATTTTGCTTAGTATGAACTAATATATTGGCTGATTGAAACTTTCTAATTTCACTTTCCAGTATAGTGCAAACTAAACAAATTAAACGACTCTTTCGAAAGAATTGTTTTTTTCCCCTGTTTCTTTCAGTGCAATGCCGCCTGGCTTTGTTACTCTTATCGTACATTTTACATTCCATAAAATTTAGTTAGCTATTTCAAAATATACCACTAGTATATATACTAACTATCCATTTATCGGCTAGCGTATACTACATATACATACGTATATATCATCTTGAGTTTCATGCATTTTAGCTTGAGTTTTTGTGTTCATGAATCATCGCATAATGTTTTTGAGGAACTTTCGCTTAGCTTAGCAACTTATTTAATCCATGGATATTGTCATTCTTGGCCTTCCAAAGTGCCCTACTCCCCTCTCTCTCTTTCTCTCACACTCTTTCTGTTTATCTATAGCAATACTCGGCTGGCAATGATTTATCAGTTGGACGTGGCCTTATCAAAATGGCACAAACACACGAAACATGGGACGAAGCGACGGGCGACGAACGACGCTAACTTCGGCTCAGCTTGCTCTCTTCCATGCTCTTTCTCTTCCTCTCTCGAGGATAATCGTTTACCTTTTTGGGAGAACACTTTTTTTTAGCGTCTCTGTGTGTGTGTGTCTGTGTGTGTTTGGCTTGTTGTTGTTTGTTTGTTAATACATTTTGATTGCCTTCGCCTGGCTTCTGCTTCTGCTTTGGTTTCTGCTTCTGCTTCCACTGCAGCTGCTGCTGCTGCCGGCTTCCTCTGCCTCTGACCCTGTTGAGGGTGTTTGTTTGTGTGCTTGTTTTTGTGTGCTTATGTTGTTGTTTATCTTGGCGGTTGTTTTTATTTTACACACACACACACATTTACATTTTCCCTGCTGTGTTTTGTGTATTTTTCTGAGCGCCTGTTCCTTGCCGGTCGCGAATTTCAACAAAAACACAAACCAACTAAGTGCCGGTAATCGGCAGCAGAAAGAGAAGGAGGACCAAACAAAACAAACGGCTGAAGAACAAACAAAAGGAAGCATGAATAAGAAAGCAACAATTACAGGTCTTGGCACACTTGACATGTACATACTTGCGTTTGTATTGTAAGGTGACCGTTTCTTTTGGATACCCCTGAATCTTTAATTATTCACAAATCTTTCTAATAAATTTCCGTCTTTTGTGAGACGTCGCGATACCTTTATAACGATCTTAAAAATTTATAAAACTATCTTGAAGTAAAATACAGGGAAAACCATTAAAATATACCAATCTTTATCTAAACTCTCGCTCATTTGAAAATAGTTCCTACATATGTACATATATCTATACTTTTTGGATGCTTTAGTTAACTGGCTTATTCAAATCTGTCCAAAGAGGGTAAAAAAAAGCATTCATTATCATCTTTATCTGTTATCAACTTCTTCAGTTGTACGAACCTATTAATTTGACTTCCAACTTAAACAGTTAATGTGATGACTATCTTGATTAGAAACACTAAACGATAGGTTTAGTCTATATAGGACTATTTATTATTCTTCTAAAACACTTCTGTCGCCGTGAGCTTGTTAGAAAGGAAACGGGTATCCGTGTTTTTCTCTTACTTTTTCATCGATATCATAGCGTTGACATCGATAAAACTTAACTGCTTTCGGATACAGGTTTTCTGTATATAGAAGAGTGTTATTTTATATGTATTTGTTGGAGTTATTAGTATATAAGGAGTATTAAATGATTACTCCACTGGAAAAGAAAAGAAAATAAGTAGCCAAGTTCAAGTCTAATTGTTATGCTGAAAAAGATTTCAAATCTATTTGCATACATACATAGATACAAATACATACATACATATGTATGTAATTAATAAGAGAAACTTCCAGCTGTTATTTGTAAGTAAGTATATATCGTATAATTTTCAGTTGTTCGACTATTTATTCTTGTATTGTCTATGCTTATCGGCAAGAAAAAGTTATGTTTTTGTCTTTCTGCTGATTTTCCGGTCTCTGGTTTTGCATCTACTTGTTTCGTCCTTCTCTTTCCGTTTCGTCCTTCTGCTTAGTTTTGGCCATGTCATTGTTTATGCTCATCGCGCAATTTAAATGCGATGTTTCACTTGTGATAATGCTGAATTATGATATTTTAATATTTCTGCAGACATCTTGGACTACCCGCCAAACCCTCCGACATTTCCCCCGCAATCTCTCAAGCCTGCTTCATTTATCCATTGTTTTTTTTTTTTTTTTTTGCTTAGCTTAGCATAAAAGTAAAGTGTTATCCTTTTTCCTATCCCACTCGGCCACACTTCTCTCTCTCTCTTTCTCTCCCCGTCTCTATTATTTTCTCTATTTTCTCATTGTTGGTGTCACTTTTTGCTCGAGTTGGCATTTTATGTGGTATTTTTTGGTAAAAGTTTTTTATGGCCTATATCTCTGAGTTATCTTTATCTGCCAGTCCATGGCCCTCTCGCCCTCTCTCGCACATTTTCTTTCCTTCTAAGACCATTAAAAGCAAAATTTGTCAACCTTATCGATAGAGCGATCCATCAATTGCTGCTCCAACTTTCATAAATAGTTAATCAACTAAATTGTAATTAATTATGAGACGAATTCAGGTTCTCCCTCAGTGGAATTTCGGTTTTCCTTTGGCCAAGTTGCTTGCTTTGCATTTTCATAAATCATTTTAATGAAAATTTATACTTTTTTTCGGGCTGATAAGACCCAAACATAGGGCGGACATCTCATCTAAGTGGCGCTCGAGTGGCGCTCCAAGCCGCTGCTTGTGGTGCTGGCGGTGCTGACGACGGCGTCGGCGGCGGCTTTGAAATCCGTTGATGTGGCTGCCGCTGATGGTGGTGGCGTCTTCATTATCGTCACAACGACGGCGGGGTTTGATAAAAAGAAAACAAAAACAAAAATAAACGTCCATTCTGTGCTGGCTGGCGTGCCCAAAAACTGGGGCAGGTGTGGCAAAGCAGCAAAATGCGCAAAAGACCACAAGAGAGTGTTAAGAGGGGAAGGCGAAGGGACAACGAATCAATATGGTAAAGTAAACTTCTGTACACAGCTACACACATTCATATGTGCGACCAGAGAAGATGTGCCACAAATGATAAGCTCCTGGAACGTAATAATTTTCAAACAAATTTCTAGAAAATTTTACCCTTCGAATGGAATTAAAACTTTGAATTACATTGAAAGAACCCTTAATGAATTATTATGGTCAATACATAACCATTTTCTCTCAAAATATGGAAATGAGTTATGGACAACTGATCTAATCCCAAAATGATCCATACGGATTTCGACTTCTCGTAAACCATATAGCAAATATTTCGTCTCAAATCACTTGAAATTCTCTTTGTCGCTTGTAATTTTACTGTCAATTATTTAATATCAAGTGTTTGGCATGTGATAAAGAACTTTTCAAATTTGTATTTTTCGTTGTTTCGTTGTACCTGTCTATCATGTCGTCTCACCTGTTCTGTTCAATTCCGTTTTGTTCTTGGTCCCATTTATTGTCCAGAAAACTTTTGTTTGCCACCAAACTCTGAACTGAACTCTGTTTTCTGTTTTTGTAGTTCTTTCGGTTCTTTTGGTTTTTAGGGCCCCCATCGATTTGCTGACGATGACGAAACTTTTTTTGTATTTTGTGGTGTGTGTGTGTGTCAGGCACCTGCCTAACACGCCCCTAATGTAGAACCTAACTGAACCAAAACAGAAACCAAACCAAAACCAAAAACCACCACCACCATCATCATCATCATCCTCCTCTCTGAGTTCGGTTCAGTTCAGTTTTATTGCGATCTGTGCTTGTGATTAATTAAGATTGATTGATAAGGTCTATGCCCCAAATGGTGTGTCATGGTGTGCGTGTCTATAAAAACTGTTGTTGGTTTTGTATTTTTGCTTTTATTGGCAAATATCCTGAGAGAAAGAGAGTAGTAGAAGGAAAAGTATAGAGGAATGAGATGCCCACTAAGCGATAACTTGTTTGGCTTTGCTGTTCCCATCGCACGGGGGGGAAAAAGGAGGTGGGCATAGGGCGAGATCCTATTGATATACATACATACCTATATAGGTAAGCATATGTGTGTGCGTGTATGTGTTGTGTGTGTGTGTGTGTGTGCGGTCATAAACCAGAAGTTTATGACTCTGTTTGCTCACATGGCACATTTAGTTATTTAGTCATGGCGCCCTATCCTCCCTCTCCGTTACCACCCCCCCTTCCAGTCCACCCCTTTTGGCCTGTTTCGTTTCAGCCTCATCAATATTAAACGATATTCAATGTCTTCTCAATGCGTGCCCCGCCACGAGGTACAAAATATATGCATAACTTATGCTTACCAAACAGAGTCGTAAATGAAATCGCATTAATCGCAGCTGCTCTTCAAGATCTTCTCCCATTAGGTTTAGTATCGACCTGAATCGAGAATATCAGAAAATTAATAAAAACGATTGCCAAACAAGTTAAGTGTATCAAAATCAAACCAACTTCTAAAATAAACTACTTACTCTTTGCATAACAAATTTGTTAAACTAGCCAATGCCAATCTATCACACATATATAAGACACACATTTCCGGTTCACCAAAGATTTCATTGATAGATATCAAATATATTTTCAATATCCTCATTCTAGAGAAGTAAATCAAAGGTCATAAGCATAGTATTTACATTCAAACCAATTGGATTTTTACAATATTTTCATAACAACTAATTCAATAACTTTAAATGTGCCTAAAATCGCAATATTCAATCCATTATTAAAAATAGGTTTAAAAAATACTTCATTTTCAACTGAATTAAACTAAATTAATTTAAAAACTAAAAATTTTAAAAATTGTATCTAAAATTTTAAAAAAATATCTAAAATTTGTATCTAAAATTTGTATCTAAAATTTTGAAAAAATATCTAAAATTTAACGTTAACGGGGGTGCAGCTGTCCACTCCTGCCCGTCCATGGCTACGTTCTTGAAATGCGATATTACAAAAACTTTTATTTTACTTTGTTTAATTTGTTGGTAATTTTATCGACAGATTTGTTCCACTTCAATAACAATTTAGAATACACACTTAAAAAAAATCTCTTTCCTCTACTACATTCTCATTTTTGGCTTATCATCAAAGAATCCATCAATGGGAGGCAAAAAAAAAAAGGAAAGTTAAATCAAAATTTTGGCATCACAAACAAAATTCTGTCTTGCCAATTATAAACATTGTGCCCTGGGGGGAATGCGTGTGGGGCGATGATTATCAATCAGTGGCAATCGTAATTAGAAAATAAAAAAGGGAAAACGAAGAAATAATCTTTAGCAATTTATTTTATTTAATTTTTGTTTTCTTTATTCTTTAACTGAGTTTTAAATATTCCCAGCAAAATGGCAGCTGCAGCTGCAATTACCATTCTCTAGATAAAAAGTTGGATACATGTTCTTGGGGCCAGATAAGATAATGGCTAAAAGTTGCTAATCATCTTCGATGTGAATTTCTGAGTTCGCCAATGTTGCACGTGCAACGTGTCAGGTAAATGTTATCAATGACTCTGAAGAGTAACGAATGCAGAGATTCTCCCTCTCTCTCTCTCTCTCTCTCATTCATATCACTCCACACGTGTTCACGATTCACGATTGCGTAATCTGGGTCAGCGAAATATTTTCAAGTGACATTTGGCGCGTGGCAGCAACAACTACAACACAGACACAGCA
Organism: Drosophila tropicalis; assembly: GCF_018151085.1. NCBI lineage: Eukaryota > Metazoa > Arthropoda > Insecta > Diptera > Drosophilidae > Drosophila > Drosophila tropicalis. Next base: position 105,086 of record NW_027172877.1, read on the forward strand.
TCAACATCAGCAACACAAGCAGAAGCAGCCGCAGCAAACGGAGTCTCGCAGCAAACACATTTCAGATACAAATGTATCTTCTCTCATTCGGCCGCTTACAATATTTCCTGCGCTCCTGTTATGCCACACACAAGGCAACACACACAAACGCAGTATAACGCAATAAGTGTGGTGTGTAAAATTGTGTATGTGCGCCTATGCGTGTGTGTGTGTGTGAGAGAAAGACGAAGAGCGTTTGCAAAAAAAGAGTGTGAGAAAGTGGAAAGAGAGTTAGACAGCGACGAAGTGTGTGTGTGTGTGGGTGTGGGTGTGGGTGTTAGGCAGTCAGTCTTGTACATGTGGAACAATTCTCTAGTTCAATTACTATTTACTTGTATCTGGGCGCCAGGTACTTTGGGCCACGTTACCAAAAACGCTCTCGTTCTCTCTCACTTTCTTTCTCTCTCTCTCTCTCCCTCTCACTTATCTCTTCCTTACACATTCCGGAAATCCCTATTTGTTGTTACAATATAATTATGCACTGTGCAACAAAAGGAATAGAACTTCACAGCGTCCTGTTTTCTAACAGACATACGAATATATCCTTGATTTTGGCTCAAAAGGCCCAACTAAGGACCCAATTAACACAGTTTGAAGATGTTAGTAAATATTTCTAAGACAAAGATAGCTGACATCCTTCGAGGGAAAAACACAGTCGGTAGCTCAGTGGAGACCTTACTCAATCTATTAAGCTATTGTTCTCGACTTTGAATTTCGAATGTCAAAAAGGATTGTGGTTAACGAATTCTTCGAGGAAATTATGTTTGCAAGTAATAGTAATAAACGAAAGAGTTCTAAACAATTACATGACACTAAACCGAATGTCTAGTTATTGTTGCTAGCTACGAAAATGTATTATTTCTTTCGAATTGGAAAACTTTCATGCTTCATTTCATTTCCTATACTAATTCCTATGAAATCTATGTATTATCCCTCAACGCATTACTACCTTCAACTTGTGGCTACTACTTTTCCTTATACACTATGTATTATACATCATTTCTTATTTATTAAAGACTTGGTGTGCAGCAAATGCCAGTTATATTATTTAATAGGTTTCTCCCAGTGTACAATTAGGAACCCCCAAACCGGTGTACTAATTCGGTGTCTTATTTAGAAGCTGCTCCATTTGATTCAGTTCGGACCCACTTTTGTTCATGGAAAGGGTTTGTGTAAGTGTGTCTCTTTCTTATCTTTAGCCGAAGTGGCCTCGGGCTTCGCATGGCTCTGCACATTTCATAGTGATAAGCTAGTCTTGGGCAAATCCTTTTTCAAAGGGGTATGAGTATTTCTTGTTTATCGGCTACCAGACACAGCTCTGACTTTAGTGGCAATTTTCACTTCAGTTAATTAAGTAAAGGCCGTGATGGCTTATAGCCCTTGATAGTGTGCATGGCCTTAATCAATTGGTAGTTTGACGCCCCTCGAGCGCATGGAGTCAATCAGTCAAAGGCCGTCATGGGGCGACAAAAGGCTTTTTTCCAACGTGATGATTTCACTTAACGCACAATTTTCCCCAGAATGAATGCGAAAATCGCGTATTTTGCAACACTGAAAGGCTTCATTATAAAATTGAGAAGTATGGCAGAGGGGCAGCCCCTAACCAGCAGGAACAGTAGTCGCAGTAGCGACAGCAGCTGCCTGTCAACTGGTTGTCATTGTTTCTGCCGCGATTGCTTTATGCTCTTGGTGGCCCCAGGTTCGTCCTTTCGCGCTCGTGTGTGCTGCGATAAGCAACTGCTGCCACCTCCCGCCCGCTGTGGATGGGTGATGGGGGTGGTAATGGGTGGCGGTTGGACGATGTTTGGCTCGCTAGCTGGTTGCCTGACTGGCTGGCTGATGTTGATAACGCCCCGACAACGGGCAAGTGAAAATTTTTCGTTGCCCTCTAGCATGAAATGAAAATTCAGCAGGCTAAAGAAGTGAATGGGCAAAAAGTAGCAGAACCCCCGACCAACCCACCATCCACTGAGTGGTGGTGGAGGTGTCTAGGGCCAACTATCAGCTACCTGACCAAGCAAGCAGAGCTATACTCACAACCGCCTCCATCCCCTCCTGTGCATTCAGCGAGCTTTGCTTATCTCATTTAGCAGACATAGCAGTAGTAGGGGACCAACACTAGAACCCCAAACTATAGACCCGTTAGAGGTGAGCTCGTGAAGGATTTTAATCGGTACGATTACGATAGTTTTGGAATAAAAATAACAAACAATCCAGAGATTCGCATGTTAGAAGGAACATTCATTAAACATATAACTTGGCGCTTGAAACACGTTTTACTCATCTCCAAAGTGAAATTTTGTCTCTTACTCTCTTTCTCTCACGTATCCTGCCACATTCCTCGCCTCACCCGCTTGTTGGTCCTGTCTCTGTGTACTCCATTTAAAATCTTTGTTGCTTATAACCATTCGCTGCTCGCCTGATTGATGGCCATAGATAAGACGGCCCAGCCCAGTTTTTTTTTTTTGGGTGTTGGTGGTGGGGGCTGGAGCGGAGGGCGGCTTTTGTTGTTGTTGCTGTTGTCCTGGCTGCATTGACTCTGTGTGCTCCATTTTGGGGCATTGTTTGGTCCCATTAGCGCGGGTGTGTTATCAGTTTCCAGCTCTCCGGCGAGTTGATTCCTTTTTGCTGCCGCTTGGTAGAATGTGTGGCCCTGCCCACATCCCTTACCATCAGGCAATCTCCCCTTGCCCACCGCTCTCTCTGCTGGAATGGCTGAGTGAGAGTTTGCGATAAGAATGTAAAATATAAAATATGGCATTTGCTTGCTTTTCTCTGCTCTCCTCTCTCTCCTGGCCGTCGTTTCAGTTTTCCTCTACTCTCTGCAGCTGCTTGTCCTTTTTGTGGCTCCAGCTCTCGATGCTGTGTGTTGGTATTTTGTCAATTTAATGGGCCAAACCCCACGTTTGCCCCTTTCCTTTGGTCGAGAGACCCCGCTCTCTTTCCTTCTCACTCACTGTTTCTCTGTTTCTCTTATCAGCCGCTGTTGGTCCTGCGTGCTCCTTGCAGTTTGTCATTGGATGATGCTGCTGCTGCAGTTTGGCCGTCCAGTTGGAGAGACAAAATTTATCGCCACAAAAACAAAAGCAACACATAGAGAGAGAGAGCAACAGGATAAAAACAGGATAAGCGATTTATGTGTATGTGTGTATGTACGCCAAGAGTTTTGGTTTAATGAACATGATTTTTATTTTGATTTTTATTTCGGTATTTTTATTTATGTCTTTTTATCCTCGAGTAATTTGTAATTTACCAAAAATTGTTATTATACACATATGAACTACCTACCCACATATCCCTTAGAACCCAAACTAAAGTACTACCACTAGGGTCAACTGCTTTTTTATTTACTTGCTGGATGATAAGAATCTCCTACCAACCGCCATATGGCGAAGCAACACCCATCGCATCCCATCCCATCCCCAACCGTCCAAAAGGCCGGGAGCAACCTTCTCCTAACATAAATGCTTATGATTTTTATGGCGTCGGCCCCAGTCAAACACTTTTAACATGACTCACTTGTCCCAAGCAAAACGCTGCCACTCCCCCTAACTTTTGCTTCCTTCAGTTCCTGCCACCTTCTTCTCAAAGCAAAAGGCAACAATACGAGCGACGACCAAAAGGAATGCTCAACTGATAAGCACAAACACTCAGAGCAGAGGCAACATTTCCGATGATGTCGTCCTCCACTTCGTCGTCGTCAAACCACATGTGTGAGATTGAGACACAGACACTGTTGATACCCCTTGGTTTTCTGCTCTTTTACCTGGGGTATATTTGGCCATTTGGTTCTAATGCAAAAGTAATTTTTTGAATGTGAAAGTTGACATACATTGCTCATACCCTTTGATTTTATAAGTTTTCATCTAGAGTGTATTCATATGACGAATTGCATTACATGTCCATATTTAATACAGGGTATTCCTGCAAGTCTGTGTTTCCCTTTATAGTTTGTTTTTATATCTTTTTTCTTTGTCGTTTTCTGTTCGTCAATTGACACAGGCGTCGTTCCGATCAGCTCAAAGGATGCAGCATCAGGAGTATCAGTTGAAAAAAAGAGGCGTGTAAAATATATTTTTATTGCACCTTCCTTTTATGAGAAGGCACTTCCGGCATACATTGCGGCTTCAACTGCGTCGACGACTGAGATAGCGGGCGCCGTCAGCAGCAGTATTGTCATCGTCTACCTCGTTATCCACTCGAGATCTTGACGCACTGAAACCGTTGACAGAAAGGGAGACGAATACAAGTCAGTCAAATATCAGGATTCTGTGGGCAGGTCCTTTTCTTGTTTTACGTATGGGTGTGTGTGTGTGTGTGTATTCTGCTGGCAATTAGCTTTGACTTTGGCGTGTGCTGTATCTAAATCTCGTTACCTGAAGGCGCCCACCCGACCGTCCGACCGACCTGCCGTCATTTGCTCATTTGATGACTGGCGACGTCGTCGTTGTAGTTGTCGATGCCGGAGACTGAAAAACGTTTACTGTTTTACAAGCCTCTTTTGAGCTCAATTTGCGTATGGCGACATAGTCGAACGTCGATGTCGACGACGTTTCTCAATATCGGTTATAGGATCATTGACACTTTGTGCTCAGCGACAGAGTCAGGTTTTTATGGCTCTCTTTTTTTGGTTTTTGTTTTTCTTGAATTTGTATTGTATTTTTGACTTTCGTCTTCGTTCGAGGCTTTGTTTTCAGCTGCGTCAACTTGACGCCGAACTAATTGATGCGATAACTCGTGTTTATCACTCACTTAACCAAAAAGAATACCTCGGGAATACGGGGCAACGTTGTCGCCATATTCAAAGCATGGGCCGATGTCGATAAGAGAAAGAGAAATATATATACATATATATTTTTAGTGAATGCAACCGAACAACAACAACAACAATGTCCATAAGGAAACTTATCCATTTTCATTTCCACATTTTGTTTGTGGCCTCTTATCGTTCCACTGCGCTGCCGGCGTAGGTTTTTATCCAATATTTTAATCTTGCACTTACCAACGGATGGATGAATGAGCTCAGCCGAGCTCCAACTGGAAGTTGAAATCGAAATCGAGGACGGTCGGACGGCTGAGTTGATAAGGATTTTACGATGGGGGTAGTTCGGCGACTCTTGCAAGGCGGTAGGAGGGCATAAGGTGTGAGGGGTAAGAGGTAAGGGTTGGAGTGGTAGTGCGTCAGGAATAGTGAGATGGCTTCTTGATGCATTAAGCATATTTTATGACCACTTAAGCAAACCCTAAAAAAAAGGAGGTCAATAAAAAACAAAACCAAGCAGCAGCAGTAGTAGGTAGAAGGAATTCACCTGAATGAATCATTTTAAGAGGGATGTCAAAACGAAAGGTGCTGTAATTTCTATATTTGAACAAGATCAGATAACTTTGGCTTTTTCCACCTACAACCTTCCTTCGCTAAGACCCTGTCTGTTTGGTTGAAGATAATTTTTTATTCAAGCTCTTAAGAGTTTTTAATCGACAATTTCACCTCAAACCAGCTTAAGCCTTATGCCTGGTGGTTGTAAAAGATTGGGTACGTTGCATGAAATTCAAATCATTTTTGATTGATTGCTAGATTAAGGTTCAAAGGAAGAGGACAGAGGGGAGCGATGGGGTGGGCATTCGCACTTCTGCCTTTTATATGTATGTTAATTGATTTCAATTCACTACAATGAAGACATCGGCATTTCATAAATAAATCAATTCAGGGTGCGACTGGTTGGAGTTGCGAACCTTTTGGGTGGGAGTTGCAATTGGAGCGGGGGCTTAACCTACAAGTTGTCTGTCAGCACCTGCCAGGCGGCCTGAAACTGAACAGATTTCCAGATAGGCAGCTGTCTCGCAACGCCAACCCAAAACCCAAACCCCAAGGTTGGTTGGACAGTTGGACATGTCTAGTGATTATATAAGTTCGTCGGTTGTCGCTTGCCGGTTGACGTTCGTTTTGTTGTCCCTACCCTGAAGCTTGGCTTCAAGTTTCGACTTACAAACAATTCCAAGTTGTAGCATAAAACAACAACAAAAGCAAAAACAAAACTTTAGTAGATTTATTTCTTGATAAATGTTTTACTCTGTTGTTGTTTTCTTTATGCTTGGCCTGGGCTAATCTTAACGATGCATCTAACCGAAAAGCAGCGAGCGAACGAAATGAAATAACGCTACGTCGTAGATGTAGAAAGAAATAAACCCCCCCCCCGAAAAAAAAGAAACCAACAACAACAGCAACACCACCAACAATAAGAAAGAAATACTGTAAGCTTATCAGCGTGAGGATCTTATCATTCGGACGCATCTCTCAGCCGAACTGAACCCAGTTCTGGTCTGAGCTCTGAGTTCGTTTCGAGGTCGTCAGCGATATGAAGGAGGTGAATGGATACGGCGGAGGAGGATGGCAGCAGGCAGTTGTTTGCTGCGTCATTTGCAATTGTTGCAACAAGAGAGAAACATTTTTTGGTTTTGTTTTTCTTACCTTTCATTCCGTAATCAAACCAAGTCGATCAGCCATATTTGTTTATATGTACATGTACATACATATATCCATAGTTTATGCCCATAACTGAAGGCACGTAACCAAACGTATGACACACTTAGTTCCAAGCAAACATAATTGTGAAACAAATTTTTAGACTCACTGAGTTGAGTTCCTCTTTATCCGTCGTTAGTTTCTATCAGCAAAAACAACAAAAAAAGGGAAAAAATTTAACAGAATATAGAGGAAAGAAAAAACCTTTTGCTGATATTCACGCATGAGGTGTTTATCGCTGCATAAATTTCGAATAAAAATAAAAAATAAACACCCACCGAAAAGTGTCGTATAAAAAAAATCTAATAACTGTTGTCATACAGAAGTTTGTATACACTTCCAATCGCGAACAATGGTGACCCCGACGCAATAGAGCAATTTAACAAAAAACGAAAGTTAGCTAAAATATTTTCCGTTCAAGTAATTATTTTCGTGTTGGTGACCCCGACGTGACAGGTTCTTTGTTAGTTAAGAAAACCTCCACGCTTAGTTAATAAGCTAATAATCTCAGAGTATGTCCGTGTATGGATAAAACCAGGAGGAGAGAGTGTGTGAAAGAGGGTTGTCCGCTTGCCTAGTGACGGCAAGCGGCACGTTTAATGAATCTAATTAAAAGTCAACAATGGTAAACGAGATAATCGCCGTAAAAAAAAAAAAAAACAGTCAGACGAGAAAACCACCAACACTACTAAAGGAGTGGGGGGGGTGAGGTTGGTGAAACGCAACGCATGCGCAACATGCAGAGGCAGCGACGCAGCGACTATAAACAGCTGATGGCAAAACGGGAGAGAGAGAGAGCGAGAGAGAAAGTGACTGAATGAAAAAAAGAGGGAGAGAGAGGGAGAGAGCGAGAGGAAAGCACATCACGATTAGGATCAATGTAAGAGGAAGTGGAAATCCCCTCAAAACAGTGGAGCAAAAACAAGGAAATTTGATGGGGACTGTACTTGAAATACAATTTGCTCCCCCTCATACCTCTTTTACCCTTTTTAACCCCACACATACATACATACACACACGTTCACATACATATCGGTCTGACTCACTCACGTCATTCACGTTCCGTCGTTCCAGATGCAAGGCTGGCAGGCAGGCAGATACAGATACATAGCAGATACAATTAAACACAAAACACTTATCACTAAGCAATAATCAGAATTCCATTAGTCGTAGACGCGATATCAGTCAAAAGCATCTCTCGCACACTCACACACACACACACACCGCACCGCCTGCTTTTTGTTTGTGTATCCGTTTTTCGCTGCTGCGGCTGCCGGTTGGTTGGTTGCTTGCTTTGGCCTCGCCTTCGCTTACCAACTCATTCGTCGATGTTATCTAACTGTGCGCCGCGCTGCGCTTCTTATCAGTGCTTTATCAGTTTTTGTTTCGAATAATTTCAAACCAACAATAACAACAACAACGACGACGACAGCGAAGGAAGTCGACCGGAGTAACAGCAGCGGCAGCAGCAGCACTCTGAGCAGAGATATCTTATTTCAGTTGCCAGCCAACCGAGCCGCAGAGCCGGCGAGTGAGCGGAGGAAAGATACGAATCCAAAAAATATAGAAAGAGACTTGAGAGACTCAAGGCAGCGCGGGCAGCGAGGGCACACAGACAGAGAGATAGGGCACTAGATAGACCAACTGGCAGACACTGGCAAATGAAAGATAAACAACTTTTCGTCGTTGTCGTCCCCACACTCACACACACTGATACACACACAAACACATCCATCCCATCCACCATCCACCATACAATACTCAGCCATCAACAAACATCAGCTGTGCGGCTCTGCTGCGTCGTCGTCGGCGTCATCGTCATCGTCATTCGGCTAACTCGATATCTTTGTATCTCTCAGATACAAACGAACGAAAATTTCATTACTCACCGACGCCTGGCCAGAGGTTTTCAGTTTGTTGTAGAACGCGAAGCGAACAGCAACCCAAATAACAGAAAATCGCAGCGCCGTCGCTGTAGCTAAGTGCGTTATAACGAAACTACGGAGCGAGAGAGAGAGAGAGAGAAAGAGAGAAAACAAGAGAGAGTAACAGAGAGAGAGAGAGAGAGAGAGAGACTGAGAAATTATTTTCATAATATCTAGTGCAATTCATGAGTGAAGTGTTAACTAAAACCAAGTAAACTAATCAGAGATTAGCGCAAAGCCCCAGGTGGGTAAAGCCACCCACCTTTACAGTGCAATCACATACACACACACACACACACACATGCAGCACCCAACTTTGGAATAACCATAGTATATATACATTTAAAACATGCTTAGCAGTTGCACTAAAGGTAAGATCAATACTAAATTAAATACGGTGATAACATTCCATTAAGCTGCATTGTGTTTGATTAAACCTTTGCTTAAATTGCAATTCGGTTTTATGTCATTCCATAAACAGATTGAGCTGATAAGGCTTTCCTTTAGCTGCTAGATAAAAGCAACCTACTATAGCTAACATTCAGTTTAAGTTATCATATTATTAAGACTATCAACAGAAGAAGTATCTCTGGATTTCATGAAGTGTAAAGACTAACGATTACCAGAGACACCGTTAAGAAAATAGTTAGTTGAACAAATGAAATTTTCTTTAAAGTCCTGGATAATCGCTCTCCAAAGGAGTAACTCGAATATGTTGTGACTTAGCGCTCGGCTTAAAACGTATGTGTATCTCTTAGTCTTTGGTTAAAATGTATGAAAAAACCTTCCGACAAGAAATATAAGGAATATTTCATATAAGTATGACTTTGAAAAATATGAAGATTAACCTAATAAGTAGATAAGTATTTTTAGACACCAACTGTCACTTGAAAGGATGAAATTATTCTTCAAGTTAAGAGTGAACTAACCGAAAGCCACAGAGTTACATATGTCCTTTATAAACCTTTTAAGGTATACATATATGTAGAATCTTTCTTTGATAGAGTAACTAGAATAGATTATGATTTAACCTTCAGTTAAGCAACCTGTGTGTGCGTGTCTGAGTTTGTATGTGTGTGGGTGAAAATTCCCGCCAATTGCATATGAATATCTCGGACGACTGTTCGACACACACGTTGCCAACACTTTTAGGGAAAGGGTTGCCCTCAAGTTGTTGTTGTTGCTGTAGTAGTTGTAGTAGTTGGCAGTCCAAGTCCCAGTCCAAGACCAAGTCCAACCGTCCACGTCCGGCATCATGTCCATTCCAGCCAGCTTTCAGTTTGCTTATCAGTCGACTATCTGCGTTGTGTGGCTTCACATTCATTCCACGGCCAGAGCTCAACTTATACACACACACACATGTATCTGTGTGTGTTTTCATATCTACAATCTGTGGCGAACGAAGGAGAAATATATATACAACATACATACATATGTACATATGTATGAGAGTGTGTGTAAAAAAAATAACCAAAGGAATTCTGCGGATTGTTGTTATTATTGTTATTATAATTCCTTGAAGTGAATAATCAGCGAAATATAATCAAAAATGAGAAACTCGTAGAGAAGAGTGAGTAAAAGTGGAAGAAGAGCCACATGACCAAGGGTCCGGGGGGAGGCTACTGGCGTTGAAAACAAATAAAAGAAGAAGTAAAAACAAAACAAAAGATATAAACTCGATTCGACTCTGCCTAACAAACATAAGAAACGAAAGAAAAGGCAAATAAACTAACATACAACATTGTTTCACTTGAAGCAATTATTATCGGTAGTTAAGTAAGAATAAACTGGGGACGACACGCGGGGACAATCTTGAATCCATTCAATCCAAGCGTTCTAATTTCTTTTTTTTTTCCATTGCAGGTGATTGTTCCGATACCACAGAAGAGATGACTGTCGACAGTAGAGGTGAGTTTGGAAATTCAAAGATTATTTAATATCAGTTTAAGGAATGTGAAAGGGGACTCTGGTCCCTTATGTCTGGCATTTTGTCCATAGAAATATGCAGCCACACTTTATCAGCTAGACCGCAGAATAGTCACATTAGGTCCCATAACTTTTCATTGATCTGTCTGTGACCACCCTGATTTATACCCTCCCCTACATATTCTCTTAGTCCAGCATCCTGTTTGGCTTGTGCCTTGCTGATATTTTGCCAATAAAAATTTTAATCCACCCACAAGAGGCAAAAGGATAAAAATAGAAGAAACGTTGCCTCTAATTTAATACAATTTTTTATCTGAACAATTCCAGTTATGACTTAGGCCTGACTGTGTGTGATTTTTGACACCTCAACTCGAAAGCGACATAAACCCTTTACCCAAAAACGAAGAAGGGGAAAAAAACAAGTCAAAGGGGTTGGTTGATTGGTTCGATAATGATGACAAACCCTCGTCGCGGAAATGACAAAGTCCGAATGGGGGTTGCTTGCGTTTTGACTTAACCTGGCATCAATTTCATATCAACTTTATAATCATAACCAATGTCAATGTTCGTCCCACCCCTCCCTCTCCAACAACGACAGGCTTCCCTCTCCGCCCTCGCTAACCTCTCTACATTCCAGGCCATTTCGCTGCCATCTCAAGCATTCATCATTAATAATCCCCTGCCCTGGTGCCGGGTTTTGGTCTTTTTGTGCTGGTCTATTTGTGCTGCGTCAGTGAAAGATTTGCAGCAGCAAAAGAACCTTTCCTCTCCACCTCGTTGAGTGGCCAGGACCGACAAGTGGGCGTACAAATGGCTGTAGGAGGGGGAGGAAAGGGAGACTTAGAAAAAAAAAACCGAACGAAAAGTGGGCGTTTGTCTGCGCTAATCTTTATCTAGCTGTTGACACTCCATGGCGACCGACGAACCAACGAACGAACGAACCGAAATCAACCAAACCAAACCAAACCAAAACCAAACAAAAAAGTATGGCAAAACTCAGTGTCACATTCCTTTGGTTACTTCGATGAGTTTAGCTCGTGACTAAATGCTAAAGTCCTTAGTAAAATTATCCTAGAAGGTTGAAATATTTAGTTTTTATAATGAAGTATTATTCAGTATTAGTTTCTTCTTTATTTTACACAGTATTTAATTACATTTAAATAATTATCTAAAGTAGTTATTACTTGACCATCAATTACTTATGATTTGCATTAGATTTGCAATCAAACTTTGAAGTAAAGTGTATAGCCCTGTTCTTCATTCCTTGAGCTAGCTTGGACTGGTTGATGGGGCTGGGCTGGGCTGGGCCGATGGTGCTGCTAGTATTCCATTTTGGCCCCCTCATCCACACTCAGCCATTCAGACCGCCCAGTTAGGCATTCAGCCATTTGTTGTTGGTTACTGCTGTGGCTCGAACTGATGATGATGATGATGCTCACTTTTGGCGCTCCGATTTTGTTGTTGTTGCTCCTGTGCAATGTACTGTAAGCGCATCTCTATCTCACTCGTCCTCCTTTGGTTCCCCCGCCCCTTCCACAACTCTCCTTTCGTTGTGTGTATGTCCCTGCCGCTTCCTCTATCTCTAGCATTCTCTCTCACTCGAATGTGTGTGTGTGTGTGTTTGTGTGTTTGGGTTTTTATCTATGAAATTCATGAATGCTTCGGCTTATCTTGCAGAATTGCATACTTGCAGTTGCTCTGGGCTAGCTGTACCCTCAGCCGCCCATTCCACACCCCTACACTCTTCCCTTTACAATCCTTTCCTGTCCTGCTTTTGGTTGGTTGTTAGTTGGTTCGTTGTTGCTGTTGCTGCCTCTCGTTGGTTGGCTTCTAATGGCGCTAAGTGACCCCCCAGCTACAAGCCAGCCACATGTGAGTTTTGTCTCGCTTTCGCCTCTACCCCCACCGCACCACCTACCTCTTTCCACTTTCCCCTCACTTACTCTCTCACTCTCCCCCAATTCTCTCTCTGTTTCTCGCTTGGCTTCTAATGGCATTTTATCTATGGCATAATTTTTTATTATGCTTTTGCTTTTGCCTTGCTTTGGCTCCTTTAATGACACACAGACAACGCAGTCAAATTGTTAGATAGCTTTTCGGCATGTAATTAATCATTTGACAAGAGATTCGACCAACAAAAATGCTGCGGGCTGAGGCAACCAACAGCAATGCCAACAACAACAACAACAACAGTAACAGCAACAAAAACAACACCAACAACTAACGAAAATTCCATTACAGCCTTATCAGCCATGTCTCATCAAACATCCTCTCCAGCTCCACTCAGTTCTGTTCCCCTAGGCAATATTACGCATACGCCTAGTAGATATAAGCAGATAATGTTTTTTTCTTCTCTTTTAGTTGGTTTGTTTGAGCATTTACCATTTGATCGATCATTCGATTCTAACACACATACATACATAAAGTCTTCTTGTTTACTTAAATAAATAAAGAATTGTTTTGTCTAAATTAACTTTAAGCCTGGCCAACATCAGATTGAGATTTTGACACCATCAAAAGATCAACTTGTGGTCATAACAAAAAAAGTTATTCCCCATTTATTAGTTGATCTGGTCCATTTTATTGAATGTAATCTACAGTTAAGTCCAGATTAAATCCGATTAAGCTGTACTTGAGGTTGATTAGGACATATGACTAAAGATTTGGCATGGCTTTGGCTTGGATTTTAAGCATTCGCACATATAATTTATGTATATATATATTCACATATTCTTTTCGTTCTTGAACAGTCTTTTTCTTGTTCGGAGCAGGATATGTTGGTGGTGGGGAAAAGGAATATAAAATTGCCACATTTTAACAATAAATTACACTAGAGACGTGGTTGGTCTTTCTACGGATATGAACCAATATTGACAGAGAAAGAAAGAAGAGCGAGGGAGAGGAAGTCTCTGAGAGAAAAAAGTGGAAAAGGGCCAAGAAGTAAGGTAGTGAATCGTAATCCTTTTTGTGGCGCAGCATTTATGAAATTTATTCCTCCAGCCTCTTATCACTGGCCACAGATCGCTTTTGCTTTTGGCCTGGCCTAAGTCCTGCTCTGACTTCAATGGCGATGATGATGATGATGAGTTCGACTTGGGGGCCGAGTCCTAAGGGCTGTGTGAGGCATGAGTTTTGCCCTCAAAACTCTCGAAATGTGAAAGTCTTGTTGTCCTTGCGGTTGCGCAGATAAAAACCAAAAAAGAAATCTATGAGAGATGAGGGCCAACTGAGGTATGGGTAAGCGGTATGGGGGGAAGGGGCACAAGGGCTAAGGAACAGGGGGTTGGTTGTTGGCCACTTTTTTGTGGTGGCCATAACACACCACACGCAATCCTTTGGATAAATTTTCTTATCTTTGTCGACCAGACGACGATATTATTTTTAATACAAACAAAAATTCAAGCTCGTAAATGTGTGTATGTGTGTGGTGTTTGTGCATGTGTGTGTGTGATTTATGTTGTAATTCTTTTTATGTATGTACATATATAGTAAGCATTATATGACTTCTCATCATGTCATTTTTTTTTCAAGGAAAGGCAAAGTAAAGCCTTTTTATTATGGCATTTTCAAGTTGTAATATAAATTTTGAGGTTACATTAAAAAGGACTCTTAACCGAAATGTTTAACGCTTTGATTTCGTTTATAAGTCCGCGATAATATTTGCCCATGTGATTTAATTCTAACTAACTCTAGGCGAATGTTCAATTCAAACTAATCGACATTTTGAAGTTTAAGATATAAAATGAAGAGCTGAAACTGTAAACGATCGAATAGTTTGAATTAAACATTAAGATAAGCTTTAATTCATTTCATTACAAGTAATATAACTTGGAAAGATATAAATCCCCGAACCTCATTGAGAGTGTTTTCAAACTTGGGTGGATTCATTCTTAATAGAGTTTCATTTTTAAGTTAAAGTGAGTGTCAACTGGAGCCTAAATAAGAGGTTTAAGCGGCTTAAGACTTAATCCGAATTTTCAGTAGATATATTCCTATATATACGTATTTTAAAGTTCAAGAAAATATATCTTTAAAGATAGAGTTTCTTTTTGTACGAAATCTTTATACATTCTTCTCTTCTTTTGATTTGTCATTTCTGTTTGCATGTAGCTTGAACTTTTCCTTTGCACTCTAATCAATTCCCACTTCTTCTTCATCATCATCATCATCATCATCATCATCATCATCATGGATTGGTATTGAGTGCTCAAAAGCTCCACGCACGATTGCTTCCCCCTCAGACAAACATAAATAGCACAAATCCAGTACACAAAATTCAATCAACATTTGTAGAACATAAATTGCAATGAATTGGCATTGGCTAAAGAAGGACATTTAAACAGGGTGAGGGAGTGAGAAAGGGAGAGTGTGCGTGCGTGTGTTTGGAAGCTGGAGATACATTTTGTGAAACTCATTACAAGCTGTTTAGCAAGCAGTTTGCACTTCATCATCGCCTGGGCAAAGGCAAAGCCAGGTAGTTGACAAGAGTTTACCTTTTTCTTAACCCATGGGATAAGCGGAGATTTAAAGAGTTTTGTCGCTAAATGTAGGTAATCAGCGGTAAGAGATGATACAAGAAATGCAAATTATATATTCCCCCCCTTGCCTACGCCTATGTATGTGCCTTTACATTTATGGCTTATTTGCTGACTGTCAGTCTTCCACTCCTACCCAGTCCCCCAGACAATGGTCACGTTGTAAACGACCTGGGCCGGCGTTTTTTGTGCCACCATAAGAGCAGCTAAAGGCTCCTCATCTTCCAAGCAGACACACACACACACACACACACATTTTGGAGCCTAATTGGTAGGTAATGATGTGTCTGGCTTGCCGCTTTTGTTAGTCAGCAGCCGGTTGCGTGGCGAATCATGTTGCCAGTTGAATGGGTAGCCAATGCATGGCAGGAGACAGGAGACCGAGAGAGAGGAGGGTAATTTTGAAGTTGGGTTCTGGCTTTATACTGCACTTGGCGGCACTTTTGGCTTTGTTCTTATTCTTGTTACTGCTGTTGTCGCTTGTTTGCAACTTTTGGTCAACGCCGAGAGCAACAATTCTCTGACTTGCTGTGAGGTCCTTTTTTGTTTTGTTTTCTTTGGCTTGTTCCCTGGTCATTTTCGCGCTCCATCGTTCCCTGTCCACCTCTCTTGCAAACTCTCAATTTTCCTACTCCCCTCTAGTTGCTTTTAACCGTTTTGTTTCGGTTGTATGTAGTTGTTATTGTTGTTGTCGTGTCTTAAATGATAAACACATCAAAAGTCATCAACAGCAGCAACCAAAAGCAAAAAAAAAAAAAAAAGAAAAGAAAAGAGCAATGAAGTTAACACAATTTCAGACACGATTCTCTTTTGGGTGGTAGTGGGTGGGCGTGGCCACGCCTCCTGCACGAATTGAGTGTTACTACTGCTGCTGCTGTCGTGTCAAAAATGCCAACAAAAAAAGACAAAAACCAAAAAGAGAGAAAGAAAAGGGTCGAAGGCTAAAGAAGAAAACAAGTGAAAGACGAATAGGACAAGAGGAGGGGTGAGTAGAGGTGAAAGGACTTTATTGAATTGTGAACTTTTCAATTTGATTGATCCTGATTTGCTTACATATGTTGGCCATGTTGTTGTTGTTGTTGCTGTTTTTGTTGCTGTTGCTACGGTGACATGCTTCTGCCGTGTTGAATGTTTGCTAAAGTTAAGGTAAATGTCAATTGTGATTTTAATCGCTTTGCCAACGGCAAAAGAAACATTTTTATGCAAATTCCCTCCAAACGACTTGTTTAATAAACTCAAATTATGAACCCACCAGAGCAACATGTTGCTGGCCTGGTCTGGTTACTAGCAACAGACTGTTGCTGGGTTGCTGGGTCTAGCTAACTTGGTCGGGCTACTGAGTCTTCTCTCACCTCGATTACAGATTAGCAACATTCAAACTTGCACTTGGGTCAATTTAAATTTGTGCAACAGCAGCAACAACTCGTTGGCAACGCCAGCAACATGTGATATGTTGGTGGGAGCTGCTGCACTGGCAACAACAGCAGAAGCTAAAAAAATTGAAGATTGCAATTGATCACACAGGCTAACGAAAACTACACATATATGTATATGTACATATGTATGTGTGTGTGTATGTATGTGTAGTAAAGGCAACTGCAATGGACATTCAGTAAAGTTGTTGCTGTTGCATTTGCCAATGCTGTTGCTGCTGCTGCCGTTGTTGTTGCTGCTGCTGATCAAGCAATCACCAGACTGAAGCAACAATCGACGCTGAGCGTGCTCACACGAAATTTTCAAGTACTGCGACAATTTTCCTTTCCTTCTCCACCCGCTCCGTCTGCCCCATCTTGCCCCTTTCGGTTGCTTATCATTTTGCTCCTGTGCCATGCAACAGAGTACACAACAACAGCAGCAAACACATCTCAACAGTTGCATCAATTGCTCAACATTGAACTCTGTGTGCACAGCAAACCCTTTGCACCCTTCGTCTACCTTTTCCTTCCCCTGCCCCCCTCGAATCATTTGCACGTTTTTTAATTAAGACATCAAAAGAAGACAAAGCTAAGAAGAAAAAAACCGAGTTTGACTTGGAGAGCGATTTCAAGGAATCGCCTGGCCTCCATTCGCTCAGTCCTCTTGGTTAAGTCGTCTATAGATCAAAGATTGTACAGTACACATACTATTTATATATACATATATACCTACTATTTATATATATGTATGTATGTATGTATGTATGCACCCGTGACATCTACCCGTAGCGAACTAATTTAACTGCAGTTTCGAAAATTCGAATGAGATTCGAACACAAAAAGTAACCAAATTTCTTATCCTTCGATCAAAGAATTTTATGTCTGCTGCTCGTTCCCATAGGCTGAGAGACTCTGGGCTAAAAAGGTGCTGAAAATGAAGCAGCAGCAAGAAGAAGTAGAAGGGAAACCAAAAGAAGTGGGGATCGGTGGAGAGGAGTGGAGAGGGAAGGGACTAGCATATTCGGCAAGTAAATCACGAATAGCTCGCGAGCCTAAGATATGAGAATGTTGATTATTTGCACGGATCATCCACCCCCACATACCTCCCAATGCCCCTCCTCCCTGCACCCTTGTTCCCCCTGTTCCCATCATCTTCTTTGAAAGTGTGAAATGAAATGAAAAAGAAATCAGTTTCTTGAATTTGCGCTTTTTGCATTTGTTCTGCTGTTTCTTTTGTAGTACTTGTTGTTGTATTCTTTTGATTAATAACAATTGATAAAACTGCAAAAACTGGCCAACGATGAGAGAGACCAGGAACCTTTTGCTGTTGTTGCTCCTGCTGTTGCTGTTGCTGTTGCTGCGGAGATGGCGATGATTACCCAAACCAAGTCTTAGTTTGCAGTTCTCCCAGGTCGTCCAAGTACAAATCCGAGTTCGTATTCCAATCCCCAGGTTTCCTTCTTGGGCAAGGTGGCAAAATTTTCGCGTTAAAATAAAGATTTTTCTTATCAGCATTTGGTTCAAGCAGTTGCAGCTGCCTCGTTCTTTCCACTTTCCGATCTCTCCCCCTCTCAGTCGCCTCGTTCTTTCCCAGCACCCCCCCTGTGGGTCTTATTCATTTACTCATTTAGCTCACGTTTTTCAATTTCTGATCTTGTTGCGGATTGTGAAAATTTGTTTAATTATACTCGCTGAAGGCATTGAAATTCATTTAGTTCAGTTTGGATTTGAGAGAAATTCATGTACGACTTCTTTATTCAGATCACTTAGAACATTGATATAACGATAAGAACGAATGTAAGTGGAGGAGTTAAATAATAAGTATATAACTAAGACTAAGTTCCTTTTAGATTACTTTGATCTAAAGAAGGCTTATGAAATACTTTAATACTTAAAGGCGTTAATAAGAAAAGACAGATTACACTGTTTATTTGGTGATTAAATTAAAACACTTTTCTTTTGCTAATTCCAAATCGGCATCTAAATCAGTTAAAATGTTAAACTAAAGGTAATTTTTATCGAAAGCGTTATTTTGGACTGATAAATCTTGACTTAGTCATTGTAATCAAGAGGATGTTACAACCAAAAGTGATTAAAGTAGCAAAGTACTTTGATTAGCAATTTCATATCACATTTGAGTTTTGGGTAACTTTGGTTATAAGCTAAAGATTTTGGGTGTTAAGTGTAAGAGACTACCAAAGAAAAACTGCCAGACGAGCTGGCGTCGTCATTGGCATATCTAGGAGCATCCACTCGCTCTGGTGTCTCTGGTATGCCACCGCCAACACCATGATCAAGATCTTCTTCGCAATCCAGCCAAAAATGAGCTTCGCCTTCGCCACGCCGGGGATTCGGCTTGGGTTAACTGACCTCGAACGATTAGCAGCAACGGCGGTCCCCCGAGTTGAGGCTCCAGCGACAAATGAACAAAGGGTCGGAGTTGGAGTTGGAGTTGAAGCTAAAGTCGATCCTTGCGCCTTGGCCTGGCCTCCTGGGCCAAGATCGGCCAAATTGTTCGATTGTTTATGGCTGCCTATAACGCCCACCACTGGGACTAACTGAGGCAACCGACTACGGCCAAAGTGAGAAACCAGCAACAATAATCTACCGGCTGATAAAAGTGGAAGCTCCTCCTCCTCCTCCGCTGTCTTCTCTTCTCTCTCCTTCTCTACAATACAATTCAGCGTGTGTGTGTGTGTGTGAGTGTGAGTGTGTATGTGTTTTTGTTGTGTGGCTTATCGGCGAGGATCGATCGCTCACTAGCAACTGCAATGGGGGCCTGGCGACGACTTCGAAGTCTGATTTAACAAATTGATAAACAATTGTTGGCGTTGTGCATATGGTGGAGAACGGCAATCGGGGATCGGGGATTGGGGGTTGGAGCTTGAGAAGAGATGAAGAGGCGGCGTAACGTTACGAAATGACTAAACAAACGATCGACCATGACGATGACGATCCGTGTGTTCCGTTCACAAAAAGAAACTCCACGAAATGCGTTATGCTAAGTTGAAAACCTGAACAAATTTAACGGAAAGTCATTATCAATTTATCATTTTTTATGGAAAATACCAGCAAATAAAGTATTTTAATGTCTTTATAAAAGTAATAAACAGAAAATAACTAACTTATTAAACTTGTATTTGAAATTTAAGAAGAAAATTGGAGAATATAATTTAGGAACATAAACGAGTTAATAAGGAAGTTCCTTCGATGAAATTCATTTTTATAGAATAATTTGCACAAGTTTAATTTTGGAGATTTTGTAAAGCGGAACCATCTACTAAAACAGTTTTTTTTAGGGGGGAAAGGGGTCAATCAGTTTAGTTAAATCTTCTGGCAGCAGCGGCAGCTGTCGCTAGGGGCCACAGACAGTGAGAGAGAGAGGCTAAAGCGTTTTCCCCCATTGTTAGTCATCCCCTCTCGCACACCTTCAGTGTTTTTCTCTCTCGCTTCTTTTTAGGCTGCAAAACAAAACACTTTACGTGTGCGGCTTATCGCCTGGCAAATCGAAGGCAATAAATATCTTACAAATAAGCAGAATGCGCTGGAATGCCCCACGAATAAAAGGAGAAAGGGCAGCAGCACCGCCAGCAGGAATATTGAAACAGATGACCGAAGGGAGAGAGGGGAAAGAGAGAGAAGGTTGGTTGGTTGGTCGATTCGGGGTTTGCTCACGTGCAGAATTGTGTGAATTCGTGAAAATCGACAGCGGCAATTAGGGCGAGGCCGTCAAAAAAAAAATACGGAAAAAAGGGAGAAACCGAAATTGGTGTGGCAAGTGCGTCGCTGTTTGTACTCCTGCTGATCTTCCTCCTTTTTTGTTGCATGATTTCATTCCTGTTTTTTTTTTTTCACTGGCCAAATCAAAAGACTCAAGCGACGAACTTGTAGACGGCAGAACAAGCTGTGCTGACATTTCAATAGCCACCAATTGACAGGTCAACGCGCAACATGAGAGCTCCAAGGGGAATACGGGCTGAAGACAGTCGATAGAGGGGAGGTAGGAGGGGGTCCTGGTAGGTGATGGCGATGGTGAGGTGGAGGTAGCCCGCACAAGTAAACCAAATGTTACTCGTCGATTTCTGGCGAAGCGAATGCTACAAAGCAAAGTCTTATCATCAACTTCATCTCCTGCGGCTGTTGCCCATCGACTTCTGCTGCTGCGGCCGCTCTAACCATGCCAATGTCCTCCTCTGTTATCCTCTCCCCCTAATCTTTACCAGCATCTATTCCTTCCATTGGGGGTCGTTATAATATTTTGTGGACAACCCAAAAACAAAACAAACAGAAAAAACTAAAAACAAATCAGATGTCAGTTCTCAAGACTCTTGGCCTAATCATCAGTTGACCACCATGTGCAGTTTTTCCTCCAACAACAACAACAACAGTACGAGCTTACATTTCCACGTAATCCTCGGCCAAGAAGAGTGCAGATGGCGAATTGCTGATAAACCAAATGGTTAGACAGCAACAACAAGCCGCCGCAGACGCTGCCGACCGATCGTTTCGGTCGCATTGTCGCATTGTTTTCACAGCTTCTCTCAATGTGTAAAGGAATTGTATGTATGTGTGTGTGTGTGTGTGTGTATAGAGGGGAGGAAGGGTAGATCTCATATTGACAATTTGTTCGATAATAATTGCAAAAGCTTTACGTTGACACATAGCGAAGAAAGGATTCCCAAGACTTGACTCTAGTTTATGGTCAATCGAGAAATAATCGGCAATTTTAATGAGCTAAACGATTGGAAAATTTCAATCTTCACTTCGTCTCAAAGACTAAAACAGTCCACATGAAAATTCCTTCTTTAGAAGTTTTAAGGCTATTTCATTGCAAGTTCGAGTTTTTATGGGATAATAGTAAAGACTAAATAAATACTCTTGAAATGAAGAACTACAAAGTGAAAAATGATCTGAGTTAATTTGAAAACTTTTGACTTCTTCTCATTTAGAATCCAAAGATTTAGCCGATCACGAGTTGGGCGAGGAGCATCAGTATGATGATCAAACCAACAATAATAATGGAAGCGATCAGGCAACAGAAGCCGAAGAGGAAACAAATTCCTTAGAAGAGTCTATAGATGAATTAGAGGAAATCAATCGAATACAGGGAAAACAGCAACAAGACGCAAAAGAGGAAGGAGAAGATGAATCAATGGCCACGACGCCTCCGCGCAGTCCAAGAGCCGAGATTGAGGACGATGCCGAGGCGACGGGCATCAATGTGGTTGATGGATCGATAATCCCCAAACTGGAGCAACCGGCAACACCACCAACACCTCCTTCGCCCTGCCCTTCACCTACAAGTCATTCGCCTGCTCCTCCATCGCCCCCGCCGCCTCCGTTGCCGGCAGCAGTTTCGCTTCCAAAACTGCGTTTAAATGCATTGCTGGCCTCCGATCCTGCTCTGAAACCAGACGCTAAGGAGCTCAATTTGCTTGGATCACCAGCAATGAGCAAGTCCTCACTGCCACCTCCACCACCACCATCAACAGAGCAGGCCGAGCTTGTCGAGCCCCTGCTGAAGCCTGCGAGATTCATGTGTTTGCCATGCGGCATAGCCTTCAGTTCACCTTCAACCCTGGAGGCTCATCAGGCCTACTACTGCTCGCACCGGCCCAAGGAAACGCCCGAGCAGGACGAGGCAGGAGGCGAGAAGGCAGCTGATGGGTCAATCTCGAATGCAGCCAGCGGCGCAAGCAGCAGTGGCTCCTCCAACGAACCGCCAGCTAAAATGGCGCGCCTGGGCAAGCAATACGCCTGCACGCAGTGTTCCTACAGCGCGGATAAGAAAGTTTCACTCAATCGTCACATGCGAATGCATCAATCATCGCCAGCAACGGCTCCACCAACAGCACCGCCCATTACGGCTAACGGCGTGGGATTGGGGATTAATCCCCTGCAAGAGGACACCTCTAGTCAAGTGAGTTGTACGAAGGCAAATCTTAACTCAAGTTCATAATCTCTAATCCTCAATTCTTCCAAGCAGCATCAGCAAATCGATCGTTATTGCAGTGACTGTGATATCCGTTTTAACAACATCAAAACGTATCGGGCGCATAAGCAACATTATTGCAGTTCCCGGCGATCGGATGGCCAAGTGACACCCAAACCGGAAGGCCAAGGTGCTACCAGCGGTTCCAGTGGCAGCGTAGCTGGTGGTGGCCAAACTGTAGCTGCAAGTGGTGGAGCCAGTGGGGCCCTAAGTCCTCAGACTAATCGCAATCATGCCAATAAGACTCCCACTCCCGCAATGGTAGCTGCTGCGGCGGCTGCTGCTGCTGCAGCGGCTGCCGCTTCTCTGCCCCCGCCTCCTCAACCGTTTTTGGCCCTGCCCACCAATCCAATCATTATAGTACCCTGCTCATTGATCAGGGCAGCCAGTCTCATACCCGGACCACTGTGAGTAATCGCGCACCGACTCCACGGCAAAAATAATTTAACATCCCATGTCGTTCCGATATCATTTTAGCACCACTGCCACTTCGGGAATCGTAAATCCAGAATCCACCTGCTTTACTCTCGACAATGGAGCCCTTAAACCCCTTGCGACGGCCCTCAACATGGCCAATCCGCTGCTGGACGCGGGCAAGGAAACCGCCTCATCCTCTGCCACAACGGAGCAGCCAACGGCTACAGCTAAACCAAGGAGCAGTCCCTCAGAGGGAGTAAAACGCAAAGAAGCCACTGGCAGTCGGTAAGTGAAAGCCTTAAATAACCCAAAAATCCCATATCTAAATTGAGAATTTCTTCCTTCAGTGAAACGGTTCCATTGGATCTTTCATTGTCCCGTCGTTCGCCCATCTCTGCTTTGCTCCAACGACCGGATCTCCTAATGGCTGGCCTAGGTTTTGGCTTGGGTTTGGGCAAAGAGAATCTCCTAATGAATGAGAATCATCGTGTGGTGACCCCCGAACAGATTGTCTGTGCCCCATCATTGCCCAGCAGTCCTTCGATGAGTCCTTCCCCAAAACGGCGAGCCGTGAGTCCAGCACCACCACGAAGCTCTTCGGGCGGCGGAAGTACAGCATCCATGTCACCGCCCCAGCAGCAACAACAGACACAACATTTATTGGACAACTTGCCACCACTGCGTTCCATGTTGCCGGCGGAATATGCTTTAACCGAATCCCTGCTAGCCAAAACGAATCCAGAACTTGCTCTAAAATTGGCTGCCGAGTTGGCTGGCAAACTGGCGGCTGGGTTTAGCGGCTCAGTGGCCAATGCGCCGGCAGTGGCAGCAGCTCCACCCGCAGCACCTGTCACAGGTTCCAGCAATCAGCCGCAGATCTATGTGAAACAGGGCGTGTCCAAGTGCAAGGAGTGCAATATCGTTTTCTGTAAATATGAGAACTATTTGGCCCACAAGCAGCATTATTGTTCGGCACGCAACCAGGAGACGCCTGGAGGAGGAGGACCGGGGAGTGTTGATGGCGATAATTCCAATTCGAAATCATCATCCCCACCAGCGGGAGCAGCGGGCGTATCGAATGCTGGTGGAGTAGCTTCAGCCGAATCTTCACCAGCTGTGGCCTATCAGCAATTGATATGTGCAGCCTGCGGCATCAAGTACACATCCCTGGATAATCTGCGAGCCCATCAGAACTATTACTGTCCCAAGGGAGCCAATGCGGCACCAGCTGCCACTGTGCCGCCACCTACCGCCGATGACCGCCTCATTGTAGTCAAGGAAAAGTGTATGAAGTGCAAGAGTTCGCATGATGCCAATTCTCCGTGTCCTGCAAGTGCCCTGACGAGTGGAACTCCAACTAGTTCCACAACTAGTGTCAACAAATGTCCCGTTTGTGGTGTGGTCAGTCCTAGTGCTGCTCTCGCCCGCAAGCATATGGAAATGCATGGTACAGTTAAAGCATTTCGATGCAGCATCTGCCAATACAAGGGCAATACCTTGCGTGGCATGCGCACCCATATCCGGACCCATTTCGACAAGAAGACCAGCGACGTCAACGAGGAGCACTACATGACCTGCATCTTCGAAGAGGAAGCAGCCGCCTTGACAGCCCCAGGAGCAGGCGTTGGGGGTGGAGGTGGCGGTGGCGGTGGAGTAGATTTGCCAACGTCAGGTTTAGCACCCGATCAACTAGACCAGCATCCCCCACAGATTTTCAATTGCGAGTATTGCAACTATGCCTCCACCTATAAGGGCAATGTGGTAAGCTCTCAGCAAAAACTTAATCGAATGAAGCTAAGCCCTATTCCTTGTTATTTTAGCTGCGTCACATGAAGCTTTTGCATCCCCATGTGGCTACCATTGGCTCACCATCCATATCGCCCGAATCGCGTGATTCACACCAACAGGACATCCTGACCAACTCCCTTCCGGATGTGGTGAACGGGGAAGTGGCAAGGTAAGAACCTCGGATTTATTTCTTCATCGTTTGAGTTTCTAACTCCAACCCTCTTTTGTATAGTTTCCATATAAAATCAGAGCCCATGGATCACACAGTGGCGCCTTCTGCTTTACCTTCTGCTCTACCTCCACCACCACCGCCCACCTTAAGCCTGATCCATGAGAACAATAACTCGCCCATTGCCACACCGCACATTAAATCGGAACCTGGGCTTGATATTGATGTGTCTCCGCCCAGTTCGCTGGCCTTGGCTCCACCCCCCGTGTCTTCACCTGTTTTAGCGGCTGCTGCAGCGGATGCCATGAAAAAATACTGTTCCACCTGCGACATATCCTTCAACTATGTGAAAACCTTTTTGGCCCACAAGCAATTCTATTGCAAGAGCAAACTACAGCGACCCGAGGCCAGCGATAGCCCCAGCCCCAATCAGATGAGTGGCGTCGGTGGAGCAGCAACAGGTGCTGGAGTGGTAGGGGGTTTGCTAGGAATGGGTGGCGTTGGCGGTGCGGGTGTCCAGCCATTGCAATCTCCCAGCGAATTGATGATGCTGCAGAAGAACAAGGAGAATCTACAGGAGGCGGCCATTTGAGAGAGCCAACGCATTTGGGAGGCTCAACGTAAACAGCTGGAATGGTACTACAAGTGCTTCTAGAGAGAGACAGAGACAAACCAGACAGAGAAACGCAACACGTATCGTCACAGTATTCCTGGAGAATCTCCTGGACCGATCGATATATACATACATATATTATCTATACAGATTTATCTATAATAGCTAGATATGTAGAGAAAAATCACATGACATATAATGCATGCCAAAGCTTACCACTTAGAGGAACTACGACAGAGACTAAATATTTACTGCAGAGAGAGGACAGTGCAAGAAACTTGTACAGGACGGAGGAGGAATGCTGCATTTGCGTCTGACTGGCCCAGACCGTTAATTCTAATACTATAGATCCCCATATTATATTGTAGATGTTCACATTCACACAAACAAATAACTAAAACTCTAAACTGTGTAATTTATCTGAATACAATATTATATAGTATATACATAAACATAATATATACACATACATACATATACCTAAATCTACTAAGTGTGTGCGACAATAAAGAAAACAATTAATTTATTCAAATACAAAACATATTCACCCACTCTCTTAATTAAAACTTCAACTGCTGCTTGCCCCTAAAAGCTGGCAATGGAAAGTATTTATCTCTGTTCATTTAAAATTGCAAACGAGAAGCTAAAGCAATACCAAAGTGTGGGTCGAATGTAAGAGTAATAACATTTTAACATACAGTCATAATAAAGAAATAATAATGTGGTAAAACATAGGTTCTGGTCCTAGATAAATTAATTTTTTGATCATATTTCAACCAACAATTATATGGAAATCATAATTAATGAAACTGAAAATAGATTTTATAGAAGCAAAAACAAATCCAATATAAAATTTAAATATCAAAGAAGCTAACCTCGGCTGTGCCGAACTTTATATACCCTTGTAGTATTTGGCCATAATATATGTACAAGTTCCATGGCACTCATACACATACAGTTTATGTAGCGTTGCGTCTGTGTGTGTATGGGTGTGCTCGGTTGCTTTGTGGAGTTCAAACAATGACGTAGTAGGCTGGCTCCGATCTGATTGAACTTTAAATCAAAAACTATCATATTTCATAAAGATACTCAGATTTCTTCATTTATATTTCTTCTATAACTATATGTTATAGTGGTCCAGGCGATAAGTAGTTCATCACGATACCTCTAGATGGCAGCGTGAAGATGATTTGCACAGACGGACGGACGGACGGATAATAAAAAAATTTATACAAACTCTTTTAAAAAGAATCAAAAAGAAGTTATTCTTTAAAAACTAAGAGAGTTGAAACTGTAACTGTAATTTGGGTTATTTCTCTTCTTGGTGACCTAATGACTTCACAAAAGGACTTTTGACTAAGAGAGTGAACTAGTCACAAAATTAAGTAATGCACTACCTAACTAAAGAGTTCAAACTAGTGATGCAGTTATGCTCGGCATTGTACGACTCAGTAAGGGCCATCTAGATGGTCGGGAGAGATCTTCAAAAAGAACCTTTGTAGTCATTTAATCACAAGCTTGAAGCTGTTTACCCACTTATTGGCTTACAGACTCAATATACACTTTGGTAATAGAAAATGTGTATAGAATTGCTTCTTCCAGGTAAACACTATTCGACTCCTTATTCCACTAAAAAACTCATGGGTGGAATTACTAAATCTAGTTTTGAGTGCATGTAGATGAACTTTTTGAAGCAACCAGCGGTCCAATTTGAACGGTTTACATTAATTATTCATTTTAATCGATAGTTTGGTTAATTAAAGTCGCCAATATGTTTGTAACATCAGAAGACAGACAGAAGGAAGTTCTTCCGACCTAATATACTATATATTTTCTTGATCTTGAATGAAAATAGGTCGTCTCATCGACTTCGGAATACCATACACCATTTTGCCGTGGCAAAACATTAAACATTCATCAACTGCGGGCATACCAAGCAAGTTAAGGGATATATGTAGTAGTTCAAAATTTGCAACGATTAAAGCATATCTGTCTATACTAGTAGCTCAATTAATCTATCCATAATGTCAAATGACCCAGTGTAAAATTAAAAAGGAATCAATTAATCAAATACAGTTCGTATACCCTTGTGAAAGGTATTATTTTTTTACCGGTCGTCCTTAAGGGAGCTAAAGTTAGTTTACTCAGGTATTTGTAATGCAGTGAAAGGACGCTTTAAAACCCACAGGCTAGCCGAACCGATATAGTCAGGTCCGTCTATTCATAACTTCACGCACTAAAATAGAAAGCTAATGAAATGGAACTTGGTATTTAAGCTCATATTACTATAACATTTACAAAGCTGCCATTCAAACCAGCAATCGAAAAGCCTTTATGAGAAATATCTCAGTGGAAATGTAGAAAAATCTTCTTAAAGTAGGCTTAGTGAGAAATTTCTCATAATGTAGAAAAAATTTGATATACAAAAATTTTGGAGAACCAAATTTATTATGAGTAAAGTTTTGGAGGAATACCGGAATATCGGTGCAGACAAAGTTAACATCTTTTCGTATCGTAACTAAATAGGTGAGTATGTGATATATTTGTAATGACTACTTTGAGCACAATCCTTTCCATTATCCCCTACAGAACTACGTTTCTTTAGCTACCTAGAATTGTATATTTAGTAGGTCTCTACTGAGCCACCGACTAGGAACAGGTGAGTCAGAGAACAATTGAGTCACTGAATAAATAAGTGAGTTAGTAAAAAAGAAAGATGTGGAGTCCCTCACTAAAGGGAGTTGTGCAAGTGTGATAACAACCCCAAAACTTCCCACAACGCGTTTGATTTTCCATATTGCCTTGAAGCTTTGTCTTTGCTCTAATCATTGCCCACTGCAATAGAAAAGACAGATTTGTTCATATTTATTAATTTATTTAAATACATATTTTTCTTTACGTTTACAGTTAAATTCCTGCATTTGCTATATGTAGTTGTTGTTTGTTTTAGTTAATGTTCTTTCGTGTGTATTTGTGGAATTCATTTAACAATTTAACTATTGCACTTTTTGAAAACGTTTTCCAAAAATCTCCATGCACAAAAAAGAGAGAATTATAAGAGATGTCAAGTTCCAGTATTCAATATCTATTTTATATATATAATATATAGACAATATATAGTATATATTGTTTAGTTTACATGAATTAGTTTTGTTCGACACATTTTTATGGCTGCTTTAGGGTCTGGGTGTGGGTGTGTGTATGGGCATGGATCTGGTTCAAGGGATTATCAGTTAATACTTGGTGCTCTATAAAACGGCACAACAACATGTATTTATGTATGTACTTGTATGTAGTTTTATCTATGGTACAAATGTATATAGAATATGTATGTATGTATGTATGTATGTATGTTTGCATGTATACAAAACAAAAGAATATTACAGAAGAATCAATTGAGAATTTTTGATATACGATATATAATTATTTTGAAGGTTGCCTTTAGGTTTATCTTTACTCCTTATTTCTCCTGTCTACATTTTAGATTTGTTCAACAAGTTAATATTTAAAAAATTGATTCAATGATCATGTGTATATGTGTGTGTCTGTGTGTGATTTGTTCACCATCTAATTATTTGTCTATCATTTAATGAGATTTTCATTGTCATATGAGAGCAGACGAACTCGAAGAGGAATTGTAAATATAAATATCGATTCTCGAATATACAATAAATTTAAATAGCAATAATAATGCAAAATAATTACAAATGATATAAATACAAATTAGTTAAAATGTGCAATTTGAATTCAATATTTTACAATCCTGGTTCGAGCTAGTCCTCCGCCGATCATCAGCCGGATTTTAATCATCATCTCAATTTCGTTATCTCACAATCAAAAACACTAAACATGAATTTTTCAATATATATTCTTTTTTTTTTGTGTATATATAAATATTTAGATAACGATTTTTTTTTTTTTTTTTTTTTTTTGCATATGATTCTTTTGTTTTTTAAGCTTTCTGTTATGTGTTCTTCTTTCTTTTTGAGGTATATACTAAGTATATACGCGGGTATTTTGTCGGAACGTTCATGTATATATATAAATATACACATATACATTTTAGGTATAGTTATAATATTTGTTTTGTTTTTTATAATATCCAATTGCTACTGCTTCGAACTGATGCAACACTATATATTAATATATATAAATCTATATATATGTATATATATATTCGTATATATATTTAATTTGTCAACATAACATAATCGAATTATGCTATCTTCTTCAACACTTTGAGCTTAACATTTACAGAAAAATAGAAGGTATATGAAAATAAGTAGGAAAAACGGATAGTAGGATAAACAAAAAACAGAAGGCTGGGTTTTACAACTAGTTAGAAAAAAGTGTCCCTATATAGTGTATATATATAGCTGGCTCCATAGCATTTAGCAATAGTTAAAGTGGAAAGGTACATACAACATGTGTGGAGTGTTGGTGGAGGGCTAAGAAAGCAAGGGATCATAATCTGTGTTTCCCCCTCTTTTGATATTTCCCTAGATGATTAATTTGGATTGTGCATCTTTATAAAGTGTGTTTGTGTGAGTGTGTCTGTGTGTGTGTTTATGGGTTGTGGGATGCGCAGATGAGCTTAAAACTGATCCGACAGTAGGTCGCAAATCACTTGAGTCACTGTCTCTTTGCTGGCTCTGATGGTTAGTCGGAACATCTAAAAACAAACAGAATAAGGTTAAATTGTGGCATTCACTTTTTATTTTTTTTTAATTTGACACCAACAAATTCTATAATTATAAATGAACAGATGAATAGTTGATTTGTAAAGAAAACTGACTTACCTGTGCCTGCTTATTTGGCTCCAGTCGCAGGAGACAGCCAACCTGTTGGGATTGCGTATGGATAATGCCTGCACAGACCATATTATCTGGATTGGGATCAACCTGATCAAGCAGCTGCATGCCGAAGCCCATGAGTTTATTCCGTGCCCCAGGCAAATCAAGCGGCTGAGCAGCCTTGAAAACCTTCTGGGATCTTTGTTGTTCCCTTTTTGTTTGGTTTTGAAATTAGCAATAATATTGCATTAGTATGAATTAGTTTACAGAGTTCTAGGCTACTTACCCGCTGAGATTTTTCCATCGCGCAAAAAAGGATTCAGCATTCATTTCAGTTGGTTCAAAGAATTTGTTGACGGAAAGTGGCAGCTTAATGCTAAACTTCTGTTGTGTACCATTATATCGAAAACTTATTTCAATAGTTGGAGCGTCGGCATAATCTTCAATACATTCGGCGGTTAACAGCTGTTGGATTTGTGCGCCAGCCTCTAATGTTGGCTCCACCGCCTTCATTTGGACATTCAATTTGAGCGCCTCCTCCGTCGACCATTGCAGCACAGGATTAAAGTTCTACAAATAGATAATCCGATTTAGTGACTCGAAATAAGCGTATATTTTGAATTTCCACTCACCGTTAGAGGAACCTGTGTCTTATTGCCATAGAAGAGACCCAATCGGCCCAGATTCTGTCTGAATTCACTCTTCACACCAATCTGTAGCATCTCATTTTCGAAGAGGACTCCATTGTTCTTGAAAAGGAATTTCTTGGTATTGTAGACGGCAGCATTGGCATTATTATTAGTGCCATAGATGTCTCCGAGGACATCTATGAGGGTGCTATTACTGTTGCTATTCGATCCCCCCACATTATTGGCTGGCGGTGTACTCAAACCCAAGAGATCGGCATGGGCATTGCTATTATTCAGTTTATTGGATGCTGTCGAATTACTGTTGATGTGGTGGCTATTGGCATTTTGATGATTGGAAACGGGATTGGGGCTCTTTGATTCACGTATCTCGTTCTCGGGCACGCGTCCTGGCTTTTTCTTTTTGAGTACCGCCAGAATAGAGCTCTCGCGCTCTGGGAATGAGGGCATCTCCTCGAGAACTGTGGCCAGCACATCTGTGGATGCCACAATACTCAATTGCAGATATTCACTGGCCCGCTGTTGGAGCTCAGCATCTGCTGACCGAAGATTACTATGCTGCCGGAATACCTCTTGGATGTTCGATCGTATCTCAGGGAAAAGATTGATGAACTTTATGTAGGTGGAGAGCAGCAGAGCTCTGGTCATGGGTGAGCATAGATGGTATTTTGAATGTAGCAATTTAAATTGCACCAACGGGGCGGAACGGGAATCGCCGGCAATGAGATTACCGAATTCACCCAAAATGTAACCGCCCACCTTGACCATATTCTCGTGGCAGGCTGGAGCCTGCAGAGCTTCGAATACAGTTTTGGCGGCATAGCCCTGCACCTCTTCGCGGTTGATAACAATCTGAATGACCCGATACCAGACCTCCTCCGACACATAGTCGCCAGCAATACGAATGAGATTGAGAATGACATCGACATACCTAAAGCATAACGATAAGCGATTAAAGAATTCATTTTTGGTAATTGTTTTTTCTTCCACTTACCAAGTGTAGTCGGTGGCATATTTTTCGGCCAAGATGGCCACTTTGAGTACCATCTCCTCCCTTATGGAATAGTCAGCTGTCTCCAGATAGTTAAGCATCTCCTGGACAATTTCCTCGGCATTACCGCGATCGCACATGGCATAGAGCAGATCGACAGCCATTTGCCTAACAGACACATCCTTTTCCATTTTCATTGAGAGTATGACCACTTCCTGATGCTTTTTCACCTCCTCATGCGAGAATTCTGATGTGGCCAAATGGCACATGGACTCCAAAGCCAAGTAACGCAAATTGGTTTCCCTGTTGCTAAGGAATTGTCCCAACTGATTGCACGCTCTCACTAAGAGATTTGGCTCGCTGTCGCTATGAATGATCAAGTTAATGGCTTCGAACAAAACCGCATTCTTAGCATTCGAGTGCTGCACCTTCTTGCTCTTAGGTGGCTCTTGAGCCTTATTTAAAATCGTTTCCAGAGTTTCATTCAAGCGCGCTCGAACTCCGGGCTCTTCGGTCACGGGATTGTAGTTCTGCAGTAATCGCAGAAGTTTCACAGACAACCAGGGAGCTGGCACAAAATAGTATGTATAATCCTGCAAATCCGTATAGCTGGCCGTCACAATGCGTGATAGACGGGAAACGGCCAAATTTACGCATCCCTTGTACTCATCTGGATTACGCTTGACCAGGGCATCAATCAAGGAGGTGGCAGCCGTCACTACGCCCATATGCTGGTCGTTGAGCAAATGAATGATCCGCGAAGTCCATTCTCCGCCCGGAATAATGTCTGGCGATGAGCGAAATAGACGCAATAGACACAGTGCAGCCGACTGCTTAACTACATCCATTGTATCGCCGGAAACCAACAATTTGGGAATCTCATTTGAGAAGGATTCGGCCATGTCACGGCTGCCAATGTTGGCAATGCACTGCAAAGCCAAGTTAACATGAACCGGATTCCGAGATTGCAGATCATTCTTAATTGACTGAATGATCAGTCGAATTAGATCGCTATTGGTGTTCACCAGCACCGAGATGAACAGGTAGCCCTAGAACGACGAAACGAGAATATTAAATTTAGTTTCAGTAGCTCAGATTAGTGAATGATTTATTTAATACTCACAATCTGCTTCTCTGAGTATTTGTTGGAGGACAACAAATTGACTGCCTCCATGTGGCCAAAGTCAATGTCATGGCCCAGCAAAAAGATAAATAACAATTTGCAGACATATTTCTTCTTTTGGTAGCCATCCAAAGTTTTATCTCCTTTAAATTTGCTTCGTATATTGGCCAATTCCTTGTTTATCCGTTTTACCTCGGCCTCTTTACTTTTACCTAAGAGACAAAGAGCGAAATGAAATGAAATGGGTCAAGGTCAGTAAAGGAGATTTTGGTCCAAAGGGAAAAACCAAACGAAAATTAAATCTTAGCTCAGATCATCAATGGAAGAGCGGTCTCCTACTCTCTCTCTCTCTTCTTCTTTTCATCATATATGTATTACTGGTCACATAGGCGCCAATTAGTACCAGTCACCGACTCTAGCGATATACATACATACATATGTACATACATATGTATGTTGCTGGCGAGGAAACCAGCTTCACGATAATGGGACACACATACACACACAACATACACAGGGTGTCGGAAAGTGCGACAGAGTGAGAGAATGTCTAATAGCAAACAATTGAGGCATATCACCAAATAAACATACATAAATACAAACATATGTATGTATATGTACGTATACAGTGTAAACTCGTTTAAGGGATATGTTTTGGCCAAACTAATTTTTTCGAGGTCACCGGATTTAAATCTTCCCTCAGAAAGGGTTTCACTGTATTCCTATTGTACATGTACAGTACGTATGTACATAGGTGTTGAATGTGCTTAATCCATTTATTTGTAAGAAAACAGTAGAATCGTTAATAAGCTGATAACGTTTGACAAACTGTCGTTAAACTGAAGACAAAGACAGGTTCTATTTACGATCGTTCGAATGCAATAACGATCCAAAAAGACGCTGGATCGTTATATCAAGTGTATACTATACTAACGCCCAGTAATTGAAGAAAGAAACGAAGCAGATTCCGCCCCCCGAACCCGCATATAAAATATGTACATACATATGTATGTATGTGTATGTATGTTTTGGATAAGAAAAGCAAAGCTCTTCGATTTAATCTGTTTCTCTCTCTCTCTCACACAATTTACTCAAGTATGTGTTTGTTGTAAGTAATTGATAAAATGAATTAAATAATGAATATCTTACTTAGTCGGGGTGTTTTGTGCACAATTCTTTCAAAAATTTACTTACAGTTTCTTATATCCGATATAAACACGGCCAGGCCTCTCATGCCATCCCCCCGCACCGGCGCCATTGTAGTTAGCTTATTAATTTTCGCTAAATTTATTTAAACTTGGGGGCGCAAGAAAAACGTCTGTTTAGCAGTGGGCGGGGTCAACTGCTGCTGCTGCTGCTACTGCTTATCGGCAAACGGAGATGGCAATTGCTTTTTTTTTTTTGTTCTTCTGTTGTTTTTGTTATTTATTGTTGTTTTACGTTTTCTGCTCTAACGCGCTCTCTTTTTGTGATAATTCAAAGCTCTATTAGATGAGAAAGAAACATTGATCAATTGATAGCGGTAAATCAACGAAAGAAGAGAAGCATAGCATAAACTTTGACATTTACCAAACAAACACACAAACACTCTTACATGTACGCCCCCCTTATACACCCACACACAGACACAGTCAATTTTTGGCAACTACATTAACTTGGCAACCATCAAAAATCCTGTTGATAAAAGCAGATTTTTCTATATTTTTTCCATTTTCTCTGAGTATAATGAATGACCTTAGGCGACCACCGACCACCGGCCTGCATCTTTTTTTTATTCTTTTTGTTTAAACACTCTTTGTGCCCGTTTCGCTTTCATGTCACGTCGCTGCTGTCCAGTCGCTGCCGCAGTCGACGTCACGAATTTTTTCTACTTTTTTTCTTTCGCTGGAAAGATGACGAAGACGTTTTATTCGCACAAAACAAACCGAAATCAAACTTTATTAACGTTGTTAGTGGTTGCTGTTGTAGTTGCTTACTTTAACAATAACAAATTTGAAGAGTTTGTTGGAATTTAAATTTCTTTTCTTCTTTTTGGCTTGCTTGCGGTTTGTAGTTTGCGTTTGCGTTTCCTTTGCGTTACTTTTTTCTCTTGGGGTGTTGGCTGTGTTTTTGGCGGAATGTTTTCACACGTATCGTTTTTTAACTTTATATAACTCGAATGCTAATGGGGTAAATTACTTGTATTATATTACGCTGAGAGTTTCGGTTTTATTTTTGTAAACTCTTTTCAGTGGGCCACCAGAAAAAACCATTGAAAATTTCTATTGATTTTTCATCTCTCTCGCTCGCTCGCTGTAAGTGCAACTGCCCGCCATCTGGCGGTTTCAGAAGCTGGTATGTGTGGCCACATTCCAGTTCGGTCGGAAATGCTGCCAAGATACGGTCACACTTGCAAGGGCTACAAGTGCACAGGGCAGCATATAATCTCGTCAATAATGACGTCAGAAAAATAAATATGTTTATTTATGCAGCTACAAAAAGACGAAAAAAATTTATTTTATTATTAGCAGCGACTTAAATGTTACACAATATGAACTTGCCTTTGTAAATTAATTTACACTAAATTATTATGAAAAGGTTTTTGAGGCGAGCGTAAATCGAGAACTACCCTTTAATACTTTTAACCATGAGCCGCCATTTTCGCTTGAGCGTTGCCAGGGATGGCGTAAATTGGGCAAATTCATTTTTTATTTGTCGAGTGGAAAAAAGCGGAATGTAAAATGCAATTGCACTACGAAGTAAATTGAGCAAAAGCAATCAAATAAACAAATACAAGAAAGAGGGAGTGAGACCACATAAAAAGCCGTTGAAACACTGGAGCCGGGTGAAGTGCTTATGCTAAATGAAGACGAAAGACAGTAGAGGGGAAGACGCATGTGTTACGCTAATCTCAGTCTTTAATATTGTACAATTGTGCTACAAATTGGCCAGCGAAAAGAAGAGCTTTGGTAAAACGATACATTCTGACCCTGGTAGTCATGAGTTTCTCCAGTGACGAGGTGAACTTTTTGGTTTACCGATATCTACAGGAGTCGGGTAAGATAATCCCCTAGTGAGTGGGGAGGGGAGTGTGTATAATGCGAATGATATTAATTGTTATCTTTATTTTAGGTTTTCTTCATTCTGCCTATGTATTTGGCATTGAATCGCACATTTCACAAAGTAACATTAATGGTGCTTTGGTTCCACCCGCAGCGCTGTTGACCATTTTACAGAAGGGTTTGCTCTACACCGAAGTGGAGTGGAGTGTAGGCGAGGATGGCGAAGTAGCCAGACCCATAGAGGGGTTGTCCCTTATTGATGCTGTGATGCCCGAAGTGAAGCCCGTCAAGCCAACAGTGAAAACGGAACCTGGCAAACCGTCCGTGGCCTCCAATGCAAATGCCACAAATGCGGTGGATGCAAATTCCAATGCAACCGGCAATGCCCAGTCGGCAGGTAATACCAAAACCGAGATTAAAGTGGAACCAGGCACCGGTGGAGTGGGCTCAGGAACCAATTCAACGGGAGCAACTGGAGCAGGAGCAACAGCTAATAAGACTGCCTCTGGCAATAACGGCAATAATGCTGGAACGGGTGGCACTGTCACTCCCACAGATACGTCGTCCTCTAACCCGAACAGCAACATAAATGAAGTGGACTCTAGCGGCAATGCGGGAGGTGCAGGAGGTAATGCCAATAACCAAACAAGCGGCACGAATAACTCAGGATCTGCGATTGGTTCAAATAACGGCTCTTCCTCCAACAATGCTAGCGGAGATTCTGCTGGCTCGACAGCAGCAGCAACAGCAACCGGAGGTGGACCTAAGAAATCGGAGACTGGCACCACCAGTTCCGCTGCTCCGACAACTGGTCAAACAGCAACCAATGCCTCGAGCACAGACGATGCTACTTCAACCACATCCACCAACGGCAATAGTAGCAATTCCAGTACCGGCGTAGATCAGACAACGGCAGGGGTCAATGCCGCAAATGCAACAGAACCAAATGCCGGCGGGGCAGGAGCAGTTGGAGCTGCAGCTGGAGGAGCGGGAACTGGCGCGGCAAACGCATTACAGGCTGCCAAGTCAGCCACCGGTGGAGGAGCACCATCTACAGGAGTTAGCACTACTAGAGTAACCACATTAACAGGTGGCCAAACGGCCACATCCACTGCAAGTTCAGCCACCGGTGGCAGCATCTCATCGTCCACCGGCAACGCCGGAGGAGGTGCCGTGGGCGGAGCATCTGGCGCTGGCTCAGGCGTGGAAGCCATGGACATTGATCAAAGCATTGAAATACCAGAATCCAAAGCTCGCGTCCTGCGTGGGCACGAAAGCGAGGTATTCATTTGCGCTTGGAATCCCAGTCGCGATTTATTGGCAAGTGGTTCTGGTGACAGTACGGCACGTATTTGGGATATGTCCGATGCAAACACGAATTCCAATCAATTGGTTCTAAGGCATTGCATTCAAAAGGGAGGAGCCGAAGTGCCCAGTAATAAAGATGTCACTTCGCTCGATTGGAACGTGAGTTGGTTGCCACTTACTGATTCCTTGACGAATTTAATTTATTTAACTTTCTACATTTTAGTGCGATGGTTCTCTCTTAGCCACAGGCAGCTATGATGGCTACGCCCGCATCTGGAATACCGACGGCCGGCTGGCCTCCACTTTGGGCCAGCATAAGGGCCCGATTTTTGCTCTGAAGTGGAATAAGTGCGGCAATTATATACTTTCTGCTGGAGTGGATAAGACCACCATCATTTGGGACGCCTCAACTGGCCAATGTACCCAGCAATTTGCTTTTCATAGTGCTCCTGCCTTGGATGTGGATTGGCAGTCGAATCAGGCATTCGCTTCATGCAGTACAGATCAAAGGATTCATGTGTGTCGTTTGGGTGTCAATGAACCTATCAAAACGTTCCGCGGTCATACAAATGAAGTGAATGCCATTAAATGGTGTCCACAGGGTCAACTGCTGGCATCCTGCTCAGATGATATGACACTAAAGATTTGGAGCATGAATCGAATTCACTGTTGTCACGACTTGCAGGCTCATTCCAAGGAGATCTACACGATAAAGTGGTCACCTACCGGACCAGGAACAAATAACCCGAATACAAACTTAATTCTAGCCTCTGCATCATTCGATTCAACTGTGCGGCTGTGGGATGTGGAGCGCGGCAGTTGCATCCATACATTAACCAAGCATACAGAGCCGGTCTATTCGGTGGCCTTCAGCCCCGATGGCAAACATTTGGCTTCGGGCAGTTTCGATAAATGCGTGCACATTTGGAGCACTCAAACGGGACAATTAGTGCATAGCTACAAAGGCACTGGCGGCATATTCGAAGTGTGCTGGAACTCAAAAGGCACCAAAGTGGGTGCTAGTGCCTCCGATGGCAGTGTCTTTGTTCTGGATCTGCGGAAATTCTGATCCGGACAGCCACAGCACCAACAGCAACACCAGCAGCAGATCTTTAGTTTTATATACTAAAACGAAAGAGTCCTTATACAAACAAAATGAAAGCCCTTCTTTCGCTTTCATTCGATGCTCCTCCAAAAAGCTAATGGGACTTGGTCTTGGCTTTTTGCGTGGTTGCTTCATTGTATGAATGATATGTTCGATTTAATTTAGGCCATTAAATTTAAATGCTTCTTTACTCTTTTTTATACAAAAATGGTTTAGTATAACTTTTCTATATGCATTTTATGTTACTATTAATTGTATCGTTCCGATCCGATTTGTCCCGGATTCAATTTTCACCTTAATATTTTATTACCTTAAGACCTTAAAAACTATAAATACACCTATTCTATCTCAAACGTTAAATGTGTAATTTTGCAAATCATAAGCACAGAGCCGATTTACGCATAAAATATATACATACATACATTCAGAACAGTGTAACTGCATCCCAACAACAATAAAATAGTCCCTAAAATCGATTAAAGTAAGCCTAAAATTACAACTAAAACTAAAACCGTATATTGGC
This sequence comes from Drosophila tropicalis, assembly GCF_018151085.1. Taxonomy (NCBI): domain Eukaryota; kingdom Metazoa; phylum Arthropoda; class Insecta; order Diptera; family Drosophilidae; genus Drosophila; species Drosophila tropicalis. The sequence continues at coordinate 143,959 of NW_027172877.1, forward strand.
GAAACCAGCAAGATTAATTAAAAGCTAATGATTATGACAGGTTTAACTCACAAGTCTTTTTAATTATAATGATGGGAAATATTCGGCCAAAATTTATTTTGTATCGTTTGTTGACTTCTGAGTTGCACTCACTAAAAATGGATTCAATGGAGATTATGTTGAAAAAGTATATGTTTCGGTGGTCCAAGTAGATAGTTCGAATCGAATCGAAGTTGATTTTAGGAGAAGCATTTAATTTTTAAAATTTGGATACATAAAAATGGAACGTTGCTTAAGAATTGTTCCTATAATTCTGTTAACGTTCGGATGACCAAAACTTTTAGTAGCGGTACAAAATGTGTTAAGTATGTTATATTTTTGGAATTTAAGAATGTTGGTGGTTACATGAAGGCTGAGGATTTTGCATGAAAAGTTTTCAAAAAAGAATTAAGATGTTGATTGGGGTCTTCGAAAGGTTTAATCGATTTTGAAATTTGTCAACCGACGAGGGAATGTAAATAGTTGCATTATATCTTTAATATCTTCTTTACCTTTCACAGATTACTATGATTAATCTGTGGAAGATCGCATACTGAAAAAGGGTTTACTTGAAGTGAAATTATTCTATTCAACCAGGATTTTAATCATTAAAGAAAATGTTGTGGAAACAAAAGAACTTTGTTGTAGGGAAAATAGATTTAAGAAGTTATGAGGCTCATTGAATTTCCACCAAGTAGATAAAGCAAAAACTGGAGAGCCATTTGAGTTTACAAATTTTTCCTGGTTGTTCAACAAATTTTAATTGGCTAAAAAAAATGTTCAGATATTTTTTATTTTATGTCGCAGAGATAACCTTATATAGAAAATTTACTTTGGGATGGATATTGCTTCAACACGACTAGTCACTTTTTGAATTCGATAAAAAAAGGACAAGTACAGACGGTACACTTGCACACATGAAAACTCCAGACTCCAAAGACTAGCCTGGGTGATCATAATATTCTCCAAGCAGGAAGTCTTGTAAGTGGTCGTATAATTTTGATTAATCCCCATACAATATGGCAACCGATAAAATTAATCGATTTTGTAAGCTGAAAAATCGGGAGTTGTTGATCAGACGTCGCAAAAAATAGAAAAAAGAAGAAACTTGGCTGAGCATTGAACTACTTAACAGCTGCCAAGCAGTGCAACTTCATTGCTTAGGTCGTCATGAGGCGGTGTTTCAAATATGTTATGCATTGGGCCCAATGAATTTGAATCATTTGTCCATGTGTTGTTACTTCTGCAAAATGTTGTTAAAGATAAAAGTTTTCTTTTTCATTCGTTTGTATGTAAAGTTTTTCAAAAACCTTTGTTTATTGTCTAAATAAATAACGTAGAGTTTTTTTTAGGAGCGGGTGCATTCGAAAGGAAATTTTGGTTCAGGTGCATCGTACCCTGTCTATTTACAAATATCAAGGACAACGATCCGATTAAATCTCTCGGAATTAAGAGAAGGCTTAAGGATCATCATCAGGCAGTTCCATGGCAAGGCGGGGGTGGTTCAATCAAAGATTAAGAAATTGCACGAAGACAGATTTCATTACTTAGATGGTTCCTGGGGCAGGGGCAGCATTGATCGAAGCCACCGATTGGATGTGTCCGGCCAGAGGGGGCGGTGTGTACGGCTCCACGAGTCTGGGCAGTGTAGACGCCTTCATGGGCCACAGGGGCAACGACAACAGAGGGAGCAGCATGAGCCACGACTGAGGCAGCATGAGCAGCCACAACAGGGGCGGCAACATGAGAGACTGCTGGTGGCCAGGCTCCAACAGTTACGGCAGCGGGCCAGTGGGCAGCGGGAACAGCCCAGGGAGCGGCGACTACAGAGGGTCCTGAGACAGCTGTGTAGGAGAGTCCATGTCCAGCCAATTGAGAGACCAATGGAATCACTGATGACTGCACTCCCATGGCGAGGGCCAGGCTGAAGACAATAGCGAGGGCGAACTGAAAGTAGTCAAACGGATAAGAAAGGATAAGAAAGGATAATCCTTTGCCTCTTTCAATAGAAAACTCACTTTCATTTTGATTTTTTTTGTTGGTTGGTTGGTCGCTCTGAATGAACTCTTGTTCTGAACTGATCTCAATGCAGTTCTGTCAGTCAGTTTTATACTCGATCAACCAACTAAAAAGCTAGATATGCACATGTACTTACGTATGTACATAGACACATATGTACAGATGTATGCAAGAAAGTGAGAGTTCACACCAGACATGGACATGTAGTGGACACCACCAGCGGCAGCATGCATGTGAGATCACGGCTAATGACACAGACCGCCCACCCGACGACCCGCCTCGACATTGTTTTCATTATCTTACTCTGAACTCGAGTAGCTCCCATGTAGCCACCAATGTACATACGTACATAGATCTGAGCAGTTCCGGTTTGTTCAGAAGGAACTAGTTAATTTCATATAATGTAAACTAAACGAAGCATAAATCATTACATTGCTTATAATCTTTATTATTAGTAGCAGATTCAACTTTCTAGAACTAGTTCGGAAATTGGAACCAGTCACATCACTATCCATTGCTTCACATTATGCATGGGCAGGGACCCAACCCACTTTTCAGCTGCAGTTCCGGTAAGTCTCTTTGATGGATTTTTCACTTCGCGTCAATACGCTCAGTTTTTTTTTTCTTTTTTAATTACTTAATTGTTGTTGTTCGATTTCCATTAGCATTTTATAAGATTTATGACTGCTATTTTGGATTAGAGCAGAATCTATTTTGCATATATCCTGAAATAAGTCAATCGATTACACGACAAATATGGCGAAATGAACCAAAAGTAAAATTATTAATATCTATTATTATTACATCGTTCCATTCGCAGACAGAATAGTGGGTATTATATAACAACTTTTAAGGTGGGCAGAAGGAAGGGAGACAAATAGTCACGCCACCGAATAAGGCTAATGCTCTGCTAGACCCATTTGAAATCTTTCTTAAGGCAGAAACAAACAAATAGACAAACAATTCAATTATGTCCCAAATGGTTTTGTTCATTTGACTTCGATTCGATTCAAAAACTAAAAACACACAATGCAGAAATGAAAATTGAAAACATTTGGCTGCCGCATGCCAAACTAGTTTCCTCTTGTCTCGGGTTGGCAAGGAAATCAAACACCGTCATGGGTGTAGGCGAAGGGGGGGACTCAATCATTTCAGTTTCCCTAAACTTAGACAAACTGTTTTATCGGATTGTCAAAATGATTTAAGATTTTTCTTCGTCGTTCTTATTTTAGTTTCAGATATATTAAAAAAAGAAACAGATTTTCAAATATTTTAACTTTAGAGTTATTTTATTAGGATCAAGATTAGTCATTAGTCATGAGACATTTCCAGAATAGTTATGAATATTCTTGAAAAGGGACTACAAAGCATCCCCTCAGGATTTCAATTTAAAAAAAAATAATCAAAATTTAAGGTCTCTGATTATAATACATTTTATCTCTGTTTAATCTCTAAACCAGTTATTTAGGATACGTTTAGTTCAAAGTGAGTTAGGAGATCAGTCTGGAAGCAGACTAAATGCAGACTTTGATGAGCGGAATTTCAAGTTACGTCCGAATAGATCATTGGATCCCATGATCCATGGATCAATCCCTCTTACATACGTTATGCAAAAACTTTACGGAATACTATTTATTTTTATGTCTTGCCTTTTAAGCCAAGTTCTCAAGTTATTGCCTTTACATAATTTGTCCATTTCAGTCCTCCCTTTGCAAAAACAAAATTGTTATGCTACGCGAATGATTTCTATGCATTTTGATTCTGGCCTCAAAACAAAACGCCAACGCAAATAGCTAGACCAAAAAAATATTGTGGACAATCGAGGAAAAAAAAAAAAAGAGTTCAAGTTGAATTCTTGGTGATGATAATCTGTAATTAGCTGCTGTTGCTGCTATAATTTAGCTAAGTACTCATGGTGTTGTCCATGTATTAAATGTAGACAATTATATCAGTTCGATTGCAGGGGACCAGGTGGTGATTGTTGCCGATGCTGGAGGTGAGCAGGGGAACGCCGAGTTAGCTGACTCTGTCTCTGGTTTTTGTCTTTGTAATTAGCCTTTTAAGCGTTCGCATAATTAAGCATACGCCCTGTGGTCCCAATACTTTGTGCTTGAGTTAGCAATTAATTGGATCGTGAATGAATTGAACATTGGCCCCGACTACCGTTTCAGTAAGTAGTACCTACGATTAACTGTCGTTTATTGACCAAACAATGTTGATTTGTATTTGATATATAATAATACATTTTGATTAAGCCGCCACTTAAGAATGGACAAAGACACATATTTCACTCCCTTTCGCCTCCCCATCATTGTATGAAATCAATGCAACGTCAAGGTCATGTATAAGCAGGTGCAAAATAGCCGCAAGGTTGAGATTTTAGTTTTATGATCTAGTTGAAATAATTATATGACGAGTCATTTGTTAAATAGTTTCTAGAAATATATTTCAAATCCACACCTAAGTCACTCCAACTAAATAAACAGCACATTTAGTTAAAGCCTCTTTCCTCTTTGTACGTTTTGGACTTGATTATGAAAGGATTGAAATATTCTCATTATTATTTTCTACTACTTTGAAAGGAAAAGTATTTAGTTCCAAACTTATTTTGGGTAAACCAAAACCAGAGATTGCAGTAGTAGGTTTAATAACATTTATATTCTTATATCCCATTATCTAAACAATGTTGAGCCAGTTTCAGTAGTCAATTTTATGTTAAGCAATTTCTGCAATAAAAGTACTTTATTGCCTCTACTCGATTTAATGTCTTTAGTAGACAAGGTGTACCTTGAGTATATTGGCCAGACTGTAGTTGTTGATTAACTTCCTAATAACAGAGTGTGTCTTAAGTAATAACCATATTATCAGATCACACATCAGCAAGGTAGATCGAGATGCTTAAAAATGTATAAAATTATCATCTAATAAGTAAAGTAAGAGCATAAATTTGCTGAGTTAAATTAACTGTCAGAAACCCAAGTTATTCATGCTTGAACTGTCATTAGTTGACTTCATTTCCAGGACTTATTCATTGTTATTATCCTTGAGCTATTTTGGATTTAGAATGCATGGAGAAGAAAACTCATTTTGGGAATTATTCGCATAAATAAAATCACCTGCTTTGTGTGTGTTTATTATTTATAACATTTTTGTTCAATCTTTGTCAATTGTTGCAAATGTATAACGTCTAGAGATGTATTTACAGAAGGGAAGACAGAAGGAGAAGTGGAGGAAGAAGAGCAGATACAGAGAATGGAAGAGAAAGGAGAGTCATAGATGGTAGAAAACTTTGTCAAAGAATAAGAAAGACTTGGCATTTTATCTTATGTTGGTTTCTTTTTTTGTAATTGTTGTTGGACTTGTTGCTTTTTTTTGTGATCTTTAGATCTCAGTTTTCAGTATTCAGTATTCAGTATCAGAGGAAATAGAAGGGACTCAGATCGGTCGGTGTGTGGTGCTTAACAATAAGTGTTTGAAGAGTTGAAGAAGTTGTGTGATAGAAGATATCCAAGTGGAGTCAAGTTGAAAGTCATATAGGAAGTGAACGGCATCCGCTTCCATTTGGCATCGGTTATAGTGGTGATGGTGGTGGAGATCTTCTCATATTTACAGAGTTCCGGGAGCAGGGGCCACATTCACGGAAGTGGCAGAGTTGATGTGTCCAGCCAAGGGAGCTGTGTGGATGGCACCACGGGTCTTGGCCACATAGACACCCTCGTGTCCGGCGGGTCCCTGAGACAGGCCAATTCCGGGAATGGCAGCACCGCTCCATCCGTGACCGGTCAGACCCCATGGAGCAGCAGCGCCGTTCCATGCGTTCCAGCCATTACCGTTCCATGGGGCAGCAACGGCAGCGGGGGCACCGTTCCACCAGGCACCATGACCACCCCACAGACCAAGACCAAGAGCAGGTCCATGGGCCACCGAGTTCACATAGGACACTCCGGGAGCAATGGCTGCCCACGAGGCCTGAGCGACGGCGAAGGCACAGACGAACATGACTACGGCAACGGCGAACTGCATCGAGAGGGATAGAGGAGACTTCTTAGACGATACTTCTCCTCAAAGGATCGGAGAGAGCTACTTACCTTCATGTTGAGGGTTTTTGGGGGTTTTTCTTTAGTTAGAAGAAGGAGAACTAAGTGTTGATTGCTCGGCGAACGAGTTGATTCTGATTTCGACTACCAAATTGTGGCAACTTTTATACTAAACCCACCAAACGAATTTGCCCCACAAAAAAACACAAAACACACACAGACACATACACACACATTAAACTAGACGCCGACGCCCAACTCTGGCCAGGCACAAGCCAAGCCATGTCGAAGCTCGTGCCAGCGGCTGCAGCAGCAGCAGCTAAGCAGAATTTGGAGTAAACTTTGTACACCTTTCACTGCCAGCTGCAGCGACTGCGCTCTGCCTCGATCGTCCAACTGAGATCTGCCTTTGGGTATGTTTGAGTCCATGCCTATGCCTGTGCCCCAGTCCATGTCCGGCGGCCAGGGTGCAGTTGGGCAGGGAGGAGGGAGGTTCGCAATTGCGCAAATTACATTTGAAACAAGAATACGATTCTATATACATTGTATATGTATACTATATACCACCTAATCGATCGAATCAATTCACAGAAACATGCAGCGAAAACCATAATTATTTATATGCTTATAAGTTTGATAACTGTTTGAATTCCTTTCAGCCTTACAGAATTCTACATAGAATACTTACCTCCTAATGCCATACATACATATGTGCAGTGTCAAAGGAATTTATGTACACTGCAAAAGTAATTAAGAAACAAAATTTCAATAATCGAATGGTTTTAAAGGTAAATATCTTATACAATTCCATAAAGGCCATTATAGATGATGCAATATTAGGGAGTTTTGAATTAAGATGGGCAAGATTTTTGTATACATAGAGTAGATATAATGCGTTAATCCTTCAGTACCATGCCTCCACACTTGCCAGGACATAAAAATGACAAATTCTGAATTTTACATATTTCTTTTTGTGTCCAATAGAATCGATAGAATAAGGTCAGCTTCTAAAAAAAAGGATATTTCGTATTGGTTTGGCCAAACGATCAATTGTTTTGTCGCTGCTAAGGATCTATTATTTAGTTAACCACTTTGAATGACCCGAATCAGTTTCCCAATTCAAATGGAATGAATGGCATCCATAGTCAGCAATATTCTTTATAACTTTCTGTATTTTCTTAAACTCCACTTTTCTAATGGCAATTAGCAGAGCCGAATCTACCAAAAAGGCAACTACATATTTAACAACAACTACCAATGGGAACTTCAGGTACGCGAATCACCGATTTGGATGCATTTTGGATATAGTGTAGAATACCCCGTCATTAAAAGCTGTGTGAAATATTAAATTAAATATCACATAGACTATATTAGTTATTCGATTTTGGTGAGATTAATCACAATTATACCTTTAAAAGTGAATTGTATTAAAGATTTGTTTACGCCGCAGTTCAAACTGCATCCTGGTAGGGAGAAGTTTTCTGTCCAAGGAGAATGCAGGCGGTCACTCTTTTTTCCCTTTTCAATATTTTCCAGGATATTTCAGCCCGATTGTCACAAGCAAAACGAAGACATTGGACTCCGCCAATTGTTGACAAAAATAAAAAACCTTTCCGCCCTCATAGAAACATTGTCCGGGCTCTTATTAACAGGTCACTCTTACAACAGTGGAAATAGCAAAACATTACTAAATTTTTTTGTAAGCTTTAAGTCTACAGGGATAAATGGTCAAGATAAAGTTTAAATTTATCGAGTTCAGGAAACAGTAAAAGTTAAACAAACAAAGTAAATAACACTGCAGAATTATTCTTACTTTTGATTGCATTTTGTCTTGTCAAAAAACATTTGTAAGGACTGAGCTCCCGACATTCCCACATAATTTGAATCCATGCCCCTCATTCATTATTCAAATACTTACATACATTATACATGTAAGCCTATAATTACTTTTCGATCTGATTGCAATTTAATAAACTAATTACTAATGACTAAATAGTATGATATTGTCTTAATAAACACTTTGGAGTTAATAATTATAAAAAAGTTTATTAATTTTTAAAAGTAGCTTGGATTTCTGAGCATCCAACCTCAACTTCGAATAGAAGTAAAGGAATTGCAACATAATAGTAAGTAATGCCATTTATATTAACAAAAAAAAAAAACAAATTTTAAACTTTAATAAGTGCCAAACAATACAAAACGTTAAGTTAATACGAATTCTTGGGTTTTTAACTAAATTTAGCTAAGGCGGAATTAAATCATTTTAATACTAAAGTTTATTTCCAATGAAACCGCCATTATTATTTAAGTTTTGTGTTTATTTAAACTACAGTTAAAGAGATCAACAGTTATCGTGGCTCTCTCTATTAGACAAGTCAGTGATTTCTCTCAGTGTTCTTAAGAGAAACAATTAGCTTTTTGCAATTCGTTTGGTTTCATTTCAACTCGCCTACAGCGTCCTCGCCCCCGCCCCCAGGTGAGGCAAAATGCGGTAGAGGCAACGCCCAAAAAGCAGAAATAAATATAATCAAACGCTGTCAGAGCGGCAAACAAATAACAATAAAAATGCAAAATGCAAAATATCAAATCAAATGAACTGAACTACATGCCCATAATTGGGAGATTTTTTTTTTTGTTGCAGCTTCAACTTGAAATTGTCTTTGTGCCACGTTTTGAGGGTCAAAGTGTCAAATGTGTGTGGTGTGGTGCATGTGTGTGTGTGTGTGTGTGTCATTCCGCTGGACAGCTGCATAACCTGACAGGTAAGTAAAAACGTAGTTGAAACGGTATTTATATGATTATGCATAAGGGCAAATGAATGACTGTAACGGGGTCGCATTGGAATGTCCAACTGGATCAATTAACGGAGATTTTGTAATTCAGAACCCTTCACCTTCATTGCAATAATTTACTTGACTCGTTTGATTGGATAGTCATAAGTTATAATGGATGATGATGATGGTGAAATATAAATATTAATATTTAAGATTTTTCCCATTGATGATCAAAAGACAAGATAACTAGCTGTTTCTTTTTGGCCATTGTGTTTCTTTTTTGCAGGCACAAAATGGGCGTAGATCTTGTCCAGACTATTGTAATGATTGGCCAGTTTATCGCTCTATAACATCATCTAATTGGGCCAAATATTGTGCAAAAACTTGTAGTTTGGAAAAAATGTTCAAAATTCGATCGATTTGTTTTGCTTTTGTTTAATAGACTTGCCATATGAAAACAAATTTAATTATGGCGATACATTTCTAGCCATTTTTGCTTTTGGCTATTTCCCACCCATTGCTAGCAGGGTAACACTAATCTGTATAGCGAGAACTTTCGATTAGCTAGGAAACCCTGCATTTGCTTGTCAAAAATTAAAGAGAAATAGAGAAAACTTTCCCATTCACTAAGCTATTCGTTTGAAAACGACATTTTTTTAAAATTCTACTTATCAGACATACAGAATAGCTCAGAATGGCTCAATTTAGTACGAAGGTCACGGCTCTGGCCAATAGTGAGTATGCTTTTTGTTGGCTTATTCTTGAGTCTACGATTTTCTGTTGTTAACTCTTGTAGAACTGGTGGCTCAGGCACGCCCCCATTTGGATGAGTTCTGGAAATATGCCAAAGTCGAATTGGCTCCTCCATTGCCAGCCGATCTGAAGATGCTGCGGAAGAGTGCCGAAAAGACGGCCAAGAAGGCCAAACAGGATATGAAATCATCGCGCAAACGCTTCGGCCAAATAACCGTGCGCGAAGCCTGGCTAAACACTCTGGTCACCATTGAAGTGATCACCTGGTTCTTCATGGGCGAAGTGATTGGACGTCGTCACTTGGTGGGCTACAAGGTATAAGAGCTTCTACAATTTCAATTTTAAATCGAATAACACTTGTGAATTATTTTGCATATATGTACATATATGTACGGAGTGAATCTACTTAAATGAATATATTTTAATTGTGCCAAGATTAAGAAAGGCTTTATTACTCAGCATAGAATTAGCACAGTAGTGCTTATACTTAAGATTGATTTAATCTAGTTGGAGCTAATTATCTAATTACAGTGAGCAATTATAGCAAATGTCTGCCATTCGAATGCTTCTAATCTTTGGCACTCCCATTGGACAGTGGAGTAAATTGACAGAATTCCAAACACTCAATGGCTTTCAGCATTAGAGTTCCACTCGGTTGATTTTGGCATTGATCTTGGTTTCCGACTCCATCTCCCATTCGATTGAATATGACATCCGGGGCGAGAATAAACAGAATCAACAAGGGAACATGAACATTGGTCTGGTCAAGTGGCATAAATTGAAATTGACTTGAATCAGACACCTTCATACACACACACATACACATTTACATATGTTCATTCAACATGTTGCACAATCCAAATGGGTGAGAGAGAACAATGCACATGTTGTGGCCGCTGTTGTTGTTGTTGTTCCACCAACGCAAGAAACCTGAAATCTGAATGGATATAACTTTTTTTTCTTTTGGCCCAATTTTAATGGTATTTTAATAACAACAACTACAACAATAAGAAAAGCCGCAGCAGCAGCAGCACCACCCAACTATAGTTCCAGGCTTTGTTGCAATCTCATTGCTCGATTGCATCATGCAAAAATCCAAAAATCCGACAAAAATGCCCCAGACATAAAAAAGTCCTTATCACATTTTTTCAGCTGCAACGCCCACTGAAGTCGACGAAGACAAAGCGAAAAAAAGAAATAATGAAACGACCAAACAGTTTTTCAATATTAAAATCGCATAAAGAGCATAAAACTAATTATGGATTTAAAGCCGATTTCCACTTGCCCGAATTGGTCAAGTGTGGCTCCACAGGAGGGACAATGGGTGGTGGGGAAGCGAAGGAAGACTACTACTAGCAGAGGGGAGGCAAATCAATGTTAGCCACGCTTGAATTCAATTTTCGTTGCTCTTGCTAATGATTTGCTATGAATTTTGTTGCAACAATGGCAACGTTTGGCACCCACACCAACTGCAATGTGTTTTTTTCTTCTCTCCATTTTCATTTTCGGCATGTCTCTCATTTAGTTTCCATACACTTTCAAATTTCGGGTAGTTTTGCTTATCACTAAAACACATCCCATATGGTGGGATGGGAAAATCTGACTCCGATTCCATGCAAATTGGTCGAAAGCGAATTGGAATTCTTGGCTTATGATGACAATTAAATGTTGATTTTGTCTAAAATAAATCAATATCATCATATCATCATCATAGTTAAATGATTTTTAATTAGAGCCTTTTGAAATTATTCGCAAACTGAAATTTAATGGAAAATTCATGAGGATTTATTGTTGAAAAGTCTCATTTGAGTTTTCTATTTTGATAAAGTCCTTGAAAAGTTTGAATTCTTAAAAATGATTAAATTCGAAATGTGGCTTTTGAGTACACACATATAGTTAAAATGCAATTATTCGGATTGTTTTAATTTTTGTAAATAAAATATGATAATGTTAATAATCAAAGAAATAAAGTAAATAAAACAAATGTTTCCCTTGGTTACTTTCCTAGAGAATATTATTAATATATTTATGATAATAGCCAAATGTTTTTTTGCTCCAAGTCAAAAATTTGTATTTTAGGGCGACTCAGTTTTAGTTTTCGAAAAAAGCGTCTTCTTAAATCGGATTCTACAAAGAATTCCTCTAGTGTTATTCGATTGGCTCCCACTTTCTAAAAATGGAACAGGACATAGATTGATTTGGACATTTCACAGTTTAGACTTATTTCTTTTTAGCTGATTGTGAGACTCTAGATAATATTGTACAATGGTTTGTATTACCAATTTGAACCAAAAGTGGAATAGGAAAACTCTTAAACTTTATGCTTTGTAACGGAGGCTTAGTACTCATTTAAGACACTATGCTTCATGAGAAAAGTTTTGTAAAATTCGTCTTAAAATTCCATTTTGGGGTAGACTTAATACGTTATTCATACGAGGTTTAGAGTATTTTAGTAGCCCACTTGATTGAGTAAATGTTTTATCTATAACATTTGTTAGTCGATTTAATTTAATTAATGTAACTAATTCTACAATCACAAGTTGGGTCTTGGGTAGGAATTTTCGAGTGGGTTGGCCTCCGAAGTGCGAATTTTGTATGCAATAGTTGGTAATGATGCAATTTACCTACGAATCAGCAGCACCCGCTTCTCTCTATCTCCCTCTTTGTCTCTCTCTAGCTATCTATCTATCTCTCACTCATGCTTTGCGTATATAATTTAACCGTTATGCTCTCTTGAACAAGCTCTAATGGTAATTAAAGCGTCTAGCAATTAGTATGCTAAGTAAATCATAGTTAATTGCTTAATAATTAACCAATTTCTGGATCACTTGACAACTGTCACAACTCGAACTATGATTATTGATTATAATATACAATTTCTATCAATATGAATATCTCTCCACACATATGTATAAGGGTGGGGTGGGGGCTAGTTAAGATGACGTGCAAGTGGTTTTACTTTTGCCTTGGTGCATGGAGGGTGCAACAAGTTTCAGATTATGGCAGCTCTTTCATGCAACACGAGATAGTTACTTGGCTTTAGTTTTTTGTTTCTTTGGCTTTCCGTTTGAATAATATATTTACAGGTTGTTACTATTTTTAGGCCACTTAACCAGTTGCTGTTCGAGGGTGGATGGAGTACAAGCAGGTGCGAGATATAGACCAAAGTTATGAAATCATAAAAACCGGGCTCTCTATCTGCAGTTTTGTCAGCCCAAATATGAAAGAGTTCACTCATTCGCGCCTCCTATTCACATTGAGCCATTAACCTGCATTTTGAGCCAAATGAATCATAATCCTCATCCACACAACCACACCAAATTTCTGGATCACTTGACAACTGTCACAACTCGAACTATGATTATTGATTATAATATACAATTTCTATCAATATGAATATCTCTCCACACATATGTATAAGGGTGGGGTGGGGGCTAGTTAAGATGACGTGCAAGTGGTTTTACTTTTGCCTTGGTGCATGGAGGGTGCAACAAGTTTCAGATTATGGCAGCTCTTTCATGCAACACGAGATAGTTACTTGGCTTTAGTTTTTTGTTTCTTTGGCTTTCCGTTTGAATAATATATTTACAGGTTGTTACTATTTTTAGGCCACTTAACCAGTTGCTGTTCGAGGGTGGATGGAGTACAAGCAGGTGCGAGATATAGACCAAAGTTATGAAATCATAAAAACCGGGCTCTCTATCTGCAGTTTTGTCAGCCCAAATATGAAAGAGTTCACTCATTCGCGCCTCCTATTCACATTGAGCCATTAACCTGCATTTTGAGCCAAATGAATCATAATCCTCATCCACACAACCACACCAAATTGCATAACAGACGCAAAAATAATGAAATTGAATCGCAAAACCTGATCTGTAGTATAGAGAGGTAGAAGTAGTAGCTCGATGCGTGAAGTGCGCCCACATTCAAGTGTGCGTACGGTCGGTCAAAAACCAGTGGAAAAACGTTAAGTGCGTTAACCTGTCGCCAAGCAGGAAGCCAAGTTTGCCAGGTTGTGCGTAAACTTGAACTTGTGTGTGTTCCAAGTGTGTGTGTGTCAAAGAGGAAGCCCAGTTGCAGTTTCTGTGGCTGCTGCGTCATGCGTTTTTTGCTTGCATTTGCGTGTCACGCAGTGAGAAATAAGCAAAACAGAAAAACAAAAGCAAACAACAGAAAAATAAAGAAAAAAAAGTGAATGGCTTTGGCGTTAAGATTTATGGGCGATTGGTATGGGGCTTGGCTGCCAACACGACAGCGAACAACGGCAAGAAACAGCACACCGACCGACAACATTGTTGCTGTTGCTGCTGGTGGTGGTGCCCCACGTTGGGCGCCAATTGACACCTTTTTGAACATACAGCACGGAAAATGAGTTTGTTTTGAATTCTTGCCATTGACATGCCATTTTCATTCAATAAAAATCTACATAAAGTACTACGTTGGGCGCCAAGATGATTTGATAACTTCAGAGAGAAAAGAGTTGGCTCAGTTTTCTTCCTTACTGAAGACGGATTTCCCTTTCATCTTAGGCGGACCTGTAAGAAAATTTGCATATGGAATTACTTAACCAGTTAATGTTAATGGTATTTAGTTTATTATTTTACTGCACACATTTTATTATTATTATTTTTTTCTTTTTTGTTTTATGCTGCTATTAATAATTGCAAGTGCGAGACGAGTGTGCGACGATCAAGGCAAACGGCCCCCTGCTCTAATTTTACTCTCGTTTTGTGTAACCAGTTGACGACGACGACGCGACGTTGGCAACTTGTTGTCCAGCTGCTGCCACATTTGGTGCTATTGGTGGTGCTGCGGTTGCAGCGGTGGTGGCGGCTGTTGCTGCTGCTGCTGCTGCTATTGGAATTGTTGCTATGCATTGTCGGTTTGGTTTTTCTATGGCGTTGAGGTTTTTGTCAACGCCCCTGCTTTTTGACTTTCGATCGGGTGGTTGAGTACCACCACCCGTACTCCACTGCCCCCGGAATTGATTAATTGCTTCACTCTCACAGGGTAATCGATCGGAGCTGGGTTTTGTTTTGTTTTTTACTTGCTCTCGGAGACATTACGATACTTTGAAGCCGCCTTAAGTGGTGGGTGGGTGCATTAGCTAGTTTACTGCATGGGTGGTATATAGTCATTTTGCTTGAGATACTATTTCAATTGTTACAAAAAAATAATACAAATACGAATGCAATATTAAAGAAACTGACTTTGTTATTAAAACTTCAAAGTAAACTAAATCTAAACATGACTTACAATCAGACTCGACTTTATCAGACTCAGTAATGGAATTTCTTGTTTTTTTTTGATAATTTCATACATTTTTTGTCATATTCACCCTAATTTAAGTCAACGAACTAGTAAAGCGTGGTTACGGCCATAATGTACACCTATTAAGTTGCCCTATCACTTTGTTTTGAACCCGTTTGGTCAAAGAATTGGTCAGCTCATTTGAGAATTGTTTTCAGTTGATTGATTTTAATGTTTTTTATTAATGTTGTCATTTCGGATGTAGCCCCATTGCTGTAAGGATTGTTCCCTTGTTCTATATCTAGGTGGGCTAAGGTACGGAATACATGTATAGGAAACGTTTAGACACCAGAGATGGGGAAGAAAGATCATTTTTTTAATGTTTTATTTCTATCCTTAACGCATTTTTCGATACTTTCAATACTTCAGTATTGGAACTTCTGGTATACAAACAAAGCTTTTTCTAGTCTCTTTAGGATAAGTCAATTCAAACGACAATAAGGACTTGTCTATCACAAATATATGACATTTTGCTCTGTCTTATAAGCCCACAAATCAGCATCGCCCTTTGGTTTGAGGTTTGAGGTTTCATCTAATTGACACACAGAAGTCAGAAGTTAAGATAAATCTTCTAGAACAAACCAATCTGGATGAAATTATTGAAAGACCCACAGTGAAGATATATGTAATTCCTTGTATATAGGTTTTAACATTTCATTGTTTATTTTTTTTATATTTTGAAACAATTTTCCAAGGAGCAACAAAAAAGTGAAAGACAATAGAAAGGATAGTTGTATAGTGGGGATGACTTAGATTGCATGGAAAGCGTGGTTGGAAGAGAGAGATGTAAACTCTCCTTAATAGATCGTTCAACTGGCAGCGATTAGGAAAACGAAAGCTTATAGAAAGGGTCGTGGGGTCCAGAGATTTAAATCCATTTGGTTGGCTGATTCGTTGATGTTGATTTACAAAGTGCCTGGTGCGGGTTCCAAGTTGACAGATGCCGCCGATTGGATATGTCCTGGCAGAGGAGCCACATGAACAGCGCCACGGGTCTTGGCCACATAGCTGGCAGCAGGAGCGGCAATAGCCACAACAGGAGCAGGGGCAGCCACAATAGCGGGAGCATGAGCAGTAACAATGGCTGGACCTGGACCGGCAATGATGGTGGGGGCAGCGGCATGGGCAGTAACCACACCAGCGCTCGACTGAACCAACAGTGGACCAGCCGGGGGAGAGGGCTAAGGGAACAGCAGCTGGCACAGCAGAAGCCTGAATGGCCACTGAACCGGCGACGGCAGGTGCACCGACAATCAAACCTCCATGGGCAGCGGTCAAGAGAGGAACCACCGAACTGTGGGCTCCATAGGCCAAAGCAAACAAGACTACGACAACGGCGAACTGAAAACGTAAATGAGTGTAGGGATCGATAAGTATGCAGGGAGGATAATGCCGATGGTTAAGATTTTAGTGTCCTGATCTCACCTTCATGTTGACTTTTGATGTGTGTGATCTAAGCAACGCTTGAAACGAAACTAACTGACATCTGCTGCGGCTGAAACCGCTTTTATAGTTCGATCTCGATCCAGAAGTTGTCTCCACATATGTAGATGCGGAAACTGGGCCCCCAAGCACACAATGCCCCTCTTGACCTCCCAGCAAGATCTCTTTGAAACGGCAAATTAGCCATGGACCATGGTTGACAAGCACCAAAGATAAAGCCTTGCTTCGGCATCGGCCCATTTAATCAATATAATAAAACTGGTACACAACAAAAGAGTATTAACGATAAAAACTCAACTACGTAGAAAATCTATCGCCAATTGGCTTTGAAATTTCATCAGCTACAATAAAATAAAATGTTTGCCCTGAAATTAACTTTTTTTTTCTTGCCGGCATTGGGGCGATAAACCGTTTTGGTTTGTCTGCCAATTTGCATCTACGGTGTAGTGGCCAACCAACACGTTGCACCGCTGAAACATTCGACCCCTAAACGTTCCCCCTCTCTCTCTCTCTCCATCGATTCTCGTAAGTATATCAAGTAAATTGGCTATGATACGAGGGCAGGCTAAAGAATAATGTATGTATGTATGTACCTACAATGCACCGACTTCCGACTACCCAGCACCATCTGTTTACCAGCACATTAGCGCTCCTAGCGGTTAACTTTGCCATTGACAGATTTACCCACTTTAGTGAATAGCATTTATAGGTATAACTAGGTCATTTATATTTTAGTTCTTGGAAAATTAAATGCACTTTTATGATTCAACGTCATCAGTTTCTTGATTTGAAGGTCTCAGCGGCACCTGCGATTGCGATTGCTGATCGAGGACATATATGTATAGCTTATAAGGCTGTAAAGATTTTGTCTCTGGCCTTTTGTTCAAATCATTATACTCTATGAAAGGGTATAACGATGTGGAACAAGCCAAAAACTGGTCAACTGATCTTTAAATTGTCGAATTCGTCATGCAAACAGTACGTTAAATTTATGAATAGTTAAAAAATAAAACAAATAATAGAATTATTTAGATTTGTAAGACATTCTGTGGCGTTTTTTCGAGTTTTTCTGCTGTTTTGTTGATCCCAGTAAACGATACTTTATAATTCTATATACTAAATTCAAAATATATATATAAACACAAAATCTTGAGAAATTTACCACAATACAACCAAATTAAGTTCACTTCTACATAATTAGATATATTATTTTTTCTAGGGACTATACAAAACAGAAAAAACATATTTTAAATGGCTCGTTTGGTGTTCACAGAGAAAGACGAAAATGCCTATGACCCAAAGAAGTACAAGGTACGTAATACACTTTCGATCCGATTCGATGTCTAATCCAATATTCTTTTTAGGTAGTGCATAAGAATCACTGGAGACAAGTAAGTCTCTTGCTACAGCCCTCGCATAGGAAATGGTGGGAAGATCCCGATGTCATTGTTGCGTGAGTAAAGAAAATATTTGCCATATTATATATAGATATATAGATACCCAAACGCAAAATCTGCATATAACTGACACGTGCAGTCGAGGTCGCCAGGCGCCATCAGCCATGAGCCATGAGCCATGAGCAATCAATTGCAATTCAATTAAAATTCTTTTCTATTGCATCCATCACATTGCATCACAGCAGCCACACCTAGAAATATTAGCCAAGGGCATACACTGACTTATAAGTGCATATTGTTTGTATGTATGTAGGAGGAAGTGCACTTCTCTAGAAAGTGTGTACCTACATACATATACATACATACGTACGTATGTCTATTCTCTTGCATTTTCAAGTAAAGTCCCTAATTTCTTTTGTTTTTCATATTGGCGTCACGCGATGCTAACAACTAAGCATCAAGATTGAATGATAGCTCAAGTTCCGAGGGAAAACACCCGTCCGAAATAACCAAACCCGAAAAAATAACACAAAATGCAAATGAACCTCATGAAACGGTGGGGAACGAAGGGAAGAGGTTGGTAAGCTAATCCTAGAAAACACTAAGAAAGTGCAACCCCATCAGCTGTCGGCAGAAACTTCGCCAAGTAATTGGGGTAAAGCGGAACATGTTGTGAATGGAAAGGAAATTAGTTCTGGGCTCACTTTCATTAGGCGAAACTTTCCGGTTGTCGGTTAAGGTTAAGATCAGAAATCAATATTCAAATCGGAGTTTAACATGTCACACCGCCTAGAGAATATCCTTAAATACATTTGTCACTACATGAGCACTTTAGTCAGCGAAATTAGAGATTTACCTTTATAATTCACATATATTAACCGAAATGGTAAAAAAATCAATTCAGCTCTGTGCACTTTGGAACTTAGTCTAACTTTTAACCAATTTTATTCGAACTTTTTAAAAAACTGTTCTTCAAAGTTCTTACTTAAGCCAGAAAGAAGCATTTTGAGGCATTTCTTGGTCTACTGTTGTCTTTGTAAAACAAAGCTGCAAATTTTTCTGGTTTCTGTGTGAAAAGTTTTTTCTTTTCTTTGGGACTCCCCTAATTAACATTGAGAACATGTTTTTTCTAAAAATTTCCATTGATTTCTGATTCGATTGACTCTTTGATATGCCGCTGCAGGTTCTTACCCATTATAGACCAATTGCCTGAGCTTCTTCTCTACATTTGTTGGCGAATTTCTGAGCAGATGCTGACTGAAATGGATGGTTCTTGTTGGTGCCAAAGGTCATGCTTTCTATTTTGATCGTTGTAGCATTCAAAATTCAAAAATCATTGTCTATCATCTAAGTTAAAGAGTTTTAGATTGTATTAGAACTTAAGTCTATGTAGTTTTGTGATCTTTGTTTTTATTTGGATATTTGTCTTACGATATCTCTGAAATTTTATAAAGTTTAGAATATAAGGATTAAGAAGACGGCTAGGAATATGATTGACTTAATTTAATTTTGCAATGTGTTACCAAAGAATTGTGATCAATTTACACCTTTAAAGAGTCTGCGAAGTAAATTTGGTAGACATTGTCCCTGATTTCTTAGTAAATAGTAACGACTAGATCGAACTGTCTGTTGACGCTACTCAAGATTCAAGACAAGGTGTATAGGGAACAGAATTGAATTGATTTCTGACTGTCACGTAGATTTGCTACTTCAATATACCCTGTTGGAAGAAGGGTATAATTATGCATCAAGTATTAGTAGCTACAAATCAGAGAGAAAACGATTATCGTAAAGTATGGATAAGTGGATATAGATTTATTAGTAAGAGCCAATGGTGATGGAATATTTAAAAGATTATAAATTAATTTCATTGAAACACTTAAAGTAATAAACAGAGGTCGATTTTATCTAGAGGCTATTTAGTTAACACAGAAAATCAGTCCATCTATCGATAAACCATCTTAAGACCATCGTCACTATTGGAACTAAAAGGACTTTGGAAGAATATTTATAGATGTACATACATACAAACAATTTGCCCATTTATGTACATATGTATTAGGTCTAGTGCCAGGGCGTTAGATTCCCATTAGCAATGTCATAACTCAAAGTTCGACTAAACACTTGCGTACCGCTTGGGTAGTAATAAGAAGAAGTGTTGTGGAAGCCAAACACTTTGCGTGTTCAATAAAAAAAAGGGGAAGAAATCAACGGGAAAATAAAAAGGCTAAAAGGAAAGAGCGGAAAATGGTGTCAGTACGAGGACAACAATGGCAACAGCAACAACAACAACAAGCAAAAAGAAAGTACTTAAACGGCGCGTCACTCAATCAGAATGATATTATTTTTAATGGCGCCAAAATGGAAACAATAAGCACAACGCCGACGACGACGGCGACGGCGACGCGTGGCAGCCACGCAACGCCATGATGACATGGATCCTCCAGTTGGAATTGGATATGCAGCAGTTCTGTACACTCGCCCATCAAGCTCGGTCGTTGATGAGAATGGAGTTTTAAAAGTCATAAGCAACCGGAAGAGGAAGGAAAGCATAGGCAACTTAATTACATTTCAATTTGACGTTAAACAAACTTTCAGAAGTCTTCTCCAACTGTTCCGCATATGTCACTCACAGCTGCTGCTGCTGGTGCTAGTGGTGGTGCTTCTGCTTCTCCTTCTTCTTCAGCTCCTACGCCTGCTTCTTCGTCCAATGGGGGAGAATGGGCTCCAGCCCGACCGCCGGGCGGGGGCTGTACCACGGTAACAATGCTACTGGCCCAACGTATAGCTCGACGCAACAACGGCTGGTCAGTCGACAATGAGCCCTGCTACAGTTCAAACAAAATGAATGTGTGGCAGACTCTGGAATATCTATCGAGTCTGAGTCTACGCAAGCGTTACAACTACGAGGGTTTCGTGGACACCCACAATGTAATACGTACTCTGACCCCTTCGTGGCGACGAGACAGTTATGCGGAGAAGTCGAAAGCGGAGGAGATTGTCGGCAGCATCAAGAACATCGCTGATGCGGGCAGTGGGAAGTATGGAGATGGTGAGCGGGGCGCAAATCGTCGCTCCATTGGAGGTGTCGGTGTCGGTGTAGCAGATCCCATCCAGGATTTTCATACAAGTGTGCAATCGAGTGATAATCTAACTGTGGCCGTACGCTCCGGAGGAACCAAGCACCGAAGTGCTCGTCGTCGGAAGAAACGGGAAATTAGCTTGGATCCCGAGTATGCCCTTTCACCCGAAGATCTACAAGATCTGGTCAAGTGCAAGTAAGAAAAGTCTTATTTAATCTAGTAACATTTATAGGCGTTTACTTGACTTAATCGTTTCCAAATGCAAAGTTAATCGAAAAGAAAATTGTGGTCAAATCAAGTCGTGACCTTTTGACCTTATTATATGTACATAGGTATTCGAAACGCTTATTTTTTCATTTGTTCTTAATTCAATATACAAATCTATTTCTCACTTGGTATTTACCTGGTGCATCCGCTAAACTCATTTATATTCTTGGATAAAGAATATGTTTGATTTAATCAAAGACAGTTATAATTTTTTTGAAAGGTATCTTCACAAAGTCAGGTATAAATATTGATGCCTTCCTGAAATCAATCAGCTTTCTTTGCAAAAAAGTTGCGTAACGAATCAAGTTTTCCAATGACAAATTCCCGCTTATGTCTATTAATGTATTTTTTATACATCCGGACACTTCGCCCTACATTTGTCCCTTATTTTTTTTTTTTCCATTTTCCCTGATGAAACTCTTGCCCAATATCTAAAATATATTGTTTCCTTAATCCGAAAAAAATGTGAAATATTTTTCAACAAAATTGGTTTTAAATTAGATAGCTCTTGACTTTTCATACTTAAAATAGGAAAACAAATTCATGGCCATTATTGTAGTTTTGGTGTACTCGCTGCACCACGAACTCACGCATTTTATTATACACAATTTACAAATGTTGTTTATACATAAGTATATCTATAACAAATTCCCACCCCATTTTGAAAATATCGATAGGTTTGTGTTTATCGACAACAATTTTCTATAAAACTTGTTCGCCTTGGGCGAATTCAGAGCTTTTAAGAAAGCTTTTATACATATATTGTGCCAAATGAGCAGCAGGCACAGTTCGCCGAGGCAGAATGGCCGCACGAAGTCCAGATACCCGAATTCGAGGCAGTGCAGCCACACGAGGACGACTCAGTCCAGATACCCGAATTCGAGGCAGTGCAGCCGCATGCCATGCACCATGTTGTTCGGCTGGACAGCATATTCAAGAGGCTGGCAAAGGAGAACTTGCCTCGCTGCTGCCTTTGCGGTACAATGACCACGAAAAAGGACCGCTTGCAACACCTGTACTTGTGTCGTAAGCGGATCCAAAGCGGATTTACTCGCATAAACGTGGACGCTGTAAAGTTTTCAGATTCATAGCAATGAGCGACCTAACACTGCTCCTGGATTGAGGAGCATGGTCGAGGGGAAGTATTGCAAGCAAACAAAAAGCTCCGGAAGTAAATACAGCATGAATGTCGGACTGGGAAGAGCCGAATCAGCCAATAACGGTTGAGATCGGCAGGCTGGGTCATATGGTAGGAGCAGATTAGTGTTGTAGTAAGACAACTAGTTTAAACTATAACGAACACCGATAAGTCTGCTGGAATTGCCAACACTGTTGTGGCAGAGCAGTATGCACGTTGATTAACACTGAACGAAGAGAAAACATACAGAAAGACGAACGGGGTAAATGTTTACTACTACTACTCAAGATTTCAGTGTTGAAAAGTGGAAAAATCGGGTAAAGCTAGATTTCAGTGTTGTCAAACGCAATTTTTTATTTGGCGCGCTGTTTGACTGCCCTGGTAGCCAAATATTTTAATCTAAACTCAAAAGTCGAGGAATATTCGGCTACTCCCGCGTATTCGAGTATCCAAAATTCGGCATTTGGTAACACCATCTCAAAATTGAACAGCTTCTTTTAGCCGGAAAAAGCTACTTTTAGCTATAGTCCCGCTTAAAATATTAATTTTCTTTTGTTAATTACTCAAAAACTACGAAATAAATCGCCAAGGCGCTGTGGTCGTGCTCGTGCAATTTTTCTCTTTCGTTTGATACCAAAATTATGTAGTTTAAGCGCGTTTTGGGCCCGAGTAGTAATAGTAAACATTTACCGAGGTGAATATCAATAGTTTTCGCCCTGTTTATTTAAAAAATGTGTTAGCCGTCTTGGGACTGCAGCAAAGCTGACTTAGTGGCGCGTCTTAACCAGGTCCCGTTAATGGGCCGAGGCTGCGCATCGTCGGAAACTAATGATAGTAGCACAGAATCTGAAGAAGAGCGAATCAATCCAATGATGCAGAGTTGCCAAAACGCAGATCTAGCTGGCAAATACAGTAACAACGAAGAGTCAGATTTGTGGTAAAAAATTTAGCCAGACCATCGAAGTGACGCCGCAGCGACAAAGTCCGAAAATTTTAACGGAATGCTCAACATAATACGAAAATTAGAAGCAGAATCCAAGGCCAACTGCGAGCGACTCCAAGCTCAAGCGCGACACGACGGCGCTACCGAACTAGGCGCCAGAAGCTCGCAGACACATGATGAGAAACAAAAGGGGTCGTTTGACTGTGTATGCAACTGGATCGGACAGTCGATTTTTGCGACGAAACTTTGAACAACGCATATGGCAACGCCAGGAAAAGTTTGCCATTTACATATCTTGAAGCAAAGATGACTTTGGCTCAAAATATAAATTTGGATACAGAGGAGCTATTGGAACAACTGATTAAATGCATTCCGTCGGATGCAATGGTGAAACCATGAATTATTAAGAAGAGCGCTGATAGAAAGGACTGGCGCTGTTAAAACTGCAACGCACTAGGACACATGGCCAAGGATTCCGATAAACCAAAGAGGTTGGTGAAAATTGTTAAAGAGGAGGAGAAATTACATAAACTCAAGGAATTGCTAACCGAAATCTATGATACAAGTGACCATCCTGGCAAAATTGTAGTATTTGCCGAGCGTAAAAGTTGCGTAGATACTCTAAATGCCTTCATTGGGTCCTTTGTGCGCTGTGAGTCCATTCACGGTGATAAATCGCAAGCGGACCGAGAGCAGATTCTACGTGATTTTCGCAAGGGTATCTACAATATCCTGGTCGCAACCGATATTGCTTCACAGAATGTGCCATCTGTCAAGTATATGATCAACTATGATTTCCCATGTACCATCGGGAGTTATCTACAACGTATTGAACCAAAGAGACCACCCGGCTCGTGTTAAGGATCAGTTAGTACATCAATAATGAAGAAATCAAGGGTGCCCGCTGGAATTTGTCTACATCCTGTTTTGAAGTCATATTTTGGAGTTAATAAAAGCCCATTGAAAATACATGGCCAAATTTTCTGTTTCGTAGTTAAGAATAAAATAGAAATTAGTTTTGAGTTAATCAAGGTAGCTGAAGAGTCTGAGTTGAAATATCGAGGCTAAATTTTTTAAAGCCTGTGGCTTGTGTATAGATTTAAGTGCCTTGACGAGGATTCAGTGAAATATCCGTCATTTGTGACGCCCTTAGGTCAATTCGAATTTTGCCGATGGGACTCAAAACTGCAACGAGGCGTCTAAAAGTTTTGAAAGAAGTTTTTAGATTGGTAAAAAATAAGTTGCAGTGACGGTTAGACAAGTGTGAATTTTTTACCATCAAAAGTCAAATATTTAGGATGCAATGTTATACCACTAACCATAGAATACATAGATGCGTCAAACTCAAGTTTTTTTGATTACAAATGCTAGCCTGAGCGTGGAACCCCAGAGAACTTCGGCAAAAGCCGAACAGCGTAGAACCCCAGAGAGCGGCCGCAGTGTCGCTACACATCGAAAATAATTCAGTCTGCCACAGATCGCAGAACGATGAGCGCATGTCTGTGTCGCTGTGCTCTCGTTTTGCATATGTATGCGTACACTCGTCGGTTCATGCTCAACCCATGATACAATTATACAAGGTAGTCCACTCGGCAAAATCATAGTCCCTTAATATAAGTGCGAGTGAAAGAGCGTTGTATAGTGAGTGTGAGTGAAACGACTACACAGTGCGTCGATTAACCCGCGCATCGTGCATGGGCCTAAAAGTTTCCTTAGTTATGACAAGAGTTGTAGTTTTTATAATTTAATTTTTATTAGTTTTGAATTTGACATTATTCTTTGTTTTTTTGTTTAACAGCTATTCTTTTGCTTAGGCTCTTAATTCTAAAGAATATACGTATTTTAAAATAAAATTTTTTAATATTTACATTAATATCGACCTGCTCAGCGGCGTTTAACAATGTCTTCTTCACATTTTCTGTTATTGTAAATTTATCTTTTACAATATTTAAAAATATGAGTTCTAATTGTTTGATTTTGTTTTTAAATGTCGATGAAGGTTTTAGGAGTCCTCCATGCGACACCTCATCTACAGCCCAGAGACTGCTCCCACAAAGTTCTTTTTGTAATACACTTTGGTACATGAACAGACTTTACGCCTAGCACGTGCTTGCGACAACAACTGCAAAAAGACATTTTTCTTGCGACCACTGAAGGGTTAACGCTCTAAAAAAAATGGTCCGCACACAACCTTTCAGTTCGACAAACAGGCACGCACTGAAAATAAGGGACAAAAAATGTTTACTACTACTACTCGAGATTTCAGTGTTGAAAAGTGGAAAAATCGGGTAAAGCTAGATTTCAGTGTTGTCAAACGCAATTTTTTATTTGGCGCGCTGTTTGACTGCCCTGGTAGCCAAATATTTTAATCTAAACTCAAAAGTCGAGGAATATTCGGCTACTCCCGCGTATTCGAGTATCCAAAATTCGGCATTTGGTAACACCATCTCAAAATTGAACAGCTTCTTTTAGCCGGAAAAAGCTACTTTTAGCTATAGTCCCGCTTAAAATATTAATTTTCTTTTGTTAATTACTCAAAAACTACGAAATAAATCGCCAAGGCGCTGTGGTCGTGCTCGTGCAATTTTTCTCTTTCGTTTGATACCAAAATTATGTAGTTTAAGCGCGTTTTGGGCCCGAGTAGTAATAGTAAACATTTACCGAGGTGAATATCAATAGTTTTCGCCCTGTTTATTTAAAAAATGTGTTAGCCGTCTTGGGACTGCAGCAAAGCTGACTTAGTGGCGCGTCTTAACCAGGTCCCGTTAATGGGCCGAGGCTGCGCATCGTCGGAAACTAATGATAGTAGCACAGAATCTGAAGAAGAGCGAATCAATCCAATGATGTAGAGTTGCCAAAACGCAGATCTAGCTGGCAAATACAGTAACAACGAAGAGTCAGATTTGTGGTAAAAAATTTAGCCAGACCATCGAAGTGACGCCGCAGCGACAAAGTCCGAAAATTTTAACGGAATGCTCAACATAATACGAAAATTAGAAGCAGAATCCAAGGCCAACTGCGAGCGACTCCAAGCTCAAGCGCGACACGACGGCGCTACCGAACTAGGCGCCAGAAGCTCGCAGACACATGATGAGAAACAAAAGGGGTCGTTTGACTGTGTATGCAACTGGATCGGACAGTCGATTTTTGCGACGAAACTTTGAACAACGCATATGGCAACGCCAGGAAAAGTTTGCCATTTATCTTGAAGCAAAGATGACTTTGGCTCAAAATATAAATTTGGATAC
This sequence comes from Drosophila tropicalis, assembly GCF_018151085.1. NCBI lineage: Eukaryota > Metazoa > Arthropoda > Insecta > Diptera > Drosophilidae > Drosophila > Drosophila tropicalis. The sequence goes on from NW_027172877.1 coordinate 170,389, forward strand.
AGAGGAGCTATTGGAACAACTGATTAAATGCATTCCGTCGGATGCAATGGTGAAACCATGAATTATTAAGAAGAGCGCTGATAGAAAGGACTGGCGCTGTTAAAACTGCAACGCATTAGGACACATGGCCAAGGATTCCGATAAACCAAAGAGGTTGGTGAAAATTGTTAAAGAGGAGGAGAAATTACATAAACTCAAGGAATTGCTAACCGAAATCTATGATACAAGTGACCATCCTGGCAAAATTGTAGTAGTTGCCGAGCGTAAAAGTTGCGTAGATACTCTAAATGCCTTTATTGGGTCCTTTGTGCGCTGTGAGTCCATTCACGGTGATAAATCGCAAGCGGACCGAGAGCAGATTTTACGTGATTTTCGCAAGGGTATCTACAATATCCTGGTCGCAACCGATATTGCTTCACAGAATGTGCCATCTGTCAAGTATATGGTCAACTATGATTTCCCATGTACCATCGGGAGTTATCTACAACGTATTGAACCAAAGAGACCACCCGGCTCGTGTTAAGGATCAGTTAGTACATCAATAATGAAGAAATCAAGGGTGCCCGCTGGAATTTGTCTACATCCTGTTTTGAAGTCATATTTTGGAGTTAATAAAAGCCCATTGAAAATACATGGCCAAATTTTCTGTTTCGTAGTTAAGAATAAAATAGAAATTAGTTTTGAGTTAATCAAGGTAGCTGAAGAGTCTGAGTTGAAATATCGAGGCTAAATTTTTTAAAGCCTGTGGCTTGTGTATAGATTTAAGTGCCTTGACGAGGATTCAGTGAAATATCCGTCATTTGTGACGCCCTTAGGTCAATTCGAATTTTGCCGATGGGACTCAAAACTGCAACGAGGCGTCTAAAAGTTTTGAAAGAAGTTTTTAGATTGGTAAAAAATAAGTTGCAGTGACGGTTAGACAAGTGTGAATTTTTTACCATCAAAAGTCAAATATTTAGGATGCAATGTTATACCACTAACCATAGAATACATAGATGCGTCAAACTCAAGTTTTTTTGATTACAAATGCTAGCCTGAGCGTGGAACCCCAGAGAACTTCGGCAAAAGCCGAACAGCGTAGAACCCCAGAGAGCGGCCGCAGTGTCGCTACACATCGAAAATAATTCAGTCTGCCACAGATCGCAGAACGATGAGCGCATGTCTGTGTCGCTGTGCTCTCGTTTTGCATATGTATGCGTACACTCGTCGGTTCATGCTCAACCCATGATACAATTATACAAGGTAGTCCACTCGGCAAAATCATAGTCCCTTAATATAAGTGCGAGTGAAAGAGCGTTGTATAGTGAGTGTGAGTGAAACGACTACACAGTGCGTCGATTAACCCGCGCATCGTGCATGGGCCTAAAAGTTTCCTTAGTTATGACAAGAGTTGTAGTTTTTATAATTTAATTTTTATTAGTTTTGAATTTGACATTATTCTTTGTTTTTTTGTTTAACAGCTATTCTTTTGTTTAGGCTCTTAATTCTAAAGAATATACGTATTTTAAAATAAAATTTTTTAATATTTACATTAATATCGACCTGCTCAGCGGCGTTTAACAATGTCTTCTTCACATTTTCTGTTATTGTAAATTTATCTTTTACAATATTTAAAAATATGAGTTCTAATTGTTTGATTTTGTTTTTAAATGTCGATGAAGGTTTTAGGAGTCCTCCATGCGACACCTCATCTACAGCCCAGAGACTGCTCCCACAAAGTTCTTTTTGTAATACACTTTGGTACATGAACAGACTTTACGCCTAGCACGTGCTTGCGACAACAACTGCAAAAAGACATTTTTCTTGCGACCACTGAAGGGTTAACGCTCTAAAAAAAATGGTCCGCACACAACCTTTCAGTTCGACAAACAGGCACGCACTGAAAATAAGGGACAAAAAATGTTTACTACTACTACTCGAGATTTCAGTGTTGAAAAGTGGAAAAATCGGGTAAAGCTAGATTTCAGTGTTGTCAAACGCAATTTTTTATTTGGCGCGCTGTTTGACTGCCCTGGTAGCCAAATATTTTAATCTAAACTCAAAAGTCGAGGAATATTCGGCTACTCCCGCGTATTCGAGTATCCAAAATTCGGCATTTGGTAACACCATCTCAAAATTGAACAGCTTCTTTTAGCCGGAAAAAGCTACTTTTAGCTATAGTCCCGCTTAAAATATTAATTTTCTTTTGTTAATTACTCAAAAACTACGAAATAAATCGCCAAGGCGCTGTGGTCGTGCTCGTGCAATTTTTCTCTTTCGTTTGATACCAAAATTATGTAGTTTAAGCGCGTTTTGGGCCCGAGTAGTAATAGTAAACATTTACCGAGGTGAATATCAATAGTTTTCGCCCTGTTTATTTAAAAAATGTGTTAGCCGTCTTGGGACTGCAGCAAAGCTGACTTAGTGGCGCGTCTTAACCAGGTCCCGTTAATGGGCCGAGGCTGCGCATCGTCGGAAACTAATGATAGTAGCACAGAATCTGAAGAAGAGCGAATCAATCCAATGATGTAGAGTTGCCAAAACGCAGATCTAGCTGGCAAATACAGTAACAACGAAGAGTCAGATTTGTGGTAAAAAATTTAGCCAGACCATCGAAGTGACGCCGCAGCGACAAAGTCCGAAAATTTTAACGGAATGCTCAACATAATACGAAAATTAGAAGCAGAATCCAAGGCCAACTGCGAGCGACTCCAAGCTCAAGCGCGACACGACGGCGCTACCGAACTAGGCGCCAGAAGCTCGCAGACACATGATGAGAAACAAAAGGGGTCGTTTGACTGTGTATGCAACTGGATCGGACAGTCGATTTTTGCGACGAAACTTTGAACAACGCATATGGCAACGCCAGGAAAAGTTTGCCATTTATCTTGAAGCAAAGATGACTTTGGCTCAAAATATAAATTTGGATACAGAGGAGCTATTGGAACAACTGATTAAATGCATTCCGTCGGATGCAATGGTGAAACCATGAATTATTAAGAAGAGCGCTGATAGAAAGGACTGGCGCTGTTAAAACTGCAACGCATTAGGACACATGGCCAAGGATTCCGATAAACCAAAGAGGTTGGTGAAAATTGTTAAAGAGGAGGAGAAATTACATAAACTCAAGGAATTGCTAACCGAAATCTATGATACAAGTGACCATCCTGGCAAAATTGTAGTAGTTGCCGAGCGTAAAAGTTGCGTAGATACTCTAAATGCCTTTATTGGGTCCTTTGTGCGCTGTGAGTCCATTCACGGTGATAAATCGCAAGCGGACCGAGAGCAGATTTTACGTGATTTTCGCAAGGGTATCTACAATATCCTGGTCGCAACCGATATTGCTTCACAGAATGTGCCATCTGTCAAGTATATGGTCAACTATGATTTCCCATGTACCATCGGGAGTTATCTACAACGTATTGAACCAAAGAGACCACCCGGCTCGTGTTAAGGATCAGTTAGTACATCAATAATGAAGAAATCAAGGGTGCCCGCTGGAATTTGTCTACATCCTGTTTTGAAGTCATATTTTGGAGTTAATAAAAGCCCATTGAAAATACATGGCCAAATTTTCTGTTTCGTAGTTAAGAATAAAATAGAAATTAGTTTTGAGTTAATCAAGGTAGCTGAAGAGTCTGAGTTGAAATATCGAGGCTAAATTTTTTAAAGCCTGTGGCTTGTGTATAGATTTAAGTGCCTTGACGAGGATTCAGTGAAATATCCGTCATTTGTGACGCCCTTAGGTCAATTCGAATTTTGCCGATGGGACTCAAAACTGCAACGAGGCGTCTAAAAGTTTTGAAAGAAGTTTTTAGATTGGTAAAAAATAAGTTGCAGTGACGGTTAGACAAGTGTGAATTTTTTACCATCAAAAGTCAAATATTTAGGATGCAATGTTATACCACTAACCATAGAATACATAGATGCGTCAAACTCAAGTTTTTTTTGATTACAAATGCTAGCCTGAGCGTGGAACCCCAGAGAACTTCGGCAAAAGCCGAACAGCGTAGAACCCCAGAGAGCGGCCGCAGTGTCGCTACACATCGAAAATAATTCAGTCTGCCACAGATCGCAGAACGATGAGCGCATGTCTGTGTCGCTGTGCTCTCGTTTTGCATATGTATGCGTACACTCGTCGGTTCATGCTCAACCCATGATACAATTATACAAGGTAGTCCACTCGGCAAAATCATAGTCCCTTAATATAAGTGCGAGTGAAAGAGCGTTGTATAGTGAGTGTGAGTGAAACGACTACACAGTGCGTCGATTAACCCGCGCATCGTGCATGGGCCTAAAAGTTTCCTTAGTTATGACAAGAGTTGTAGTTTTTATAATTTAATTTTTATTAGTTTTGAATTTGACATTATTCTTTGTTTTTTTGTTTAACAGCTATTCTTTTGTTTAGGCTCTTAATTCTAAAGAATATACGTATTTTAAAATAAAATTTTTTAATATTTACATTAATATCGACCTGCTCAGCGGCGTTTAACAATGTCTTCTTCACATTTTCTGTTATTGTAAATTTATCTTTTACAATATTTAAAAATATGAGTTCTAATTGTTTGATTTTGTTTTTAAATGTCGATGAAGGTTTTAGGAGTCCTCCATGCGACACCTCATCTACAGCCCAGAGACTGCTCCCACAAAGTTCTTTTTGTAATACACTTTGGTACATGAACAGACTTTACGCCTAGCACGTGCTTGCGACAACAACTGCAAAAAGACATTTTTCTTGCGACCACTGAAGGGTTAACGCTCTAAAAAAAATGGTCCGCACACAACCTTTCAGTTCGACAAACAGGCACGCACTGAAAATAAGGGACAAAAAATGTTTACTACTACTACTCGAGATTTCAGTGTTGAAAAGTGGAAAAATCGGGTAAAGCTAGATTTCAGTGTTGTCAAACGCAATTTTTTATTTGGCGCGCTGTTTGACTGCCCTGGTAGCCAAATATTTTAATCTAAACTCAAAAGTCGAGGAATATTCGGCTACTCCCGCGTATTCGAGTATCCAAAATTCGGCATTTGGTAACACCATCTCAAAATTGAACAGCTTCTTTTAGCCGGAAAAAGCTACTTTTAGCTATAGTCCCGCTTAAAATATTAATTTTCTTTTGTTAATTACTCAAAAACTACGAAATAAATCGCCAAGGCGCTGTGGTCGTGCTCGTGCAATTTTTCTCTTTCGTTTGATACCAAAATTATGTAGTTTAAGCGCGTTTTGGGCCCGAGTAGTAATAGTAAACATTTACCGAGGTGAATATCAATAGTTTTCGCCCTGTTTATTTAAAAAATGTGTTAGCCGTCTTGGGACTGCAGCAAAGCTGACTTAGTGGCGCGTCTTAACCAGGTCCCGTTAATGGGCCGAGGCTGCGCATCGTCGGAAACTAATGATAGTAGCACAGAATCTGAAGAAGAGCGAATCAATCCAATGATGTAGAGTTGCCAAAACGCAGATCTAGCTGGCAAATACAGTAACAACGAAGAGTCAGATTTGTGGTAAAAAATTTAGCCAGACCATCGAAGTGACGCCGCAGCGACAAAGTCCGAAAATTTTAACGGAATGCTCAACATAATACGAAAATTAGAAGCAGAATCCAAGGCCAACTGCGAGCGACTCCAAGCTCAAGCGCGACACGACGGCGCTACCGAACTAGGCGCCAGAAGCTCGCAGACACATGATGAGAAACAAAAGGGGTCGTTTGACTGTGTATGCAACTGGATCGGACAGTCGATTTTTGCGACGAAACTTTGAACAACGCATATGGCAACGCCAGGAAAAGTTTGCCATTTATCTTGAAGCAAAGATGACTTTGGCTCAAAATATAAATTTGGATACAGAGGAGCTATTGGAACAACTGATTAAATGCATTCCGTCGGATGCAATGGTGAAACCATGAATTATTAAGAAGAGCGCTGATAGAAAGGACTGGCGCTGTTAAAACTGCAACGCATTAGGACACATGGCCAAGGATTCCGATAAACCAAAGAGGTTGGTGAAAATTGTTAAAGAGGAGGAGAAATTACATAAACTCAAGGAATTGCTAACCGAAATCTATGATACAAGTGACCATCCTGGCAAAATTGTAGTAGTTGCCGAGCGTAAAAGTTGCGTAGATACTCTAAATGCCTTTATTGGGTCCTTTGTGCGCTGTGAGTCCATTCACGGTGATAAATCGCAAGCGGACCGAGAGCAGATTTTACGTGATTTTCGCAAGGGTATCTACAATATCCTGGTCGCAACCGATATTGCTTCACAGAATGTGCCATCTGTCAAGTATATGGTCAACTATGATTTCCCATGTACCATCGGGAGTTATCTACAACGTATTGAACCAAAGAGACCACCCGGCTCGTGTTAAGGATCAGTTAGTACATCAATAATGAAGAAATCAAGGGTGCCCGCTGGAATTTGTCTACATCCTGTTTTGAAGTCATATTTTGGAGTTAATAAAAGCCCATTGAAAATACATGGCCAAATTTTCTGTTTCGTAGTTAAGAATAAAATAGAAATTAGTTTTGAGTTAATCAAGGTAGCTGAAGAGTCTGAGTTGAAATATCGAGGCTAAATTTTTTAAAGCCTGTGGCTTGTGTATAGATTTAAGTGCCTTGACGAGGATTCAGTGAAATATCCGTCATTTGTGACGCCCTTAGGTCAATTCGAATTTTGCCGATGGGACTCAAAACTGCAACGAGGCGTCTAAAAGTTTTGAAAGAAGTTTTTAGATTGGTAAAAAATAAGTTGCAGTGACGGTTAGACAAGTGTGAATTTTTTACCATCAAAAGTCAAATATTTAGGATGCAATGTTATACCACTAACCATAGAATACATAGATGCGTCAAACTCAAGTTTTTTTGATTACAAATGCTAGCCTGAGCGTGGAACCCCAGAGAACTTCGGCAAAAGCCGAACAGCGTAGAACCCCAGAGAGCGGCCGCAGTGTCGCTACACATCGAAAATAATTCAGTCTGCCACAGATCGCAGAACGATGAGCGCATGTCTGTGTCGCTGTGCTCTCGTTTTGCATATGTATGCGTACACTCGTCGGTTCATGCTCAACCCATGATACAATTATACAAGGTAGTCCACTCGGCAAAATCATAGTCCCTTAATATAAGTGCGAGTGAAAGAGCGTTGTATAGTGAGTGTGAGTGAAACGACTACACAGTGCGTCGATTAACCCGCGCATCGTGCATGGGCCTAAAAGTTTCCTTAGTTATGACAAGAGTTGTAGTTTTTATAATTTAATTTTTATTAGTTTTGAATTTGACATTATTCTTTGTTTTTTTGTTTAACAGCTATTCTTTTGTTTAGGCTCTTAATTCTAAAGAATATACGTATTTTAAAAATAAAATTTTTTAATATTTACATTAATATCGACCTGCTCAGCGGCGTTTAACAATGTCTTCTTCACATTTTCTGTTATTGTAAATTTATCTTTTACAATATTTAAAAATATGAGTTCTAATTGTTTGATTTTGTTTTTAAATGTCGATGAAGGTTTTAGGAGTCCTCCATGCGACACCTCATCTACAGCCCAGAGACTGCTCCCACAAAGTTCTTTTTGTAATACACTTTGGTACATGAACAGACTTTACGCCTAGCACGTGCTTGCGACAACAACTGCAAAAAGACATTTTTCTTGCGACCACTGAAGGGTTAACGCTCTAAAAAAAATGGTCCGCACACAACCTTTCAGTTCGACAAACAGGCACGCACTGAAAATAAGGGACAAAAAATGTTTACTACTACTACTCGAGATTTCAGTGTTGAAAAGTGGAAAAATCGGGTAAAGCTAGATTTCAGTGTTGTCAAACGCAATTTTTTATTTGGCGCGCTGTTTGACTGCCCTGGTAGCCAAATATTTTAATCTAAACTCAAAAGTCGAGGAATATTCGGCTACTCCCGCGTATTCGAGTATCCAAAATTCGGCATTTGGTAACACCATCTCAAAATTGAACAGCTTCTTTTAGCCGGAAAAAGCTACTTTTAGCTATAGTCCCGCTTAAAATATTAATTTTCTTTTGTTAATTACTCAAAAACTACGAAATAAATCGCCAAGGCGCTGTGGTCGTGCTCGTGCAATTTTTCTCTTTCGTTTGATACCAAAATTATGTAGTTTAAGCGCGTTTTGGGCCCGAGTAGTAATAGTAAACATTTACCGAGGTGAATATCAATAGTTTTCGCCCTGTTTATTTAAAAAATGTGTTAGCCGTCTTGGGACTGCAGCAAAGCTGACTTAGTGGCGCGTCTTAACCAGGTCCCGTTAATGGGCCGAGGCTGCGCATCGTCGGAAACTAATGATAGTAGCACAGAATCTGAAGAAGAGCGAATCAATCCAATGATGTAGAGTTGCCAAAACGCAGATCTAGCTGGCAAATACAGTAACAACGAAGAGTCAGATTTGTGGTAAAAAATTTAGCCAGACCATCGAAGTGACGCCGCAGCGACAAAGTCCGAAAATTTTAACGGAATGCTCAACATAATACGAAAATTAGAAGCAGAATCCAAGGCCAACTGCGAGCGACTCCAAGCTCAAGCGCGACACGACGGCGCTACCGAACTAGGCGCCAGAAGCTCGCAGACACATGATGAGAAACAAAAGGGGTCGTTTGACTGTGTATGCAACTGGATCGGACAGTCGATTTTTGCGACGAAACTTTGAACAACGCATATGGCAACGCCAGGAAAAGTTTGCCATTTATCTTGAAGCAAAGATGACTTTGGCTCAAAATATAAATTTGGATACAGAGGAGCTATTGGAACAACTGATTAAATGCATTCCGTCGGATGCAATGGTGAAACCATGAATTATTAAGAAGAGCGCTGATAGAAAGGACTGGCGCTGTTAAAACTGCAACGCATTAGGACACATGGCCAAGGATTCCGATAAACCAAAGAGGTTGGTGAAAATTGTTAAAGAGGAGGAGAAATTACATAAACTCAAGGAATTGCTAACCGAAATCTATGATACAAGTGACCATCCTGGCAAAATTGTAGTAGTTGCCGAGCGTAAAAGTTGCGTAGATACTCTAAATGCCTTTATTGGGTCCTTTGTGCGCTGTGAGTCCATTCACGGTGATAAATCGCAAGCGGACCGAGAGCAGATTTTACGTGATTTTCGCAAGGGTATCTACAATATCCTGGTCGCAACCGATATTGCTTCACAGAATGTGCCATCTGTCAAGTATATGGTCAACTATGATTTCCCATGTACCATCGGGAGTTATCTACAACGTATTGAACCAAAGAGACCACCCGGCTCGTGTTAAGGATCAGTTAGTACATCAATAATGAAGAAATCAAGGGTGCCCGCTGGAATTTGTCTACATCCTGTTTTGAAGTCATATTTTGGAGTTAATAAAAGCCCATTGAAAATACATGGCCAAATTTTCTGTTTCGTAGTTAAGAATAAAATAGAAATTAGTTTTGAGTTAATCAAGGTAGCTGAAGAGTCTGAGTTGAAATATCGAGGCTAAATTTTTTAAAGCCTGTGGCTTGTGTATAGATTTAAGTGCCTTGACGAGGATTCAGTGAAATATCCGTCATTTGTGACGCCCTTAGGTCAATTCGAATTTTGCCGATGGGACTCAAAACTGCAACGAGGCGTCTAAAAGTTTTGAAAGAAGTTTTTAGATTGGTAAAAAATAAGTTGCAGTGACGGTTAGACAAGTGTGAATTTTTTACCATCAAAAGTCAAATATTTAGGATGCAATGTTATACCACTAACCATAGAATACATAGATGCGTCAAACTCAAGTTTTTTTGATTACAAATGCTAGCCTGAGCGTGGAACCCCAGAGAACTTCGGCAAAAGCCGAACAGCGTAGAACCCCAGAGAGCGGCCGCAGTGTCGCTACACATCGAAAATAATTCAGTCTGCCACAGATCGCAGAACGATGAGCGCATGTCTGTGTCGCTGTGCTCTCGTTTTGCATATGTATGCGTACACTCGTCGGTTCATGCTCAACCCATGATACAATTATACAAGGTAGTCCACTCGGCAAAATCATAGTCCCTTAATATAAGTGCGAGTGAAAGAGCGTTGTATAGTGAGTGTGAGTGAAACGACTACACAGTGCGTCGATTAACCCGCGCATCGTGCATGGGCCTAAAAGTTTCCTTAGTTATGACAAGAGTTGTAGTTTTTATAATTTAATTTTTATTAGTTTTGAATTTGACATTATTCTTTGTTTTTTTGTTTAACAGCTATTCTTTTGTTTAGGCTCTTAATTCTAAAGAATATACGTATTTTAAAATAAAATTTTTTAATATTTACATTAATATCGACCTGCTCAGCGGCGTTTAACAATGTCTTCTTCACATTTTCTGTTATTGTAAATTTATCTTTTACAATATTTAAAAATATGAGTTCTAATTGTTTGATTTTGTTTTTAAATGTCGATGAAGGTTTTATGAGTCCTCCATGCGACACCTCATCTACAGCCCAGAGACTGCTCCCACAAAGTTCTTTTTGTAATACACTTTGGTACATGAACAGACTTTACGCCTAGCACGTGCTTGCGACAACAACTGCAAAAAGACATTTTTCTTGCGACCACTGAAGGGTTAACGCTCTAAAAAAAATGGTCCGCACACAACCTTTCAGTTCGACAAACAGGCACGCACTGAAAATAAGGGACAAAAAATGTTTACTACTACTACTCGAGATTTCAGTGTTGAAAAGTGGAAAAATCGGGTAAAGCTAGATTTCAGTGTTGTCAAACGCAATTTTTTATTTGGCGCGCTGTTTGACCGCCCTGGTAGCCAAATATTTTAATCTAAACTCTAAAGTCGAGGAATATTGTATTCTAAGCTATATTTGTTCTACAAAATCAAGAAATATTGTAAACTCAACAATATTTTCGTTTGTTGAGAATAGTGCGAACAAAAGACTCAAAAAGCCCGCGTATTCGAGTATCCAAAATTCGGTATTTGGCAACACCATCTCAAAATTCAACAGCTTTTTTTAGCCGGAAACAGCTACTTTTAGCTATAGTCCCGCTAAAAATATTAATTTTCTTTTGTTAATTACTCAAAAACTACGAAATAAATCGCCAAGGCGCACGTGAGGTCGTGCTCGCGGAATTTTTCTCTTTCGTTTGATACCAAAATTATGTAGTTTAAGAGCGTTTTGGGCCCGAGTAGTAATAGTAAACATTTACCTCAAGAAGTATTGGCATCAGATTCGTATGTGTCACGGTGGCTGTGCCGATAGACTGCTCGCTTGGCGATCGGAATATCCCTGGTTCGAATCCCAACTCGATTATCGTTAACTTCAGAGGACGTTCCATCGACAATTACATTAAATGTCGATAGTGTTGTCCATACAAAAATAAAATACAAAATACAAAACTTTCTTTTTATTAATTTATTCATTTATTAAATTTTTATTTAACAGCAAGGGTATAACAATAAACATAAACAATAAATTATGTATCTTCTAATGCCGCCGGCTGTACTCCTTGAGACATCTGCAACACAAAAAATTAAAATTTGTCACTTCTATTTTTAAAATTTAGAAACTTTATTTGAATTATTTTGAAATGCATGCAAACTTACCTTTATAAATTTTTAATAATTTAAATATTTTCACTGTAATCTTTCACACTGAAATCTTTGACAACTGTCTTGTACGCAAATTTAAATCAAATGCAAAGAGAAACGAAAATTACAAAGCGACGCGTGCCGAAATGGTAAATGAAAACAACAATGCAATGTCCCGTTTGAACTTTGTTCTTTTTGTCTTCCTTTTTGTGGCGTGCCGAAAACACAGAGTATGCTTGGCCATAACCGACGATGCATGTAAAATTATGTGAAATTTACATATGTTTCACATCAAAAAAACATGCTTATTTAATGATCAATTTATGTATAAGTAACAAGTTATTGACAAATTATGTATATATAAAAAATATCAAAGAAGTTAAATTCGGCTATGCCGAAGTTTATATACCCTTGCAGTCCTTGACAATAATAATTTCACATGTTCAAAATTTGTTTTCTGCAACTCAATTCATTAATATACAAACAAAACAATTTTACTCTTCATACTATGTACAATTTGTTCTTCTTCTTCCCTCATTCCCTAAGCAAAGCAACGCACGCATACACATACAGTTTATGTAGCGTTGCGTCTGTGTGTGTATGCATGTGCTCTGTTGATTTGATGATGACGTAGTAGGCAGCAAGCAGAGCTGCCGGCAGCGATTGAACCGATTTATATAGACTGTAACTTGTGTTCTATTTATCCGATCAGGGTCAAATTTTGGGATCTGAGATTTTATATCAAATTCTATTATATTGGTAAATTTAATGGGGATACTCCAATTTTTGCAAAAATTTTTGTTCCAGAGTTATATGATATAGTAGTCCGATCCCAAAGATTTTCATACTTTATCTCACCCGGGTAAAAAAAAAGCTCCCAAAAAAAATTTCATCCCGATAGCTCTTAAGATGGCTGAGTAAAACGCGTACGCACCGACGGACAGACGGACATGGCTATATCGACTTAGCTTCTCATGCTGATCAAGAATATATATGCTTTATGGGGTCGGAAACGTCTCCTTCTGTGCGTTACAAACATCTGACCAATTTTATAATACCCTCTGCAAGGGTATAATAATATGTACATATATGGTAATAATGTTCAAATTTTTCCCTCATCCATAAGTAACAAGGGTATGGAAAAGCCGTCATGAAAATAAATATTATTTGATGCTGCATTTTTCCTATTCTTGCCTTTTTTTTTTTTGTGGCAATTTTTTTCAAGAAATTGTGTTTGCTCAACTCTTTTCGGTAGCCGAAGTGTTTCGATGACGACATTGGATAGTTCGGGCACCGTCGGCTGGTCTTTGCATGTCGACGCCGGCAGAATTTAATTCTGCCGACTTCGATATAGTCGACGATGCGGCGACATTGTCGACCGGGGACATTTGGTACTGGAGGGTTTATACTTTCGAAGATTTATTAAGTAAGCTGGTCATCTTCTATTATTATGAAAATATGAAGTGTCTTCTTGCAAATTGTATTGAAAACAAAATTAAGCTGAAAGCAGAACAGCAACAAATTGGGCACACTTTTTTTAAGACTGTCATAGGTAATTTTCGAAAGCAACTTTCTCAATGCCTTTAAAAATTATCGATATTTCTATATGTATGCGTTCAAGAATGGTTTGAGCAAAGAAGAGTGCATGGTAGAACTATCAAGGGAAATTGAATACTTTGAAATGTATCTATGTGCATATAAAGTCACCGTCTGAGGAGATTCCGATGCAAATTAAACCGGAAATGACACGTAAAACGTAGCCAGAAGTCTTTGGGCTTTGTCAAAAACATCTTACCACAAGTTTTGGTTTCCCCACCGCAGACCCCGCGCTGTGCACTGAAAAGTGTTTGCTCAATTTCCGCGCTCAAAGTCGATTAGAGGAAATTATTGTATGTCTTGTTGGCATGAAATCTGGTCATAAAGCAAAATTGTTATCTGGTTTCACATAGTAATGTGAGACGATGACTGTCTTTCCCTCATCTCTCCCTCACCCTTTTTGCCATAGGGCGAAAACGATTTCGCGTGTGTCAAAGGCTAAAAAGAGAAGGACTTGCGGGGACAAAACTATGGAGCTAACGGTGAAATAAACACCGACAGTTGTTCGGAATGAACAAAAAGAGGCAAGAGAAAATAACAACAGAAGCAAAACACAGGCTTAGAAGAGGCATAAACGAGTAGGAGAGTGGGACAAAAACAGAGTTGTCACCTGTCTATAAAAGACTTTATTTCTCTTCGTTGCACTAAAGGAATTTAAAAATTAATTTCTTTCAGGCAGCTTTTTTGTCATCTAGATCCAATCAGTTAATCTTTAAAAGAACGGAGAAGAGCGATGTGAGGGGGTAACTCTAGATTTAAAGTAAATCGGTTGTTGATCATGGATCGATGATACCCTTTTGCTTTCTGTCAAAATTAATCGAATGACAGTTTAAAGAGCCAAGGCATTAGGTCTTCACCTTAAAGTCTCCAACCCATGTTAACCCGAAAGTGTATCAAGATGCGAGAACTTGTTGACTTGACACACACTGCGTTGCGTTCTAGTCGGTTGTATATATTTCGTTATAATATTGACATTGGTGTCATGTCATTACGCCTAACATTAAACATGCGATGCGGACGACGACGACGCCGACATCGGCAAAGGAGCACATGGGAAGGATACCTGGGCTATGTGACATTAAAGAATGAAAGTGGAATTCCCATTCCTTGCTCCCAAAAATATCTACACTCATATATCCGTACACACACGACGAGTGTCAACGCCAAGCACACACGCACAGTCTCAAATAGCAAGAAATCAGTTAAGCCAGTCGAAAGGGCTCGACATTCGCCGGTTGTCTCTGTTGGTTGAAAGTTCCCCGCGAAAGTGATTTGCGTTGCCTGGATAATGATAAGCAAGCGGAAAAGATCTAAAAAACCATCCACTACACTGGAAGATCTTGAAGTCGAAGAGGATTTTCTCATAGACTTTGTTCAGTGCAACTTGGAGCCGGAGGATGGGTAATTTTTCCTATTTCCGTTATCATCCCTTTCAGCGTATTTTCATATTGTCCCGCTAGATTTCCGCAACAAAATCCTCGTCCTACGTGCTGCAATTATCAATTTTAATGGGCATAAATGTCAAGTCTTGGGTGGTAAAATTTATGCACGTTTCACGCATTAATTAGCATTGCATTCGTTTTACTACGCCAAGCCTTCTCCGACCACCCAACTCAACGCTACTCGACTCTTTCCATTTTTACAAAAGACTTTTATTGTTAGTGGCGGAGGAGAAAGAGGGGATAAGAAGAGAATGGGTGATAATGGAGCAGCCCTGTAAACTAATATAGTTTAGCGCATTCAGAACGCTCTAATTAAGTCATAAATGTAATCAATGAAACTTTTGATGACACGAATACGAAACGTAGCAACCTTATGACGTTCCTTTAAATGAAACGACGAAAACTCGAAGGCAGATAAAGTGAAAGTGAACATCGTGGAAATGCCACCCGCTTGTAACGTACTTTGTATAGGACATCCTCTGTAGGATGCACATATGGCAAACACTTTCATGTCTACCCCATCAAAAAGTCACAAATTGTGATTAAATAAGGTAATTTTCAGACACCGCTTAACTTAATAACCAAGAAGATAAGAATATCTTAGAAAATGAAAGTTTATCTTGCTAGGTTAGAGATTGCGACCTATTGAAATTTAAATTGAATTTAAACCATTATACAAATAATGTTAAACTATGTTTGGCATGGATAACCGTCTTTAAATTTTCATATAGGAATATTCAGACTTGTCACTTTTCTTTATACTCTCTTGTTATTGAACAAAATGTACAGCTCGATAAACCAAAATAGTCCAGATTCGATTCAACCAAGGTACTATGCGTTGATCTTCATTTCGGGAGCTTGAATTCCTTTAGAGAAGGAACCCAGAAGTTCTTGTTTTAATAATTTCTTTGGAAATTAAGCGATATAGTTGTCTAAAGTGTCCAACAAGAAGAGATTTAGTATTGTATCTTTAAAGGTCTCGGAGGAGATTGCGTTAATTCAGGCGGAAGAACAAACGCACAAACGGAGGGGGGCTATAAACACTTCTGATTGAAACTTTTGTGCGATCGGAGACGCTTCGTATCAGACTTTGCAGAGAATACAAGTATCTACTAGGAATTAGTCTTTGACTCTTTTTATTTCGAATTGCTTTGTTGGAGTATCTCACTTTTTCAGCCAATAAAATGACACGAAAATCTAAATTTACCCAGAACTGATGGATGAAATCGGTAGCAACCTTAATTTACGTAAATTGATCAACTTAGGCATCAAGAAATGGTATCCCCGTGTTCTCATTTCCGAACTTAATCAAAAAGATAAGATTTGATGTCAAATTTCAATGATGGCTAACTAAAATTGCATTTACAAATTTGATGAACTAATTGATTGATATATACGTTGTGATGGGTCTATAGAACGCTGCTTATGATAGGTTAACATTTTAAATAATATATATTTGTGTGTTGGAACAGAGTGTAGGTGCTTACTTCATTATTATGAAATATATTTTTGCCTGCGTATAATGTTTCGCATATTTGGAACTAGAATTGACTGCATTTAAAGCCTTGTACGTATGCAAAGAGTCAATATATATGTATATTAAACGATAAACAATATTTCACTCAATTTTATATTGCCTACAGGCATATCCCTTTGGGGGAACCAAGGAACAGCCAATTCATACACGCACGACTAAGTTGTAATAACAATAATAATATCTGTGTACTGCCATGACAAATAGGTGGGACATAAATCATTTTCGTGACCCCTGTAAATGTCTTCTCTCCCTCTAGAGAGACGTGGAGGCGGAGAGAGGCAGAATAAGAGTTGCATTGAAAGAGATCAGGGTAAAATAAATAAGCCCACCTAGTAGATATATGTAGATACAAACATATGTACTTCCATTTGAAAATCCCACCTAATGGCTTCCTTCCTTGTCGGTTTCCTTTCGCAACCCTTTCCTGTTCGTCAAGTTCAAACTACATTGTTTCTGCATGTGCTTGAGATTTTGTAGGTCAC
The DNA here is from genome assembly GCF_018151085.1 of Drosophila tropicalis. NCBI lineage: Eukaryota > Metazoa > Arthropoda > Insecta > Diptera > Drosophilidae > Drosophila > Drosophila tropicalis. The sequence continues at coordinate 186,976 of NW_027172877.1, forward strand.
ATTAGACATGACAGATAGATAGATGGCCTCCCCCCTTTCCGGCAATACTCAAAGCCGTAATTTATGCATGTGTAGAAGGGTTGACTTATTGATACGACCAGCACGACGACAACGAACACTATTGTACATATCCTTCGGATATTTCATTATCAATGTCAATGCTGATGGGGTGATGGTGGGGACCACCAGGGGGGATGGGAGGAAGAAGGAAATGTGCACCACCTTTACCACCTGTGTTCGCATATTGAAAATTTATTGAATTGTACTTTGATGACTTTCAACTATTACGAGCTACGATTTTCGTGGGGTTCGAATTGGTTTTTGGTTAACACATCAAAGACAACAACGACGTCAACATTGTTGCTGTTGAATGACTACAAATAAAGTGCTTTGTTGGCGTTTATATTTGATAGGGAAGCAAATTGCAAGGGCTAAATCTTAAATCAGACAATGCAAGAAATCAAACGTAGAATGCCAAGGTTTATTGTTTCAAGTTAATTGCAGATCGAATCAAGTGTTAAAACTTCAATGATTAAAATTTTCAGCATAATGCTGTGGCTTTATATAACCTGTGTAATTCTAAATCTTTTTTCTGATTAAATTGAGTACGTTCTCTTATTATAGAGACTTCTGTGTCAGCCTAGCCACATTTCCTCCTGATAAGCTGCTTATAACATCTTCTGTTAATCAGTTTCGTCTTGTGTTCAGTCATGTTCTTAATCATCAAATACCATTTGTATCGATCTTATCGCTTAATCATATTCTAAATAAAATCTGTTATCAACAAAGAGTGCTCAATTTGGACAAGAGAGCTGTATAAATCCATTCCAATTGAATTGAAATGTATAAGTGAACAATTCAATGAAATGAACAAGTGTGAATGTATAAGTGCTTCTCAGATCTTATTAAAAATTCAAATTAAATTAATTAAATGCACTGGATTGAGTGGCAAAACTTTAAAATGTGCTAAGACACTCGATTCAATTCGAATTTTCTTATTTAATTTGAAACATTTTAAGGCAAACAAGCATACAACTTTATCAGAAATGTATCGAAAAATAGGGAAGCTACAAGTGGAACAAGAGGTACAACAGAAAAACAGCACAAGTCCAGAAAACTTAAATTAAAAAAAAAATGTATTATTGAACTCGAGGAAAACAGTGTTATAGTTTGACCATAATCGCATTTATTCTTAATTTTTCCATTTATTTTATTCGTTTCGTTTTGAACATTGTGAACTCAAATAATTGTTTCTGTTATTCACGCAGCTCTTATTAAGCTGATTTATTTCAAAACAATGTCCCAAATGCTAGGATGTGAGTTGAAAAAGGCTTCCCCAAAGCTCTATCTAAAGTTTCTACCTAAATCATGGATTGGAGTACAATATATATTAGATAAAATATTCAGCTATGTATATCCAAGCGAAACTAAGAGCTTAAGTTCCCAATTGTGGAATTCATACTTCAATATTGGGTACAAAGATCAAGTTTACTTCAAATACGTATCACAAAGCCCCTGTAAATCGAAAAACACTATTGAAACGATTTTCTCTAGTATGAAACGTAAGGAAGGGCGGACGTTAGGTGCGCTAGTGTGCTAAAGGGAGTTATACGAGTAAGAGCGATATAAGAAGTGCCTATTATTTGGCTTATGATATTTATTGGTTTCTTAAGTAAGCCATAGATCAAATATAATCAAGTAATTGGATATCTATGACCTTCCAGTGATATTTTTTGTATACCCTTTTAGAGAGTACTTAGTCAGATGATTGTTACGCTCAGAAGAAGACTTTTCCCACCACTATACATGTATACAACTTAATTAATGGTTACCAAAGTGTATGTAACACGCAGAATGATGCTTATCCGACCCCATGGAGTACCTATAAATATTCTTGATCAACATCAACAGCCGAGTCGATTAAGTCATGTCCGTACGTCCGTCCGAATGAACTCCTAGTTTTCCAAGACTAAAGGAGATAGAGCCACCTCATTTGGTATGTAGATTCATGTATATAGTATTTACGGTGATCTAGTTTATTTAAAAATTCAGCCATTTCCACCCATTTCATTTTTTTCCTAGTTAAATAATTACTATTAATATATAAGAATTTAATTTAAACAAGCATATGTGATCCCGATGGCAGTTGTTGAGCCTATAACTAATACCATAACCTTAATCCCTTGGGGGGCTTAAATCAAATTTAACTGTAGAAGCACATTGTTGGCTCAGAACCAAGAGTTGTCTATAGTATCAACCAAAAGTCAGGCAATCTAATGTGGCCACAAAACTTTGTGCTGTCTTCTCAATGCTATTGTCTATATGCAGTACTAATTGTCAACTAAATATGACAATCATATTTAACTACTACTACAACCCTTTGTAATCTGTAGTCGTGGGTGTTTTAGCATTCTCCTTTTGTATTCATGGCCTGGCTGGCTTACTAAGGATACGCCAAAAATGTTTTATGAGACATGTAAGACATAGAAATGACTATTTACCATATATTTAAGTATCGCCCCTCCCCCTTCAACCGCTCACATGTAGTATGTTTGTCTATGGGAGTATCCCATGATATCTGCTAAATAGCCCAGCGAAAGTCAGACATTTTTTCTTCCTATCCCGCCCCACAGTTGGTCTCTCTCTTAGTTCAAGCTCCTCAACTGTGTGTGATGCATGTCTAGAATTACGTTAAATTGCTGGTGTTGTTGTTGCAAATCACGAAGAAATGCTATATGTGTAATGCTATATGGTGTAGACGAAACACAGTGGTTATTGTCGATAATGTCGAGAATCAAATAAAAATCGATTTAAGAGTTCAATTTGCTTAAATTGTATTAACATAACTTATAAACTTTTGTTGTCATTCCCTTTTTGTTTACCAAATTTATAGCATACCTTTTGGAGCAGATCTTTTGTGATAGCTTTAGATGTAAACTTGATTTTGATGCGATTAGAGCCCACTGTAAGACGTCTTTTTACATTTCGTAGCTGGTGTTTTGACATGAGCGTTAGGCATGAGGTGGAAGCGAACCGAAAATGGCAGTTTAAGCGACTCCTTGTCCTTGTGTTGTCGGTTAGTTTCGGGTGTTTTGGCAACAAAAAATAATAAAAGTAAGAAGAAAAAAAGCAATCCACCCAAAACGAAGAATTTCCCAGTGCTATAGTAACACACAAATTTATATGCAACTCCCCGAAAAAGGAAAAAAATACAGAAAAACCCCGTCTATCGACGACGACCTCATTCGTTACCAACAGTTACAAGCGCGAAATACACAGCGTCACGGTGTCCTGGCGGACCCATGTGGCAAGGTTCTTTGTTTTGTTTGTGATTTGTAATTAACCAAACAGCGAGGAAACAAAAACCCAAAACATAAAGCCACGTTTTAGTTCTTTTTTTACCACTCATTAACGGTGACTTTCAAATTGTCTTCTCCATCAAATTCAACAGTTTCAATTTGCCGCGCATTAGCGCTCGTCTGGAGCGTCTAATGGGCACCAATGTGGTCAAATTAACGGACAGAGCCTACATGGGAGAGTTGCGTCAACGTATTAAGGAGGATTACTGCAATCAGCTGCAGTCCCGAATCAAGGCCCGCGAGGTAAGTGAATAAGGGATGCCATGGCTAAAACCCCAAGCTAACAAACAAATGAGACCAATTTGTGTTTTTTGGGTAATTTAATTTTCCCCAATTTCACAAAATGAAGAAGGGTTTCCACAAATTCAAATTTTGAGTATTTTGTCACGTAAAAGAAACTTTTTCTGCCCTTTTTCTATTTTTGGTGTAAATTTATGTGTCGTCATAATACAAAGGCAGGCGGAGGACTTTATCATACATAGCTTATTTCTCAAGGACCTAAAATGTGGCTGAATGCACTCAAAATTAGAGGAGGTTATTAAAGTTAGCTAAAAGTCAATTTAACTGTAGTCATTCAGCCTTGTAGTTTTTTTTGAGTGTATGACGTTTATAGTGTTAACTTTTGCTTTAAGTTTCTGGTGAATAGTCTACTTTTAGTCACGCCCTCCAAACACCTAAAAAGTTTTCAAGTCACGCCCATAAACCTACGCCCGGTCTTTGTAGGGACAAAACAATTGAATTCAATGAGTTCTCAACATGAAAATGCCACTAAAATCAAAGCTGTCAAAGTAATAAAAATTTCGGCCCTACACTGCGATTAACTGTATTGATTGGTTTATGTAAGAAGCGAGATTGGGTTTCTAAAAATCAAGAACTTAAATAGACTTTTTCGTTCAGTGTAGTCAACTACCAGTCATTTGATTTCCTTATGTCTGCGAGACATGCAAAGTGTAAACTATATAAGTACTTCATTGCAGAGGAAACAGATACTTAGAGAGATTTGTCTGTCCTGATAGATATTTACAGCAAATTGCAGTTGAATGTAATGGAAGGTAAAGTTTCGAAAGAACCCATTGCATTTGTGCGCAATGCAGGCTAAAAGAAAAGGTGTCAAATGGGGGCGTAAGGATTGTGTTCCACCATTTCTCCTCAATTCCACCTCATCCATCATTTTAGACCTGCAGATGGTTTCGATAGTAACAGCAGATGCTTGCCAGAAAAATTTTATCAGTATTTTTACGATTAATCATTAAACTTGATTAATAAAACGTTCTCCTTATTTCGATATAGATAAAAGAAGTGGAAAGAGAACGCATGTTGATTATTGAGGGGAAAACAGATGTTATACCCGATGAACTAGCCGATGATCCCATATTTATGGTCAACAAAGATGCCAACTTGGAGATACAGAAAGAGCGTTCCAAGGTGCATATATAATTGATTTTTTCTTAAGAAATAGAATAGTAGTTTAATAGTTTGCGTCCTCTCTGTATTCCCTATAGCTCAAGACCAGCCGTGAGAAGAACGCCGAGCGGCTCAAGCAGCAGGGTGTCAAATGGGAGCGGGAACGTCTTCAGTATGCCGCCAAAGAAGCTGAACTCTTGGCCAAGAAAAAGGAACGTAAGCGGCAACAGAAATTGCTTGTGGAAAAATATAGATTGGAGGATGCCGAAAGGGGAATGGATCTTTTGCGGTAAGTCCATGAGACTAAGAGTTTAATCTATATTAACTTTGTCTTTGAGTGTAAGCACCACGAAAACAAAAACAACAATTAAATATAATTCTGTTTCTAAAAGGTCCATTTACAGTAAGGATCTAGGCGAATCCTTCCGCTATCAAAAATTGAAATGAAAATAATATATCAGCAAGATTTTAATGACATATTTAATAGAAAGATAGTTATGGTTGGCTATAATATTAACTAAATGTTTATGTATTTGTATTAAGGCAAAACTAGGGCAGGCTGAGGGAACATAAGTGCTCAGTTATTTCAAATTTAATTTCAATTTTCCAAGTCCTACAAAGGATTTCTTGTGCTGATAGAGAAAACTTGTGCTTTTTTTAGTTGAAGCTGCTTCTATTTGTTGCACGACCATGAATTAACATGTCCTCTTAGATATGTTAATATGACAAACTACTTACTAATCTCAGTGAAGTCTCAGCATTCCTGCTGGTTGATTCCTTAACCAATTCTCGTATGGTACTTAAATGTATTACAAATGCTGAATAGGGATTCCAGGGAGAGGAAAATAAACCCAATCTTCGTTTAGTGAATTAAAAACATGAACTGATTTTATTTACACATACGGAGTTTTTATACGAACTCTTTAGGCTAAAAAACATGTTCTTCTGGTGAAACTCAAACCCATATGTTCGAGGGTTAACCTTTAGGCTCGGCGTGGGTCATTTTACATCCTGCCGTTGTTATGTTCGAGATTGGTTTAAAATTGTTGTAGGGGCTAACTATATGCTAGGGTTGTTGCTTTGTGACAAAGTAACTTGTATTAGATATAGCTTTAATGCATCTGATTTGGTGAAGTTGCGTTGATTAATCTAAAACAAACGCAGGACTAAATTTAACTACTTATATATTTATTCTGCTTTAGATAGTCGACATCTAATCGCATAAATGTTTCGTATACTTGTGTTTCATATTGTATTCACGTTTCCTTAAAGACATCCTTATTTTAAACAATTAAGTTTTGTAGCAGTTAAATCAAAAGAATAAGAATGCAGCAACATTATGGAAAGACCTTTGTATTCTTTTTCCCCAGCGATACTGAGAATTAAAGTGAAGCGATGAGCCAGGGGCTTTTAAGGATTTTGGGGTAGGCGTTGTTGGGGGATGAAGTAATAAACATAAAAGTATGAAAAAAGGTTGCAAATGAATTTCCGTTAGTTGACATTTCTTATACGCTATATTAAATACTGAAAAAAGATGATAAATCGAAATTTAAGCCGAAAGTATGCATATTAATGATGAAATGAAATCTATACGGAGTAAAGTTTGCTGAAAATATTTCAATCTAGAGTAATTGAGTTTTACTTTAAGAGGAATCGTTATTTATGTTGCTTTTATTTTTCCCTAATTTTTTTATTCGCATAACCCATTTCGCATGAGAGTAAACAAAAGTGATAAGACCCCAGCCTTGGCCTTAGAGGCGCTCGCGAGCTTCATTAAAAGTGGGAGGAGAAGGAAAAAAGAAGCCTTATATGCCAGCATAGTCCATTAATATGCATGAGTTGAATATTCACAAATCGTGGCTAATGAAAACTTAACTTTTCGTTCCCTTCCCCCTTCCACACAACCTATATAGCATCGAGAACGAAGACTGGCGTGACTGTGAACAGAGCCTTCAGCAGTTCCTTGAGCATGAGCGTGCCAAAATGAAGGAGCGCTCCTTGCGTACACCTAAGCCTTTCTCATCGGATCCAATGGATATACAGAATATTGTCAGAGCCAGGTGTGTACCCATGTATATCTAAGCACAACTTTCTTTTTATAAGCTCGGGTCTATCGATTCCGATCTAGGCAAAAGTTCCGTGAAACTGAACTTAGAATTCGCAATCAATTGGACGATAAATCTAAAGATACAAAGGTAGTAAAACCAACTGTAGTGGCCTCTCAACTATCTGAGCTAATGGACGAAATGGATGCCGAAGCTGATTTGCTGGCAACAAGTATGGAACTGCAACGCGAGCCATCGGTGTCCACTGCTGAATATCCTGGTGTCTTGCAATCAAAATATATGGACGATGCCACCGATATATCCGATGACACAATACCCAGCGAAGATGCCATCAGTCTTACCTTGGCCAAGCAACAATATGCCGAGGAACTGGAGGCTGAGATGGAAGATGAATTCAATCGAGGCCTATTAATCTCCAAGGAGCAATACGATCAATTGCGTTTCGAAGACGAGAAAATTGTGGCTCTTAGAAATGCCAAGGTGAGTGAAGTGGATGAAAGAGAGAAAACGAATAACTCCAACTAATTTTCAAAATCTCTCTCAGGACATATGTGAACTGTATCAACTGGCCGAGGAGATAATTATGGGTGAAATCCTAGATGAAGTTCCCGAAGAAGGTGAAGAGGAAGCTGCCGAGGAACAGGAATTGGACATTGTTAGTTCTGAGGTTCAACCTCAACCTCAGGCTCAGACTCCGGCTTAAGCAGCAAAGGGTTCAAAAGGATTTAATTTTTTAATTTTACATTTTCATTTCAAAGGTTTTTGTGTTTGCTCCTTTACATTTACTTTTCACACATATTGTGTGCAAATTTCGAGTCATAAATTAGAGATTAGAAGACAGATTTTGGGGGGAAAAAACAAGCTGTCAAATCACGTCAATGGAATGTTTAATTAAGAATGTAACCACCACCTGGAGATAATGTAATCAGTATAAACAAATATATAAAAAATCCACAAAGTACGAAAATAAACCACAAATATTTGCCCAGTGATAAAGAATCGAATTGAGTTATCAATACAAATTACTTCGCTAATTATTGTTTTTATCCAATATATTTGATGTCTACCCATTTACGTAGGTTTTATTTCGATTCTATGACTTAATTGGTCGTTACGATTACTTGGATTGGGGTCAAACTAAGTACTAGTTGCTTGGCAAATACTAAATAAATATATAATGGTAATTAGATGAGGTAATTTAGTCATCATTTTACTTCATAGTCGAAGTCAGGCGAACCTGACGATTTGTGACGCATTTATCTGTGACGATGGTCAATGATTCAGCAAAGGCAGAAGGATTCGATTCATAACTGATGCAACTTAATCGGGCTCAAAAGCTTAAGAGAGAAAAAAAAAAGAAAATTATAATACAGATATGTCAAAAGAAAATTGAAAACGACTGAAGAGACTAAAAATAGATATGCCCTTGGCCAAAAATATATTTAACTTTGCTTCGCACCGCAGCAGCACTTCAACTTTATATATTTTTTTTCTGTACAAATTTCTTATTGGTTTTCTTTAGTATCATCTCAAGTTTTTTATTTTAACTTTTCTGTTGTTGTTTCGGTTGCCCGTGGCAATCGTCAAGCCCATTCCGCAACCCTAGAGATGCTTGTGTTCTTTCGAGGAGCCCTCTGTTTAAAAAACAAGTCAAAACAACAAAGCGCAAAGAGACAAATGCAAATCATGTGGTAGATGGTGTTGAAATATGTGTGTCCTGACTGGTTGGCTCTTCCTTTGCCATTACTCGCAGCTATTGACTTTAAAGTGTCGGCCTCATCGGTGCTTGACATCTGTGACATCTTGTTCCCTATCTGTCACCACATTTGTCCCATATTAAGTGAAATATTCTTGTTTGCGGCACATGTGGCTGCTTCTTTCAATAATTTAAAGTATTTGTTCAATTATTGTGGCGAAATTTTTAAGCAACCAATTTGCAAAACTTAATTAGACAAAAACTAATAATCTTAATTGGTACCAAAATGTATGGCATCCTGTGGTTTCTGACTACATTCATGTGAAACTCTTTGAAATAGTATAGAAGGGCAATAGTTTCAAAGGACAAATGTCTAGGATGCATATGCTAAAACTAGTTGTGAATTATAAGTAAATAAAGCGAAAAAGGGTGCAACTGAATATAAATCTCAGGACAGTACAGAGAGTATTATAAACACAGGTCAATCAACCCATTCTCTCTATTTTGGTACTAATTATTCTCCAGTTATATGCGCCATCATAAAGGGTAATCAGCACTGTGAGATTTATGATGACACTTCACGCGGCCTATATACCCAAATAAAAGACCAAAATAAGAATCATAAACTAAAAATAGACAACGAGTATTTTGGAATAACGCCAAAATAAAATGATTCAGATATGTACTTCCATGTACGCAATAAGGATTCGTAGTGTCAAAATGTGTATGCAAGGATTTCCGCGTCGCCATTTAAAAGAATGGGGGATCGTCCCACGCTATTCTTTTATAATACCAAGAACAAAATGACGTGGCTCCCTGGCTAAATACAGAGTGTGAGTGTATTGTCAACACTTCGGATGACCCACACCCACAGTGGCTTAGTGGATGCCCTCCACACCACCGCGGACGGCAGTTGCGCTATCTACTGTGACTTTTACTTTTGGCTGCCTATCTTTTTGGGCCTGAATAATTGCAGGTATTTCTTTTTTCTTTAAACATTTTTCATAAGGCAATATCGTGAGCCCGCCAAAACGAAGGAACGCGCCTTGTAAATGCGACGAAATTTTTCATTGATAAAAAACCACCCCCCCACACACACACACAAGGTAGTAGGGGATGGGGTTGTGTGAAAGCTTACAAAGCTTTTTACGCAATTTTTTTGGCGCCCTTACTTCGGGACCGCTCGGCCACATCGGCTCGAGACTCCGGAACGTGGTCGGCGACTCGTCATTCGCATGTGCGTGGCCTCTTATAAAAGGAGCCTGGGTTCCTAGTCAGCCACGCAGTGTTCAACAAGTAGTAGGAGCAACAGTTAGCCACGACTAACGACCAGCGAACCAGAGTCGTTTAGTTGGCCCTCTGATATCAAGGCAAGAAGTTCAAAAATAAAAACGGCCTAAAAGAATAATCCAACAAGAACAAGTTCCGTTAAAAAAAAAACTATAAAAATCAAGTGAGTTAAAGTGACTGAACACAATTAATTATATAATAAAAAATCAAGATAAGTCCTGCTAAGGACATTGTTCCATTTAAGCGGTTAATGACGCGACGGGAAATCTTAAAAATGCCGTCGGTTTCGTCATTGAAGAATTGAACAATAAAAATAGTAACAAAATAAGTTTAGCTGTGTCTCTGAGGAATAAAAAAAAGGTTTAAAGAGTTTGTCATCTAAAAATCAAATTTTGAAAGACATTCAAATATTTTTTGGTGATGCAAATACAACACAATTTAGGCGAATATTAAATTGTGTGTTTGATTCAAAATGGACAATTTTTAATAAACTTTTTTAACTCTAAATAGAACTAGAGTCCATTTAATTTATTGTTAACATTTAATGAGGCGAAGTCGTTTTTTATGGGATCTAAAAGTAAAAACTAAAAAAAAACTTTATGTTGGGTTTTTGAAAATGTTATGGTCAAATAGGGTTTTAAAAGTAGTTTTGAAACATAATAAATAAATTAAAAATCTGCTTATAAAACATAAAGGACATGGATTATTATCATAGATGTCCTGTCTTGCTGTAATACTTTAAGAAAAGGAAAAAAAGAAATTAATCATATGCCTGGCCACTCACAAATAATGTAGCTGAAATTTAAGGTTTTCTTTTCCAACTTGCAAATATTTTATTATTCTCTTTAACATTACTTTTCCGAAATGAAAAATATTTATTGCTTTTCAAAAGATTATCTGGATTTGTGTCTAATCGAGCAAGTTGGTTGATTAAAACAAGAAAATGTTAATTGAAATCAATTCGATTAAAGTCACTTTAATGCTGTATAAACAATAATTTTGATCGTGGGAGAAAAGTGAAATATTTTAAATGCCAACAGCTTGCAGCAAGGCCAGGTAAGAAATGAAAAAGGCAAAAAAACAATAACTAGAGAGAGAGGGGGAGAGGGGGTGAGATAGAAAAGCAAGACACATTGGTAAATAATAAAGAAAAACATAAATATTTGCGCAAAAAATGTTGTCAAGCATCGGCATTCACCTATTATGTCCTCCACCTCACGATGTTCACCTTGGCGAATCCTTCGTCCGGTTTCACGAACCTGAAATATTCCAAGAAAGAAACGTATTGGGAAAAAAAAAAAAAAATGCAATGCATTCGATTCCATCAGAACCGAATCCCAAAGGCAATTGATTGTGTGTTGTGTGTGTGTATGTGTGTGTGTGTGTGTGCATTATGGACGTATATAAGAACCTTAACCCAACGATACCCCACCACCGATGGGGATCAAATTTGAGACCGCAGGCAATGAAAACTCCCCTTCTAAGATCTCAAAACGGCTACTTCCTTTGCCTTGTTTATTAAACCGCAAAAACAAAAGAAAAATTGAAAGCCAACCCGACACTGACATTTGAGTAGCAGTTACATGGCTCAGGTGGATGTGAATTTTCCATTTTTTTTCATCTTGTCCTTTTTTTTTTTTTGGGAGTCGTAACAACAGACGATGTGTGTACCAGAGCCCAAATTGAATCTCTGCACCGAATTGGGCTACATTTACAGTGGCTTAAAGTCTCACGTTTCAAGATGTATAAGTGCCTTTGCCTATTTGTTAGGCCGATTTAGCTACGGCTTTTTTATTACTCCTAATGCGACATTAACAACTGTGAGTCGCTTGATTTTACCAGAAAGAAAGACAGAAAGCTGACAATGTTTCTTTTTAAAAATAGAAATTCAAATGAAAACAATGTTATAAATAATAGATTTTTAACTACCTATTTAGTTGCTTAAGCAGTTACATAAAATTGTTTATTGAGATTGATCTAGAAGCTTCTAACTTGACGCCCCAAGGTGATAAGTCAGACATCAAATTGTTGTTACTAAAATTTAAGTTCAATCTAGTATAAAACTGACTTTCTTTCTCCCCTGCCCTGATAGTTAGAGTTCCTTTATCTTAAATCTTAAAATAGAGCCTAAAAAGTCAATCTATCCTGCTTTGAATCCTTGTAGAGGGCATCATAAAAGGAAAGCTCGAAGAAGGTTTCGCTTCGCAACTCAAAGTTCTTGTTCAGCATCAACGGCCAAATCAATGAAGTCATCTCCGCCTGTTCGTCTTGATTAGTGCAACGTTTTCTCTCACTTCAAAAGCTATTCGAATAAGTTTGTAACTCATCGGATAAGATCTTTGGATTTCCTACTATAATATAGTAATCCATAGAAATTATGGTTGGAAAAACATTTCTGTTTTTCTTCTTTCTTGTTGTAGCTCAGCCAAATTTATATTTGGATGATGCTTAATATTTTACATTATTTCTTCAATTTTAATTCAGAAATTAAAATTTAAAAAATTAAAAATTAAAATTTAGAAAATTACAATTTCCTACGTACTCATTTTTCTTTTTTATCGAAACAAAGACAAGGATGCTTAATACGTGTAATTAAAGATATAAAATTTATTTAGTCAATTTATATTTTTAATTTTTTTACCCCCTAATGGTAAACATTTTTGCCTTTAGCATTTACTGTTCGTTTAGCTGACACACCATGCGTATGCGTAATACTTAAAAGACACTCACACCTTTTTCCAGTTTACACAAAGGTAAAATTAAAAAAATGTGTAAAAAATATAAAAAATATAGTTTTTTCTTTATAATATGAATTGTTAGTTATAAAAACTTATGATTCCTTTAAAAAGGAAGGTCCGACATATTAGCCAGCCAAACTAGTACCTAACAAACACAATTTATGGTGAAACTGAAACGGGATACTGAAATTCATTTCTACTATATATACATACATACATATATGCTGATTAGATAAACATGAAATAGTTTTCAACGCCTTAGAAACACAGATAATTTTAGGTAAAGCATCGCAAATATCTTAGAACTTGTTTTGAAGGTTCCTCCAAAAGACATGGAGAAAAGGCGGGTGGTTTTGCTTAAAAATTGCTTTTATATCATTTAATTGCCTTTAATTTTATAATTTAGGGAATTTAATTCACTTTCTTACTTTCCTTGATGTATTTTAATTGAGGCTACATTAAAAACTTGTTAGATCTAAACATTTCAAACCTCTATCTGTAATATTAAAAATTTCAGAAAAAACAACATTAGACCATCCGAAAGGGAAATTTTTTTGTTCAAGGACAGCGTATCAGATGATCAGTTCATAATCTGAATAGAATAACCCACAATTTACTGAACAATTGAGCTTCTAGGAAGGCATTGCCAAAGACTTTGAGGATGTGTACTCATTTGAGATATATCTTTCATAATCTATGCTAGAAATTTTAGCATTTCATCCTCTAAGATTGAATTATTGATTGTATTAAATAGTTAGGAGCACTTTCGGAGTAAACCAGTCCCAGACCTGAACAGATGAGTTTAATTCACCTTTCCCTTTTTTCCTTAACTCTATAGAAATTCGGCAGATGCTCATCGAACCGTAATAAATGTCAAATTATGCAATAAAAATTTACCCATTATTATTTGGCAGGTGTCAATCGACTGCCTAAAATGTGCAAAACCAAGTACATACCCACACAAACTCACTGACACACACACACACATGGATAGATACATTATGATTACACAACTGTTAAGCCAAACTAATTTGGTTTGGAATAACTTGTCATTGGCATTCCCACTTGCTAGTTGGTTTTCTCAGTAATTTCTCCCCCATCCGCTCTCTCCTCACCTGTTCCAGCAGTAATTAAACTATTTGTCATGTTAGACTAACTAAAGCGGTCGAGCTTCCCCCCTTCCTGGAGGGGTTTTTCTTTGTATTTAGGGCTAACAATTAGCTTTTTGGGCCAGTTAATGGACAACACGAAAAAAAAAAACCGCACACAAAAAGGAAAACTAAGGTGAGACAGGCCGTTACATCTGGTAACAGCAGCAAATATGGAGGACTCGCAGCAAAATTAATTTCATTTCACCTAAGGGAAAACTTCGAAATAATGACAGCAACAACAGCAGCAACAACAAACGCCACAAATGGGTGTAGGTGTTCGTTGGTCCTTATAATTTCCTTTTTTTTTTTTGCTTTTTCCCCGTTTTCTGGCTTTTCGTTTATTTTTTTGTTTAACGCCGGCCACTTTCGAGTTTTTGTGTCAACAAGTTAATTAAAGCATTTTGACAACGATTCATGTTTGCGGCTTCCATTTGCCAATAGTTAACACTTAGACGCACTCTAAATACCTTGTAATTGAGCCCACAAATTGTCCGACCATGATAACTTATCCATCCATAAGCAGATTCACCCATTGGGATGACTTTTTGACAGTTTTAACTTGATTCAATTTTGTTGACCAATAGTTTTTACCATTCTAAGTTTCTAAAACTTAAGCCTTCAAAGCCTTTTAATCTTCTTCTTGGTCAATTTAAACGTTTTCCAGTGGCAAATAGTTTGAGTTTGACAAATTTCAATCAGATGGAATTGTTTATTTAGTACTCTAATTAGTAAGCAAAGAAGACTAGAAATATATTTTTGTTGTTTCTGTTACATAAATATTATTCATTAGCCATTTAATTTGCCATTTCCAACGAGGACAGGATATACAGGATATAGTATAGACCCTAATCGCAAAATAAATTGTGTGCCTAGGGGGGCAATAGAAAAATGGCCAACTACTAATTGAAAAAGTTTATTTTTCAGTTACAATATTTTTCTTGCTTTGATTACACAAAATTGAATTAAAGGTAAACATGTGGACCCAAAATAAAAAATAAATAAAATAAAAATAAATAAATAAAATGGCAAATGTTTCTCAAAATTACAACCTTTTTCGATACGAGTGACAGAACTCGTTGGGCCAATTTATGAAAATTGAAGACAAATCGAAACGTGAAAGGAAATTTCTCGAAATGTAAATGAATGTGACATAAAAATGTTCCAAAGACTCGAAACTCGAGTGGGCGTGTCTGCGGGATTTCATGGTTCATTTAAAGTGCTGGAACAAATTTGGTTTAATAAATTTCTAGGCTGAGCCCTCGAAATCATTTAACAACTTTATCTCATTAGCTCAATTTTCACTTGATTTTCGGTTTCTTGTCTGCTGCTAATTTTTGTGAAATGCAAACATTTCTTTTTTCCTTTTTTGCTTTGCGGTTGGTGTTTAACATATTAGGCCAGCAGCAACCGCAAGTGCCAAAAGTTCTAGCCAACTCATTTATATTGTTCACAAGTAAAAGTTATTAAGAGAAAGGGAAGCAAAACAAAAAGATGAATATAAAAACAAAAAGAGTCCATAGCATGACATGAAGGCAGGGGACTAAGACTCATTCTGGGTTTTGAGCTGCGTTTATGGGCTTGCAACATCCACAGCGAAAGAGTTAAGCCGACCGACCTTCTGTTCAAACAGTTGCCTCTGCCCCTCCCCCTGCCCCTACGACACGTCGGCTATCCCATCCTTTAGGTCCTCCCGTTCGACCTACACTTAATTAAATGAAATGAGAACACGTGAAACAAAAACAAAACATTATCCGCGCACAGTGATCCTAGACACAGAATTATAGACTAAAAACTTTCACAATGTGAAGCCAAATAGGAGAAGAATTTAAATTTTAATTGTGGTCGCCTAATTCTTAATGTATTTTATTTATTTTTTTGAATCCGAGCACTACAAGTACAAGTACTGCTTAATTGTTGTGCTAGTCGAACTAACACTAAAAGTATTTAGTTACATTTAAAATAGAGCAATTCGATTAATATAGATTTTAAATGAAATACTAAAATAGGTCTTTTTCAGGTTTTCTAATTGCTATCACATAAAAGTAGTTTAATTGGTAACAAATTTCCAAACTCTTGACAATTCTTGACACTTTTAAGTACCTTAATCGATGTTGTGAGATTCTTTAAAAACTTGTTCAATCGAAACAAATATGTTTACTTTTTGTCATTTTTTGTCCAGTCGAGAATATAATCCTAGAAAGTTCTGTAATCCAGGCAGCTGGCATTAATATTATTACAAAAAAGTTATTTTCCTAATACCTCGTCTAGTTAAGTCACATTAATTTGAAATGTCTGAGGAATCCTGAATGCTGCTTGAAACAGATTGTTATCTGTATCTTTCCTTATATCTTTGGCTTACTGTGACTTTCTTTAGCCTTATTGGTTACGTTTCGACCTAAATATCTTAGCTTAACATTGTTCTTGATTTAATATAAGAATATTTCAGGTATTTGTTCTTGAATATGCCCTAAAAGGGGCTAAATCCTTCACCCCATTGAGAATGGTCAGTTTACTACAACCCGAAATTTAGCTCAAAAATGAAGAAAAACAATTATAAATATTCTTTATAGTTTACTTATTAACATTTCTAATCATTTCCTATTGGTTGTTCTGTAAGTTTGTCTTCAAGTTCAATCGAAAGAGAGGCGCGCTTTTAATACTTTTATGTCTGATTGAAAGTTCATTACAAAAGCGGATATTAAAAATGAATTACCAATATACATATATATATTCATCGTAAATTGCAAGTTATTTTATATATATTAATTAAAGAACAAGAAGGACCTTAAACTTTTTAGCTAGCATTAAACACATAGACCACCAGAACCCATTAACTTTTTGCTTGCTTCGCTTGTAACTATTATCAAACGTTTCTACATCGTGAAAGAAAACAGAAGTGATAAGTGGAAAGAGATAGACAACAACCTTATATAAACAGTTGGATACCTTAGTCCATATTTGAGTTTTGACGTCAAGTTAATTTCATGTTAAATGATGGTTGAACCACTGTAAAAGGAGGCTGTGGATGTAGCTAAACGTGAACGAACAGCGAAAAGTTGTCTAACCGACGCCTTGTCGTGGATCCCATTCAGTTTTCTTCACATTATTTTTTTGCTGCGTGTTTATGTTGGAGCCGCATTGTTTGCTTAAACACAAAGAGTCGCCCACACGCAGACACGCAGTAAATGAGGGGGAGTATGGCGGTAAGGGAGGGGAAAACGGTAGTGATGGTAATTACCCTCATGTACATACATCTCCATTTATGCTTGCGTTTTTTCACCACCTCTCAACCCACCCATTCGGGTTTTTTTCTTCTTCTATTTCTCAGCTACGATAACGTCTAATCCCGAGAACAACAGCAAAAGCACACAGAGCCCTCTCACATAGACAGGATAAACATGAAGCCCGACATTTTAACGTTCTGCATCCTGGCAACAACGATCTTGGGCAGCAGCACGCGTCATGTCATTGGCTTTCTAACAGTGGGCGGTGACGTGGCTGGTGGAGGTGCTGGGGGTGGAGCAGCTGCAGCACCACTAACTATGCCACAGGAACAACAACAACAACAGCAGCAACAGCAGCAACTGCAACAACAACAGCGATTGCAGCATTTAGCCATCTTTGGCGGAAATCAACCAAGAGGACATCCGCAGACACATTCCCCTTTGGCCACATCGTTCTCCAGCTCATCGGCCATGCAGGATGCCCAAGAACGTGCTGTTTATGATCCTGGTGATGGTAAGTGCAGAGCACACAGATTGAATTACTTCAAGGGATTACACCAAATGCTGCTTTTAAGTCTTGAGCAGCAAACTCTATGAAGTAAGCCAAAAATGTCCTTTCCCACAAAGTGAAAACAAAAGAAAGAGAAGAGAAGAAAGAGAGAGAAAAAAGTGCGTTGTGAATTTAGCTTTGCCGACTTTTAGGCGACCAGGAACAGTGCAACACACACACAGAGACACATACTTGTTGTATATGTATGTGTGTAGGTACACATTTCCGGTCATTGCACAATTCCGTTCAAGTGCCTTAATCGTATCCATCTGTCTGTCTCTTTTGGCTCGGCCCATTCATACCGAGTTAGTTTGATTTTGGTTGTCGGCACTTAACACGCCCACCAACAAAATTGACAAAATAAAACCAAAAAAAAAAAAAAGGAAACCGTTTACCAAAATTTTTGACGCATTTCATTTGACGTTTTACGTCAGCCATGGTAACGCAATCTGCTTTGACAACATACACGGACGTACCTTGTCCATTCCAGCCAGAGAGAATTTGCTGGCAACAAAATCAAAATTGCGTTTTTCCCTTCTCGTATCGAATTAATAATTTGAACGAACTTCAAATTTCCAATTCGATTGTGTGTTTGGGGAGGAAAAAGAGGTTTTTGGTGAATATTAAATGGTGTGGAAATTATTCGAATCAAAATTTTTCAAGTGGGTCTACCCAGTTAAATGAATTTTAAACAAAGTTTCTGCCCACTTTCCCATGGGAGTGGATAATTTGTTAATTAAAACGATTACTTCTCTAATCAGAAAATCACCAAAAACTTGTGTCTAGTTGGCATTCGAAATTTATGAGAGAGTTTTTTGACTTTTACTGCCTCTTACTGTCATTCCTTTCATTCTGAGTCTATGCTGGTACATCGGCTCTAAAAAGAAAACCCGATACGAGTGTTTTCAGGAGAGCTCTAGAAAAAGTCGAAAAGCATCCGCCTTTCTCCCCACACACACACACACACACACAGAGAGAGGGGAAGCCGCCTGGTCATTCAAAACTCAAGGTACCCAAGGACAGTGACAGACAGGAATGCCAAAATGAGACAAAAGCCAGCAAAAGTCTTTGGTTCCAGTGAATGAACGAATGACTGACAACCTTTGGACAAAGATGGCAATATTACGGTTATGGGATGGGACTTCAAGAGAAGCAGGAGGACTAGAAGGAGAAGCAGAAAACTCATTGCCGCCAGTCAATTTCCGCTACTTTATGAAAAAATAAAAAAATATTTTTTTATTTTATATTGTATAAGCCGCAAAAAGGCAGACAGACAAACAACAAACAAGCTGCAAACTATTCAAAAACTTTCAAGATGTCAGTGCCCAACAAAAAAAAAGAGCTCCGGAAACTTGTTGAAAGAATATGATTTTGCGGTCGGGATTAGTGGCGAAAGTTGAGGGGTCGCCAAGAGTACAAACAAAAATATTAAAATCACAAATAATTCCACACTAAGTAGGTACTTTTTGGTTTGCTCATTTCATGGCAGAACTGCTCCGTGCCCTCAACTCTGAGCAGGAATTGGGTTTAATGCCCCAAGAGCCAGACTATGCGGATACCGTTTACAATGAGTTGGAGGTGGCCAGCAAAGTGGATATGCTAAAGAAGCTGGAGGATGATTTACGTGCCGAACAGGAGCTAGTCGACAAATCCGCTTTGCTTATGAAAATGCTAGAGGTGAGTTCATCGGAAAATTGCAAATTGATTGTTGGGTAAAAGGAAGTAATTTTACGCCCAACTAAAGTCATTAAATCTAAATTAAAACGATATAAAAAGACGAAATAAATACACTTCTCTTAGGATCCCTCGTTGGAAACTCTGCCCCTGGTCTATGTTGAAGAGGATGAACCCGTTGTTACTTCCAATGATGCTGATGATTATGCTGGTGAAATCGAGAATGCAGTCCAGGGTTTGGTCTTAGGTCAAAGTAAATCGAAACGTTCGCGTTATTACCGTCGTTATCCGTGGAAGCGTCACAACAAGAATCGTGGGTAAGTTCAGAATATGTCCAGGGAATGCAAACGTTACGCTACGGAAATTGAAATAACAAAATGCTACGGATTAGATAAACCAATTGTGAGATAAAACTTAAGTCGCCAATCGATAATGTCAAGCTATTTAATTTGATTTCAAGTTAATTTACATGCAACAGAAGAAGGAAAATCTCTTTTCATGACGAGTGTTGACTCTTACAGTGAACTTAAATATAAAATAAGCCAAAAATTTCCCCCTAAAGTATGCACTTAAGTGTTGGGCTATTCATTTTATTAAAAGTAGATAAATGTTTCGGAATGTCTTATTTGCATACATTGTTTGTCTACAATATTGTAGTCAAAGGACATTTTTGAAATGCTTTAAATTTCAATAACTTAATTTTTTACTTCTTATTGCATACTTCAAGGCGAAAGTCAACCATTTGCCGTCCCTTGAATCACTTTAGGCAAAGCTTTGAATAATAAAATAAATTTAAAGTTACATTATGGTTAGCCGAAAAACACGAATATCTGACAATGAGATTTGATAATGTTTAACAATAACAAATCGTTCTGGGACTCTCTTTAGTCTCGATGTTTCAGTGTTTGTCCTTTCTCAACGTTTAGTTTTAAGGAAAACAAAAACAGATAAATGGTGTATACGTAAGATTTTAGTGACAAACTATTTGCCAAATATTGAGCTGAGTTATTATGTTTCGATTTGGTCTTTTCTTGGACTCGTTTAATTTGTCACAATTTACAATTCAAATTTAGGCAAAGAAAGAACAAAATATTGTATTCAGTTTGAAGACAATTGAAAACTATTATCAGCTATGTGAACCTGTAATTATTACCCATGACATCAAAGGCTTTCTCAAAAACGTTTGTTAGCCAGTTATTACGTATACGCAGGGCAAGCTACATAGCCCAGCAATATTCTGCATTTCAAAAGCAAATACTTAACTTGTCAAAAACTTGAATTTTCGATAAGTTGCTAAATCAACGATTTCCTTTATCAAGATTTCCAAATTCATGTTTTTCGGTTAGTCTTAGTTTACATACCATAAGTAACTATATTACAATCAGATTCTCTTACATTAAACGAGTCTCAATTCGTTTCATTTGCATTCCCGTGAGTAGAATACCAACCCCAAAAACCCCCAAAATTTTCTTTTGGTTGTAGAAATGTGTAGTCAAAGTAGCAAAAATTTCCATCCCTATATGTATATGTATGTATACGTATATATATTTTTAAAAACCCAATTTTGTAGTGTAGAACCCTAAATCCTTATCCAAGCCATGCGATTGAAAGAGGAACGACTGACTTATCTAATTAAACAAAAAACCCTTTTTACCATTATCAGTTCTTACATGAATTCTATCAACAGCAACTATGAACCGGAATTACGTTATGCCTGTACACCCAGTAAGGAGGATATATTCAAGTTATTGATGAATTTGCATGAGAACCGCAAGGGAAATCACAGCAAGACGGTGAATTTCTGCAATCGTAAGCGTCCGGCCAAGGCGGTCTTTACCAATATCCGATTTTTGGGCTAAATGGGATTCTAATTCTGTAAACTGAAGACAAGTACACACCTACACACACACGCACACACATACACAAACAAGCAAACACACACACATATGTATACCAAGCATCAATTGTACATTCTGTCCAATTGACCAAGTCAACTAGGACAACCAACAACTGGAGAACTACAAGCACTAAACCCAAGTAGAACAGGCAATTTTCTCCTATCCCCTTATACTAAACTAAACCAACTAACTATAATTGTAGACAATTAAACAAAACCACAAAAAAGGAAAAACAAAAACAATTTTCTAAACTCTCTCTAAATGTGTTGTATATATATATAGGGAAAACGAAACGAAAGACGAAGAAGAAGCCAGTTATTCTAGTCATTTTCTGTGTCATGTTAATTAGAGGAACAATTTCAACATGTTGTCATATCATTAAACAAAAACGAAACAACAAAAAACATAACAAAAAAAAAAAGGAAACTTAATGGTAGTTTCTGAGTATTATTATTATTATTATTAATATTATAACAACTAGAGAAACAAACTTCTTGCTATATGTGTATATAAAAATAAATATACCTACTTAAACTTACATATATTACACCAATGTATAAACCAAAAATAAACACAAAAAACAAAAGAAAATAAATAACTTTATGAAATATATATACAATTATCCCCATGCAGCAGAGAATTTCGGTGATTTTCAATCCATTTCATTGTTCATCAGTTCAGCATAAACTTCAATCATTGTGAATGTGTGAAAATCGAAGATGATTTTCGACAAAATTCTCAGCCTGCTGTCAAGACTGTCTTTTGCAGTATGGACAGACCCCGTCTCTCTATATAGTCAATGCGAGGGTAAGTTTACAAGTTTGATAAAGTGTTTTCCTCTTTTTAAGGTGGGAGATATTTCGCTTTCAGCCTTAAACAATCGTAAATATTTGCCATTAAGAAGTTACTACAGAAGTAATTTAAGTTTGGATGTCGATCTAGACATATACTTCCGTCCGTATGTACACCTACATTTCGAAGTTTAACAGAGTTTGGGATACCAATGTTACTATGTAGACTTGTCCCATATGTTAAAATATCTGCCACGGCCCCTTCCGTCGATGTCGATGTCGATGTCGATGTCGATCTAGCCATATACTTCCGTCCGTATGGACACCTACATTTCGAAGTTTAACAGAGTTTGGGATACCAATGTTACTATGTAGACTTGTCCCATATGTTAAAATATCTGCCACGGCCCCTTCCGTCCCGGAATTAGAAATATAAGATATTTCTTTATTCAATATTGAAAACGCAATGTTTCAACTTGGCGTATTGATTTCATATTTCAATATCTACATATCGACACTTTTTTATTAATGTCGAATTGATAATAACCAAGTTATGCGTATAAACGTTTTTCACTAGTCGGCCCAAAAACACGGAGTTGGCAGTTAGCTTAGTTTCTGTGCTTCTTGGAGTGAGCAAGATAGCCTATGAGTGGGCTTATAAATTAAAGAAAGGTGTTTTAGTTGGTGCATGGTATTCTAAAGTCGTCAGAAAGGCTTATCTACTTAATTTGCAATAAAACTTGTTACCAAAAGTTTAGACCAGTCCAAAAAAACAAGTTAAGAAGTTATAAAACATTAATTTTTTTGATTTGACGATATCTGATTCAGAAAAGATTTGGAAAAGATGAATATGCTTATATCCAGTTAGCCAACCTGCTAAGGGTATAAAAGACATTATAACCTTGTCGGATTTAGAATGAGATTGGTTTTCGCCTTCGACTTCGAGCCAAATTCCTCAACTTCAACTCGTTTGAACTTCATTTAATATAAAATCATCTTAATTGTGTGGAAGATCTTTAATAAAACTTCATCCCTTTAATAGGACACACTTTTCACCTTCTTTGGGATCTACAATAAGGACGAATTAAAATCAATGATTGGTTAAACTAATGTACGTTCCTTTTATTGACCGTCGTTCTTATTGACTGTCCTTGTCTGTCCTGTCTGAGCCATCTTTGTGGCAACCCTCTTAGTAATTTGGCATTGAGAAGTTGTTTTTTTTTTCTCTTTGTGATATTTTCTATTTGAAGAGCTGCTACTGATAGACGGGAAACACTGCTTTTGTTGTACTTGTTGGAACGCTTGTCTTTAGAAGCAGATGCTTGATGCCCATGCCAACCCAGATGTGGCAACAAAGCGTGAGTTTTGAAGGCAAATAGACATCAATGACTGACTCAGGCCATGACGCAGCTAAGAGAAAATCATAATATGACGTCAGCATTAAGCAAAAGATAAATAATGAATAAAAAAGACTATTTCTTTTTTCTCTTTCTTGTGGTTCGCACAATTTACTGCATTAAATTATTATCATTGACCATTGTTCTCTGAAGAATGGTTACTTCAATAATTTATACTGGACAGGGGAAAACTTTATTTCGGTATGTCAAACCTCAAACACACCTCAGTTAAGTTATTGTCTAAGCCTTTTTTCTAAACGATACAAAAAACAAAGGAAATGTGGATACACTTATTAAATCTTCTCATTTATTTTCTTCATACAAATTTTCTACAAATGCGTTTTAACCAAAAACGTTGCCAAACCAACTGCGCAGGGGAGAGAAGCACAGGGGTTTGGTTAACCAGAGGGTATCGACGGATAGTTTGAGAACTTCCATATAGTCAAATGTACATCTGCTTTGCTCGAAGGCTTTCGTTGTCACTGGCTGGGGTGGATTTTTTCTAACACCATTCTCATTCTCGATCTCTTCGTAATCGGCCAGACCCGAGCGAGCAAACGCCTCGTCGCCATCGAAATAATAGAACTCCTTTCGAGTGGAATTGGTTTCGATGACACGTGAAGGCTGCTGGGCTTCAAAGCCCCTGGCCCAACTGGTAGAAGAATCCCTGGCCTGACGATATGGCGATATTAAAGGATAATAGCCCGTATTTGGATATCCTGGCTGGAGTTGAGGTGCAGCTGAGGGCCATATAGTGGGCGAGGGTAAACCAATGCCGAGTTGGGATTGATACCATGGAGGAAGAGGAGGTACACCGACGCCACCAGAAGGCAAAAGTTGCTGTTGCTGTCCAAATCCTGTTGAGCCTAGTGCTGCTTGACGGCAGCCATCTTGATCCTGATCTTGAAAGATCTCCAAGAGAAAACCATTGGACACTCCGGATTGACGCATACGTATCGCCTTGCGTCCTTGACCCCAATGTGATTTATGTACATGGCCCGAACGACAGCCGCAATAACGTTGTCCGTCTATCTCGAGGAAGTCACCGGAGCAACGTTGACTGAAACTACCGCCACCAAGCCCACCCAATGCATTTCCGTCTCCTTGGCCAAAGTCAAAGAACTTGAACTGTATTCTTAGGCCACACACACTGGATGTACTTTTCTCGAGATAAAAAACGCAATCCCTTTGTTGTCCCTGGACCAAGGCATTCAGTATGGTTCTCGGGAACCCAGGACTAGATAAATAAAAATGATTTTGATTAAAGCTGCTGGAACAGCAAAGATCTACTTGGCCGCCAAATTGTTGAAGACTCTGAGGATCGTAGTCCCTAAGAGTTACAGGCTGTGGATGGAAGGCAGTTGTCTGATACTGATCGGAAATCAGGGGCAACTGTTGCTGCTGCTGTTGCTGCTGAACAGGAAGTGGAACTGCAGGTGTGGAAGGATTCGAGCAGGGGGGCGTTTGAGAAAGTGGAGGTACAGATGGAGGAGAAGGTGGATAGAAGAACCCATTTGAAGGATACGGCAAACTGGGATAACCGGGATAACTAGGCACAGCAGGACTAATTCCTGGTGGGTGATAAAACGGTAAGCCTGGAAAGACTCCTTGTTGAGTAAAATTCCACGGGTAATGCTGCACCAATGTGTCCTGATGCGGTTGCTGTTGCTGCTCCTGATGATGATGATGATGATTGAGAGGTTTCAATAGTTTTTTCGGTGGAACTTTTGAATTCACAATCACAGTATCTTCATCCCCTTCCTCCACATCATCGCCGATTTCTAATCCTCTTGCGGACAAATCATCTCGCTCACAAGCCAATCTTGTTATAAGCAATTTGAATCCTCCATTTGTGGTCCATGGCGATTCATCACTTAGGAAACGTAAACGTAAAATGCCATCCGGTGTATGATATTTCTTAATGCCCAATACTTGGCCACAAAGCACATCCATGTCATCGCCATCGTTTTGCAAGCCAATGGCCAAATAATCGCGACTACAATTCTCTGATAGTTCCAATTGAAAGTCCAGGAATTGTATATGAAACTTGGTGGGGCAATGATACGGGGATCGTATCACATAATCCCAGCAGGTATTGATGGGATAATTGTCCGGATAATTGGGCGATTCGATCACACTCTGTCGCTGTCTGTAGACCCCATGCAGACCGCATTGGGGCAACTCATCGTGCACTGCTGCCAACGAGCAGGAACAAATGCTTAAACTTAGCACAACTATAAAGATGGCAAACTCCATGGCGTCCGAGCTCCGAAATACAACTAACACATTTTTTTGGCGTCGGTGGGGTCGCCGGTCGAAACCCTCCTCATATTCGGATGGGTGCGACTTTTACGTTTCACTTTGTCGTCCGCGCACACACAGTTTGCACTTTTGTTTGCGGCCCTTTAACAAAAGACTTTACTTGTTTAACTCGAAACTTACAGCCAAACTATGGGTCATCCAGCCTCATTCCCCAACTTCCATTCATAAGTGAACTCTTTTTTTACTCACATTTTCTCTGGTATTCGTTCGCTGAACTTATCTAAAGACTACGTCCAATTAGTGGCATTCCAAATGGTAGAGCAGTTGAGATAAAAGTACTTGAAGGTGCCAAAAGCCTATCATAAAAATAGAAGAAAATTCTATTCAATTTTATTATGAGTCATAATACTGCAATACCCCCCATAATCATAATTAAGAAGCTTTTCTTAAGTATTCATAAAGATTTGGTAGTTTAGTTTGTAGTTTATAAAAAATACGTCACCTTTATGGTCGAATTAAACAAAAAACAAAACATAAAGAACCATAAAAATGCGTCCATTAACTGCCGCCCATTGAAAGTGTCGTAAATAACCGCCAAACATGACTTATATAACTTTACAAAAAGGTTAAAACAAATATGTGTTGTAGGTACATATTGGCCTTTGGTCGTGGGAGCGTGAAATATATGTACACCAAATTATATAGCTACATACGTATATATGTACATTCACATGTATGATCTATATACATGTGTTTATCTTTTTAACTTGTTGTTGGTACAAATCCACTTAATTACCTTAAGCGGCACACGACTTTAAAGATAAAAAAGATGTTTATGACAAAACAGATGTTTCTAGGTGAAATAAAACGATATTATATTATATATTTGTAATTAGATATAAAGTCATTTGTAGATTTTGTAAAAGCATTGACTATTTCATATAATTTCTTGGAATCTTCAGATTTACAACTGACAATGAACTTAAATATTAGAATTAGATCAAAATCTGGCACTTGTTTTTCTGACATTATCAAAAAGTGTCAACAAGATACGTAATTCGGGCGCGAGATCTTGAATCATCGTGAGCTTCATTAGCTCTCAGCAAATTCTCAAGAATTGTTGTTAAAAAAGCATTATCTTTTGCATTATCTGCATTTTGTGAGCTATCTCATTGATATAAAAGCAACCATTTTTACAATATTTTGAAATTATTCAAACTCAGCAATGTTCGCCACACCTCTAAGACAGCCACAGGCAAGTGGAAGTCCTGACAAGCTTCAGAATCATCAACAGGATACGCCCTACCAGTATGAGATCACAGATCATGGCTATGGAAAAGATGCAGTTAAGGTTCTACATGTCAGTCGCCAGGGACCAGTGCACACGATTCATGAATTCGAGGTGGGCACCCATCTGAAATTGTACAGCAAAAAGGACTACTACCAGGGCAACAACTCGGATGTGGTGGCCACCGATTCGCAGAAGAACACAGTCTACTTGCTGGCCAAAAAGCATGGCATTGAGAGTCCAGAAATGTTTGCCCTACTTTTGGCGAAACATTTTCTCAACAAGTACTCGCATGTGGAAGAGGCTCATGTGCACGTGGAGGCTTATCCCTGGCAACGTGTGTGCCAGGAGGACACCAAAACCATGTGGAATGGAAAGGGTACATGCATCGGCGATCCCAAGCTGGGTAACTGCAACTTTAGCTCCATCGATGACCGTCAACTACACAACCATGCGTTTATTTTCACTCCAACGGCTCAGCACTACAGTGATGTGGTCATGCGAAGGAATGGTGAGTCCTTAGAGGTCAAACCAAAGTGTTCTTCATCTAACTATTCCTTTTCTCCTTTAGATCCCAAACAAACTGTCATCAGTGGGATTAAAGGCCTCCGTGTGCTGAAGACCACACAGTCGTCGTTTGTTAACTTTGTCAACGATGAGTTTCGATCGCTTCCCGATCAATATGATCGAATCTTCAGCACCGTTGTGGACTGCTCCTGGGAGTATTCTGATACCGAGTCGGTCAACTTTTCCCGGGCTTGGCAAACAGTTAAAAACATCATATTGAAGAACTTTGCTGGTGATCCCAACATTGGTGTCTCCTCCCCTTCGGTCCAACACACTTTGTATCTCAGCGAGAAGGAAGTGCTGGATGTCTTGCCCCAAGTTTCCGTCATATCGATGACAATGCCGAATAAGCATTACTTTAATTTCGACACAAAACACTTTCAGAAAATCGTTCCAGGTGATAATAATGAGGTGTTTATACCTGTGGATAAGCCACATGGTACCATCTATGCACAATTGGCTCGAAAGGATTTGAGGAGTCGTTTATAAGTTTTCAAATATTTAACAATGATAAATAATAAAGTGAAAATGTTATTCGTTATCCACAATCGTTTCCATTATCCACGACGGAACTACCTTTCAGTATTTCTTCATCGGGGGGAAACTCCACCTACGTCAGGGTTCGAACTCGAGCAGTGAATCGAAAAGTATTTGCATTTTTATATAAAATGCCAAATAAGGTTTAAATCAAAGTTGGCCTAAACGAAAGCAAAAAGTTTTAGGCAAAATGTTGCTAGGCATTTAATATGAAATTCTAAATTTAAAAGTCGCAACAAATTTTTTTTATTTTTTTGGGAATTTTTCGCATTCTTTTTCGGAATTCTAAATTTTAAATAAAACTCAAGATGACCCAACGATTGGCCTTAAACCACATCCTGAAAAACCAATTGAGAGACGCTTTCCACGAGAGTGACAACAACAGACAAAATCGCAAACTGGCATCGGCCACCAAACAGGAAAAGGCAGTCCTGAGGTTTGCAGCGTCTCGATCCAATCCGACTGCCCACTATTTCGGAGATGTGAGGAAACTTTGCGATAGGATGGTGGCCAATGTTCACTCGACAATAAGGGGTAAGTTGATAAGGAACTAACAAGGACACTGACTGACTTTTTTTGCAGCCACACCACCTCCTCGAAAGTCTGTGCCATCCATACCAGCACCCATAGCACAGATTCCGAATGCTGGAGCTGGATCAGCTGGCAAGCAGCGCAGTAAATCCGCTCAAGGGCGTATAAGGGGTGGCGGATCCGGCGCCCGTAGTGGTGGTGGTGTCGGCGTAATGCCCATTGCAGCCATTAAGGCCAGTCTCGATCAAAAGGCGCAACGCTTGTTGAAGCGTGGCCTAAATAATTGTGGCAGCGGCAAGAATTTTGAGGACAGACGACGGATACGTGAGGTGTTGCAGCAGAAGTCTATGCTGGAGAATATGCTGTTGCAGCACAAGAGACTACAGCACGACAGGCAGACCATTGCCATGGACATAAAACGCATGCGCCTGGATCTGGATCGGATACGCAACAAATTGGACACATCCCTGCAGAGTCTCAATTCCACCCGCACTTTGTTTAGTGCCACAAACAGCACCATCTCAAGGAAGGGCAGCTCTGCTGCCAAGCCCAAGCAACTTAGACATACTCCGCGTCCCTCTACGCATAAGATGTCCAATTCGGCGGCGACCCGTCGTCATACAATGGCGCCTAGTAAATTGCATGCTAGTCATCCAGTGTTACGTTCTGGGGCAGTCACTCTGAAACGGCAGCTTGCTATCGCTCCAACCAAAACCCGGCGTGGTCGCTCTTGAAACATCTCGATATTTAAATAAAGGCATTTTCTAATCAAATTTTCTAGCATAAAAAGAAGCGTTGAAAATCTTGTTTAGGTTAAAAATAATATTTTCTGAAGGCTTTTATTTTAGAGTTTACTTTTGAAATCCTTTCGAGCCAATTGTGCATAGATGGTACCATGTGGCTTCTCCACAGGTATAAACACCTCATTATTATCACCTGGAACGATTTTCTGAAAGTGTTTTGTGTCGAAATTAAAGTAATGCTTATTCGGCATAGTCATCGATATGACGGAAACTTGGGGCAAGACATCCAGCACTTCCTTCTCGCTGAGATACAAAGTGTGTTGGACCGAAGGGGAGGAGACACCAATGTTGGGATCACCAGCAAAGTTCTTCAATATGATGTTTTTAACTGTTTGCCAAGCCCGGGAAAAGTTGACCGACTCGGTATCAGAATACTCCCAGGAGCAGTCCACAACGGTGCTGAAGATTCGATCATATTGATCGGGAAGCGATCGAAACTCATCGTTGACAAAGTTAACAAACGACGACTGTGTGGTCTTCAGCACACGGAGGCCTTTAATCCCACTGATGACAGTTTGTTTGGGATCTAAAGGAGAAAAGGAATAGTTAGATGAAGAACACTTTGGTTTGACCTCTAAGGACTCACCATTCCTTCGCATGACCACATCACTGTAGTGCTGAGCCGTTGGAGTGAAAATAAACGCATGGTTGTGTAGTTGACGGTCATCGATGGAGCTAAAGTTGCAGTTACCCAGCTTGGGATCGCCGATGCATGTACCCTTTCCATTCCACATGGTTTTGGTGTCCTCCTGGCACACACGTTGCCAGGGATAAGCCTCCACGTGCACATGAGCCTCTTCCACATGCGAGTACTTGTTGAGAAAATGTTTCGCCAAAAGTAGGGCAAACATTTCTGGACTCTCAATGCCATGCTTTTTGGCCAGCAAGTAGACTGTGTTCTTCTGCGAATCGGTGGCCACCACATCCGAGTTGTTGCCCTGGTAGTAGTCCTTTTTGCTGTACAATTTCAGATGGGTGCCCACCTCGAATTCATGAATCGTGTGCACTGGTCCCTGGCGACTGACATGTAGAACCTTAACTGCATCTTTTCCATAGCCTTGATCTGTGATCTCATACTGCGAATGAGTTGGGTTCTGGCTGCCTTGTACCGAGAGGCTGGTTGCTTTTTGCAATGGCTGGACGAACATGATTAAAGCCAATGAGATTCACAAATCTCCATGGGCCTTTTTATATTATTTTTCACTCGTGAGAAATTTTTTCGCCTTGATAAAAACATTTTCCAAGGTCTTGGTGGTAAGTTTTACTGCTTAAAAAATAGGGAAGATCCATCCGGATCTTGTTCGTTTACAAAATCTTGACTTCTATAACTAAAAAGATTTTGATTTTTATTATGGGCTTTTTTAGCTTCCTCATGCAAATTTTGGTAAACAGAAAAACAATTTCGCTGGAAGCGGGCAAAGGGTTTATCTTAATCTTAAGTTGTTACCAAGAATTAATGCAAAAAGTGCCCCATACTGAAAGCTACGGTGCAACCTTCTTAACGAGGCCCTCTATCCAGATTATGCATTCTTAGGATTGAAAAAAAGCATGAAAGTAGAAAAATATTTTGTTATTAGAAACATAAAGGGGCGTTTCTTGGTATATTTTTAGCCTAAATAATACTTTCATTCATATTCAGAATATGGTCCTGAAAGAGTTTTTTAAAAATCCTAATACTTTAGGAGATGTGACGTTCCTTGTGAATAAATGTTTTCGGCATTAATCTTTAAATGCATTTTTTGAACTAACGGCAAAGATACAGCCCAAAATTCGGAACCGATTTTATTTGTTAATCTTTTCTTACCAAAAGCCGTCAAAGTGGAAAACGTTTTATCTAAAACGTCTAATCGACGGCCTACAATCTTAACATACCAAATAACGGAGGTATTGATGAAAGTCACTGTTTCCAACCGATTGTATCTATGGGAACTATATGATATAGTCTCCCGATCTTGATCAAATTTGGCACAGTCGTTTATAAGTTTTGCTAATCAAGAATATATATACTTTATATAGTCGGAGATGCTTCCTTCTATGCGTTACACACTTCTGACAAAAATTAATATACCCTTTTTGCAAGGGTTCAATTAATAATATGATTCTAATATCTTTTGGGGCCCAACCAAGAAGACTTTCTTAATTATTTGTTGTTAAAAATGTTCGAACCAAGTAAGGCACATAGTAAAGTGATTTTATATAAACGGTTAACAATTTACAATTCTTTAAGTAAAAATTTATTTTTCAGTGCAAATGCATACCAGGTTTCATTTGTTACTGGTTTTTAAAGTAATTTGATTCTGATCCTGCAAATAAATTTAAATTTTACAACATTTTAAAAATATTTAGATATTACGTCGCTTATTAATGACTATTAACTTTTAACTCTTGTAATTTAATGTTTGGCATGATATATCCACTATTACTATCATTTGTTTCAACATCTTAAAACATATTTCAATGTCGAAATTTGCAATTACCGAATTGAAACCGAATTTTTGGATCGGAATCGTGAACAGGTCTCAAAAACATTCGCAAACGAAAACCAGAGCAGATCTATGTATAAAGGTCTAATATAACACTTTTCAAGAAAAATCTTTCAAATCCATTCTAAGTTTTGAAACTAATGTTTACTGATATGTATTTGGTTATTTCAAAATGTCAGATCAGATCTTATGAATCTTAATATACTTTTATTGTAACTTAAGTTTGTGTTTCTCGAAGAGACCAGTGCGTAAGTAAATTAAGATTGCAAAAATTACTTTTCTGAGTAAGATTAGAGTTCCATTATGTACCTTAAGCATTTCCTAGAGATCCCTTTTCAGTCAAAGGAACTAGCGGTTTCTGTAGTTTTTCGTTACCTTAGTCTTTTCATGCGTACACTTTAAGTTCAATAATGTTTTAATTGAACAACTAGTTATAGAAAAGTCTATTATAGAAAAGTCTGAATTTAAAATAAGACCTCGATGATGTTTGATTCCCTGCAGTTAATGAATGCATTTATTTCATAACCTTATCGTTTCTAGATCTTTATCCAGATTTATGATTGAGGAAAAACACAAAATAGGTATGAAATACAAATTTTAACTTTACTGTTTAAATTAAATATTTTTTGGCTTATATACAAAAAATCAACTTCATCATATAATGGATGCGGCAATGGGTAATGTTTTGTTCTCCAATATTGCACTATACTGCAAAATATTTATAGTTCCCTTATTCAAAAGTTGTGTTCAAATCTAGCTCTGTTGTCATTACATGCATAGCTCTTACAACGAGAACATCGTATCATATTGAAAAATAGTAAATTTCAATGTTTTAAAATTTTACTCCGGCTGCACTCACTGAGCAACAAAAACTATATTTCATTCATTATGGTTTTATTTATCAAGAGTACATAACTTAGACCTTAGGACTTCCGGCTCAAGCCTTAGCACTTTTAACTCAACCTTAGGACTCGGACAGTTTGAAATTTTCAAATTTGTTCGACTCAGTGGTACCATGTTGGCATCACTGATTCAGAGTTGCCACAATCGATAAGAAAAAAAACGTATATCGATAGAAATTTACAAAAGCTGAGCGAATTCAGCGTTCTGCATCGTCTGCTCGTTACGGCGAAAAGTTACGGCGAAGGCTCGACAGCGTGGTTGGGTCTGACTCTTTTGCTCGACAGCGTGGTTGGGTCTGACTCCTTTGCTCGGTTCCAACCATTTCTCACGATTTTTACTCTCTTTTTACTCTCTTTTGCATGAACAGCGCTCTTTTGTTGGATGTTGGATCGAGTTGCATGTTGGATCGAGCTGCGACATCGAGTTGCGAGTGGCTGTCAAATAGTGATGTAAATTTGGGTCGAAATTTCGATGTCGATGTTCACCGATGTTTGCAGAATGATAAATCGATGTTGTGTGAAACATCGGCTATAAACATCGATGTATCGATAAACATCGGTATGTCACAAAACATCGAAAAACATCGGAAAACATTGCCCAAAAATCATCGATGTTTTTTTACATCACTACTGTCAAACATAGCAAAAAAAAACATTTTCAACATAATAATAATCAAGGGAACTTATTTTGTTTATTGTGAGTTGCTTATTGCATATAGGTTTCCGCTATGGGATCTTCTAAGAAGCATAAGAAGAACAAGTCGGAACGGCGTGAGAAATACGAAGGTAATATAAACGCATTTGCAATGAAAAAATTTGGTATCCCGTTCTAACGAATAAATGCCGCCTATTTTGTTTGTAGAGTATAGCCAGCATCAAGATCCCAAACAATTGCAACGAGGGCTAAAGCTTATCCTAAAAGTGGGCTCCAATGCCACACCGGAATATAATGCGGCGGCACAATCGCCCCCCACAGCGGCAGAGGCCATGATGTCGCCGGAGCCGGATGAGGAAATGCAAATGCAAGGAGAAAGTGGAGCGGGAACAGCGGCACCTGGAGCTGGAGGCAGTCATCATCGACACAAGAAGTCCAAGAAGAAGAGAAAAAAAAAGAAAAGGAACGTGAGAGGAAGCATCATAAACATCATCACAAGGAAAAACGCCACAAGAGCCGAGATAGAGAAAGGGAGAAGGATAAGCATAGGCAAGATGACAATGAAATGGAAGACGACGAGATGGACGAGAGTGTGAATGTGAAAAATGAAGTTGCGACAGTTGCAAACGATGAGAATGATTCCAGTCAAGATGGTTTCAGTTTCATGGATGAAGAGCAATCGCAAAATATTCTTTACTACGCTGGAATAACTACAGATAATTCTCCATCCAATTGTCCAGTCAGCAAACCCATAAAAGCATGTAAATTGGACGATTCACCCTTGGCCTCGCCATCGACCACCACAAACACAACAATTTCAACGGCGGTAGCTTCACCCACCAAACCGTTGCCTGAACTTATTATACCCTCACCGGGGGTTGGAGGAACCGGCGGATTGAGTGGTGCAGGTGGCGGCCACACACCCAAAACACCACAAAGCCAGACAGGCAGTGAGTCTGGACGAGAGCCCCGTTCTTGTGTCTTAAAACTGAAGCAACAGAAATCGCCTTTAAGCAAATTACTTGATCATTTGCTTCGCTTCCTAGAGAAACGCGATCCTCACCAGTTCTTTGCCTGGCCCGTGACCGATGACATTGCTCCCGGCTATTCGTCGATCATAACGAAGCCCATGGATTTCTCGACAATGCGGCAAAAGATCGATGATCATGATTATTCTGCATTAAACGAGTTCACGGAAGATTTCCGTCGCATGTGTGAAAATGCCATTCGATATAATCACGTGGACACGGTGTACCATAAGGCAGCGAAACGATTGCTTCAACTGGGTATCAAGTACTTGCAACCAGAAAATCTAATGCGCAGTCTTAAACCGCTTTCTGGTTACATGCGGGAGTTGACAGCCAAGGAATTGGGCTTCGAAATGGCTGCGTCGGCAAGTGATTTGCTTAACTATGATCATCAACATCAGCCTAATGATTCCAATAACGAGGATGATGATGACGAAATGGTAGGAGCCCCTCCCACACCTGCTCAATTGGAAGAGGAGGAACGCAAGCGTCTTCTGCGACTGGAGAATGCGCCGAAGACGCATTTCGAACCGTATGTAGACGATTTGACTGGCGAAGAGATCTTAAGTCAAGTACAAAATGCCGCTCTCAAAGCTAAACAGCGATTAAAGGCGCAAAAGAAGAGTGCCCATAAAATGGGTTTTCTTCGTCAACATAAAGATGGCAGCACCACCTTAAATCTACTCACAACCGAACCTAACGAAGGACCCGAAAGAGTTGTAACTATAGGAGATTTGGTGGGTAAGTTGCAAACTGGCAGTACTCAACTCCAGCAGCGGCAATCAGATCCAAGGAACATTGTAAAGACTGTGAAGCCTCTCAATTACGGAACCTTTGCCAGTTTTGCTCCAACATTTGACTCGCGATTCTCCACTTTGAGCAAAGAAGAGACCCAGCTAGTTTTGCAGACCTACGGAGACGCCTCAAGTGCCGAGTATGCTGAAAGTATTCTGCAATTCACCAAGGATTCTAGCTATGGCACCCACATTGCCAATGGTCTTTTGGATATTTTGACAAATGGGGAGCATAGTAAATCTCTGGATGAACTTTACAATATGCAATTGCAAAACCACGAGCAACGAGAAATGGACAAATGTTTCCAGTCGCGTGTTCCCGAGCAATCCGCAAACGATATTGAATTGGAGTACGAAAAATATAAGAATGTCCGATTCGATTTCAAGCGCTTACACTCACTCCATGATGATTTGGGCATTGACATGAGTTTTCTCAATCAAATGGAAACGGATATGAAGCAGTTTGAATTATCGCGACGCATGCAAGAGCATTTGAGTAATAACCTTACCCTGATTGAAAAATTACGACTTTCACAGCAGGAGAGGCTTTCGCAGCCGTTGCCTAGTCACTTGGGTTTGATACCTCAGCCAGGTCCGGAGGAAACTCTAGTGGCCCAACAGGTTCAACAGCAATTGAGTGAAATGGCCAAAAAGCTTCCACCTTCAGCCATTGCCGATCCTTATTCGCTGCGCAAGGCCATGGGCATGTCTTATGGTAAGTCAATTTGGTTCGGTTCCTTTTTTGATTGATCTCTAGAAGCTCTTATTTTACCCTTTATAGCTGGCCTGCCTCCTCTCACCCCTTCTAATGCTGCATCATCAGCTACCATACAATTGCCTGAATTACTGCAACAGCCTGTGTCCCTGCCACAGCCGATAGATATAGATGCTCATGGTTCTGGTGGCAGTGGAGCTGGTGGTTCTGCTCCCACTGGAGGCGGTGATTTGGAGAATGAGCTCCGAGAATTCCTGGAAAGCGGCTCTGGCCTGCACCCGTCCACTTTGCATCCAACTGATGATGGTAACAACATTGTGGCCCAATTGCTGCTCAATTAATCTGTTGCATCCGTAGTTTTAAAAGATTTTACAGATAAATTATTTCTATACCTCTCTCTTGTACACTAAAATAAATATAAGGTTTTTACAAATATGAAACTTTGTCGTGTAAAAATTATGAATCATCGTGTTCGACACCTTTATGAACATCCATGTTGTCTTTAAAGGATAAGGTTTCTAATTTAACAAATTGGGGAAAAAATGTTTATATATTAAGAAGGTAAATTTAAAAATATTTTTTGACCATTCTCTCTAATTAATTAAGAGGGTTCTTTATATTCTTAAAGCAAACAAAACGATACCATTTTAAATCATAATGATTCATTAAAATTACTTAAATCGTCCTGACACTGATCATAGGGAATTCTTAAACAATTTAATCGTGGTATTCCGTTATAATTCCACAATTATATTTTGAAATTGTGAGAAAATTGTGGCAAGCATGAGAACGAGTTCATGACTCATTATATGGCTCAATTCAAATGATCGATATGCAAAATATTGTATTGTTTGATTAAGTTGAAAAAGTCAGGGTTATTAAGTTTAGCCCCTTGAGGATAAATAAATATACAAATTTCAGTTTTTCACACTTCATTTATGTGTAAACATCACAAACTAGGCTTTTGTTCAACATTAGAAACAAAGACACTATTAAATATTAAATTTGATCCCCAAAAAATTGTATACTCCAGTCAAACGATTTCAATATAGACATGTGTAGACGAATTTACCCCTTAGATACTTTATTTCATCATTTACTGCAATTGTCAAAATTTGCTCTGACATTTGAAATTTTATACATACAAATTTATTGAAAATCCAGAAAATTATGACCAAAACTACAAATTAAATATATAATTAGTATGTTTTACGGTTTATCTTATGTAATGTTTAATGCATTTTTGTTTTCGTTTTCTATAATTTAGTTAGCACTGTTTGTTGGATTTTGTTTGGTTGTTTGTCCAAATTTGATTTTTATTCTCGGATAAGAGGGGTAAGAAATTTAAAAAATGTTAGTAAATTTGTGCAAAGCATTCCCGAAAATGCTTTGCTGCTACAGTTGATCATCACTATATTTATTATATATAAGTTTGTATGTGTGTGCTTTTTGAGTTGAAGGGAATATGTTGGTGTGTGTATGTGTGTGTGTGTGTGTGGGGGGAGAGTGGGTATGTAATGTAAGCATCCTCCTACCGCCTACCGTTAGCCTATTCAGCGGCTGCCATAGCTCTTGCCTGGGCCCGCACACGTTTCTCATACTCCAAACGATTCTGACAATAGATGGTATAGGCCTCCGCCTGAGCTGGATCTTTGATATTCGGTTCATTCAGCAAATCTTGGATGCCCAGCAAGATCTGTTTAATGGTTATGGCGGGGCGCCAATCCTTTTCCTCGTCGAGCAGCGATAGGCACACAGTGCCCGATGGATACACATTGGGATGGAACAATGGAGGCTCGAATTTACATTTTGGTGGCGATGTGGGATAATCGTCCTTGAAGATCATACGCAGCTTATAGAGTCCACCTTCCCAGGGAGTGGATTTCTTACCGGGAATAGCGCATTCCCAAATCATAAGATTTAATGTGCCATCTGGATTTTTAGCCGGGCGGGCCACAAATCCGAATGGATGATCCTTTCGCCAGGCCTTGCGTTCTTCACCCAAACGTGTTATAGCAATGCCAGACATCTTGATATTGTTGTTGTTGCCTCTCTTTTATCTGTCTTTCGCTCTGTACACGCCGAACCAAGAAAAAAAAAGAAGAAAAATGCCACAGGCGGATTTTCAATATATTATCTGCTCGCACATGTCGCGAAATGCGCGGCTTTAAGGTAACTTTTGTCTTCTTACTTAAATGCTTAATTGACCAACAATTTGCAAATTTTCCTCGTCTCTTTTTTTATTGTTCTAGCGCAATTTTTCTTTTTTTGACGCTTAGTGTCATAGATCTGACGAGGGTTGGCAACAATACTGTCGGTGTCTGTTTCCAGGGTGTCGTCACCATTTTTAGGTGAGTATAGATCTGATTTTGATTAAAAAGAAAACAAGACTTGTCTTCTAGATAAAATGTCTAAGACTTTCAAATGGAATAATTAGCTTCATCGCATTAATATGCATTTATTTTTTAATATTTATGCTAAAATAAAAATATTTTGAGAAGAGTTGGCGCCACTGTGCAAGGACTCATCTTAACGTTGAAGCTTTTATGACATATGGCATCGCTTGCAGAATTTGAGCGTTGCCACACCGAAATTGTGAATGAAATTTCAATTTTTGGATGTCAAAAATTACTGTATTATTCTTTATTAATCTACACAAACAAAAATGAGCGAGGAATCCAAACCCAATAAAACTGGCTTTGATAAACAATTTGCTGCCGATGTAAATGGAATAAGAACCGAATTCGTCTTCCATAGATTTGCCAACAAATGGTTGTTGCTCATCACGCAGCTGGGAAAGATTCCCGGTGTATATAAAATTAGATTCGATATTAAAATAAACGAGCGCGTCGTGGGACCAATAGACAATCCGGAATTTCATGTTTCAGTTCCGCTTACGATGAATTGCTGCCTGGGCTTGGATTCTGATGAAACCAGGAGCGGAATCCAGTTTTTAGTGAATAGAACAGCCCTAAACAAATGTCCGAATGATGAGTTCGTTATTGGTTTGGGTATAAACCAAATAGATGGAGTGAATCTGCGAGCCATAGCCAAAATTCTGGACGAGGTTATATTATAATGAAGCAAAATATATACATAACAATCTCTATACCTTCTTTTATTGTACATTAAAACGTGTACGAAAGTGGAATTTAAAACTACACACGAATGCTCTATTTTTACGTTAGGCGGCTAATCGAACAGACCGAAGCCCTTGTCATCGTCACAGACATTAAATTGCTTCTTCTTGGCTTCAACGCCAGTGCAGACAGCACCACCAGCTGAAATGCCCAAAGTTGTATTCTGATTACACCAGGAGCTGGACAGTCCTAAACATGACATAAACCAAATAGATGATCGTATTCTGCCTGATTATATTATAGATATAAAACAAAGAAATAATCGCTTTTACTTTCGTTAACGTCTTTTATTGTACATTAAAACGTGTACGAAAGTGGGATACAAAACTTCACACTACTGATCGTTGTTTTACAGTAGTCGTCCTGCGTTAGGCGCTTAATCGAACAGACCGAAGCCCATGTCATCGTCAGAGACATCAGATTCCTCCTCCTTCTTCTTCTCTTCCTTCTTGGCTTCACCGCCAGCAGGGGCAGCAGCTGCAGCGGGAGCAGCAGCACCACCAGCTGGAGCAGCACCAACACCGGAGCCAATGTTGGTGATCAGGTCCTTAACATTGACGCCCTCCAAAGCCTTGGCGAAAAGGCCTGGCCAGTAAGGCTCAACCTCAACGTTGGCGGCCTTCAGAATGGTGGAGATTTTCTCACCCTAAAACAAAAGACGTAAATAAACGACCCATGAATATTTTCCTGTGAGTAATAGTGTCGCGATGCACTTAAAAACAATGGTTTATTTTTAAACAACCCGCACAATTAGCAACAATCACATTGTCTATCGGTTTGTATTCACTTTTTTCACTGAAAATCTTAGTCCACGTGTGGATTGTATGGCATTCTTCTTCTTCAACTTACGGTGACGGCAACATCGTCATCAACCAGGATGAGGGAAGCGTAAACGCAGGCGAGCTCGGCTTTTGTCGACATAGTGAGTGATAGTTTTGTTTAATTAATTATTGTGCAAGTTGCCAAAAATTAATTTTCGTATTTTTCGGCCTTAGCTCTTAGGAGAACAAGCACGCTGGACAAAATCCTAAACCGGAAAGAGACGAAAAAGGCCAGAGTGGCCAGTACAAGGGAAAATAAAAAATCCCAAACCGGAAAATAAAATGTTTCTGGGCACACTTTAAGCACAGAGGGCGTTGTTGGCAAACCGAACCGGTAAATTCAAATATAAAATGTTTTAGAAATCAAATTCATTTAAAAATAATAAGCGTTTTCTCTTAAATAGAAGCCAAAGTAGTTTAATAGTTGCTTTTCTAATGAAATTTATGTTTTGCAGGGAAAAGATTAGGATTAATAAATTATATCACGTATTGATACTCTGTTAAATCTTCGTTAACAGCATCGACGGCGCGCACTGTTAAACTTATTGACCATCTCTATTGTTTTTGTTTTCTTGGTTAGCACGTGGATACAGTTTTAGGGAATAATTTTATTTTGAAATTCCTAAGAATTTATTAATTAAACTCCATTGAGTACTCCAGGACATAGATCCGCATTAAAACCGGCGTTGTCCGAACAACAAAAATAATGAAGACCACGCCAACGTTGACGAATTCGAGGCCCGAATTCAAAGAGATACCCAAAGAGCTGAATAAGGTAATATATGTAACTTCTGCTTTTACCATTTATTTCTATAAAACATTACCGTTTTTTTTTCAGCACTTGGCCAATCTTGGAGCTCCACATGTCGACTCCTTCGATGAGATGCTTTCGGTCGGACTGGACAATTTGGCTAAACATGTGATTCCAATGCAATTTCAAACACCAGCAGGCGAACGCATATCCCTTAGAATTGAGAGTATTTCCATAGCCAAGCCACAAGCTCCACAGGATGTCATTGATGTCCGGACTCGGGAGATTTATCCCACAGATGCGCGGCAACTGCATGCTTCATATATGGGAATGTGTTCCATAAGGCTTGCTTGGCAAGTAAATGGCCTGCAAAAGACTTCCATTAACATGGACTTGGGTGAAGTTCCTATCATGTTACGCTCGAAAGCCTGCAATCTAGGCGGAGCCTCGCCCAAGGAAATGGTCCAGCACGGTGAACATGACAGCGAGTGGGGTGGCATATTTATAATCCGCGGCAATGAGAAAATTGTTCGTATGCTCGTCCTCACACGACGCAATCATCCGATTTGTGTGAAACGTTCATCCTGGAAGGATCGTGGACACAATTTCAGTGATTTGGGTGTCCTGGTGCAGACAGTTCGCGCTGACGAGTCTTCCTTTAGCAATGTTTTGCATTACCTCAATAATGGATCGGCCCGCTTCATGTTTAGCCACGTTAAAAGATTATCATATGTTCCCGTTTGTCTTATTCTCAAGTGTCTGATGGACTATACCGATGAGGAGATCTATAATCGCCTTATACAGGGCTACGAGACGGATCAATATTATATCTCCTGTGTCCAAACTATGCTCCGAGATGTCCAAAATGAAGGGGTGTATACGCACGCTCAGTGCAGGAATTTCATTGGCACTTTATTCCGTTCTCGAATCGCAGAGGTGCCCGAATGGGAACCTGCTGAGGCTGTCACAGACTTCATACTTAGGGAGCGGATTATGGTCCACTTGGATTCCTATGAGGACAAATTCCAATTGATTGTGTTTATGGTCCAAAAGCTTTTTCAATGTGCCCAGGGAAAATATAAAGTGGAAAATGTTGATTCAGCCATGATGCAAGAGGTTCTTCTTCCCGGACATCTGTATCAGAAATATTTGGGCGAACGCATAGAAATGTGGATGCTTCAGTTGCGCAAATGTCTGCTAAAAAAATTAACCACTCCAGATGCACTGCTCTCCAGCTCCACGTTGACCCAGTGCATGCGTCAAGCAGGCGGTGTTGGACGTTCCATCGAGTCTTTTTTGGCCACGGGTAATATTGCCTCTCGCTCGGGATTGGGTCTCATGCAGAATAGTGGACTGGTCATAATGGCCGAGAACATTAATCGGATGCGTTACATGTCCCATTTTCGAGCTATTCATCGTGGTTCATATTTCACAACGATGCGAACAACAGAAGCCCGTCAATTATTGCCAGATGCTTGGGGATTTGTGTGTCCAGTTCATACGCCTGATGGTACACCATGTGGACTGCTTAACCATTTAACACTAACATGTGAAATTTCGAAGCGTCCCGATCCCAAGCTGGTCAAGGTGAGACATATGATTAAGAATTAAGTCTATAACTAACTCACACTTTCTTCGTTTTCCAGGCAATCCCAACAAAACTCATTGAAATGGGCATGCTGCCGCTCTCACATCGTCCTCAACCCGAGTCCAAGTTGTATGTGGTCTTTCTAGATGGTCGCCACTTGGGACACATCTATCAATCAGATGCAACAAAAATTGTCGAGGATTTACGTTATGGAAAAATTATGGGAGAGTTGCCGAAAATGCTGGAAATTGGTTTTATCCCTTTCAAAAAGAATGGACAATTTCCCGGTCTCTTTTTGGCCACCAGTCCAGCTCGGATGATGCGCCCCGTGTGGAATTTGAAATGGCAACGAGTGGAATACATTGGAACATTGGAACAATTGTACATGGAAATAGCAATCGATGAAAAAGAAATGTATCCAGATTTCACCACACATCTGGAGCTGGCAAAGACACACTTTATGAGCAATTTGGCCAATTTGATACCCATGCCCGACTACAATCAATCGCCTCGTAACATGTATCAATGTCAGATGGGTAAACAGACCATGGGCACGCCGTGCCTCAATTGGCCCAAGCAGGCGGCCAATAAGCTATACCGCCTCCAGACACCCGGTACCCCCCCTCTTTCGGCCAGTGCACCATGATAACATACAGCTGGATGACTTTGCCATGGGCACCAATGCCATTGTGGCTGTCATCTCCTACACTGGCTACGACATGGAAGACGCTAT
Source organism: Drosophila tropicalis (assembly GCF_018151085.1). NCBI lineage: Eukaryota > Metazoa > Arthropoda > Insecta > Diptera > Drosophilidae > Drosophila > Drosophila tropicalis. The sequence continues at coordinate 229,812 of NW_027172877.1, forward strand.
GATCATTAACAAGGCTGCCTATGAACGGGGCTTTGCCTATGGCAGTATCTACAAGTCCAAATTTGTTCAGTTACCCAAGAAATCGAGTTATTTCGCTCGTCATCCCCATATGCCGGAACTGCAGAAATATTTAGATACCGATGGGCTGCCACATCCCGGAACGAAACTCTCCTACGGCTGTCCCATGTATTGTTATTTCGATGGCGAAGTGGCCACCTACAAAGTGGTGAAAATGGATGAAAAGGAAGATTGCTTTGTGGACAGCATCCGGCAATTGGGTAGCTTTGAGTTGCAGCCACGAAAGTCAGTGTGCATTACTTTGCGTGTGCCACGTCCCGCAACCATTGGAGATAAGTTTGCCTCGCGGGCGGGGCAAAAGGGCATTTGCTCACAGAAATACCCGGCGGAGGATTTGCCCTTCACGGAGTCTGGCCTTATACCGGATATTGTGTTCAATCCTCACGGATTCCCCTCCCGTATGACAATTGCCATGATGATCGAAACCATGGCGGGCAAGAGTGCTGCTGTCCATGGAAATGTGTACGATGCCACACCGTTTCGCTTCTCGGAGCAGAACACGGCCATTGATTATTTTGGAAAAATGCTTGAGGCTGGTGGCTACAATTACTATGGCACTGAACGTTTGTATTCCGGTGTGGATGGTAGGGAAATGACTGCTGATATCTTCTTTGGCGTCGTCCACTATCAGAGATTGCGGCACATGGTCTTTGACAAGTGGCAAGTCCGATCCACTGGAGCTGTTGAAGCTCGCACCCATCAGCCCATCAAGGGACGCAAACGGGGTGGCGGAGTTCGATTTGGTGAGATGGAACGCGATGCTCTCATTTCGCATGGTGCCGCCTTTCTTCTACAGGATCGCCTATTCCACAATTCCGACAAGACCCACACTTTGGTTTGCCACAAATGTGGCTCCATTTTGTCGCCTCTCCAGCAGATTGTCAAACGAAATGAAACCGGTGGATTGTCTTCGAAACCTGAAACCTGCCGCTTGTGCGGCGATAGCAGTTCAGTGTCTATGATTGAGATTCCTTTCTCATTCAAATTTCTGGTTACCGAACTGAGTTCGGTCAACATTAATGCCCGATTTAAGCTGAACGCGATTTAGGTCTAGATTCACTACAACCATTGATTGTGTAATTTTTAATAAATTTGTTAAAATTAACCTTTTAGAGAAGTCTTCTTGGGAGTCTGATTTTATTACCCTTTAAAAAAATGGAAAACGGAATGCCCTGTTGAAACGTTTTACCAAAAAAGTCTAAAGTTAGCGAAGGAACGGCCTACAATCTTACGCTGTGGCATGCAACATGCCTTTTTATCATTAGCTACATATATAATAGAGTCATCCGATTTTGAGCAAATTTAGCACAGTCAATAACATTAAAGTTTAAAGTATTAAAGTTTAGAACAATCGTGAGAGAAGTACCAAAGTTAAGTACCCGTACATTATATAGACGCCTACATATGTAGAAAATTTCAATACTGTAGTTCTTACGGTCTAGGAGGAGTTTGCGTTAATCCAGATAGACAGACGAACGGACGGAGTTGGCTATATGAACTCGTCTCGCTGATCAAGAATATTTATACATTTATATGAGGAGATGCTTCGTTCGATGCGTTGCATGTGACCTATACTCTTATATCCATATACATACCGTTTTTGCAAAAGTATACAAAAGTGGTCTTGGCTGGCGGCAAGGATAACTCGTTTCATGATAGTCTAAGTTTTAAGTTTAAGCTGGCGTTTAATTCAACATAGATATAATTTTAGTCCTGATCCACTCAGACCTTTTTGGGATTTAGATTTGACAAAATTCATTCAAAAATGAAAAATTGTTCTAAGCCCTTTTTTGTTTACTAAAATTCTGAATTGAGGACCAGGCCCAAAATGGTGCCCAATAACAATTACCTATCTTTGCCGCGTTTAAAGTTTGGCTCACATGACGAAAAACTAATATCTCCTGAATTAGTTCGAATTTAAAAAAATTACGATATTGTCAAAACTAATTTCAGCAAAAAGAAAAAAATCTTAAAAATGTATCCCAAACAAAAATACCCCCTTAAGATATAGATCTAAATCCCTTTGAGTTCATTTTTTGAAAAGTGTCAATTGGATTATTCTTTGACCAGATAGTAGACATTTCCCATCCGAGTTTTATTTGCCAATCCATCGTCAAAGTCCATTTTTAGTTAGTCTGAAGTTTCGGGTTTGGTTAAACATCAAATTATTAGTCAAAATTTAGAAAATTAAAAAAGTACTTGCAATGTTTAATTTATTTTATGTATTTTTATTCATTTCCGTTTCGGTATAATTTCTAGTTTGTTCTCTTCTTTAGTACTAGTTGTTGTGTTGTTGTTTTAGCAATGGTTTCTTATTAAAGTAAGATAAATTATTTAGATTTATATATAATATATATATAAGTTTATATATATATATATTCAAAATTCGCATATGAAATAAATTTAAAGTCATTTTTGAACCACAACTTTCATTATATCCATCATCTTCTCTCTATTCCAACTCGAAATTTCATCGAATTTTTCTTTTTTCTAACTCTCTAACGAAAACAGGAAAGAACTAATAAAAAATAAACATAAACAAAATGAAATCTTAAATAGTTGGCAAACAAAAATAGGTAATAAAACTAAAAAATTAAAGCTGGAATCGCTTGCTGCATTCTACTTACAATAATCGTAATCGTTAATTGTAAATGGTAAATTGGTAAAGTTAATTGATAACACAGGCCGTCGATAAGATCCCAAAACCAAGCAACTGAATCTCGATTCTCGTGCTGAATTCGTGTCGGAATCACTCACAACTCCGATACGCTTTTAGACAATAGAAATATCAATATTCAATGTGTTTCGGTTTTGGGAATAAATTAAGATTTCGTCGTCCTGTGAACAATTTTTGTTTGCTTAGGATTTAGCTTTAGCATTGCATTGAAAACTGTACAATAATTATATGGCTAATGTGAATATGTTCTATATGTATGTATGTAATAGGGGCGGGCGACTCTGTTGCTGCTGCTGCTAATGATTATTACATATTTTATATTTTATAAGATATCAAACTGTATGCTCTTCTTGTTTATGAATATATAGCTCTTAGTGCAGAAGAGTAAACTGAACTGGTTTCTGTAAGTTAATTTATGAACAAATACAAAAATTGATAAATTAATGACTTTTTTAATGTGTATGTTTCTGAATGTGCTGCATGTGTCTTTGTGTTTGTGGGTGTGTGTGTGTGTGTGTGGTTAAGGAGCTATTCTCACTCTGGCTGTGTTGTTGAGCAGAATGCATATATAGATACACAGATATAGTTACAGATATTGATAAATAGTTAGACATCATATCATATCATTTAGATCAATCGAATATTACATAGTTCAAGTGATTTTTGTTTGGTTTTAAAAGCGTTTCGTTCTTCGCTACATTTTGCTGGGTTCTTCAATATATGTTCATGTATATATATATATTTATAGCTTAGATGTTTAGATGTAGAGAGGTTATGTGCACATGTATATATATATATATATATATATATTATATATTTCTATATCTTGTTTCTTTTTCAATAATGCATGTTGACATCTAGAATTGTTTTTTGGAATCCAAATTGCGTGAGTGTTTTAGCCAATGCATTTGAATTAAGCTTTAATTTTTCATTTTTAATATTAATTCTTATAAAAGTATAAAAAGGTTTCATTTTGTCTGATACATATATATGTGTGTATGTATGCTTTAAACTGAACTATAGAAAAAAACAAACAAAAATGTATATTGAACTACTTGTCAATCGAGCTGAGCTGCAAATGGTAAATGTGCGGTTTCTATATATGTATATATATAGTTATATATATATATATATTTCCTCTTTTGTTTTTGCGTTTTACATTTATGTATTATGTTATAATACGAGAATATTATGAGAAGTTAAAGATGCTCCTTTTCCATCGAAGTTTTCCTTCCTCATCTGTTTTTTTTTTCTTTTTTTTTTTTGGCTAGGCATTCTCTATACAGAGTACAAACAATCTGGAACTTGCTGCTTACGTTCCATTGGCCTTGGGCAACGACCGAACTAGATACAATTTCTCGCCTTGCTTGTTCGTATATATGGGCGCTCTTTGGTAATGATCGACCAGTTGATCGAGCGAATGGAATTTACGCTGTCCAATGCAGTACATATTCTGCTCCACATGCACGCGGAAGTGTTTGTTGCGGCCAGGTGCCTTTAGCGATACCGAATAGTCGCCCATCTGAAAATCAAATACAAACATTTATAAATTAGTAAAGTGATAACGAAATGCATAAACGTAGCGAAACTGAACACCATTCATTTAAATAAACGCATAACTTTAAACTTAGTTGTTAATTTTACATTAAACATTTTCGCATCATTAATTTGCGATCTGCGTTGCTTAACGGGAGAGACATTTTCTAAAAATTGGCGTCACGTGGTTTATTTGTCTCTTTCAAATAATCTATTTAACATAATTCATTCGAAGATGTTCTATTTTACTTTTCAAAATTTTCCTACTACAAATCATGAGATATGTTCCGCAAAATATTAAAAAATTTAATAAGATGTACATAGTTCAACTGATTGTAACTGTAGCACAAACAATTGAATATATTTCCTTTTAAATTGATCTATTTAAAAACCAGATGGCTGGAACTAAATTTGGCAGGTCTGAAGATTGAATACCCTTCAAGTTTTTCTAATGCTATAAGTTAAACGATTTTGACCGAAATTGTTAGAACTAGATAGATTATTATGAGGGTAAGTTAATTATCTATTTTAGTGACAATCGCAAAAGAAGCAGACCGACGGACAGACAAAAGGGACATGCCCCGTATGTGTGCACGGAGATGTTTTTAACCAAAGAACTTAATTACAAATCGTTTTGTTGGAAACATTGAACGTTCAAAAATGATTTTCAGTTTTTTGTCTCGATTGTATCTTTGATGTTAGATTAAAGCTCACATTAGTCTCACTGTCTCTGATGAGGAAGTCGCCATCATGGCCATGGCCATTAAGCACTGTATCGCATTGGCTGCGTGTAATGGCGCCATAATACCATGTTTTGCCAGCCAAATTTGGACGTTCAATGGGTTGCTGCTGCGAGGAGGAAGATTGCGTGGAGGATTTGTTGTTTCCCTCATTGCGGCGTTCCATTGAGTCGCCATTGCCGCCGCCGCCGCCACCGCCACCACTGGCCCCATTATTAGTGCCAGTATTGTTGCCATTGCCAGCAGCGCTCGTATTACGATATGGTGTGGCCAGGTAGTCATTCAATTCTTGTAGATAATTGCGTGGAACTAAACCGACTTGTCCCTGATTGTTGCGAGCCTTATACCAATCCGGATCAGAGGCAGGGCGATCCACAATTTCCAATCGATCACCCTTTTCAAACGAGAGCTCCTGATCGTTGTTCGATGTGAAGCTATAGAGGGCCACCTGCAATCCAAGACAGAAGGAGAGAGAGACTTGTAAAGAATTCTTTTGTTATAGAAATACCAAGTCGACTTACCACAATATCCAGGACATTCTCAGCCATGGCATAGGTATGAATCTCGCCATCATTATCACAATCTTCGGTCGTATAATTGCTGGGAAACCAACCCACTGAATTGCCACTTTGTCCACGCCACCAGCCATCATTGGATTTCTCGAGTATCAAGATGCGTGTGCCCTTGGTTAAGGATAATTCATCTGGTTGCTGGGCCTGATAGTTATACTTGACAATGGCCGTGCCAATGGCCTCGGCTGGATCTGGTGGTAAACGTCGTGACATTGTAGGACTTTCAACTTGTCGCGATGGCGAACAATTGGGCAGTGTTTTTGATCCTGAACCCTTTTTAACTTTTTTCTTGATGCTACACACACAGCGGGAGAGATGGAGACACAAGATAGGCATTAACAAATATTTTCCTAAAAATTGCTCGATTTTAAATATTGGGATACATATATAAAAGTTGAGTAGGGTAATTTTTGGGCGTAGTTAGAGTTGACTTTTTGGGGGCAGTTGAATTTGAAAGCAAAATAATTTAGTTTGTTATTGAAAAAAAAAAAAAAAAAACAGAATCAACAAAAAATGATTGGAAAAAAGCCAAAAATATGTTTACAAACAAAAATATGCTACAAAAAAAGCAAAAATGTAGGCAAACAACATTTTCTCTCTTCTGCTGAAAATGGGAACAAAAGAGAACAATTTACTTAAATTTAGTTCAGGAAGTTGAGTTGGGAAGGATGTACACACACATTCGCACACACACACGCACACACACCTGTCGAAAAGCGAGGGCTTCTCCTTTTTGACATAATTGCTTGGCACATAGCCGGATTGATTGCGATTGTTTTGTACTCGCCACCAATGTTTGGAATCATCTAACAATAGATATCGATCATTCTTGCGTAGATCCAACTCCTGGGCTCCTTGTGCGGCATAATCATATTTGGCTACAACGTAGCAGACATCTTCCTGGGATTTGCCTAGCAATTGAAGAATGAAAAATCAATTAATACGAGATATTTACAATCTTTTGTGAGAGGAAGGTCACCGAGGTGACTCCTCGTATCGATTTAACTGTGCTTACCGTGCTTCATGTTGCCCGCCATTGATTGTTGTGTTGGTCCAGCGTTCGATTCTTTGCCGCTGCCGTTGCCACTGCAAATATAGTCGATGGGCGGCTGGCCAAAAGTCACACTCTTGTGCTGGACACTGCAACTGGAGGCCGTCGACAGGGTGCGATGATGTAGTTGCTGCTGCTGGGATAGCGATGCGTGACGCTGATGATTCGCCGGCGACTGAGGACGGTGTTGATGCTGCTGCTGATAGTTCTGATTCGGATTTAGATTCTGATGTTGAGGCAGTTGAGGCGGATATGGATATGGCTGATGCTGCTGGGAGCCACTGCTAATGCTGCTACTGCTGCTTATTGAGGAGTCGGGGATGCTGCGTGCGAATCTCTGTGGATATTCCAACATTCCACAGAATCACTCGAAAGGATGTGGCTCCTTTTCACCGATTAGATCCGGCTCCAGCTGCGGGGGTAGGTGGGATTTGAAGAAGTGAGATGAACGTTCGGTGACCTCTTCGGATGGCGGCATAATTTCTGTGTTTTTTTTTTTTTTGTGATATTTAGTGGGCGTGGCAACATAACGAACAGAAAAACAAACAACCAAAAAACAAGAAACGAAAGACAAAAAGGAAAAATCAATAATGAAAATAAATTGCATTAAAAGCGTTTGGCAAATGTTCAAAATCATAATAATATAAGCAAAGAAATTCTCGAACATATTTATAAAAGTTCATAATCATGATTGAGGGATGACAAAAAATATGAGCAAGTGTTTGAGATGAATTACTGAGACCAACTTGTCTGGACGGATGATGAGATTATGAGATTTGTTTGGGTTTTGGCGAGCAAAATTGACGCAATTATAAAAAAAAACAGAAACAAGTGAAAGTTGCCTCCGTCGACGACGACGACAACAACTAAAGACATACGGCAGGCGCGAATCATCGGTGATGATGATGCCGCCTAATTGAAGTCAATATATATAGACCTAAACAACAATTGAGAGGAACGACTCTCTGTCTCTATCTCTCTCCTGTCTCTCTCTCTCTCTATCTATCTTTCTTGAGCATTGATTCGACAAGGTTGAACTAAAGGGTCAAGGGGTTCAAGAAAAAAAAACAAACCAGAGCACGCACTGGTCAATAATTGATAACTGGACCAAAAAAGAAAAAAGCAAAATATTTTATTATAATATTTATTAGTGACACCGAATACAAGTAATAATTTTTTTCTTCAACGCTGTTTTTTTTTCAAAAGTTGGATTTGTTCATTTTGAAATGAATCCTTAAAAATAGTTTTTAACAACTACTTTTACTCCTCTTTTCACTGTCTATATTAAAAATATTCCGACCACACTTTTTCTGTATACTTTTCGTGTTTTTTAAAATTAAAATGCTTCCCAGAATGTAATGCTTAAAGACCTAAATAAAATTAGTGTTTAAATTTTCTCCTAATATATTTGAATTAAGAAAACTTTCTACATAAATCTGATAATGTACGCTCGTCGTATTCTTGCCCGTATGTAGAGTACAAAAAAGTCGTCAGTTGCCTCAAACAGACCTCCTTACTTTATTAAATATATATACATATGTGTATCTAGATATATATGTACACATATGTAAATTCGATTTGTCTTTAGTCTTTTTAACATATGTAAAGTTCAATGTACTTAACTCATCAATTTGAAGTTTATTTTGTCGTGCAGAAAATCTAAAGCGATCGTTAATGCTTTCAAGAACTTACTAGTTTAGTTTAAGTTAATTCAAAACGTTACAAAATATGTATTGGATAAGAGGTTGAGTTGTCTGTTAACTGAAACTTGTATGAATCAGACATAATGATTGTTAATTAGTTCAGAAGTACGTTTGTACCTAACTTAACTTACAAAAAAAAAAAAGAACTGTCTTGTCTGTCACTGTGACCAGGTTCGATTCCAAAGAAACTGAAATGGTCAGAGCAAAGTTGGCCACGATTCTTACCAACAACCACGAAACGACCGCAATGAGTCATGAACAGGAATTGAAATTGGAAATTGGTTATTCAGATTTATCAAAGACAAAACGAACGGAGTGAATAACTTGGCTAAATAGACGAATGAAACGAGTAACTAACACACACACACACACACACAGCATTCAACTGAGTTGGCCATAGATCATCTAATTGTAAGAGTTCATTGGCCAAATCAAAGTCAATGTCAGATCAATAATTATTGGTAATCATGAGATAGGTTAGGCCTTAATCTTAAGCCTCAGGGGCGACGCCTACTCACACCTCTCTCACAGCAACAGTCATTTTATTATTGCGAAAGAGAGACAGAGAAAGAGATAGAGAGGCCTATATGGGGGACTAACTATTTATCTACATATGTTATCATCGGAATAACCGATAAAGGTTTTGTTGTTGCTGCTAGTCTAAGTTTAAACGGAATCGATCAATATTAACAATAAAGAAAATGAAAGAAAGTTGTTAGACTTATCGCCAAGACTTATGTGTGTGTATGTATGTTCTTTCGATTTTTTCAAAGAAGAGAAAGCAAATGTGTCATAACAAAAGAACTTGTTGAGATTTGCAAAACAACCAAAGACTAAATGCGAGGGTAAATTCAAAAGTTTCCCTTGATATTTGTTGTACCCAATAAGTTAACCTTCTTTTGCCACTTTAGCATCTTTTCCAGAGTGATCTGTCTTTTTTTAAATTCTATATATCTGACCAAAATATATTATAGAATATATAATAGTAAAAAAAAAAATGTCCGATCCCATAAAGAATTCATATTTTTGATCAGCATGGGAGGCTGAGTCGATTTAGCTAAGTCGGTCTTAACTTTTAATTAACTTTTAATTTGTAAGTTAACGCAATGTAATGAAAATGTATTGTGTATTTTTGTTCTCTTCATGTTAGACAATTTACACCAAATCTTAATTTTTTACATATGTAATTGTTTGTATTGGAAGAGATGATTCAAGATCGGTCGTTATTAACGATCTTAAGTGCCCGAAAAACTATATGGCTGACCCTCGTCGTCGTGGGAATAAAACGCTTCGTTGCTTTAGTTTGCCAATGAATAAACTAACCTGAAACATCTTGCCGTTTGGTTGGCTTGAATGGATTCCATTACCATTTGGCTTGCCTTGCCTCTTGGGGCTAACTATCAAGGCTGTGACAAAAACAAAAAACAACAACTTCTCGTCAAAGAAAACAAACCAAACTCCATGAAAGAGAAAACGTTAAAAAAAAGAAACAAAACGAAACGAAAAGAAATGCACGTGCCCACAAAGTTTATGAGGCGTAAAGTTGATTTCCTCTTCAGCTATGAGTCTATCTCCTCCCTCTGCCCCTCCCACCCTTACCTTTTCTATATGTTGCATGTATTTATTTCTGGAGTCGCACAAACAAATTGGGAAACAAAATGGGGAGCTGGGGGTAGCCCTAGCTCTTAAATCAGTTTGAGTATCTCCAAAAAGAAAAACGCTGAAAAATGGAACAGCCACCGAGACCAAAGCTGAAAGAGGGTCGCGATCGGTCGATAGAAATTGTGGAAAAGGGGGAATGCCAATGGGCAAGGGGCGGACAGCGGTTGCGTTATCTTTAGTGTCGCTGTTGCTGTCAAAAGGGCAATGGAACGACTCAAGTAAACCATTTTGTTGATTTTTAATGTAAACATAATTCAACAAAAACAAAAACTTTCATTTTCGGAACTCAATACGGGATAGAAGTTAATCATTATGGGAAAGATATTGCACGAGAGAAAAATGGGCAGAATGGGGAGGAAACCCAAAGTGTGACACTGAAATGATGAAATGGTCCATCCGGGTGAGTTCCGATTTTATTTAATGCTTCTTAATCGGGGCATATACACAGATGCCTCAAATCAAATAAACCAAATGAAGATAACAATATCTCAATCTAACAAATGGTAAATCAATGGTAAACTCACTAATAATTACATTTGCTAAACAAAAAACTTAGTGTTAAGAATAGTTTTTGTTTTTTGATCAGCATAAGAAACCGGATCGATGTATCCATGACCATGACCGTGTCTATCTGGTCAATTCATTAAATCATGTCCTCAATATAAAAATACGTCAAGAACTGCAGTACGACGATCGATCCATTTTTCTTTCAAAACAATGGATAATCTTTTTTTAATAGTAACTAAAATACTTTCTTCTGGGTCACAATAGATGCAGGAGTGGGAGCAGCGGTGTACTGCCGACTCCCATCTGTTCAACTCTCAATCAAGCTGCCTGACTTCTGCACCATATTCCAAGCGGAGGTTTTTGCTTTCGGGATAGATCGTCTGGTGTGCATCTTGTAGATACCAGCCATCAGAGCATCGATGGCAACGAATGGGCAGACCTGCCTGGCAAAGGCAGGTTTGGAGCTACCCCGTGGAAACTCTGAACACATTCCAAACTCCAAACAAAGCAGCAAAACTTCAAACGAAGATTATGTACAGCAAGACAAAGTGGCGGAGCAGATGTCAGGCTGGAACCTAGCATGGATTGCGGGTTGCTCGCACTCATAATCACCAGTCACTACCTAACATCAATTCAAGGATGTTCCAGAAACGCTTCAACACCTAAGATTGCCCATTGAACGATCTTCGTGATTATTCATTTTAAATTTGAAGAGTTTAACACTGACATAGGATGATTTTAATGTGCCTCTATCGTCTATCGACTTTCTTAACCAAAAGATAAAATATGTATAAGGATATCTACATTTTATTCATGTACATAAGGAAACCAATTTATTCAGGTTCGATTACGCCGAATGAGGTCACTTTGTTCGTCACAAAAGGAAGTAAGCAAAGAAATGCAAATATTTATTGTCGAGAATGTTTGATTTAAACGACAAATTTTTCTTTTGCCAGCCAACGAATAGATTTTTCATGTTGATGGTGACACAGGCAGGTAACTTCGCGAGGGATGGCAACTGCAAGGAGTGGTGGGTGACGACGGGTGGGTGGTGCGGCTTGAAGTGGTTTGTCTGACACATTTAGCCGCTAGGCTAACAGATTTCCAATTCCAAGCTCACGACCAAGATGGGCGAACAAATGAAATTCAAAGTGGAACCCCACCCATGCTTAAGACGTACGCGGCGGCGTTGCATAAAAAGAAAAGGAGTGCAAGGACTAATCCTCCCAAGATACAGAGAGAGCGAACGAGCGAGAGAGTGGAAACTAAGGGTTGCTAGCTAACCCACCCACTTTGAGTAAATTGCCAAGAGAGGCAAAAAAAAAAAAAAACAGTCAAAATCAGAGAGAGAGATATGTATATAGAGAGAGAGTGTAACAGGACCATCATGAGAGAAAGAGAGCAAACACTAACAAGGAGCAGCCGTATATGTATTTTGTGTGTACCTACCGGGAGAGTCGATGAAAGTTTCGTTTTGTGGTTTTTTTTTTTATTTTTTCGGTGCCAACTCCTTTTTGTTTCTTCTCTGGCTGACACTGCCTTTAATCCTAAAGCAGCAGCCACTGGCCCCTGCCCTTGTTTCTTTCTTTTTTCTCTCTCTCAATCCTTTTTTATGTTTCAGTTAGCAGTTGATCGCACTCTTTATATTGTAGTAAAAACAAAATTCACTTTCTTTTTCTTTCAACATGTAATTGCACTTTTTACACACACACAGAATTATTTATATTTCAACTTATGTATGAGTTACCGTGTATGTATGTGTGTGTGTATGGTTGAGTAAAGTGAAAATGACACGGAAAGCACTTGATTTCAACACTATTTTCTGAATTCCGGTTATGCCGGGATAACTTAAAGCAATTATTTCACGAATTCAACACTTTTCCAGCGCAGTTGGCTGTATTAATTATTAATTTTCGCGTATTTTAACCGGAGCCAAAATTCGTTGCCATCCGATTCCGATTAGCGCTGGAAACAACATCGATGTTATGTCGATACGCGAATCGATAGTAAGTACAAAACAAATACAATCGATAAAAAAATCGAGTACTTATTAGGACCGGCTGGTGTGTCTTTTTAGCCATTTTCACGAAATTTGAAATGTTTGCTTTTAAGAATCAAAGATACCTTTTTTGTTAATGAAATTATGAATGGCATTTTCATTTGTAATGAGTACATTCTCAAGTAGCCTACATGAAATAATTTAAATACTTTTGGGTTTAGCGTTTTCTGGCTGTAAAGTAGCTAAGCTGACAGATCTAAATCGAAACGATTATTTAAGTTCCAATTGGATTTAAAAACAAAATGCTACCCACTATAAGGGCTTCCATGCCCCTACTGGCCCGTACTTACACAACCAAGGCCAAACGCGTCGTCCTTAATCAGGATAAATCAAAAATTAAAGGTATGACTAAGGCATGAAAGATCGCACCCAATTAAAATTTGTTAATTTTCTCTTCATGTATTAGATTATAATCCAAAGATCTCAAATACTCATGACCAGCGCGTCTATGTATGGGGTTTCCAGGAGACAGGAGCTCTTGGCCTGCAGACGAACATTAAAAAGTCTCAGGAACGGTACACAGAAATGGTTCATCATCCCACGCGGCTGCAGTTCTCTACTAACAATGAAGTCACGGATGTAACAGCCGGCTATGGATTCACTGCATATGCCGTCCAGCGATCCGATGGAGAAACACTTTTTGGCTGCGGTCTTAATACTGACTCTCAGTTGGGTTACCAAGTAAAGAAAGTGAAGTCCAACAGCCCTGCCCAAGATCCGGCGAATCTGGATGTAATCATTTATCCCACTGCCATACAACTTCCGCGAGAGCATGGTGAAACAGCCGAAGATATGGAAGTGCGTAGCATGTCTGCAGGACGAGCACATCTAGTGGTGGTCACACGCAATGGCCACGTTTTTACCTTGGGCAACAATTCGTATGGCCAATGTGGACGATCGATTATCGAGGAGGAAAGATACAGCAAAAGTGCCATAATTCACAGAATATCGCAGGTTGATATATGTGGTCCAGACGATGAAATTGTGAGCGTGGAATGTGGTCAAGATCACACAATGTTTTTGACCAAGCTGGGTCGCGTCTATACTTGTGGTTGGGGTGCCGACGGTCAGACAGGGCAAGGAAACTATCATTCAGCTGGTCAAATTACTCTCATAGAGGGAGATATCAAGAAGGAGCGGATTGTTAGCCTCAGTTGCTCCTCCGATTGTGTTTTGGCCTTAAACGAGCACGGCGATTGCTTTGGCTGGGGCAATTCAGAATATGGCCAACTCGATAATGACCCAGAGCATGCCCAGACACAAATAAATATACCCCGTGCCCTGAAATTAACCAAAGAAATCGGACGCATACGACAAGTGGCCAGTGGAGGCTCATTCTGTATGGCCCTCAATGATCAGGGTCTCGTGTACACCTGGGGCTATGGCATCTTGGGTTTTGGCCCCTTTGTCGAGCAGACCTCAAAGCCCCAGCATCTGCTGCCTCCACTTTTCGGTCGTAATGACTTCAGCAATGCCACCACCGTGGTGTCTATTGGCTGTGGGGTCTTTCACATGGGCGCGATCAACTCCGATGGCGACCTTTTTATGTGGGGCAAAAATCGTTTTGGCCATTTGGGCTTGGGACACAAAAAAGATCAATTCTTTCCCTTTAAGACTGCCCTCAATGGCAAGGTCGCAAAGGTTGCGTATGGGGTGGATCATACCATAGCTTTATGTAAACCTTATTTTTAAGTTTTAAATAATAAAAGTATAAAACAAATGTGCCAATATGTATTAATTATTTCATTATCCAGTTCAGTGGATTAGAGGAACTTAAATCTTTGTAGAACAAATACTAGTAGTTAATAATGGTATTCGAAATGGTTTCATAATTATCTCAGTAGAACTAAAGACGCAAATTTGAAATTAACTCGATAATTGTACATAATACACGAGTCTACATACCAAATTCGGTGGCTCTAGCTCTTATAGTCTCCGAGATCTAAGTGTTCATACGGACGGACATGGCTTGATCGCCTGGGCTGTTGATGCTGATCAAGAATATTTATACTCTATGGGTTCACAAAAGCTTCCCTCTGCCTGTTGCTTACATTTTGGCGACTTTAATATACATTTCGCCCTATGGGTGCATGTTGTAAAAAGGTCAGACCATCTGTCCCTCTTTCTGTAAGTAGAAAAACTAGTCTCATTGAGTTAAAAACTTCGGATCTAAGGTGATGTGTGCAGAATATCCGTCGGAATCGGCCCATAACTATAACAAATAGAACTCGGAGACAGCAAAGCTACAATAATTTGCTAGACCTACACGAATCCCTGGAACATTACAAATAATATGGTAATGCATTTTCGAATCTGGAGCCGCAATATCCATCATAATTACCCCCATTGCGATAGGGAAAATCAACAGCCATTTCAAAGCCAGTGGATAATCATCGTGGAGGGAAAAGGTTGAGCTTAAAATTCATATCAACTCCCAATGCTGTAATAACAAAATTAATAATAATTACGATATCGGTTATAATAAATCTTGTTGTTATGAGGAGGAAATACCCAGCACAAACTCAGCATTTTATCAAAAGGGAAATAAATTTCGTAATCTGAAAATACATACTTTAATGAAATTTGTTGAGTGAACAAATAGTGTTTACTTACTTTAATAAACTTTTGCGAACTGTTTTAACTAAAGACATACAATTTACCATAATGGAAGTTTTATGAATTTCGGCAAGATGAATAAACGAATTTAAATTCTGAAATTATGGGTAGAAGATGGATATCAATGGTTAACCCGACATTTTGTATAACATGCATCCAGAGAATGTAATTTTCGACACTTCTTAAGGGGTCAAGATGCATACCACTGGATGAAATGTATGATACTCTAATGCAAAACGCTTATAGCGAATGACAATTCATTGCCAAACACCTGTCCAAGGTTAAGACAACTTGGTAACTTTTTTGTTGGGAACCAAACTTACCATGGTTTTTTTTTTTCTGAAGTTCTTTGGCAAAGTCTGCTGATGATAGAACTTGGTGGTCACCTTTTAGTCTTGAAATAATCTTCTTTTGGAAGATTTACCTCGAGCCCGCTAAACTGGAAGGTTTGTTTTGTGTTTCAAAACAATTTCCCTTTTTATGAGTTTTTTTTTAAAGGCATCGGAAAACAATTTTGTTTTATATTTTCCATTGCTTCCCAGTATAATAAAGAAATCAAGAAATACTTCAAGATCACAAATTCGCGTTTAATACATTTAAATAGTTTTTTTTTTTTGTTTTGGTTTTTGTTTTTAAAGAACATTTAGATTAACTTTCTGTTGTTGATTTTCTTAATAATTTCATTTCTAAACTTTGCTGATAGTTTCAAATTTCCAACTTATTTGAATCCTTTGATTTCTTTATTGTTTATACAATAATTGTTAAGATAGAGAGAGGATAATTATTTATAGTATATAAAATATGTACTTGGAATGGAATGCAGTTTATGTTTCTTTGTTTGTTTTTTGTTATCTATAATTTTGTTTTCTGTGTGTGTTTCTGTTGTGTTCTGGTTATGTTTATGGATTCACACATCTAATTTTTATATGTAAGTATATATAGAAATAGAAAGATGCACGGGGCCCTCGTCGTATTCAATATCATGATGCATTTCTCGCTTTGTATTTGTCACAAATTTCTTTCAATCGCATTTTAATTGCTTTCTAGGTACATTTCTTTACTCTAGGGTCTATGATTCGCTATAATCTTTCTTTGACGTTCGAACGAACTCTATTGGTTGGAGCTTCTTGGCCAATAATATGATATTTCTCATACATATATGTATATATGTATTTATATAAACTTATAGGTTCATCTGTTTTTAAGAGTCGTTTTAAGCAATTTTTTTTGTTTAATTCACAAACAGATCAAATTTTGTCTCCGATTTTTTTTTATATATATATAGCATATTTATATATATAAATTAATTTCTAATTAATAAATTTGTTTTTTGTTTTGTTGTAGCTTTAAAATTTTCTTGACGTTGATGGCGCTTGATAATGAGCTCAAGCCACTTGCTGCTTTTGGGCTTCGTTCGCCTCGTATGCCTCGACTTCCGCAATATTAGACAGATCGTATTCAATCACTCCCTTGCCCATGAACTCGGCATATTTGCCAGCATCTGGCAAAGGCTCTGCCGAGCGCTTAGATACTGAAAAAACAAAAAAAATAAATAAAATACTGAAGAATTAAAGTATGTATGTATGTATATGACTTACCTCCCGTGATGAATTTCTCCATCATATAGACCTTCATGTCAAAGCATTCGTTGGCGATGCGCTCCGAGATCATGGACAGATCTGTGATGCGTGGCGTGATTACACGCATGTTGCGACGCACTCGCTCCGTATCGATGTTATAATAACCGGAACCCATTTTTTGCATCAGATCCATAAAGCTGCTTGGCGGCAATGTTGTATCCCGGTCCAGAGGCATGATGAAACAACGATTGGTGGTCGTATCAATAATGGCCGATTGATTCTCTTTGAAATCATGCATAAACCGACCACGACGACCATCCTTGAAATCTGGCACATCGATTTTAGCATAACCGTCCTCATCACTGCTATCTAATTCGATTTCCTCTCGGAAGAAATTGTCGTCGACAAGATTGTCCAACAAGCTATCATCTCCGTTGCCCATGATGAGGCCGTTCCGATTGCTGCTGCTGCTAGTGAAATGTGGCAACAGAGTGCGCCAGTTGAGGGCAGCAATATCATCATCGTTGCGGGCCATGAAACGGGGCATTACACTGGAATCCTCGGCGTAGGGTATATCGCAAAGGGCATGGTAACGCATATTGGAATGTGAAGGAGCATATAGACGATAGAGGGTCCAGCCCCCGAGCACACCCATCATCATAACCACCATTGCAATAAGGAAGAGCAAGAACGACTTCAAGCAATGGTATTGAGGTCGATTGAACACCATTGATTCTGTATCGGCATCACTATAAGCAATCTTTGGCTGTTGAAAAGCAAACAAAGATTAAGATTAGAACTAATTTCCACTCGCAATTGAAAAATATCAAAAATAAATAACAATACGATATCGTTTATACTATATGCTCTTTTTATGGGGAGCAATAATCATAATACCCAGAACAAACTCAACTCGCATTTTATCAGTTATATAGAGAAAATAGTTTTGTGGGCGATAAGAAAAATAAATTTTAGCCGATGATACGTATGCAATTATCATAGATTAAAAATTCTTTTTAGTGGTTTTAACTTTAAACAAGAGCACTGGCATTTTTATCTTTAGATTAATACGTTAAAAAGTTAAGAAATTTTGAATTGCATGATTTTCCGCAATATTGTACTTAAAGGCTAAATTTGATCTTTAATTTTTGAATAGAAAAAACACAAGAAATATTTTATTAAAGCTAACTTTGACTATGCTGAAGTTTATGTACATATATACCCTTGCAACGTAATTTTCACGTAATATTTTTACTTGTTCCATACTTCTTTTCTGTGTCTTAATGTAGTTTATGCAGCGTTGCTTCTGTGTGTGTGTGTTCTGCTAAGCAATGACGTCGTTACCTGCTGGCAGCACTGTCGGCAGCGTTTAAGATATTTATCCAATCTTATTTAAATTTGGCTATATGATGTTTCACTTCAAACACTTTTTTATTGGTAAATTTTTTAAAGATACTCCGTTAAGTTCATCTACAAAAATCTAACGAATTTTTTAATACCCTCTGTAAGGGTATAAAAAGTATTTTTTAATGTTCTAAATCCAAATCTGTTTTATTCAGTCAAATTTATGTACGTAAATAGGGTTTAATTTTTTTTTTTTTCATAATTTGTATTAGATCTATGTATCTATGTATATTAATCGACTTCTATCTACCAGACATAATAATTGAGAACAAAAATAGTAAATCTTTATGAATAAGAGTTATTCATGTTTGGCCTAATTTGGTTGTGCTTCTGCCTATAATTATTGCAGACACTGTGTGTAATATAAACAAATGTGTCAGCATTCTTATCTACTTATACACACGTAGTAATAAAGCATTTATGAGCAAAGTGCACAAGTTTCTTTTGTTAAAGAGAAAGAGAGAAATGAAGGTAGAAGGGGGATAAGAAAATTTGACCATGGAATCAACAGGAAGAAAATTGACCTCAAGCGACAATGTGGAAATGTGCAAACTGAAGGAAAGGGAGGTCAGGGCGAACAAGGACAACCAAAGTTCCAGCATTTCACTTTGCATGGGAAAAATCAATAGCAATTGCTGCTGAGCACTGCTACTGCATACATATGTATGTATGTACATACATATGTAGGAATTTTCTGCCCACACAAACACACACATACGCATACTAATACAAAATAAAAACTTGTAGCTCGGACGAAGGACAACAGATACCTGATTTTGAAGTCCTTTGGCACAAGAACAAAAACGATTGCGCGAAAAATTAAAGCAAATAATTAACCAAAACAAAATGATTACGATTATACTTACACTAATTAATGATCCATGATGCATTAGCGCTTCATCGTTTAAATTCATGGGCAGAGGCACCTTCTCCTGGTCATCCTTATGCCTTTGTCCTGTTATTTTTGCAAGAATTGTCATTGTTCCCTTAACGTCGTTTTTAATACTTTTAATTTAGTTGTTTTGTGCAAGAGCTGGTGCCTTTTACTGTTATGTGTGAAAAATTACCAAAAATTTAGTGCGCAATTTTCTCTGCCTTGTTGTTGTTTTCTGTGGGGCAGTGCTGCAAAACGAACTTATGTAGTTACTAACGATACATTTACTTTTCATCGATAATGCTAAGCTATCAGCTATCGGAAGTAAAAACTATCGATAGATAAACTACTTGCAAGCCGTTAAACAATTAAAATTATGTTCGTTTCTATTGTTTCGTATTTTTTTTCTCGTTAAGTTTACATCTTGTTATAAAACATTCGAAAGTAATTCTAGATAATTTATGGAAGATATATTATCCTCTAATAAGATAACGTATAAGAAAACATCTCTCTTGCTCAGAATATTCTTAAGATTTACAGAAAAACATATCGATGTGCGGGCTCAGCTTGGGCACTATTTATGACTATGTTGATTGGAGAGGAAGGCCAAATGACCTTTGGGACACTTGTTGGCGTAGTGACCCTTATGACCGCACTTATAGCAGGTGATCTCCTCCAGTGGTGTGGGTCCTTTAACATACGGATGATTAGGACCACCACCGCTACCATCCTCTGGACCATTGCCATCTCCTCCCGGAATCCCTGGTCCTCCCCCACCAGTATGATCCATAGCATTGATGTTGTTCCGGTTCTCCAGGCTACCAGCATACTGCTTACACGCATTTGCTTTGTGCCCCAGTTCGCCGCAATAGTGACAGGTGGGCAGCTTTTTGTGCAATTGATCCTTGCTTAAGTCAGCTAGAGGCGGCAACTCGAATCGGGGATGCATGTGCTTGCAGTTAGGTCCTTCGGGGCAGAAACCTGCAAGATAGTTCATGCAGAGCACACGACGCAAATGCTGATGCCGACAATGCGGACCGTGTCTGCAGAATCCTCGTTTATACCATGGACAATCTTTCACCTTACTCTGGGGGTCGATATGCAAGAAGGGACACTCCTTGTTGTGACAGGCATTAAAGCGGGAGTAAAAATAGCATTCGGGCATTTTGGTCATATCGAATTCGTGGAGAAATTCACATTGATCACCCTTCTTGCAGAGTCCACGCAGCCAATGTTTGCATACTATGGTGCGATCTCCGCGTATGTGTCGAAACGGGCAGGCGCTACCCTTGTCACACTCCTGGCCATTCTTAGTGATGAAGTTGCAGACGGCGGCAATAGACTTGTCCATGCCATAAAAAGGTAGCGGAATGGCCCCCACCTGTTCCATGAGATCTCGTTCCGCCTTGAAGTGTAGGCCATTCACATTGGCCAGTAGGATATCCATGATGAAGTTGCTTACTCTAATTACAGGAACCGAATTAATTAAGTTGCTTTTTTTACGGAAAGCAGTATTTTTCGCTTATATTTTGTTGCTGTCAGTGTCAGAGATGAGCATAGCCGGCATGCGGACAATCGATGTTAGATCAACTAGCTTGACCTTTTTCAAGCTCCCGCCAGTAGCCTTTTTATAGCCATTTTCCTTTTTTAGTTTTTGAATATAAGAACTCAATATATTCAACATTTTTTAAGCAGACGGCAATAAATCTATCAAAAATAGAGGATGTTAAACAGATTTATTGAGAAGTTTCGAGATGACCGACTTTTTGCTTAGATGGCTTTTTCCCCAATTCCCATTTTGATTACACAATCGAAATATCGATTAATGGTTTTCATTGTGTTTACATTTTTCTGTTGCATTGCAACGTAAACGCAATTTTGTAAACAAAAAAATTCCACGTATTTATAAAAAAGAATAAATTAACATTTGGGATTGGCTGATGTGCAGCCATTAAATTATGTGTAATTGTCCAATTGGTTAGAGAACTCCCCCCACACCCGGATCATCAGCTATCACCAACATGTTACCAACGTTCGAGCGGCTAAACGAGCCCAAGAAACGGATTTTCTTTCGTCTGCCCTTTTCCAAATTAGCCTTAGCAGCATTAAGTTTGCCGCTTGGAGCCTTTTGTTTCTGTGTTGCGTGGTCGCTGATGTTTGACTTTGTGCGATCAACTTTTACACACTGCGATGTATCCAATTATTTACCCTCAGTGTCAGCAGCTATTGGTAATTATGAGCCACAGAAGACGATTTGGAGATTGGCCATTTTCCTGCATTTACCTCTACGACTTGCAGTGGCCAAAATGTATCTCGAATACTATAGAGAGCACATTAAACGTAATCGCCGTCTGTTCGGCATTTTGGCATGCACTTTAAATGTTATTGAAGATTTTGCCCTCTTCTGTCTATCCCTGTGGACATCGGCGGACAATTACGAGATCCATCGGAACTCCTTTGTCGTATTCATAGCGTGCAGTGAGAGTTATATGCTTATTTCTTATCTGCTGAATCGTAATGCCAGAAAGGTGGTTTTACTCCCACATGAGGAGAAATCGCTCCGCTACAAGCGGAATCTGTTTCTTATCAATGTTCTGGCCTTTGGACTGGCCGGATATTGTTTTTTGCGCCACAATGCCCACTGTGAGGCGGGTGGTAAGTTCCTAAACAATAATTTATCACATCCATATCTGAAATGTTTCTCATCTTTCTTTGACAGTTTACACGTTCTTTGCCCTTTTCGAATATATTGTGGTGCTAACTAATATGGGCTTCCATATGACATCGTATTGGGACTTTTATGCTCTGCAAGTCGTCTTCGATGCTAAAAACGGTCTCTATCTAACGCATTTTTAGTCATGTAGCTAATTAGGCATAATTTTCACGTCCGATTTTATTAGTTTATGTATTTCGCTTGTGCCCACCTCTTGAGTATTTCCTGTACATAATTAAATAACCAACCATGTGGTATTAGCTTAAGCTCAAAGTTTACTTAATTTTACCAAAGTATGAGGCATAAATGTATAACGTTTTGCTAGGAAAAACAAAAAACAACGTAAATATAATAAAAACATATGTGAACTCCTTTGAAAAGTTTTCATAATCTTGCAGTCTTTGTAATTAAATCTTGTTTACACTCTAAACAATTTATATATGTTAAAGCCATGTGCGAGTTTTCTGGCTTAAGCTAACAGAAGGAATCTTTCAATTACCATCTAGTATGGAATAAAAACTAGCAAAAAAAGATGAATCCACCTTGAATATAAAAGGATAACCCACTCGATACATTTTTCAAACAACTTTAGCAACTTAAAAATTTGGAATTTCTTTTAAACTTTCTTGCCCAGATTGAGAGAGATTGAAGAATAGCACAATAAATAATAATTTGGGTTGCATTTCGAGAGTAAAAAAAATACGATATGAAAATTTACAATTTTTTGAAAATTCTAACTTTTTTACTGAAACGTTTATTGCCATTTGTCATTTATTGTGTTAGTTCGCACTAAATTTTTTTTTCGTATTTCCTAATAAGGAAGGTCTCGCGAAGTTTTTATACATTTTTTATCTTTCCTTATCATTCGTACCTTTTTAATGAACAGATAAATATCAGAATATTATCATTATATGTTTAGCTGGCACACCAGGCGTATACTTTATAATTGACTCACCAAATATATGATCTCAGTGGTAGAATCTCAAATGATCTCAAAAAATTTTAACCTTCCTTTATAAGCTTAACAGTATAACGGAATGGTCAATTCGATGACGAATCAAAAACGACTTTTTATATAATTCGCATATTCTGTTAAAAGCCCTTTTAGAACTTGCAACACTCGAAATACAAATGTGAAATCTTATATTGATGAGATAGTAAGGATATGGGCGGTCACAAAGGTGGTTTGATGTAATTGATGCTACTTTGCTACAAAAAGGAATCCCTATAGCCAACCACACTCAATACATAAATTCTCCGCGCTCCAAAATCCTTACTTGCACCTAACACCTCTACCGCTCGTGGGTACAGCTTTTACCTAACCTAAAACAAACTGACGTTTTGCTTGTCAGTATCATGGCATCCCAATACCCCATCCCATCCCACAACACGCCTATCACAAGCCTCACTATCAGAAGCCGAACCATAATCGCGTCAGAACGTGAATTGTCATTTCATCCGGAAACCGAATAGGCCTGGGGAAAACATTATAGAAGTAAATATTCCATATCATTATACGATTTCCATATTCTATCCGATTCGAGTGATGCGCCATGGAGCAGGAAATGCTGCTGCCGTCGACAATCAAGGATTTGTCTAATCCTAATCCCTTTCGTATATCTATGGCGCGCATTTTGCTGTTGGGTTTGAGTGTTACGCCGATTGCCTTGGCTTTATTCCTTGTCGGCACAATTATCACGGATCTTGACGCTTCCACCTATACGGAGTGTGAGGCTTTTAATGTGATACCATCAGTGTCGTCTGTGGCCAAATCGAATCAGGTTGGGTGGATTATTATTTCATGGTGGTCTGCGGCTTTTATCCTTTTGACTGCTTTCCTATATAAGCGTCTCTATCGTCGCATCTTGCCAAGAACTGTGCGTTCCTTAAGTCAGATCTTGACGGGATCTTTAATACTGCACAGCTTTAGCATTTTGGTCTGGGCCCACTTCGCCCATATCAATGGCACCCATCCTCTACATGTGATCACTGTGATTCTGCTTTGGAGCTCCGCATGTATATTCCTAGGTGGCTCATTTGCAATACATAAATACCATTTTTCAGCTGGCCGAATTAGCCCAAAGGATCTAGACAACGACTCTCAATATTCGTATTTGCTAAAGCGTAAACTGGTCTTTACATTTGTTGGGACATTTACCTTCATGTGGGTCTGGTATCTGTTGCACATGGAGTTCTGTCCAACATTAGGTGAGTTCCTCAGCCCATGACAATTCTTAAATGCATTGGTTAATGATGTAAGGTTTCATCATTTCAATATTGCTTCTTATTTGGATCTTCTTCGACTCTATTATATATACATATATATGTTTATTTAGTTCATATAGTCATTTTCGTCTGTCTGGATCAACGAAAACTCCTCCTTTGAAATTTAATTTGAAAAAACTTTCATGCATGATTGTCCCAACTCTTTTCTTTCTTCTGACTCGTTGATTTATTTAGAATTTATTAGTTCCTCTAAAACTAGTTTTTCTTTCTTTCAAAAAGTGTGTGAAATTTATTTATGTAAGATCTGTTTTGATATTCGCCTGATTTTTTTCTCAACATAGTAACCTTTGTGATTTCCCTCGATAAAAACATTAAAAGTCTCCAATATACAAACAAGCTGGTGAATTTTCCTAAATTTTTTAATATTATAATGCGGGTTTTAAATAATTAAACATGATAAATACTCCCGATCCCAGCAGTATAGTATTAGAGTGATATTTAATCTTTTTCGATGTTATTTATTTTCAGTTTACTCAATATTCGCGATTTTCGAGTTTGTGGCTTTTTGGTCCTTCCTTTGCTATTTGTGCACGGCTTACTTTGATTTTTATAATGTCTATATATGCCACGATAAACGATTGGGCTATTATCTGAGTGAATTTGAAACACAATAATATATGCGTTTATTTTTATATAAAAAAAGAGTACATAAAAATGATAAAAAGATTAACAACAACAATACTTTTCCTGCTCTATGGCTACGTTTCATAAATTCTAACTAGGTCGTCCAAACTTATCGGATAATTGGTCACCGGACAAGCTCCATGCTCTTTCAAATGGTTAATAATGCATTTCCAGCAATAGACATAACCAGAGACTGAGCAGGCTGTTGGTGTTTGGAATGGGAGTAGGCACACTGGACATTCGCCACGTTTGGGCAGTGATTGCTTTACCTCATCGGGCAGATTTCCATCTGAATCTAAGGATTTAGCTTCTGGATTCTGTAAAGAGCCGCCCACTTTGCGTCGCTGATCATTGGAGTACCACCATTGGATGAATTGTAAAAAGAAGGCCAATACTTCCAGCATTTTAAGAAATATATAGGTCCACTGGTCCTCCTTCGGAGGTTCGCTGGGGTATCGCAAAGTCAGCTTCATGGCCCGAAAGATGGGCGAATGGCTTCGAGCTTGTTTAATAAGGTACAGGAATGTGTGCACTGCCTTGGAAGCATTATATGCATGGAACAGATTGATGGCATATTCTTCCCATTTGTAAGTATCATCTTGATGAGCACTTCGCTGCCTTAGTTTGCGTTCCACATAGGGTAGAATGGTAAGCAGGGTGGCAGATGTCCATTGCTGTCTTCTTGTCAAGAGCTCCCCGGTTTTTGTGTCTGTTCTTTGCAGTCCATAGAAACTCTCTCCGAAGGAGGATGCGCGATTACGCAAATAAACCAACTGGAGCAGCCATGTCAACAGCGGTGAGAGTTCCTCCTTCAGCCTAAATGAACCCCAGAGCTTAAAGTCCAATCGTAGGCCGAAGTAGTCGAAAATTTTACTCAAAGCCGGGTAGATAAGATTGTCCAGCGTTTCGGCTGCTGATATTTCAAATATCGATGGTACATTCTGTAAATTTTGACGCACATTGGCTCCCTCCGCCATTTAAATACCAATTAAACAAATATATTCAAGTATCAGCAGTTAAGATTAAAATTTTAAGGAGGCATTAGAGATGGACTTTTGAACACCAAAAAAAACCGCTAAAAAATCAGTTGTTGCTGATTGTTTTCGCTTATCGATTGGCAACTATCGATTGCCGGTTGAACAAAACAAGTTTGTGCAAAAAGAAAAACAACAAAATAAAGCAAAAACACAAGAACGATGAGAACTCCTGGCGGTGGCCATTTGGAGGAGACGAGCAAGTCGTCATCCAACCAAACAAAGGTCAGCAAAAAGTCCACGAAGTCTCGGTCCAAATCAGCAAAATTGGAGGCATCGAAAACTTTGGCAACGACAGCTAATGCAGCTCTAGCTTGTGGAGTGGGAGTGCCCGGGAGCCTGGTAGTGGGTGTTGGAGTGGGCAGTTTACCAATGACTCCTACTCATGTAGGCATGGTGACTACGCCAACCACACCCACTTCGAGTTTAGGTAGCCAATATAATCAATTTGACGCCAGCTTTGCTGTAGCAGGAGCAGTTGGCGTTGGACCAACTAGTGGCCATGTCGAGAGCAATACTCATATTAACCGCTTAAGCCATCACCATACAAAGGCTTACGCTGGCTTTGACCCGCGCAGTATAAAAATCTATTGGGAGCAACATGATCAAACCGATGTAGAGCTATCTCAGGATGTGTGTGCCCGCCTGGCCGAAGACGCCACCTACAAAGTTTGGGAATTGATAAATGTAGGTATTTTCTCCATAGTGTGTATACAGAATTTCTAATTTTTAATCTTCTGCAGAATGTCAAGATATATTCCCGCCATTCTGCTGGTATCGTTACCTATGATCTGGTAAATGAGGTTCTCAAGGATGCTGATGTTCCACCCATGTTGGGAGCTATGGACAGCGATTGGGATCGCATTGACTACGACGGCACCTATTTCTTTCATTCGGACAAGATTTTTGAGTTACGTGAAGAGTTCCAAAAAGATATTGAACTAAAGTTACCCAATGATGTGGATTTTCATAGCATTTGTCCGGCGGAGGAGAGAAATACCAACGAATTGCAACAATTCCTTAAGAGTTTGATCACAGCTAGTCTTTTTGGCGACAGCCAGCAGAGAACAAAGGCCTTGAACTTGGCCTTTGAGAGTCCTCTGATGGGTTCTTGTTATCGCGCCTTGGTCTCCAAAATACTTCAAATGCTAGCCTTTAGGCAAGAAGATGCATTGAGTCAACGGTGCTGGCGTTTGTTAAGGTCCTGCAATTTTAATCCCATGGCCAATCAGCAGTCTTGCCGGCAGGAATATTTTCATTTGGCCGAAATTCTGATAAGTCAGCTAATGGGTCCCTTTGAAACTATCAAGGTGCGAACATCTCCAGTTCCAGACCAAGCAATGGAAACTGATATGAAGTCGGAAATTAAAATGGAATTGGAGGAAGACCATCATAATCAGCAGCAGCCGCCGCAGGAAGCCCATGTGATCTATCAGCTCCAGCAGGACGATGATATGAGTACTAACTTGCAAGAACCTCACCACATGTCCCATTACTTTGCATCACCGGTGGCCAGTAGCCACGTGCCCGAGCTCTGTCAGACTATTGGACAATTAGCTGCTCAAAGTGGTTATCTGCAGGCAGAATGCTTGTTTTTAATAAAAAGGCGTTTGGCAAGATTCTTTGAAGCCCGCCAAGTCAGCACTGAGCGAGGTGAGATTAACCATACATTCTTTCCACTTTCTAGAATAATTTTCATAAAATACGTTTTTAGATTTCAAATATATATCCCGATCCTTATGCGGCTTGATGGCTTTAGGAGAATATGCGTTTCGGGAATTCATACCTTATATCTATCAGTTGAATATAAATGATATACCTGACAGTTTATGGATTGACCTATCTCCTGCTGCCATGTTTTTATCAGGCTCAGATGATATTTATTTATATGAATGGTTGGAACACGGATGTGGTGTGGATAGATTGCAACCGTTTATGGTTTACTTTGCCAATATCTATCAAAAATGGTTAACCCAACGTTTTTTAAGAGCCAAAAAGCCTGCCTATCGTGTGGACGTCCAGCCTGGAGTCCGTCGCCTAGAATGGAGCTCTTTGGCTGCCGCTATGTGCCATGGCGACGATCCAAATAACGCTCTAAAACCTAAACCTCAGCTTAGAGATGCCTTTCCTGAACTGGTGCAGCCAAATTTACATTTAAACTGTGGTGGAATAATCAAATTTAAGTTCTCCGGATGTCGACCGAGAGTCATTAAACCCAAAACAGACGCAAACGGTGGTGGACCTAAACCTAATTGCGGCTCTGGTGCTTATGGCAGTAGCGATATCTTAATTGCTCGGCGAAAACTCCTTAAACCCATGACCAATGTGAGAAGGGTGGTGGCTCACACTGGCTATCATTATCTTAGGATTTAGAAAAATAATCAACGTCAACATTTTATTTACTTAGAATTACTCTTAAGTGTATTACCTAACATAATTGTATTGTATTCACACCTCTTTCGAAACACCCAAAGTGTCCAATTGTTATAACTATAAAGCAAAAATCTATTTATTCTCTAAATGTAAAATTCAGAGTTTTGATGGGATACAAGGTATTTCGTTTCGTTGTTAAATGGAGTTTTGTAAAGATCGTTCGTATCTTTAACAATAAATCTTTATAGTTTGGTCTTCAAGATAATGAAATATTTAGATCGTGGCAAAATTCAATATAGTTAAAACCCTTTTTTGCATGGAGCCTCTTGGCAATTCCCTCAGAGATATATAAATTACAAGTACACATTTATCGAAATATGTATGTTTTAGTACCGACTAAAACGCCTCTTCATGACTCTCTGGCAGTTTTATCCCCGCCGCCTTCATTTCCTCCATAATACGACGATTGATAATATTTTTAATATTGGCATTTACATTGGGTAACAATCCTCCGGTTCGGGCTGCATGTTCAATCCGCTGCACCACCTCGATCTCTCTCCTGGATGAAATTAAATTGGTCACAAGGCATTTTTGCATAACATTTCCCACACGTCCTATGCGGCCGCAGCGATGAATGTAATCGGATACGTGCAGGGGGAAATCAAAATTGATGACATGCCTAGCCCGAGTGGTGTCCAGACCCCCGACTGCCAACATCAGTGGTAGAGAGGATGTCACATTCACCCGTTTGAAACTGTTCGAAACGACCCAAGCGAATCTTCATGAGCATGTCTCCATTGAGATTGAGACAATTGATGCCCATGTTGTTAAGGAAGATGGAAACATAGTCGCTGGTCACTGATTTGTTGCTAAACACGATAACGGGTCGCTTCTTGGACATGTCCTGTTTGACGAGTGAGAGTAAGTTGGCCGGACGATCGGCTTTGGTGATGCGTAAGAATTTCTGTTGTACATGAGGCATTAAATGATGTAAATGGGGACTGACCACCTCGCGGATTGTATCCACGTCAATAATACGTTGCAAAATCTCCCGGGTATTCGTGGGCATTGTGGCCGAGGCTAGGACCAATTGGGTCCCTACCGTGTTTTTATCGCCAAGGTGATTTAAATGGAACTGAAAGAGAAAATATTAGCTTTGTTATTTTGTTGTGCTTTATCAACTTACAGGGAATCTCTTCAGAAAGTAGGTTAACTTGTCTGTAAAGGAATCATCCAACATGGTATCAGCCTCATCCAAAACCACATGCCGCACTTGTTCCGTGCGATAGATGCCTGTCGTTACCAGTTTACTTAATGCACCCAATGTGGCCACCAAGACGTCCACTTCCTCGAATTCAGGATTCATCATCAGCTGCTTCGTCTGACCACCGAGCAAACATTTTACCTTTAGATCGGTTCCCTTTATCAAACGATCGGTCACCTGGGCTATCTGTGTGGCCAGTTCACGACCAGGAGTCAGTATTAAAGCACGAGGAGTATTTAAGCATCTTTCTCGTTTAGTCTTTAGGAGTTTATCCAAAATAGGCAATAGATAGGCCAAGGTTTTACCACATCCCGTCTCAGCTGCTATTAACGTATGAAAATTATCGAGCATTAATGGCATGGCTTTCGATTGAATTGGTGTTAATTTTCGAATTTGCAAGTGCTCGTAGAGATTCTCTTGCAATTGCTGATCTAACGCTAAATTAAGCGACTCCACAGGTTGCATCTCCTGCTGCAGGTGGTCTGCCGTCAACCAAGGGTTCAGGGTGAAGTGGTCCCCTTTTGATTTGTTGTGCAGCCAACCCTTGGATGCCAATTCCAAGGTGCCGAACTTGGCATCTTCACGTTCATGCTGTAGCAAATTAAATTGCGTTCGCCGGCAACTAATAAGGGGGTGTGTTTTAATATTTGATTTGATGTTCTCTTTGGATCTTGGTTCTACAGCGGTGGCGGTTTGGGCTACTTGTCTTGCTGATGAGAGCCGTACTGGCAGAAGCGGCTGCAACTTTTTTAGCAGCATTATAAAACGATCCTGATCCCAATCCTAGAAATATGGTAGCAACTATCGAATTATCCGACTCATCGATAACCTAGTGGCTTAAGGCTAAAATGAATCTTTTTTTTGGCTATGTTGCCAACACTGACTAGGATGTTCCATCATTATTATTTGTGTCACCTCTAACCGAGAATTTTCATAAACGCATCTTTTGGAGAAAAACGTTTATGAGAAAATGGAAAACATTCCGCGAACTCATGAAGGTAAATGTGTCACAGATAGCAAATGAGTTTTATCCGTATCCATGGTTGAAATCAATGAAGAAAATGGGATATTAAAAATTGCAAATATAAATTCCAACAAACACTACTCGCCTATTCACCCGCTCGTAATCAAATGGAATTTTAATTAACAAATTTACTATTTTCAGACATTGAGGCCCAGATCTCTGTGATTCAGGAGAAGAAAACGGAATTGGCTAAAACCCAGGCGGCGGCGGCCGGAGTTGGCCTTCTGGACAGCGGTGGATTTTTTGATTCGGATCTATACGATGAAGCTTCCGCTGTGGGGGACACTAAGGCGGGGGGTAAGAAAGCTCGGTACGAAGGCTACAACACCTCGATTGCGGCCAATGATGACGGCGAGGAGGATGAAGATGAAGAGGAGGACGATGTGGGCTTCCCAGTACCCCAAAAACGAACCACTTACACAGCTCCCCAGTCCGTGCTGAAGGATGTGATCCAGGGTAAGGAGGATCATGATCCCATGGCGGACCGTCGTCGGCCGACTATAGCCGATCGCGAGGATGAATATAGACAAAAGAGGCGTCGCGCCATCATTTCACCGGAACGAGCGGATCCATTTGCGGATGGGGGAAAGACACCAGATGTGGGTTCTCGTACATATACAGACATAATGCGCGAGCAGATGCTTAAGGGCGAGGAGTCAGAGCTGAGGCGTCGGATCATGGAAAAGTCTAAAGATGGCTCGTTGGTAAAGAATTCGTCATCTTCGAACGGGGAGGCGCCGTCACATTCGTCTGCCAAACAGGAAACAGGTGGACGTAAGCGTGGTCGTTGGGATCAGACCGTTAGCGATAGTTTCATTCCAGCCAAGGTGTCGGCCACACCTAGTAGTGCTGCCACGCCCACATGGGAGGATGTAAGTAACAAAATCCTTAGTTGATACACATATTAACTTATTCAAATTGTCCTTTGTATAGAAAACTCCTGGAGATCATCGCTGGGATGAGACGCCGGGTCACAAAGGAAGCGAAACTCCTGGTGCTACACCTGGCCTAGCCACCCGTATTTGGGATGCCACTCCAGCTCATGCTATGACTCCTGGCCGGGAGAGAGATGATGGTACAACGCCCAGCCATGAGAAATCGGCAAGGCGCAATCGCTGGGATGAGACTCCGAAAACCGAGAGGGAAACTCCTGGCCATAGTGGTTGGGCGGAAACACCTAAACCTGATCGAATGGGCAGTTCTGGTGGTGGGGCCGCCGAAAGCATTACCGAATCTACCCCGGGAGCTTCCAAACGTCGTTCTCGCTGGGATGAGACGCCATCCAATGCCACTCCGGCAATAACACCAACCAACTCCAGCGCCATGACTCCCAGCATGACACCTAGCATGACGCCGCATGCCACGCCTGGCGGTCATGGTGGAGCCACTCCTTTGATGACTCCGGGAGGCAGTACTCCAGTGGGCGTAAAAGCTATGGCCATGGCCACTCCGACACCCGGAGCGTTGGCCGCCATGACTCCCGAACAATTGCAAGCCTATCGATGGGAAAAGGAAATCGATGAGAGAAATCGTCCCTATACAGATGAAGAACTCGATCAAATGTTTCCCCCGGGATATAAGATTTTACCTCCTCCAGCAGGTTATGTCCCACTGAGAACGCCCGGACGCAAGTTGATGGCCACTCCCACGCCCATAGCGGGCACACCGGCTGGTTTCTTTATTCAAGTAGAAGATAAGTCGGCAAAGTTTATGGATAATCAACCAAAGGGACAAAATTTACCCTTCATGAAGCCGGAAGATGCGCAATATTTTGATAAACTTTTGGTAGATGTCAATGAGGATTCACTTTCACCCGAAGAATTGAAGGAGAGGAAGATCATGAAACTACTGCTGACCATTAAGAACGGATCGCCGCCAATGAGAAAGTCGGCGCTACGTCAAATTACCGACAAGGCTCGAGAATTCGGAGCTGGCCCATTATTCAATCAAATTCTACCATTGCTTATGTCCCCCACTTTGGAGGATCAGGAACGACATTTGTTGGTCAAGGTGATTGATCGTGTGTTGTATAAGCTTGATGATTTAGTGCGTCCCTATGTCCATAAGATTTTGGTGGTCATTGAACCCCTATTGATTGACGAAGATCATTATGCCCGTATCGAGGGTCGTGAGATTATATCTAATTTGGCCAAGGCAGCGGGATTGGCCACTATGATATCCACCATGAGGCCGGATATTGACAATATAGATGAATATGTGAGAAACACAACAGCTCGAGCCTTTGCTGTAGTTGCCTCTGCATTGGGTATCCCATCGCTGTTGCCCTTCTTGAAGGCTGTCTGTAAGTCCAAGAAATCCTGGCAAGCTCGTCACACGGGCATTAAGATAGTCCAGCAGATTGCCATCTTGATGGGCTGTGCCATTTTGCCCCACCTCAAGGCTCTTGTGGAGATTATCGAGCACGGCCTGGTAGATGAACAACAGAAGGTGCGCACGATCACAGCGTTGGCCATAGCTGCCCTAGCCGAAGCAGCTACTCCTTATGGCATTGAGTCATTCGATTCAGTGCTCAAACCATTGTGGAAAGGTATAAGAACTCACCGTGGCAAGGGATTGGCTGCCTTTCTCAAGGCTATTGGCTATTTGATTCCCTTAATGGACGCCGAGTACGCCAACTATTACACACGTGAGGTGATGTTGATATTGATCCGTGAGTTCCAGTCACCTGACGAGGAGATGAAAAAGATTGTGCTCAAGGTGGTAAAGCAGTGCTGTGCCACCGATGGTGTGGAACCACAATACATTAAGGAGGAGATTCTTCCACACTTTTTCAAGTTCTTCTGGAATCATCGCATGGCCCTGGATCGACGTAATTACCGCCAATTAGTTGATACTACTGTTGAAATTGCCAACAAAGTGGGCGCTTCGGAGATTATAAATCGTGTGGTAGACGATCTCAAGGATGAGAATGAGCAATATCGTAAAATGGTAATGGAAACTGTGGAGAAAATTATGGGCAATCTGGGAGCAGCGGATATTGACTCTCGTCTGGAGGAGCAGCTTATTGATGGCATTCTGTATGCCTTCCAAGAACAGACCACTGAAGATGTTGTCATGTTGAATGGTTTCGGTACCATAGTCAATCAATTGGGGAAACGGGTGAAGCCCTATTTACCTCAGATTTGTGGTACAATTCTGTGGAGATTGAACAACAAGTCCGCCAAGGTGCGTCAACAGGCTGCCGATCTGATCTCTCGCATTGCCGTGGTAATGAAAACCTGCCAGGAAGAGAAACTCATGGGTCATTTGGGTGTGGTATTGTATGAATACTTGGGTGAGGAATATCCCGAGGTCTTGGGCTCTATATTGGGTGCCCTAAAGGCCATTGTAAATGTCATTGGCATGACTAAAATGACGCCACCCATTAAGGACTTGCTTCCCCGTCTGACTCCCATATTGAAAAATCGTCACGAAAAGGTCCAAGAGAATTGCATAGATCTGGTGGGACGTATTGCGGATCGTGGTCCGGAATATGTGTCGGCCCGTGAATGGATGCGTATTTGTTTTGAACTGCTGGAACTGCTTAAAGCACACAAGAAGGCAATTCGCCGAGCAACCGTCAATACCTTTGGCTACATAGCTAAGGCGATTGGTCCTCACGATGTGTTGGCCACTTTGCTTAATAACCTTAAGGTCCAAGAGAGACAAAATCGTGTGTGCACCACTGTAGCCATTGCCATAGTGGCTGAAACGTGTCGTCCCTTCACCGTGCTCCCCGCCCTGATGAATGAGTATCGAGTTCCAGAGTTGAATGTACAGAATGGTGTCCTCAAATCTCTGTCATTCCTATTCGAGTACATTGGTGAAATGGGCAAGGATTATATCTATGCTGTGTGCCCCCTGCTGGAAGATGCTTTAATGGATCGGGATTTGGTTCATCGGCAGACTGCCTGTTCGGCTATCAAGCACATGTCTTTGGGCGTTTATGGCTTCGGTTGCGAGGACGCTCTCACCCATTTGCTAAACTATGTTTGGCCCAATATATTTGAGACTTCGCCACATTTGGTTCAGGCGTTTATGGACTCTGTTGATGGTCTGCGGGTTTCCCTTGGACCCATTAAGATACTTCAATACACTCTGCAGGGACTCTTTCATCCGGCTCGCAAGGTTCGCGATGTCTATTGGAAAATCTACAACTCATTGTACATCGGCGGACAGGATGCTCTTATCGCTGGCTACCCGCGAATTACAAATGATCCCAAGAATCAGTACGAACGATATGAATTGGACTATACGCTGTGAATCCGCAGTTAAGTTTAATATTAAAAAACCCATATATAATATACTTACACATAAAAACAAATCAAAGAAAACAAAAAAAAGAGAATTGTACAAAAGAAAAATTTCATTCAAATCGTACAAAATTGGTTTTATTTCACATTTTTATATCATAGATAGGTTTTTTTAAGTAGTTCGTCCTTTTGTCAGGGCATTTTAGGAACTACCAAGTATTGTTTTTTCATTTCATTTTTGGCTTAGCTGACCTAATACAGAAAATATTGAATTCTTTTGGAATCAAATTGAGTTTTGGTTCTGGGTGTCGCAAATTATATCACGTGTTTACAGAGGGAAACAGAATTTGTCACACCATCGGAAGGGAATTGAATCATTTTGACATAAAGATGCATTTTTTTCTTTCTAAGAATTGACTCACCCTTTTTGGGTCAATCTGTTTACCTTTTGCGTGGGCAATAGGAAAATTTTAATTGAGGTTAAATCGAATCGAATATTAATCTCTCAGATTAAAATAGAGGGTGTTCCCCTAATTGTGCTTGCATTCCCTTCGTACGTGGTGGAGCGTGTCGCGCTATCGGTGGTGAATCGACTCAAGAACCTCTATGAGGCTTTCAAGTCCGAACATATAATTTTCATCGGCTTGACCATTTTCCGCTGGATAGACATGAGCAAAATCAATCATACGCACCCGTATCCATTCAGAGGGTAATATAGAGGACTTTGCGTGGCTCAATTGGGAGCCATCGTAACAGATGAGCAGTGAACTTGCATAGAAATGCAATTGTCGCTGATGCTTGAACCAGTCAAGAATTTCCCGCAATTGTCTCAGTATTTCGCGTAATAGAACTTCAGAGCCAGCTGCTTGAGCCTTGGAATCACTTGTGGAAGCATTGAAAAACAATGCCATTGTTTGCTTGAAACCGGCCACATTTAAGCTTTTGCCATAATCCTTGCCATGTCGCAGAATTACACTGTGATCCCCCTCATGGGAAGAGTTGGTGCTGTTGGCAGGCAAATAAACCTGAAAACCAGGCAGACAGAGTCCCAGCTTTTGTTTGCATATCACATATTTCTGTTCTTCCACTTGTCTTTTGTGCGCCGACGATTCCGGGTCCCAGGTGCGACGACCCATCTTGACGTCCATTACGCAGGGCTGGAGCATTCCCCTCGTTAAATCCTCCAATCGAATAAATGTGTGCTCACGCTGATTCACTGTCAGTTTGAGATGACCATAAAATCGCGGCACATAAGGTGACAGAGAGGCCAATGTAAGGTCATTACCCTCTCTCGTCGCCTTCACATCACCTGCTTGTGCTCTCGCCAATGATTCATAAAAGTTGAGCTCCCTCTCACCGCATTCGGGTTTGCCGAGAGGCTTTAAAACATAACCCTTTTGGGGGTCCTGTAGGAGGCCTATAGATGAGCTGCTGCTTGAATTGGTGGGTTCAAATTGATGTCCAGCCACCTGTGTGTCCAACTGCTGAAATCCATTGGGCAGAACGGGACCTCCATTGACACCATTAGATTGCTCGTTTTTGGCCATTTTATGCAAATCGCCGTCGCCGTCTGGCCAATTAAGATCACTGACGGAAACCAACATATATCGCTTTAAAGCTCTTAAAGGATCTTATATGTGGAATACTGTACTTGTTTTGTTGTTGCTATTTATAATTAACAGTCAGATTCAACCCCAATTTTAGTTGTAATTGAGTTTCTCCCCGCTTTTAAAAGTCGACAAACCAATTATTTGGACTCCTTGTTAACGCTGTAACGAATGTGTGAAATCCAAATTTAATGCCGTTTTTAGATGAGAAATGCAATACTGTTATGATTTTTTGTGTATTAATCGAAGAATAATATATTTAGTGATGGAACTGCGTGCAATTAGATTAAGAAAAAAATTGTTATCGAAGTGTAGTTATCAACTGGTTCATTAAAATCAAATTTGAATTCAATCAAATTTTGAACCCAACTACTGTAAATTTGCTACCATAGATAGTGACTGCCCAAGCCAGTTTAGAATAATATTTTCTTGATATAAACCAGGATCAAAGCAATTCCATTAGATAGTACTTCCAAAAATCATGGCTTAATCTTTGTTATACTGTGTTGGGCTTAGGCTTAGCTGAACACTAAAAGTTTTGCCAAACAGAAATAACGTGGGCCAAATTCGCTATCCGATGTTGACTCTTTGTCGACGGATTTTGTCGACCTAGTGTTCAACAAACGAATAACCAAACATCAAAGCTTACAAACAACCATACTTAGAAGTTTGCCTTACATGATGAAAACATTGCCTCTCAAAAATATCTCATATTTTCATGTCTCCTTCGAAAAGTCCTTTAGAGACGATGTTCTCAATACGAAAATATAATTTAAGCTATTAAGTCGATTTAATGTCTAAAAAATTACTCCACCGATCGTTTTCAAATTTTTTAACATTCCAATCGATAGGCCGTAACCGATATAACAATGCTTAAAATAGGGGGCTGCGCGCGAATGGTATTTTTTACGCTTTGCAACACTGTTGGTCTGTTGTTGTTTTCTTAACACTTGTGCAGCGTTAATGGGAGTGGTTTTAGTTTGTTAATTTTAAAAAGTTTATATTGTTTTCATTAATTGTATATGATGATAAAATCTTGGCAAATAGCCCTTCTGGCCTTAGCTGCCGTATATCTTTGTGGACAAGGTAAGCAATGTCATGGGTAGACTTAGACTCAAGCCCAGCTTGATATTCAGCTGGCCACACCTTGACTCACACTTTAATTAAAAATGAATTCAATTCTAGTTAACTTTGTGTCTGGTCTGGAATGCTACGTGTGCTCCAATCAAACAGGCAACACAGAAAAGTGTCTTAATACGATTAAAACGTGTGCCCCCTTTGAAAATGTGTGCGGCACCGAAATACGTTGGGGAAGTCAGCCCTATTTCTCAGAGGGAGCTCTGAAGCAATATTATGTGTCTAAGCGTTGCATGACCAAGGAGCAGTGCCAATCCAAGCGAAAGCGTTATATGCAGCTGTATTGCACTCACATTTGGTACGAGGATTGGGCCTGCAATGAATGTTGTCAGGGAGATCGCTGCAATTATTTTGTGATTGTGAGTATGAAAAGCTCTTTGAAAGATTAATTATTTATTTTCATTCATCTATCTTTGCAGAGTGATGCTCCCACGTCGAGTTATACGCACAAGGGCCTGTTTATAGGAATCTTGGCACTGATTTATTCTGCTTGGTTTTGGCAGCGCTCCTAACCAGCAACACAAAAAGATCAAACTCCTCTCAAAAACATTCCCGCTGCAGAAAAGTCGAATATAATTGTCAGGGAATGCATCACATCCGTAAAAACCATATTGATACAAAATTAATATTGAAAAGGTTCTTAATTTTCTGCCAATAAGCAGGTCAGATGACCACATCAGCAGTTTATAGTGCCTTTAAGCTAAAATTTCCCTAATGTTCAATTCCATCATTCGAAATATTTGATGACAGTGCGACCAAAGTTAATGCAACTTAATACTTTTTAACAATTCCATTCCCTGATCTTAACATATTTTTACATTATTCCGTCCACATTAGTTATTAGAATTACAAAATCTCTTTTGTACCGACCATTCTGTTATAAAAAAGTGCCTTTTTCGAAACTTTTTTTAGAATAATTAAAAGTACAAACAAGAAAGCTGCATGAATGATAGAGAAATCAAAGTCGGATGAATCCATAAAATTGAATTCACATTAATGAATGACAATTACACATGAAATAAATGTGTGTGAATGTTAGTAACTGTAAAATCTCTTAGAAAACGTAACTCTTTTTCATGAAAGCCAATTATTTGAATTGTCTTATGTTGATTGTGAGTTAAGCTGTGTATCCACACTCAAATTTGTATGAAAAACGTGTTGTGCTTGAATCAAATTTTGAACGTGGATAGTGTTGTTTGCAGTAATTTGAAGTGCGCGTTTGACGAAAATAGAACAGGTTTTATCTTCGACGTGTTTGACGAAACTGATTTGTTTGTCATACAAATTTGAGTGTGGATACACAGCTTAAGCCAGACCAGTTCAATCAAAGAGTAAGCACATATGTATATTTGAAATATATACAATACAAATAAATACTAATATCAGAACTGGGATTCGAATGCATTCGAAACATAGCAACTCATTATCTTAGATTCTAACTCACTCAATTCGTTTTGTTTCGTTTGAATATTATGCGACTGAGTTCTACGTAAGCACACTCATTCACTTAAAAAGCGATTTTTAAATTCATTCAAATCATTAATTTCGTTTTGAATATTGTTAATTCAAATTTATTTGTCTATCATTCATGCAGCTCTCTAGTACAAACTCGAATATTTCTTGATAAGATTTTATAGAACGAAAATCAAGTTGAAACGAAACTCAAATAAACCAACTTAGGCGTCAGTTCGGCGCTTTAATATATTCAGGAAGAAAAGTATGTTTGAATTAAAGTATTTTATTTGGCACAGAAACAGCCAGCGGTCACAGTAATGGTCTTAAATTGCCACAACTGGGTTGAGGCGGTTGCAGAGGAAGACGTCAAGAAGCCACGACCTGGACCTTTTTGTAGCCAGGACGACGTCAAAGAAGATGGCGTGTTCCTACCAGGATTATCCGGGACGGAGGCCAACACTTTTACTTTATACTCCAAGGGACGGCAATTGGATCCATGTGTGCATTTAACGTTTTGTGGGCGAGATTCACAAACGGCGTTCATTAGATAGCGCGGGAAATGGAGATTACCCAAGTCGATTAGTTCATTCTGCGAGAGATACAATTCAAGAATTGAATGTGTAGGGTAATCAACAATCACGAAGTGTGGGACAAACCGTAACTTTACAATCACAGCCGGCCGAATGGACATCGTTGCGTTTACTGGCCATAAGATCATCATAGAAATCATTATAGTACTGATGTGGTAAAACCAGTGATTCCGATTCCGTTGCCGACTCCGTTTCGCCTTTTGAGTCAGCTTTGCTTTGTGCTGGCTCCCCAAAGAGAGCATTCAATAGTAATTTAGAATTGTAATCCTCATCGTATCCATAGCTCTGAGCCGCAATGCGACGACCACCACCACCATAGCTGACCAGGATGTAGAGCAGCGCCAGCGCTGCTGTTAAAGGGGACAACTACAATGGGCAAATCACACACACACACACACACACACACGAGCGCAAACACACAGAAATTATCCACGGCAGTTACTTAGAGATTTCGAGACTCACCCATGGCATCCTCGTTGAGAGCTTGGCTCTGTTTGCGGCTCTACGCAATCGACTTGTCCGCTTTTATACTCTTCTCTTACTGTTCAAAAAGGATTCATATTACACACATCCATTATGATGATGGTTGACGGTGGTCGTCACCTGTATTAGCGAAACAAAAGGGTCCAAAACTATTGACACAATAACAATAGATGAAGAGAGCTTGGGAGTGGGACGAAATGGTCGGGGCTGCAATTTTTCGTCTATTTATAGAGAGTGAGAAAATTTCAAGTGGAAAATGGCTTTAACTTGAAAAGTGACTGGAGAGGGAAAAAAAACCAAAAAAAAAACTTAAAAGGAACCCTAGTGACCCAGACATAGGCAAAAGAGCATGAACTACTTCGGCCAGGAGCGGTTTTATGCCTACTAAGATTTCTGCTTATCAACTTTTCCGACAAATTTATTATGCCCAGAGTCTTTATATCATGATCTCACTGGATGATATGTGATCAATACTTGTTATCAATATCTATAGATTATATTCAATGCCTTTTACTAGTAGAATCAATTCGGCGGTGCGGTTAAGACATTTGAATATAAAAGTGAGTGAGATAGGTCACGATTTTAAATATAAAAAAAATACATACATATGTACATATGTATGTATGTATGTACATAGCTTTTGTTTTTAGATTCACTTCTTGCGGATAACCGTTAGCGCCCCTGGTTCAAACCTAATGCGTGGTCTGGGTTTCGGCTAGTGTGGCGATTCTAGCTCGCTGCCAGCGGGTCAACTAGTCTTGGGTCAGTCTGAGTGTCTAATAATGCTCCTCCTCTATGTAGTTGCTGTAGGGTATCAACTGCGTAGAAGTATGTGTGTGTGTGATGTGTATTTTTTTAAAATGAAAAAATAGTGGGGAATATGTGGAGAATCGAAACGAAAAGAAAAATTCTAGGGCTTCCCGTGTGACGAACAACAACATAGGCCGGAATCCTCCTTCAGTTGAATAAGCGACGCGTCGAGGCAAGAACGTTCGGGGGC
This sequence comes from Drosophila tropicalis, assembly GCF_018151085.1. Taxonomy (NCBI): domain Eukaryota; kingdom Metazoa; phylum Arthropoda; class Insecta; order Diptera; family Drosophilidae; genus Drosophila; species Drosophila tropicalis. The sequence continues at coordinate 270,714 of NW_027172877.1, forward strand.
TCCGTCTCTGTCTCCGCCTCTGTCACTCAACTAACAGACAAGCACGCACACGCAAGCGGGGCCAAAATCGAGCAGCTCCAACTGTAATAGTTAAGGCAGAAATTGAAGCATAAACAGCATCCTTAGGGCTCAGAAAGGAAGTTTTTGTCCCAGTGCTTGTGGTTGTTGTTTGTATTGCGGTTCTAAGTGTTGTTGTTGTTGTTGCTGCTGTTGTACAGTTATTCCGCTAGAGCGGAAAAGCTAGCAAAAGTAAAGGAAGTGGAAGAGGAAGCCCTCAAAGTGTCGTATAAAAATCGTTAAAAAATCGTAAAAAAAGAAAAGAAAGAAATAGTGGAAAATACGCGACTATGTCACAACGAAAAGTGTGAGCAGAAACGGGAGAAGAAGAAGGCGCAAAGGAGAAGCAACTTAACTTCAGCATATCCAGGTGGAGCAGCTCAAGATTTGCATGGAAAAAGGCACAATGAAGCGCAAGCAGCGAAGATACAGGTAACGGATAAATTTCAGCCAATTGAAGAACTCTATCTAGCCAATCTATTCCCCAACGTGCTCCACTTTAGAACCACATTCAATACGTTACAACTGCAGGAGTTGGAGCGAGCCTTTCAACGTACCCATTATCCGGATGTATTCTTTCGCGAGGAGCTTGCCGTTCGCATTGAACTAACCGAGGCTCGGGTACAAGTCTGGTTCCAAAATCGTCGAGCCAAATGGCGCAAACAGGAGAAAATTGGTGGAGTTCCTGGTGCGGACGGAGATGGGTGTAGAGGCGGCGATGAACTGGGATCGTTGGATTTAAATGAGGGAGTTGCCACCTACGATGATGACGATGATGTGGGCACGGCCGTACTCAATCAATTGGATTCAGCTTTGGGTGAGTTTGAATTTCGATAAGCCATCAATTGCTTATATCGATGTCATTATTATATTCTTCCAGCTGGTGGTGTTAGCCTCTTGCCAGACACTCCACCGCAGTCATCCAATTCCCTTGACAATGAGCTTAAAAATTCCTATGGTACAGCAACGGGCGGAGGGATTTCTTCGTCGTCGCCTTCTCGGCTGTCCCCGAATATCTTTCTCAATTTGAATATCGATCATTTGGGATCCATGGAATGGACCGCCAGTTATCCACCCGCCACTCAGTTGACACAGACGCAGCAGCAACATCACCCGCCTCAATCGCAGACAGAACCTCAGCTGGTCCAGCAGCAGCAGCATCAACAGGGATTGGAGTTTCTTGACCTGGGATCATCTTCTGCCTATGATGAAATGAAATTTCTCAATGTGGATCAATTTACAATTGATAGCTTTAAGGCGGATTGCATTTTGAGCTCATTGCAGGAGCACGAGCAGGAACAAGACAAACAACAACAGACTCAACAGCAGCCAGTCACCATCTCGCCCTCCTCCTATGATGCCCTGCATTTGCATTCTCTTTGCCTGGACACTATGGGCATGGGTTTGACATCACCTTTCGGTCATGATGGCCATAGTGAGGTGGGTGTTGGGGTAAGTGTTGTGACCGAAGAGGCTAAGCTCTTGGATAGAACATTGCCCTTGTCCTCGTTAAGCATTGGCGTTGGAGTCGGTGTCGGCGTCGGCGTGGGAGTTGGAGTGGAGGGTATAGCCGATTTGGTTGATCAGCTGCATCATCAGCATCATCATAATAATCATCATCACAGCTCTAGCAGCGATTGCCTGTGAACTTTTTGTGCTTTAGTTAAACTTATTAAATCCCTTACCAACTATTCCAGACTCTTTCCCTAAGGCAATATAAAAAATAAGTTTAAGGACTAATGCATCTTGTAATAATCTTGTTAAGCAAACAATTCCTAAAGCCAAATATTTCGAAAAATGAATAACTAGTCAGTCTGTCTGTAAGCTAATGCAAAGTATTCAGATTACCAATTTAGTTCCTTATGGAAAGCCTAAGCAAACGATTAATATCTATTAGTTTGTCTAGAATTGAACTTAATACGAATTGCAAAACAGAACAAAGAGTTCGACATGAAAGGGAAAGAGTACCTGCACTTCGGTAACAAAACCGAAGACTATTTTTTAGTGAATATTTTCTAGTCAATTTCAAGTTAAGCAATGTTAAATAAATTAGAGAATGGGACGTGCAGGACTAAGGGAGTCTCCTGTCACCACCTCACAAAATATATAACAGGCCTTGACTCTGAATTCACCTGTGAAATTCCCGCCCTACTCCCCCCAGCCTTGTCCTCAGCCCCCAACCACAACCTGCCTTGCCTGGTGCCAACTGTTTCGACTGTATGGATTCCTTGGCCCAGCACATGGGAGTCCTGTGTGTGCGTAACAAAGGACTCGACTTTCAGCATTATTTGTGGCACGGATTAGGCCAAACTAATTGTGTGATTTTTGAATGGATTTAACCGTTTGGATTTCAAGTTTTGTTTGTTCGAAAATAACATTTACAGAACCATCCACCGACCCAGTCTCGAATAGGGATCCGATGTGAAAGCCTCCTGTGAGTCCTTCATAAGCAGCCCGCGTCGGCTTTATGTAAGTCCCTTATAAGCTCTTTGTGGAATCGGAGCGCCATTTTCCCTTTTCGCTTGGCCGACTAATTGCCAGATTTGAAGCTACAATGATGGGTTGATGGGTGTGGCCTGAAAATTTAATTATCATCGTTGCCATTTGGCTTGGATAATCCTTTTCTGGTAGGACCTGTCTGTGTCAGTTTTTCAATTAATCGACAATCCTTTCTTTTTTGATTTTGTTGTAAAAATATTAAAAAATATTTTCATATTACATACAAAACTTTAATCGAATCGATAAGCAAGAAACGAACGATGGGAGGAAGGACTCGTGTGTGTGTGTGTGTGCTTTTCATAAGGACACAAGCATTTCCTGGCTTGCTTTTCCCATCACTTCACTTCGCTTGGCTTTTCTCTAACGTTTTGTTTATATTTTAATATTGAATTCGCCTCCGGCCGCATAAACGCAATAATCGCACATTTTATGGATTAAAATCACCTGCTTTTGCTGCTTCTGCTTCTGCCTCTGCTGCTGCCTCTGCTGCTGCTGCTGTTCACCTTGGCTAATCTATTACAGGCAAAATCGTATTTAGGCCCCGAAGGATATAAGCAAGTCTGCAGATTGACTGCGATTCTGCTTCTTCTAATGTATGAATATATGTGTGTGTGTGTGTGTGTGTGTGTGTGAATACTCTATGGCAGAATCTTTATGAATTATCAAAGAGTATTATATGTGAATATAACCATTATATTGACATAAAATTACTTTAACTAAGGTAATATTCTTCTTGTGGTAAAAAGAAGGAACGTTGTATGTATTTTTAGAATTAAGTTTAGAAACCATTTAATTTATATTTTTTTAAAACAATGCGGAAATAGTTATTGACTTGACAAATTAACATCAAATTTGAAAAAAAAAAAACCAATTCTTGGACTTGTTTCATATTTTCCTTAAATATTTCCTAATAATTTTGATAAATTAGTTTTCACAATTTATGACAATTTAAACCTAGATCTAAAGACTAAATTTGTTGCTAAGTATCATCAAAACGATTCGACTGAAAGTTGCAAAAAATGTTTTTAACCGATGAAAACCTTAAAAAACTACTCTAAATTGTTTAATTAAACTTTAAATGCCCAAAACATCAAATTTGGCTTTGAAAGCCCGAAAGTATATATCCATCTATGTATGTATATCTGATAGAAATAAAAGTAGGTAAAAATCCTTGAATGCTAAACATGAAAAATGAGTAATGGAAAAGCTTAACTATTTTGCATTATTTACATAGATACTCTATTCAAAGGGTAATCATCTACACTTTCGTATGCAGTACCAAAAATTAAAACGTCAAAATAAATTCGAGTTGAAAAATGGCAACAAAGTCGAAAAATGTGAAACAATAAATTATGTAGATTGCAAGCTCTCCTAAGTAGCTCTGCTTTTAGAGGAATAAGCGAATCATCGTAATGTAGGTCTATCTGTCCTCGATCCAACCCGAGAAAGATAACACAGGCCGACATTTTTAAGGTCATAAAAAAGGGTTTTAAGTTCAATAGGTCTCGTAAGTATAATAATTGGGGGGGTGCTGATCCCTGTACTTAGTTATTATCCATCACGTCAGGATTTCGAAACAAATGCGTTCAAATTTTTCAAAATGACTAAATGTACTTGTTAAAAGGAAATTTACAAAATATAAAAGAGTTATTCCTTTGTTATAAGGCACAATATCATATACTTTAGATATGGTTCTATAATAGGTAAATTTTGAACCAAAAAGTATGCTATAGGGATTTCAAGAATTGTCTGCTTTTACATTTTAAAGAATTATGGGAATCTGATGCGTCTTAAAAATTGCTTATTAGTTATATGTGCAAACAAAAACTAATTTTCTTACACCGGATATTCTAAAATCTGATAAAAAAGTTGACATTTTTTTTTTTTACTTTTTATAGTATACTTTTGTGTGACTATTTTCCAACCCCAGATCTCCAGATTTCACAAAATCTGGACGTGATGGACAAAAACCAAGTATGCAGTCAGAATCAGCGTACCCGAACTACTTAAGAACACCTCTCAAGTTAACGTCAACGATAATCATGTCGGCCTGTGTAATGAATTGCGGCCTTAAGGCTTTCATGTTATTTGAATAAGCAATATCAAAATTAAAAATGGTAGCTCTATCTCAATAACCGATGCGAGATAAAACCCAATCGCAGATTGGGCCCAACGCCTTTTTAGGGATCCTTAATCTGCAATTGGGGTTTTTCCCACGCAATCCCCCAAATCCTGTTGTTCTGTGTTCTTAAATGATGTTCTTAGTGCGATTCCCAGAAAGACTTAACAAATGTTTCGCAAAATGATGTCTTTAATTTTTTATATTTGAGTGATCTATGCCAAAAAACATACGTTTTACACCAATTAATTAATGTTTGTAAAATATTTGCAATATTAGGAAAAACTAAATATTTAATGATAATAGTTAAGCTCCAAAACTCTTAAAAAAAAAGGTCACTTGGATGTTTCTTGTCCGATTTCAATCAAATTTGATAGGTACATAAATAAGATTTATTAATCTGCCGAATTTGATTATGGTAGTCCAAAAATAGCTTTTTCTGAATTATAGAGGCGGAAGTGGGCGTGGCAAAAGATTTAAATGATCGTAAGAGGCTACATACCAAATTTGATAACTTTAACTTTGTTGGTTTTAGCGAAAATCTGTTTTATCTGCGGGTTACTAAGCCAGTATACTAAATATTTAATACCAAATTTAATGCCTCTAGCAGAAATGGGGGTGTAAGAGGCGTGGTCAAAATTTTATTTACCTCCATATACATATTTACATGCTACACGAATCTACATCCCAAATTAGGTGGCTCTCTCTCTTAGAGATCTAGGCGTTCATACTGACGGTCGGACAAACAGACGGACATGCCTAGATCCACTCGGCTGTTAACGCTGATCATGAATATGTATACTTTCCTTCTATTTGTTAACCCTTTGTATATATTATTAATTCAAAAAAATATATAATTGTCACTAATAGCAAATTTTTTATATAATTTTGGGTCGATTTAGTCCGTAAGAACGGACAAAAATTAAAGCCAAATACCAAGTTCCATCAAATTCCAAACAAGATCTAGATATAAGTCACTATATGTCCTTGCAGAATCAAACTATGTTTCCTTTAGTTATTACCTTTAAAATGTTATTTTTAAAATTCACTCATGAGCCTTCCTTTTTTTCAGATTTTGTTTGTATTTGACATCCTTAAAATTTGTCAGACTTGAGCCTTTAAATGGTAAAGTCAATTTAAATTAAATTTAGTTTTAATTTTTGTGTCAAATTAAATTGAAACTGATATCGAATGGGTTCAGGAGTTGCGGAACAGGAGAAATGGTAAATTCATATAAATCTTTACCAGCAGCAACAAATGAGTCAGTTCATTATGCATAACGAAATGAAAGGCTTTCCATTTGGAATCTTCTTCTCCGTCCTCCAACAGACACACACACACACACACACACACTCACATACACAGAATAAATGAAATTAAATAATGAAATATTAAAATCAATGCAACAAGGCACTGAAAGTCAGCCGAAAGGATGCCGAGGGAAAGCGAGGTGTTCATGTGAATAAATTGCAATTAACAATATTTTTATTTCAACAAACGAAATGGCGGAAAAAAACGGCAACACAATTTAATTAAAGGCAAATTTAATGGGTAAATATTTCATGGGCAAACGTTGAGGCATAAAAAAAAAAAAAAGAAGAAATTAAATATATAAGTGTGTAAAAAAAATATATAGTGCAGAGTACATACACATATAAGGAACAAAACGAAAAAAAAAGGACCCCTTGTTTGCTAGGAAATTTCAAAAGGGGCAACGGGTATTAAATTTCGTTAAAAATTATGCGAGGCGAGGCGCACATGGGTGAAACCTAGGAAAAGTGGACAGAAAAATAAAAATGAAACCAAAATTTAATAGACTGCAAATATTTGTAAGTTTTTACACGAACTATTAACGCGGACAAATAAGGAACATTTTCGGGTCCTAAAACCAAAACCCGTAACTCGAGAATCCTGCAAATAGAGTCTCAAACAAACGAACGATGGAAAAAAAAAAAAGAAAACAAGAAAACCCCCAACCACCTTAAAGGAAAAACAAAATGGCGGCATGGCAGAGAAAAGCAAGGAATAAATTTGCATTTTCCATCGATTGGAGTCAGGAGAATAACAAGACAAGAAAGGACACACACAAAAGGCATAACACAGGACAATATCCTAGCCAGCGTCTAACAAATATGCATAGAATTGAGATAAAAGGTGAGTCCAAGTAAAGGGGGTGTGTATGTATGTAGATACATATGTATGTATGTAGTATAAATCAAAGTCAATTGTTAAAATGGTCATTCATCTGCATATTTCCCCAATAGCCTACACGGCAAAGTACCGTTTGAGTTAAGCGAATGGTGACCCCGACGTGTTTGTAAATATTTCTCATTTTTGAGGAGTCCTTAAATCAAAGCAATGGAAATGGTATGTTGACATGGAAGGGTCTCTTTTCTCCTCTTCTACAATTAACAACCTTACTACCGACTGCTTTTCATTCTTTTATATGGAAGGATGCAGACACGGGGAAAAGTGTTTTGGTCCTGAAATGCAAATGCCCAAAGACAGACAAATTCTATTTGCAACAAGAAGATAGACAAAACTCTGTCAGAACTCCCTCCCTATACATCATTGTAGCACACAGTAAATTGATTGAAGCCACAAAAGGACATGGCAAAGTGTACTGGCTCCTGGGTCCTTTTTGAGCATCCTTCTTTGGGCATTTACTGAGGTGTGAAAGCCTTTGGTATCGGATCTCGGGTCTTCCCATCGATAACCCAAATTGAAAAAGAAGATAACTTTTGGTTTTTTCTTTATGATTTTGTGACTTTTGGGCGAGTTTTTATTTTCATTTTGGAATTTTTGTTCGGTTTCTTTTCAATAAGTTAAATTTAACATTAGAATTTAGTATTTGTGGAGACAGGGAATTACAATTAGTTAAGTTTAATGATTAGCATTTACGTTATAATTTATTTTAATATGCAATTAACTTTGGACAATGAGACAAAATTCATACGAATGGCCGAAAAATTTGTTGGTCGCCAAATTTCATACAGCCTGGACACATGCACACATACATTCACACAAACACAGACACAGATACATACACATACATACATACATACATATATGTATATTTATTTATATTAATTTAATATATGTAGGTGGTATAATTTTTCAAAAATGACTGTACAGATTTTTTCTATTAGCCGCATCTAAAAAGTTAGTTAACAAAAGTTTCCGTATAAATAAGGGGAATTTTTTATTTAATATTTACAAAACAATATCTAAGGGGATTGTACATTTTATTTATATATATCTGTGTATATACAATATATATACTCGTTAGTATATAAGGTTATATACAGAATCTTAAAAATCTGAAACAACTTATCGAAAAGTTGATAGATTTCCCATTTTCAATTGGACTAACTCTGCCTATAGTTCCATTTCTTCATCTCTTGACTTATGCCACTTCCAGGTCAGAGGATTCATCCGCATCACTATAACCATTTGGATCACTTTTAATGTGAATTAGCTGTGTGGCATAGCATTTTGTCGACGAACTGCCCGTGGAAGAGCCATTGTTGGATCCATTGTTGTTGGTGCTACTGCTATTGTTGTTGTTGTTGTTGTTGGTGGTGGCGGTGGTACCAGATGTGGTGCTGGTGGTATTGGTGGTACTGCCGCATTGTTCTTCCTGAAGCTTACGCAGCCTCTCCTGCTCTTCGCGTTTCTGTTTACGCCATTTGGCACGACGATTCTTAAACCAAACCTAGAAAAGACGAAAAAAAAAAAACGGCTGAGTTTAGATTTGGTTTTACTTTTAGCCTAGGTTACTTTTGATTCTATGGCTTCAAAAACACTTTCATCCGTTTTTCAAATTATGTTTTGCCACCACACCTCCCCCCGACACCACGCGGCCCACTCGCCCCACAGGATGGTAAATATTTAAAGTAATTTTTTCCTTCTCCCCCATGGAATAACATTTTTTTTTGTATGGCTGCATTCAGCCATCGCCGTAAACTCGGCGTTTATCTTTGGTCAAAATGTTGAAGAGAGTTGCCTAGGCAATCCCTTACCCAGAAACTTTTCATCTCATTTTTTGTTTTGTGTGCTTAATTAGCTGACTTATTGTAATTGTAATTAATTATGAGAGCGAAAGCAAAGAGGAAGCGCCAAAAATATAAAAAATAACAGGAAGGAGGACAAAATGGCACACAATGAAACTGTTTTTTAACAGGGTATATAGAGTATATTAGTTTTCATCTCAACTTTCAATGCAGCGGTGGAAAAAGGACAATTTAATCACTTAAAGTATCCTTAAGCCGTTTCCGAATCATACAAAGTTGTTGATTTGAATGGAATCCATCTATAAAATCTATTCCAGATCCAAAACTTTTTATTTCATTGTACAAATAGAAATCGAGTTAGAAAACAATGTTGAAAACTAAGTTTCTTAAACCTTTTGTAGCGTAAAAAATGAATTGTACTTATTTATCCTTCAACCAAAATTATTCCCCATTTTCTGTCGGGCTTTTTAATTATGTAGGCTTTGGCCACACCCCTTCAAAAATGGTTACCCAAACCAGCCTATCGTGTTACCCTTATACACCTCACACTACTTAGGTTAATTAAAACAAAAGGCGCCTGTCAAGTGACTCTTTTTTTTTTTTTTTTGGGGGGGGGGTTAAACGTGATTTGGGAAATGGCAAAGGGAAATTGGAATCACAGAGAGTATGACAATGGGAACGTTGGGTAATCACCCTCCTGGGCAGCATATATCTTGTCATTCCCTGGGCCCAAATCTCTTACTAGGGGTGGAGCCAAGTCAATAACAGCCATTTCCTGTCTCCCTTACTCTTTCCAACTAATTCTCTGACAGTGTATCTCTCTCAGTATCTCTGCGTCTCTATGTTTGTCCAATCCCAATGCAGTGCTGAACATTTTTGCAACCCTTGTTTGTTATGATTTTCATAAAATAAATACTAGGTACATACATAGGTCGGAATGGATACTATAACAATTTTGTAATAATAAAGAAAGCAAAGGGCAAAAAGTTTAATTAGAACATTTTGCCAACTTTTTGGCTCTCAAAACTGTTATCAAAACCCAAAATGAAAACTCAACTCAACTCTCTACTAACATTTCGAAATGTTTATGCAGCAAATCGACTGAATTTGTTGAAATAACAAACGAGCACAGAGCGTGAGGGAGGGAGACAGAGAGAGAGAGAGAAAGAGAGAGACGAAAATGCTGGGGTCTCTGTGCGTCGGGGTCACCAGCAATGACATTGGATGGAAAGCGCTTAGTGGAAGGAGGCGAAGAAGAGAAATGCGCTAAACTTATAAGCAAGAAGCAGATATTCCCCTTCAGCTCCTTTTGAGCTCATTTAAGTTTATATAAATTTGTGTAAATTTCTACAGCTGAATATTCTGGCTTATTTGCTTAGGATGATGTATATAAGAATGATGATAATGACGATGAAAGCGGAGATGATGAAGACAAATAAAAATGGCGCCGCCTTGGCAACCTTTGAAGCAAATTTTGCGGAACTGTGGAACTCTGACTGTGAGTCCGTTGGCAACGTATTGTTTTTTGATGTCCTTGCGCCTGAATGCAGATGTCACTTTGGATGCTGCAATAAAATTCATTTTGAGCTGGACGAGAATTTGATTGCGGAATTTGTAGAATTATATTTAAACATGTCAAGAATAATTCATTCAATATTATTTGAAATGCAGCAATCGTGTGCAGTCCTTTGAAGGATGCAGGAGTAAAGGGATTTAACTGGTACTTGAAATATATTTTTTTGGGATAAGGCCGAAGAGTGTCCTTTAGTCCTTTTGCTCCGAATAAAAGTGGAAGTTTATTCTTCATGTTTGTTGAAATCGGATGAGCTTTGAAAAATTATGATTTATATGGGCTTTTGAAACCTAGTTGATATAAAAGATACATTTACTATACGAAAATGTAGTTTAAAGTGAAAAGAAATGCCTATTAATCGATGATTTTCCCTTTAAGCCAGTCAATATTTCCAGTTATTTGCGACACCTGTGAACTACAGGTTTAATTAGTGCCCGTCGCATGGGTTAACCCATGACTTGGGACCTTTGCCTAGTAAACGTACGCACCAATTTTCACGGCTGCGCGATTTTAATCCAACATCACGAGGAAAATGTCGACACGAAAAACCGAAACAAAACGAACGAAAATTTCACAGCCGGCGGCTTCACCTCAGCGCTGTTTGTATGTACCTTGGTCTTGGTTCCATAGTAGAGAGTGACGTTGACATCCAACGACAAAGTTTCCAACCGACTTGTGTTGCCAATTTTCACTAATTAGAGAGAGAGAGAGAGAAAGAAACGACTACGTACGAACATATAGGCAAAACAGAAGACAAACAAAAAAAATTACCAGCCGCCATTTTGAAAGACTGGCCCCAGGGGGATCCCCTTCTCAATGTTGCGTATTGTTGGCTTTTCTGCCGGTAAAAATGTTCTCTCTCTCTTTCGCTAGCCTGAGTTTTGGAAAAACATGAAAATTAGACACACACACACACACAGACACGGAGACATCCAGAGAGATAGAGAGAAGGACCAGAAGAGAGTGCGAGGAACAGATGAACAGCAGGTGCAGCGATTAACGAAGCGCAAAGTTATCATAGCAATGCAACTCCCAAAAAATAGCAACTACAACACGCACAATATTCGTATAATTTTGCGAACAATTTTACGGTGGATTGCACCACATTTTTTGGTGTAATCGCAGTTAACTTTTGGGTCAGCATTTGGCCAAAGCAAACACAGCCACGCCCACAAATACGTAGATGAACCATCCAGATCAGCCACCTCTCGACGTTCCGGGTTGGCATTTTTGTGTCTGGCCTTTAGGTCCAGTTGGACGACCATAAAGCGCTTTTGTAGTTAATTAAAAATCAACTGCCTTTGGTCTGTTTGTTCAATGGATTTCATGCACACGTTTTCAATGTTCCCGGTGGTTCCCATCTCAATTCCACCCAACTTTCATCCGACACACCCTCCGACCCCCGCATGAAAACCTTTTACTTTCGTTGCAGTTTTCTGGGCAGGATTTTCGGGCCGTATCAGCGATTTATGCGCTTTTGGTTGGAAAAATCACTACGGAAATATTTGGCCTTCAAGGCGCCACCAACAACCACTCATCTTTTTTTCCCAGATTTCAGCCCAATCCCGGCATATTTCATTGATACACAGGTCTATACATATATGTATATATAGACCTCTTCTCACCAATATCCTCGGTTATCCTCGCAGTGTTTATTTAATTTCGCCAAAAAATTGTACCAACTTGCGATTTTTCCGTGTGAGCGAGGCGACGCGTCGAAAACGCGGTAAAAAATTGTGCCTGCGGATATTGCAGATTTTAAATGGATGGTAAGCTTCGAGTGGGTTAAAGGGAGTGTTTGGGTGGGGGGCTTGTACTATATTGTACATACATATGGGTTCCCTATATACATATAGAGTTTTCGTTCCGTTTGGTTTGGTTTTTGCATGTTGGCCGTAGAAATTACGGGATTAGCCAAAAGCGCGTGGCGCCGCAAAACCTGTGCGTTTTTTTTGCTGATTTTTGCCCCGTCGCTTGTTTTGATGGTCTTTTTCATGGATTCTTGACAAGATTAGGGTTCAATGCGTTTCATTTTGGTTAACATTTTAATTAAAATATGAAAATTTAATTAGTGTGGAATCTATAAAACGATTTTCATACCCGTTAGACAAAAACTAAATGGGTATATTATATTACTGACCCCCTGTGTGTGTTCTTGATTAAATCCTAGGCCACGAATATTATTTAAAGAGACAAATTTCTTTAAATTTTCAGATGTATCAGCGATCTGAAGAATTAAATCAAAAAGGAATATTCCATTTCAAGAAATTGTCCATCATTTAAAAATCTGTCGCTCTTCAAGGTCCTTTAGGACTTAGACCTTTGTTTTTAATCTTTGATGGAAATGTTTTTTCTTTTATCAAATTGTTACCTTGTGTTAATTATAGGGAAATTTTTAGTAATTACTAAACCAAACTGACTAATAAGTATTTTGTGGTCGGAGATACAAAATTTTAAATTTTTTTTGCTGTCAAAGCCAAAGGCCATTTAAACTTTTTTTTTTCTTTTTAGATTTTATGGATTAAAACTGTTGCATAGGTAATTAAGCCAGAAATGCACACATGCAAGTATGTGTGGGGGTGTGTGTGGGGTGTGTGTTGACATAATTAAGCTGACTAAATCACAAATTCATTGGCCGCGCCCACATTTTTTTATTATTATACTTTGACCGCAAAACACTAGAGTTTTGTGTGTTGTTTTAATAACTTAAGCTCATCAAAATTATGAAAATTATGAAAATAAATAACTAAATCAAAAACACACACACATACATGCACAGACACAAACACAAAACTAAAATTTATCTAACAATAAATGAAATGAGTAAGCGAGATGGCTAAAGCATTTTAGAATGAGTAAGAGGAGGAAATGGAATTAAGTTTAAATAATTTTCTTCATTACAACTATGATACAAAATAAAAAAAAAAAAAATTCAGGATAGTCCTCCAAAAAGTAAAGATAACCTTCAAAAGAATGAGAATAATCCGACACACAATCGAAAGTTGAATAAGATTTCTAAAGTAAATAAAATAAATACTTAAATAAGTCGCTTAATTTGAAAGTGCAAAAATTTATAAGTAGAAGCCATCGATATATACAATCTGTGTGGGATTGGGATTTATGGATACGGACATTGAGCACCATGGCGACGCATATTGGTCAATTTGTATTAGTATGCAAACACATACATACATGCCGAATACCTTTCTAACAGAGGAGCGAGTGAGATGGCTATGCTAATTCCTTGTTAGAGATGAGCACGTGACAAAGTGGCAAGTAAATGTTATCTCTAAATGGCTGAACAAGCGGTAAAATGCGGGAAATACTTGTTTCCTTATGTGTGTGTATGAATTTTTAATCCTTAAGAATTTTAGGACTATTCCCCAAAGATACAAATGCAAATTCTTTGGGGTTTTAAGTTACATTTTTATATATTTTTATTTTCTGTTTTCAACTAATCGCTGGCACGTTTTTTTTCTTCGCTTGTTTCTTTTAATCATGAGCTTGGCGACCTTTTAACAGCTTAGTCCTGTACCTGTTTCCTCCTGTTATCCCCACCTACACCATCCGTTCCATCATCTCATACGCCATGCCCACACCTCTCTCAATCTGTGTGTGTGTGTGTGTGTGTGTGTGTAAATTTATTCAGCTTCGAGGGCAATTTTCTCTCTTTTTGCCCATAATATTTGTCTATGGTTACACGCTTCGACAGCCAAAACTGTAAAGCAAACATGGAAAGGACAAAGCTCTTTCGGTCTTCATTCACTCCACCTTATCCATTTACCTTATCCCCGCCCCCACCACTCTCCGCACCCGGGCAGTGTTTTTGCCCTAAGGCCCTAAACGCACTTTGCGGGCCGCAAAAATTCCCGCGAGAGTTCAGTGTTCAGGAATACCACGGGGCGACCGTTGTAACACATTGTTAAGCGAAATTTTACAGTTCTCTTCTCAAGTGTTTGAATAATGGAAAATTATGAAAAATATAACAACATCAGTGAGATAATGTCAGTGAGAGGGAGTGGGTGGTGGATGGTGGGTGGTGAAATGTGAGTGGTTCGTGTGAGATTTTGTGGGCAGAAAAGTGGCAAAGTGTGTGCCCGATGCGAATTGAGGGGGGTGGCTTGGGGTGGTGGTGAATTATGCTCCCCCCGCAGTTGCTGTTATTGTTCTTGTTGTTGGTGCCCTGTGGCTACTCACAATGTTGTTGCTACTGAAATTAACGAAAATCTGCTGATTCCAGCTCATTGCCATTTTAATTTCATTTTCACAAATTTTACAGACAACTAAATAAACAATAAAATAAAGTGCCCAGTTCGGGCAGGGTATGAACTTTATGCCGGAAAACAGTTTTCAAGTTGAGAATGGTAAATGGGTTAAGCTCTAGAATCATTATTGAAAAACCGATATTTCATGTTGTTCTTGTGGGTTGAAGGACTTGTGTTACCCCCGTTATCCCTAAACATAATAACAAATATTTAGTTAATTGCCACGCAGGTGGGCTCGATCTCATCCTCCATGAGCCACTTCAACTCAACCACTCAATTGTGCAACTTCAAAAGAGGCGCAAAAAAAGAAGGGAAAAATCCGAATAGATACAGGATCAACCTCACAAAAGCATTGCTCACGATGGTGACAAGCCCCTTTTTCCTTCACCGCACATTGTCCTGATCATAATGATCAGATATATGTAAAGAGTAAGAGAGAGAGAGAGAGAGAGAGATAGAGTGCGAGAAAGACAAGAGCTAGAGAGATCACACACATTGCCCATGAGTGGGCACATTCTTTATCTTCTTCTTTTACTTGTGACCCTTTCCAATCTAAATATTTGTAATGAGTGCGAAAGAGACAATGCTTTATTATGGCATGCCCGATGATTACTAATTTCTTGGCGACGACGGGGATCCAAAGATAAATATTTGCCCTGTGCTTGAAGCATTTTCTGATTTGTTGATGTTGATTCGGGATTGGGCTAAAGCTGGTAGCTGCTAGTAGGCTACACGATCATGATGATGATGATGATGATCAGAAGACGAGCCTCAATCACTTGAGATGCGGGATTAGGCGTATTTGACTTGCACGCACCGACGAACAATCGAGTGAGAAACGAAGTGAATTGAAAATCGAAATTGGAATTGGTTTGTTTGGTTTTATCTTGGCCTGACTCCGCGTGTGAGTGTGTGTGTGTGTGTGTGTGTGTGAGGCTACTGTTTTACCCACATAACCCGAAGACGACCACAGTGAGTGAGACAACAAAGACAGACAGTGGACAGACGGACCACTCTAGTGTCTAAATAAAAATAATAATTGTAAATGATGAAGTCAAAATAAGCAGATAAATGTTTCTTACTGATGATGAAAATGTTGAAATGGGCAGAAAGCAAATGTAAATTGGAGCATAAGCAAAACTTGAAGAAATGTGTGAAAATTCATAAGAATTGAAATTCAATTGATGGGGAAATAGACCCGTACAAAGGAAGAACGTAAAATGTTTTATTCCTTGTTAAAGTCGCAGGACGATTGTCTAACCTGCAGTTCGAAGGATTGTGAAAAGGCATAACCAATTTACCATAAATTTAGTCCTAAACGAAACTTGATAGTCGTTTTTGTTTTTCTGTTTCCCAATTGCCTCTAATCTCTTGCTGTCTTGATTCAATACATCTTTCGATCTCCCTCTTGTCCCCTCTATGGCTCTCTCTCTCGCTCTTTCTCTTTTTCGGATTGACTACTCAGTGTTTGTTGTGTCGTCGTAGGCCTTTTGTTATTTACTTCTGTTGTCTTAGGCAAGATTTTTAATAATTATTGCCACTTATGGTTTGGTTTTCAGCTTCCACAATTTACGTTTACGTTTCCATTCCGTAGCTCCATCTCGCTCATACTTAGCTTGGGCGTTTTCTCAAGTGGCAACACTTGGCATGCAAAAATGCTAAACAGTAGCAGAGAGATTTTTGTTTTGTGGTAAGCGAACGTCAGGCAAATGGAAGTGAAGTTGGGACTGAAGTTGATTATGCTGCTTAAGTCAATGACAAAGCCAGGCAGGCAACAAGAAGAAGTTGAAGAAAAAGATGATGACTGGGCACAAGATTTTCGGTTTTTGGTTTTTCGTCAGAGACAAGCTTTGACGACGACTACGACGTATTTTGTAGTTGTATGTTAATTAGGCCCACAACCAACAACCAGCCAGTCAACACACACAGTCAATACAGTGAGACAGCAACTTTTTCTTCTCATAGAGTTGAAAAACTCAAAATTTGTGTATTCCCCAATTAGTTGTAGCGTGAAGGGGTTGGAGATTTGGGTGGGGGTTGTAGGGTTGGGGGACCCAGCCGTATATGTAGATTAAGATTTCCTTTCTAACCTGTGACCTGTGCGTTCTAATCCGCTTAGAAGTTACAAGTCCCAGCGGCGGTTTAATTTGTCGCCTATAATTAAATGAAATGTATATATTTTCGGAAGGATGGGGGCAATGGCGTCAAATTGTCCTAAGGGGCTCATTATCCTGATGGGTTATAATAAGGTAGTTGTTAAGTTGTTCTAAGCTCAACTCTAAACAGAGTCTCTACGCAGCATTCAGACCACCCTTACCTACCTACCTACAAGCAAATGTCAACATTGCCTCGCACTTGTCGAGTTTCCTTTAGATCAAATGGAGGAAGGGTGAGATAGAAAGAGAGAGAGGTAGGATGAAGGAAGGAAGGGATTGTAGATTACACATTGACCGGTTAGCATATTGTGCCACCAAAGTGACAACAACAAGCGATGGTAATCTCCCTTATCAAAGACGCCTTCGCTCTCTCTGTTTGACGTTCATCATCCCGCGCCATCAATAAAAATTGCTTACAAATTAAATTTGTCAACTTTTTGTCGTCAAATATATTTGTTTGTTTGTTTGCTTGTTGTTGGGTTTCCTTACTCACTAACACTAATGGACTTTGAATCACAAATTTTTCGTTTACTGAGGACCAGATTTGCCTTAATGTGGTGAGGATGGTTCATAAAAGGGGAGGGTTTTTTGTGTTCTAAGTACACCCCGGGGTTAGGCTTTGCCAGAGAGAGAGAGAGAGAGACAGCCAGACAGAGGCTAAGGGAGCGTACGAGATTCAGGGAATCTTATTTACATTGGCAATGATACGGCATAACCTCAAACTTTGGTCCCATTACTCAAATTAAGTGAAGTGATTCATTGGACCATTGTTTTCCTTTTCGTCAGAAGGAAGCCCGGCAAATGTTAAACGCTGACAACTAAATAAACAGCAAGAAATTCACAAGAGAAAACGGAGAAGGGAGGGGAAAATTGATGTACTATATGTAACTGCATACAGATTGCGATGCAGATGGTTCTGGATTGGTTTTGGATTCATGTTTTCAGTCCTGCTTATGGGGGTGAAGAAGCACTCAATTGGTTTCACGCTGGGTATTAAAACGAGCGTGAAATTAACCCGAGACCCAAGACCACCAAAAGCAAATTGTTATCTCTATGAAAATTGGAGTGGGAGTTGGAGTTGGAGTTTTCAACTTACCTCGACTCTTTCCTCTTTGAGATCGACCTTGAGAGCTAATTGCTCTCGTAGTACTACATCGGGATAATGAGTTTTATCGAATGTGGCTTCCAGTTGCTCCAATTGCTCCTCCGTGAAGATGGTGCGATGACGACGTTTACGTTTCGGCGGAGGTCCGTGACCCAAATGACTCAAATGATGCTGGCCATGATGACCCAAATGATGGCTGGGATGATGTGGATGGTGGGAGTGATGCGGATGATGGGAGTGAAGACCAGCGGCAGCAGCCACCGCAGCATGACCACTGGCGTGTGCCTGCATTTGCGCAGCGGCCACATGGGCAACCGCAGCCGCATGCATATAGTTTGGATAAAAGTTGGGATATGCCACTGTCAAGAGAAAGAGAGGGGAAGAGATTTTCATATATATTATACAATCATAGCTCATCCTTATTTATGCCATGGAATGATTTTAAGTGAGGCGAAGTGAGGCTGGATGGGGCGGTGGTGGTGGTGGAGGGCTCAAAAATCCTTAAAAATGCGCATAACAAAGAAGCAAAAAACAGCCGCCATGTGGCTTCCGTTTCCGGTTGCAAAAAGAAGCAGAGAAACACACACAGTTTTTAATATTCATGGGTATGAGAACTCAACTCAACTCATCTCCAGCTCGTCCCGAGGCCTTTGAATTTCAAGCAAGAGAGAAAGTCTACGCTCGAATCAACATAATTCCACCACCCCCCATTTCGAGTTCCAATGTTAATGCAAATCCTCTCACCGACAACAAAATCAAATGGAGAAAAAAGCGAAATCATCTTTTACGGTTCATTGCCTAATTATGAATAATGCCCTTCAGGATTCGAGAGAGAAGTCCAAAAGCAACTTACCTAGGAAATCCGATGGTGAAGCTGCCGCAAAACCGCTGGCTGCTGCCGCCGCCAGGTGACCCAAATGATGCAGGCCGGGATGCTGTAGCATTGCTGGGACACGCTGCGGCCTTATGGGACTGGCGGCGGCACTGGAACTTGAATTTGAATTCGGTGAGGCAGGTGATTCGGTTTGGCGTTTCAAGTTAATGCTAATATTGTTGTTGTTGTTGTTATTGATGTTGTTGCTGTTGTTGTTGTTGTTATTGTGGTGACTGTTACTGGAGTGGGTGTTGCTATTATTGGATTGCAGAGTGGATGAGCAACCGGATGTAGCACCATTAGCTCCACGTGACCCAAGAATACTATCGATGGTAAAGAGCGAAGCAGCCGCTGCTGCTGCTGCTCCACTAGGAACATTTCTCGATGGACGCTCATCATCCAAAATGGTAACTCCCGACTGACTACCATCATCCGAGGATGGAGTTTGTGATTGGGATTGCTGATGATGTTGTTGCTGCTGCTGCAGCACCGATTGCAATCTCTGTCCCAGGTAGCCGCATTGCTGAGAATTGAGCAACATGGCTGTGGTTAAGTGATATGCCGCATTGCTAGTGCCCGGTGAACGGGAAATTTGACGCGTAGGTTGTTGCTGATCACTCCCAAGATCACTGGAGGAAGAGCATCGTTTCAGGCTGTAGCCTGTTGGCGGGGAATTTGTCTCGACCATGATGTGACCGGATGCCAGTGGCGCTGGTGCCAATGGGGGAGGTGTGGGCGGTGGCGAGGGACTCGGTGTGCTCACTACAGTGATCTTGAATTTGGTTTTTGTTGCTTTTGTGTCGCTCGGGCTGCCAGCAGCACCACAAGCCGACGGTGACGGGGTCCACAGTGAGGACAGAATTTTGATAGATTTAATAGACAAACTCACGGATCAAGATATTCACAACACGCGACACGTGAAGCGCGACGACTCTTTGCGTTGCTTTTTCCAAAAAGTAGCGGAGCAAAAGGTAAAACCCTTCTTGTCCGTTCAAAGTACGAAACGGTTTTGAAACGCAAATGCTTTGCTGCGCACGACAAGTTGCCTGCTGTGCCATGTCCAAACCAAAACGAGATTTTGCTCTCGCTCTTACTCTCTCTCTTTCTCCCTGTCTCTCTCGCATTAAGGCAGACATTTTAGCTGAGCATAGCCAATCGGCGAAGACCTAGACACGCCTTTGCCACAGCTCTCACTCACAGGCAAAGAGCGACAGAGAGAGAGAGCGCTCTGCTTTAGCAATACAACGGTTTATGGTGGTGGTGGGTTTAGTAGATAGCGAACGCCCCTCCATAAAGCTGGGAACATCTTCATTTATGTATGGTTTTGGACGGTTGCCAGGTTCGAAGCTTGAAAGATGGCGCTTGGAGATAAGGCTCCACTACTCTACTCCCCCTCTCATGCACACTACCTCTTTGCGGCACGCTCTCTCTTTCTCTCTCGCATGTGGGCACAGTCGATTTTGGCGCCCGTTTTTTTCCTCTTTTTGTTAACTGACAGTTATTTATACAGATAAAGTCATCACTGACAGTAGCCTCCAGGGGTGAGCGAGTGAAATGGAGAGACAGAGAGAAAGCAGAAAGACGGCTGTGCGAGTGAGCTGGCTATATATGTAATCTATCTTACTCGCACTTGAAAGGCAGTGGAGGCTGCGCTTCGCTGTATCTTAAGAAGATAATGACTAAATTAATGCTTTTATGTTTTTGGCAACACATAAACATCATTATGCGCTCAATCCTCGTAGCCGAACGCTATTTGTTAGCCTTCGGGTTTGGGTAAGGGAGGGGTATGGTTGGGTGGACGTATGTAGGTGGTATATAAGTATGTATAGTGGTTAAGGCAATGCCAGCTATCTTTCATATAAATCACGTGTATGTACATACATATGTATATGTATAATGTATAATGTAGAAAAGGGCAATGGTCGGCCTTTGTGCATTTTGGTAAAATATTTTAATCTAAAGTTTCCACATCAAATACGCTACGAGCTATAGTCGAAAAACAAAGGCTAAGCTTACTTCGAATGATAAATGCAAGTCTGTGCCAAACATCGTGTGTACGTACATGTGTAAGGCTAAACCGTATGAAGCGTAAAGCCATCACAATGTCAACTCTAACAATGAGAGGAGCTGGAGGAGATGTCAGGAGCTCTTGTATATGTAACCAACTGATTAAAGGTCACATGGAGCTGCACATGTGGATGTGGTGTTCGGTAAAAGGATGAAAGGATGACGAACGAACGACGAAATGTTGCCAATGCTTTTAGAAATTATTGAATAATTAAGCAGGCCAGAAGCAGTTTGGTCCAGCTTCCTCTGTCTTTCTTTCTCTCTCTCTCCCTTTACTCGGCTCTCCATCCATCTTCTTCACCCTGTGTATGTGCCATGTTTTCACTATTTGTCTTTGCACTGAACTTCTTATATGAAGGAACACGTCCCGACGGAAAACTCTCGACTAGTGCTCGTTAAGCTTAAAAGTTGCTCACAACGTCGGGGTCACCATACCACACCCGGGTTTTTATACCCTTGCAGAGGGTATTATAAAATTGGTCAGATGTTTGTAACGCACAGAAGGAGACGTTTCCGACCCCATAAAGTATATATATTCTTGATCAGCATGAGAAGCTAAGTCGATATAGCCATGTCCGTCTGTCCGTCTGTCCGTCTGTCCGTCTGTCCGTCTGTCCGTCTGTCCGTCTGTCCGTCTGTCCGTCGGTGCGTACGCGTTTTACTCAGCCATCTTAAGAGCTATCGGGATGAAATTTTTTTTGGGAGCTTTTTTTTACCCGGGTGAGATAAAGTATGAAAATCTTTGGGATCGGACTACTATATCATATAGCTCTGGAACAAAAATTTTTGCAAAAATTGGAGTATCCCCATGAAATTTACCAATATAATAGAATTTGATATAAAATCTCAGATCCCAAAATTTGACCCTGATCGGATAAATAGAACACAAGTTACAGTCTATATAAATCGGTTCAATCGCTGCCGGCAGCTCTGCTTGCTGCCTACTACGTCACCATCTGTTAACAGAGCACATGCATACACACACAGACGCAACGCTACATAAACTGTATGTGTATGCGTGCGTTGCTTTGCTTAGGGAATGAGGGAAGAAGAAGAACAAATTGTACATAGTATGAAGAGTAAAATTGTTTTGTTTGTATATTAATGAATTGAGTTGCAGAAAAGAAATTTTGAACATGTGAAATTATTATTGTCAAGGACTGCAAGGGTATATAAACTTCGGCATAGCCGAATTTAACTTCTTTGATATTTTTTAATAAAACTTTTTCGTTTTGCTCTCGCTTCTTCTCGCTCTCTCTTTCTCTCGTTCTGTGTCGCTTACTCTGACCTGATTGCACTTTTTGTTTTAGTTGGTAGATTGAATTTTAAATAAAAAATTAAATTAACCTCTACTAAGTATTGTATTTGGCTACATTCTTCTTCCTCTTTTGACGTTTCTCCTTATGTTTTTTTTTTTTTTTGTTTTTTGCCGATTGCGCAGCGCGTGGAAAAAGTTCAATTGGCAAAGGACTGTGTAAACAGTGTGGTTGGTATAAAAGGTTTTTCTACTTTTCTTCGTTCGTCTACTTCTTCTTCATCGAAGATGATGATGATTTTTTATTTCGATTTCTGTTTTGCGAGCAAAAATGGAGCCCTCCGGCTACATTTCTTGTTGCAAAATTAGAAAAGTTTCTTTCGCCTTGGCTCTCATGACGTACATACATACAGATGGATGAATGTTTGTATGTATGTATGTAAGTACGTACACACGGCAGTGATTGCTTTTTCAGTTAGGGTTCCCGAGTGAGAGAGCTTTGGGTATTTGTCTTGTTAAAAATTTAAGCGAATTTTCCTCCCGCAGGAAGCCAAAATCAGTAACGAAAATCGGAAGCTAAACTAGACGGCGCTCCGTCGACGTCATCGCCTGTCGCTGACATTGATATGTTAATGAAACCCTGGTCAGAGGGCTTGCTAATCCCTGCCAAGCCAAAGCAACCCTCTCCGATCAGCATCATCTGGTCGGTCGTCACACCGGTTGCCATTGAATAGTCAATTAAAATTGTTAATCCAAATATCGTTTTATGCCCAAGGAAACTAATGCAAGGCAAGTTAACCATCTCTTTCCCTCCTGGGCAATATGAATGAACGTATACATAGCTCTCGTCGTCGTCGTCATCGTCATCGTCATCGTCGTCGTCGCATCAAGAGATCAGTGTTTTGGGATCAGAGTTTAATCTTGCGATATGCGTAAGCGTGCAAATTGCAGCGATTACCTCATGCAGCATGATTGAAATGACAGAAAAGGAGGGCAACCAACACGGCAGGGAGAGAAAAAGAGACAAAGAGAGAGGTATAGAGATCAGAGCAAGATGGCAGCAGCGCAGAACAAAAGGTGCAATAAAACCGAACGAACGTGCGCAGCACCCTACAAGGTAGGTCCATATAAATGGTCGGATGAATGAAGCGGGGCGTGAGGCAAATACGCAAAATGGTCGACAAGCGGGAATTGAGATCGGTTTAGGGAGAAAACTGAGAGTTCTGAGAGCTGAAAAGCAGAAGCTGGAAAACCAGCTGCTTGTTTGATTTGGGTTCTCTGTTTTGGGTTTCAGTACGCGTAAATAAGGCCACACTTTGGTCAATATATCATTATTTGAGTTTGGTTTTATGACATCCATTCAAATTCAAGTCCCCGCAGGTCTGATTTCCTTTTATGCATTTTTCGAATTTAAAAAAAATGTCCTATCTAAGTCTGTTCAGTGAGCGTATATACAGGATTCCATCCCATCAAATTGACCAACTCAACTTTTATCCATTTTATATTATTCTAAAATATGGAACTTATTACACAGATTTCATATGATAACAAAGCTGGGTATACTATATTTAGGTTACTCAAAGTGTGGGAATTTAAAGCAAATCTTTATTGAAATTATTATTACCATACCAATAAAATAATGAAAAGTTGCAATAGTCATTGTAATTGATTTGTTTATAGAAAATAAGCACGATGTACTTACCATAGTAAGTACCATACTTCGAAATTACGTATAACTTATAACAATTCTCATCTTAGCCATCTAAAGCCCTTAATTTAGTCCAAAGTGTCCTCTCAAGTTTTATTTAAATTTTTTAAAATTATGATTTATCTACTTTAACATAATAAAAATCTTATCAAGTTGTCTATTATACATAATTACAATGGGTAAAGGAATTTGTTATTTATGAAGTAACTTTATAAAATAATCAGAATCAACCATCGATGTCTGCGCCGAAGTTCAGATACCCTTGAATAAACTACTTTCAATAATTTCTTCTTTAGTTTCAATCTTTTCCTTTAACTGAGATATGTATATTTCAATTCTTTTAGCAGCTATGTGTGACATAGTGGACGGATCCGATGAATTGTTAAACTCCATCTTTATTAGCTTTATAATTGAGGGCGCACAAGCGGACATGGCTATATCGAATTGACTTCTAATGCTGATCAAGAACATATATTGTTTGTGGGATGCAACTAGTCTTCTTCTTAGATAAAAAGAACAAGCCTAAAAACGAATTTGATAAATTTCAAAAGAAGTCAAACACATAATATGCCTAAAAAGGAGCAGTGTGATGGGGTTATCCATTATAAGAATCTTCATCTTTGGATTTGCATCAGTAAGTCTTCAGAACGACAGATTTATTATGCAATTTCATGTATAAGGCTTATTTCCAAATTAATTGTCAATAGTTTTAGTTCTAGTTGTACTTTAGAAATCTAACATTATTCATAGTACCACGCAGGAGCTCGATTAAAGTAAAGACTCAAAGGATACAATGAACTGGAACTGGCAAAAATATTATTGTTTGAGTTGCTTTCGTTTTTGCCAAGATAAAGTTTAAATTTCGTTTTATTTGTTTAACATAAGCTCGATTTAATTAATTAATGAATTAATATTCATAAAGGTTCACTACCATCTCTCTCTCTCTTTCTCCTTCTGTCTCTTTCTCTGTGGGCTTTCTGTCATAATTTCGTGTGTTTATTCAACAAAGATGCGTAATTAAAAATTTAAATTATACTACCCCACAGGCGTCTCCAAATATTTGAACCGAAAAATTGGCCATGAAGGTGAGTCACTAAGGAATGAGTTTTTGGCCATGATTTCCTTTTTCAACTCAATTAATTAGCAAAGAAAAAGTGGGTTTTTTTTTTTTATTTGTTTTAACTCTTTCTTACTTTGACAGTATCTTAGATTCAGAATCAGCACCTTTGGACAAAGGAAGACAATGGAAGGAACCGTAAGAAGGGGGTAACCAAATCAAATAAATTTGGCAAACAAACAAATAGACAAATGGCAATGTAAAGGAGAAAGATTGTAGAAGATGATGAGGATGATGATGATGGATATGGAGCTCCTGCTGCTGCTGCTGCTGCTTCTTGGTGTGTGGCGTTTCGGTGTTTGTCTTCTCTTACCTTCGTTCGTTGTTACTCTTGTGAATCGATCTATATGTATACATATATATGTAGGATGGAACATGTGATGATAGAATGATCGTTTTATTTTCATCTCTCTTCTTATTATTGACATGATCCTGGTCGTTTTTCAATTGACCGTTCAAAACAGAGAAAAAAAAAAACAACTGAAAAAGAACGTTTTTGCAACAAGGCTCAGCCGGGATAAGCCATGTTGTTTGTATCGCAATAGAAAACGAAGAGAAAGAGAGAGCAAGAGCGAGAGAAAAAACAGAGTAGGCAAAACGTCGGGGTCACCATTCTTTTTTTTTTTTGCTTTCACACAATTTCTATTTTTTGTTCCGCTTTGTCTTTGTGGTGATTGCTGATGCGCATTTGATTGGTACGATCCGCCTTCGTGTCCATAGTGTGTGTTTAAGTCCTTGGAAAATCGTTTTCCCATTCTTATGTTTTGCTCTACCTTTTTTTAGTGTTCTCTTTGTTTCTTTCTTGTCTCTTTTTGGGCAATTTCCTCTAACTAATTGCGAGAAAAATCGTTTAAATCGTTAAGTTTTAGATGGCAGAGATAGTCAAAGGTTCAGCCAGTGACATTGGGAAGGGGTTTACGGAAGGAAGGAGGAAGGGTGACGGGAGGCGGGTGAGGGAGTGTGAAAAGTGCCCGATGGGCCACTTGAAAAATCTCGTTATCTGCTGTCAACGACAGGACCGCGCCTCGGTCTGGCCACTTGGCTGCCTTGTTGGGAAAACTGCCAGTCAGTCAGTTAGAGTGGCGTTGGAGTGCTTCGGCAGCTGCTTAACCAGATGAATGAAAACAGAAGCCCGCCTACTACTCACTAACCACCACCACAACTGTGTATAACCACCAAAAATCTAAGCAATAAACCATAGAAGGATCAGCAGCAGGCAGTCCTTTTGTTTTTCATTTTCCTCATTCCGTTTAGGGTTAGGCAGCAGGAGCTAGCAAAAATTTGTATAGAAATCTCAGGCACTCAGGTCGCGGGGATCGACAATTGTTTTCAAGATCAATTTGTAACTTAATTGAAATCCATTTAAAGTAATGAGAGTTACTAACTTGTCTACCCTTCGGGCCGTAAGCCCAGCTCTGCTTGGACTTCAACCTTTACCCCTACACCTACACCTTCATCTCTGGACTGTTACCCTTTTTGGCTCTATATCTCAATCCATATCCTTGCGCTTATCCCAGGCTCAAGAATTATAATCCCACACAGGATACAGGATATAGATTTACCTGAGTTTACCAGATCAATTTACAAGCCCTACCAATGCAAATTAATGCCTAATATAGCTCAAGTGGATCGGGTCGAGAAAAGGATTCTCCATTGAACTCCATTTTTACTTGATAAAAATCACCCCAAATACCAATGAATCGATAAATGTAAATTATTTCAGATACAATACTCTCTTTTTGCATTCTTTTTAGTTGTACATATATTAATTGTTAATCAGATGCCTAATTGGCACATAGGGTCGAAAGCATATCAGTCAGTCCAACCCCCAGTGGACCAAGGTTATACAAGGGGCGGTTAAAAGAGATCTGAATGTATAAAATTGGATCCAATGTCGAATATATGATGTAATATCTAATGTAAGTGTAATGTAATTGTAAGTGGCTCAGTCGAATAGGCAACTAAACAACGAGGATCCTGGCTCGAGTCCCAGGCTAGTGTATGGAAGTAGTTTTCGTCTAAGCCTAGGCTCTAGTTGCCAGGGCTCCTAAAATATAGTTAGGTTAATAATTTATAACTATATCCTATGCTGATAATAATAATAACGTACAAACTTCGAAGTCAAGACTAGCGACTTGGGTTTAGCCGCTTTACCCTTATCCGATTGCAATAATATTTGATGTTTGTCTAGATCTCGACATTTCTTCCACCAAGGTGGTATATACAGTTGTAAGCTCTGAAGTTCTTTTTTTCGCTTATATGTAGTTTTAATTCCCAACTACTTTTGGCGTTGAAGATATGGGATGGCCATTCAAACTCTGGATTCTTTAGCGAACTCTGCTGATGATAGAACCTGGTGGTTCTTCCAATAGGTAAACAGACATCCTGATTACTTTTTGCGCTGCGTAGGACTAAAAAACTTATAAATTGATAACATTTATTGACCTCAAGCTGACTAAAAATTAGTTTTGACTAAATTTAATATTTAACTTTTAGAGTTAAATAAAAAATAAATAGCGGTAGGATGTCATTACAGAAGTTGTTTGATACCCCAGTAAACGTGATCCCTTTTATTTCAACTTTTCGCAGAAATTTTTCAAGGATCTGATAATGTCAGTCGATGTTAAAACTTGAGTCTGGTAAGAAAACCACTTGAATTCAAGCGCTCCACTTTTTTGGCCAGGAAACCAGCTCGTATTTGGATTCATATTTTTAATATACAGTAGAATCCGGTTATGACGACGCGTCGCGACGCTCAAGGGGCCGACTATTTTCGTCGTTGTATCCGGAAAACGTACTAACCAGAGGTCCTTTCATATAAGTTTGTATTGGTACGAACCAATCACACATCGAACTTTGGTCGCTATAACCGGACGGACGTTTTAAGCGGAGTCGTCATAGCCAGATGAAACTGTACTTTAAAAGAAACGCTTAAATTAAAACTTTTGCAGGTTATGTATTATTTTTGATCAATGTAATGTAATTTGTGCATTCTTTCTGATCTTACAAGATTTCGAGAATAAATTCCAAGTGAAACTGATTATGAAAACATTTTAAGGAATTTGCTTCGTTCGTTTTCTTCTAAACTTCCGGTAAATGTAAATTGAAGTCGGATTTTTGGGAACATTTTTAACAGTTCAAAACTGTGTCAAGATATAAACAATTTGTTTAAATCTCACTCTACTTTTCTTACTTGCCTGTTTTATTAAAAATGTTCCTCTCCTGAATAGAGGACATCTTAGATCTATATAGTGAGATGCAATGTTTAGTTGTGGATTTAGTTCTAGTTCGGCACTCTCTTAGCCAGGCGTAGTAGGGGGAATTAAATTTTGTTTGTGACTCGAAACATGCGAAAAAAGAAAACGAAAATGTATCTCCCGGCCTCAAAAGTCGGCTTGCAAGTCCATTAAAAGGGAATAAGTGCGTGCAAATCCTGGCCGCTGGATATTTTGTATGTTATCAGAGAGAAATGGCTGTGGCGGGGGGAATGGGGGAGTGCGGAATATGTTATTTTATTGAAAATGAAACTTCTTTCTGCCCCACGCCGCCAATCCTACCCCAAAGTAGGTAAAGTAAACACACATGTATGCGAAGTGACTAAGGGAAAGAGCAAAAGATGAAAATAAGGATGAGAGACAGAGAGGGAGATAAACGATTGGGAGGACTTGCATTTGCGCGTGTGTCCTGCCAGTGCACCACATATCTTAAGTTGATCCTTTTTGTAAATCTTTAAATTGTTTTATGAGCATATTGGCCAAAAAGGTTTGTGTGTAGGTGTAAACCTAATTTTCCTTTATGTGGCTCTTGGTCGGCCTCTTGCCTGTCGCAGGCGAAAGGGACACCACGCATTGCACTCCTTTCACCACACCAAAGTGCACAGCAGGATGCTCGGCACTCACAAGTATTCAATTGTTGTTCCTGTCCACCCGCTTCCGCCTTTTGTTTGTTGTTGAGCCTCATTTAAATCATACCGCTGGCCAATTTGCATTCGCACTACAACTAAATTGATCCGCCCTAATCCCGAGTTTCGGTTCCACAGTTCAGTCGTCCGACCGATCGACCGAAAAGGTTATAAGCACATGGGATTTAAATTTACTACAAAAACACATGATGAAGATGTTGAAGTTATTGCCTCGGGCCCACGACTAGCAAATTGAAGTCACTTAAGTTGTTGGCAAAAAGGCGATCCCTTTTTGTGTTTCTAGTTGGTTGTCCACTTTCCATTTAGTAGACGTTTTATACGATTTTTGGTAATTTTTAAGGTGTAACATTTTTGGGTTTATTCTTTCACAGAAAATAATATCACTTTTTTATAAGGTTGAAATAAAAAGATGCAATTTGGCAGTGATAAACATAATATATCAATAAATAAAAATAAATATTTATGGAAACATCTTATTGGAGATTAGCCTCGCGTTGGCTTGAATGGAAGATTTGATTTACAAAAACTTACATAAATACGTTCACGGATATTTAAAACAACAAAAAAAACAGACTTTAATTTAATGTAATTTTGAAATTGCGCGGAAAAATATATGCAATTTTATTCCGCTAGAGGGTGCCAAATAGCTCATTTTGAGCAAACGAGTTAACATCCCGGCTCAAATTGAGTGCAATAATCGAAATATCGTAATTAATCGGGCACTGTTATTTAACAGTCCCATTCCTAACACGCTAATGAAGAAGAAAGGGAGTAGGCAAAATGAAGTCAAAACAAAATATAAAATGAAATGATAAACAAAGCCGACAAAGAGGACATGGGTAAAAAAAAGAATCGCCAACAACGGCGACCGCATCGCCGCCAAAGACGCAGGAAAAGTAAAGTTAAAGCCACAGAAAGGGTTTCACAGTCGCAACAGCTAACACAGTTAGAAATTTATGCCAGGCTACACAGTTGGCACCAACAACAAATGCTAAGGCTCTGCGGAGTTCGAGAAACTGAAGCAAAGGAGCACGAAGCACCTACAACCAATTGCCAAGATTATGTTTGGGAAAGTTCTTCAGAAGACGAAGACGAGGAGGAGACAAAAGAACCCGTTGACGAAAACTATTTGAAATTTTTAGAGATTACCATACGACATCAGGAGGAATTGAAACAAAAACGTGAACGCGATCGAACCGCTGCTACTGCCGATCCCACTGCTGACTTGACCACGACCACCGTTATTTAATATTAAGTCACCTAACATTAAGACGAAGTTTCGACAAGAAACTAAGCTTTGTTTCTGTTTTCGTGGGCGTTTTACCGTAAAATTCGTTTGAATTAGAAATAATAACTGTACATTTACTTCTAAGAACTGTTATTTTTGTTTTGCCTGGTTTTATTTTTTTCTGAATGAACAGGAAACGCACATTAACCTGACCAAGATTAATGTGATGTCATTTGTCTTGGTCCCAAAAGAACAAAAAGACCCCAAAAACAAAACCAAAAATGAATGAGGACGAGCCAAACAAAAGTTTTGGCGAAAATGTGTTACACTTTGTGGGGGCGTGTCGGCAGGACATTAGCCGAAACTTCAGACGAAAACCTAATTAAGATGTCTTTCTCGTTGGAGGAGATCGAGACCAGTTTGAGTCATAACGCAACTCTCTCTCTCTCTTTGTCTATATATTTCTGTCTTGGCCATGGCCGCGGGTGTCACGAGCGACCTTTCTAACTAACTTGTCTTGGCAAGCTATACACTACATAAATAAATCTTACTTCAGGTCCGGGGGCCACCTGCAGTACCATCAAGTAGCTAAACTAGCTACAGCAACAACAACAAAGGTTAGCTATATGACCGAGATTTAAGACATTGAAAATTTAATTTTCTTCTGTAGAAAGTTTATTTTGGTAATGAAAAATTCCATCTCATGGCAATACAACAACTATATGGCGATTGTCTGTAGCTTTATGAGAAAGGACTAACTTTATCATGGATATATGTACATATATAATCTAGTCAGATCAAGAAGATCACGACTTTAAAGCACTTACACTGCGCGTCATCAGGCTAGCGCCCCCCTTTAAGCTCACTGACAATGTTCAATCAAATCGAAACCATCAGAGCTCCAGCTTTAAGATTTTTTTTATATTGTGCTACAATCATTTCTTTTTAAAATAAAACAACAATGGCAATTGTAGCAATAAGGAATTTTTTTTAATGAATGTTTTTGAGAAAGGTACAAAAAAAAATGTAACAAAAATTTGGTCATCAGCTTAGCGCCCCCGCGTTAAATTCAATTTAATTAAGTTGATAACCAATAATATTAGTTTATGACACCTGTACATATCAGCTTTCCTTATTACTCGTTGGACAGTTGATAAGCTTGCCTTAACACCAGTTTTTTCCTTGATTTTGGTGGTCGATTCGTGCGAATTGGAAGCTTCTCGAAGTATTGCTCTTCTATCTGCTTGTGTAATCACTTGGTTATTGCAGCCTTTGTAGTTTTTTCCATAGCTTTCCTTATTTTTAAGATAATTGGCAATTGTTTTTCTGTGTCTTCCCGTCTTTTCAGCAATTTTATGGTAGGATAGTCCAGATTCAAAGTATGCCTCAATCTTTGATTTTTCAACCAATGATAAAACTGTTCCTTTACCCATAGTGTACTTTTTTCGAAAGATATTGATTACTTTGAGGTTCACAAAAAAATTTGGTGACTGCAATTGCCAAATTAAGCGAGATAACTAAAATTGCATTTGGGGGCGCTAATCTGATGACGCATAATAAGGGCAAGCTTTTTCGTCGAGAATGAAGCAAAACGCGAAAAAATATATAACGGTTCTTCTAAGAAGCTTTCTTCTCTTGTCATAAAGATCATAAATGGGTATTGTAACAACAACAACAAAATTTTACGAAAAATAGTGGAATAGGAAAGTAAAAATTAGAAAAAACATGTAGAAAGAGGGGGGCGCTAACCTGATGACGCGCAGTGTATGACAGAAAACAATTTACAACGAATTTTAAAACTGAAAAACAAAGATGACATCAAGATCTTTAATATATAACGGCTTCAATGAGCAGAATGGAAATTTCCTAATCAAAACATTTATCTTAGACACATATTTTATTTAAATACAAAAACGATGCTTGATCCGAAATGTATGTATATACTGCACCTTCGTCCTGTTTGGTCCTTAGTTGGAACTAAGAAATACTTATTTTTAGGTTAATCAAATAAAGAATTAAGAAAGTTATTGAATTCCAAAAACACGTTTCATATGGGTAAACATCCTTGGCTAGTAATGTTTTCGACCAAGTTAACAATCGTTAAACCATTGGTTGCATGTAAGGATCCTGAGGGGGAGTCGGGTGGTCTGAAAACCCATGGAAATGTTAATATTTCGAACAGTTTTCGACTTTTTTAATCGTTTTATACCCTCAACTGAAATTACGACAAAATACCTTTATTGAAAATGATTGAAATTACAAAGCCGTAAATCCTTATTTACAGATCTGATTCTCCGCGACAATATATTCTTAATCCCTCAATAATCGGTTCCTATCAAAGGGACGAGTCACTATACTCAACATTCAAGCGATCTTCAAGTGACTGACCTCGTACTAATCTTAGCTATAGGCTTAGGTAAAGCCAACTGAGAGTAACTAAATATATAGATTTAGTTAGTGGTGTTTTATAACTTGCACGTGCTCGTATAGTTACTTAGTTATCTACTGGAATAAATGATGAGCTCTGTGGCTGGTTCTTCTACTAAATTGTAAATCAATTGGCCCCTAACTTGTGAACTTGCCCTTAACACCAAAGTTAGAATGGTGAGCAAACCCCGAAAGCCCAACACAATTGTACAATTTTATTGTCCCTATGGATAGATTTCAATTAAGTTGCTACAACATTCCAATATTGTTAGCTTTAGGTTTTGAAGACTCCGGCATACATATGTAAGTACATATGTCTAGGGACTCATACAGATAGATATACAGAGATTTGAATACTTTATATTATATACTATTTCATCCTATGGGTGCATGGCAAAATAGATAGAAGGGAAGAGGAATTGCAGCTTCATTCTCCTCTCCAAGCAACGTTTGATAATATTTTGCAGGATTCCCTATTCCAAAGGATGTGTAATAACAATGGTACTGGGTTCCAATTAGGATATTCCTGTTACGGTCTTCTGATTTTTGAGCCACGTTAAGTCTATAGGCTCAACCCTATATTTATGGTTACGACCATGTTTGCAAGTGCGAGTGAGTGAGGATTGCCCTCTAATTAAATGGGTGTTGCTTTTGCTGAATGTGACTAATAACCAAGACAAGAACGGCAACAGCAGCAAGAACAAAAACAACAACAACAACAACATAGTGGTAACAACAACAAAGAGATGCTAAACAAACAAGTTAAAGTTGTACCGATCAAAGGGCTGAATGGCCACCTGTTGTTGGCTGCCAATTCTCCTTCTCTCTTTCGCTATTCGCTTCTCGGTCTCTCTCTATCCGTCTTACCTTTTCTTTTGTCTGCAGCAGCAGCAGCTGCCGCCATGTTTTGCCATTCTTATATGTACATTTATTTTTTAATTCTTTTTTTATTCTCTCTGTTTTGCATGATTAAGTAGAACAGCAGCAACACCCGCATCATGCAATTTTGAATAATAACAAAAATATATTTAAACCGGTTGCCATTGGAGGCCAACCAGAGACAGAATGAAGACAGGGGAGGTGAGCAGGAGAGAGACACGAGGCTGAGGAGGAGGGAGGCTTGGGACGTGGAGACAGAAAAGTGCCAGACAAATTGTTGCCTACAAATCAATTAAATTGCTAATCAACTGCGACAATAAACAAAACAGCAACCAACAGCCACAGCAACAACAATCTATCCGAGCATTAGGCTCACAATTTAATGGAGCCACATTCCATAGGCAAAAGCCTTTGTTTCTCCTTCGTCTTCTTCGCCACAGCAATCTCCAGCACGTCTCTCCCCTCGCTGTCGTCAAGTAGGAGCAGCCGCCAAAGTAACCACAAGAAGTGCATAAACATATTGCAGATTGTTTTCATAGAGAAAAGGCACAACTGAATCGAGAACCGCAAAGTGAATAAGAATCTATGACTAGAGGGGCAATGGATAACCATATTGGCTGGAGGGGGTGCTGCAGCGGGTGTGGGTCTTGTTTGGCCAAAAACAGAAGCAACATGAAAACACCGCAGGCGGCATATGACACAAACAAAAAACATGAAGCAAAAAAACCAAAATATAACAAATTCTTCATGTCAACTCAATGTATCGACATCAAGATACCGTGGCTAAAGTGCCACTAACCCCAATACATGATCAATTGACACACAAATCATTCTATATTCTTAAGTTAAAAGATAAACCGAGAGAGAGAGCCACCTTAATAAAGTTCCATATATGATAAGAATTTTTTTTATCATTGTGAAAAATTAAGTTAAGCGATTTTCAATACTTTCTCTTGAACCAAAATAATAATAGTTAATGCTATATACTTGTATCTTAGTGCAAATATACTTGTGACTAATTAGTAGGTATCTACATACAGTTAAACCTAAATTATCCAGGACGGTCGGGACCAGAACCATCACGGAAAATCAAAAAACCCGGTAAATCGACAGCAAAATTTCCACGTATAAGTATGTATGTATAAGACTTACTTTTCAATCTGAAAATTCAGGCTGTTCTTCAGAGTATACAAGTCTTTAATGTTTTTTTGAATTCATCCAAGGTAAGCTTCAACCTATTTGCAGGATTTACCATTAAGTGATAATTTAGGATAACATCGTTTTTGAACCTAAAATACTAGTTGTTATTTTTCACACACTAAAAGGTTGTTCTTCATCAGAAAGGGTGTTAAAAAATACCCTCCATTTGAAAGCTCAAACTATTATCATGTTTATTATATCTACTATGCATATATTAAGCCTTTGAAAAAGTTTATATTATTTTTGTCAGGAGTGTGCAACATATAGAAGGTAGAATCTGTGAACTTATAAAGTATATACATTCTTGATCAGTACGACAAGACGACTCCATACGGCTAAGTCCATTCGTCTAGACTCTACACCGTTAACACCGTAGCGCTCAAATTTGATATCTCATATTCAGTCAGATTGGACCACAATATCATAAAGTTTCCACAGAAACCCCAAAATCGCGAACAGTGACTTTTCTTAATACTTCGTTGTTTTTTATACTCTTGCAAAAAGGGTGAGTTTATTATCTATAAACGACTGTGCCAAATTTGATCAAGATCGGGTGACTATATCATATGGCTCCCTTAGGAACAATCGGTGGAAAACAGTGACTTTGATCTTAGTTATTTCCTATGCCAAGATTGTAGGCCGTTCATTCCGAAACTTTAGCCTTCTTCAGAAAACGTTTTTCACTGTGATAGCTATAGGTAAGCAAAGAGGTACAAAAAAGTTGCAAGGGTATACAAACTTTGACGCGGTCGACGTTAGCCCCGGCCCTCTGGTTTTTCATTATTGTCTAAAATTTCATCGAAATCGCATAATTAATTTGTACTTCGTCATGGAATCTGGTTTTAGGTTGTTTTCCTTAAAAACTCCAATTAGGACTTTGGATCTTTTGCGACCAAGGAGTTTAACAATGCTTTTAGGCCCATAACTACTTCCAACTCATTCATAAACTCATCAGATTAACTACAATCAATGTATCTTAGTTTAAATAATCAAAATTACAAGATAACCAAAAGCCACCCGGGAGAATGTTGGAAACTGTTTTGAGTCACACAGTTCTTAAATTTTTTAAATACAGTGAATATATTAAGAGACGACACTATTGAGCAGAAGTCCCACTTTATATGGTTTTTGGAACATTTTCCAATTCGGATGGATAAAGCTCTAAAGCATTCAATTGTCGGAGTGGTTAATAAGATTAGAATAATTATTCATTCGATATTATTTTGCATAGCGGAGCTATAAATTCTGTTCAAAGTTTACCCAGATGTAAAAAATAACAAAAATATTGATTTAAATCTTTATTTCCGCCCGAATATTCATATGGCTCCTACCATATGATATAGAAGATATGCTGAAACCAGGATATACTATAGAAGCCACAATGCACAATTTCAGTACTGTAGCATTAACAGTCTAGAAGGAGTTTGAGTAGATCCAGACGGTCAGACGTTCTGCTCTAGTCGATGGCTCAATGGAGACCTACTAAAACTACAATTCTGTTGTGCTCGAGTTCGAACCCCAATACTGAAAGGTAGTTCCGGCGGGGATAATGGAAACGATTGTGGATAACGAATAATTTCATTTCGTCTTGCTGATCACGAATATATATAGAGCAGCCTCTTTGTACCCTTTTGTAAGGAATTAAATATGTTTGATGTACGACGCTATTAAAAAAGTCTATTATTGCATTTCTTAATACCTTTTTATATCTGATTATAAAATATAAATAACATAAAATGGACAGAAAGTATTTTAAATACTTATTTTATGGAAAAGTAATTAATCGAAAGGCAGGTTGCATAACAATTAATAGCGTAAAGAATGTTTGACGTACGAGGTTGTTAAAAATTTCCGTAATTAGATATTAAAAACGTGATAATTAAAAACCCAATGATGAAATTTGTTAATGACGTCGTACGTCAAATATATTTAACATTTGTAATTACTATTCCCCTGCAATAAGTGTACATACATTAATTTCAATTACTTTTGCATCAAATGACATTATAAAAGAAACTACTTTTAAATAAGCCGATGTTGCATACATATTTACTTATACAAGCACTCAAGATTTTTATTTAAGTTTAATGCTATCAATACGTTTTATTATTTTAATTAAAGCCTTCAATTTGGGCATTAGATTAAGCTAATGTGACGTTCTGGCCCATTTCTTGTTACCTACAGCAAGTTCCTTTTTCAATTGAATTTGATCATAAAATAGTCCGATCTTTATTAAATTTGCTGGATAGTTGTAAAGTATGACTAATTTAAGCGTTTTGCCAATACTTTTACTTGGACTAAACATATTACTAAGCTTAAGTTGAGAGTGTTATTTCTGCAATTCTTAAACTAAAGAAGTGAGATTCATATGGGTATATCCACTCGACCACTCATGCTAATCAAGAATTTGTGTATATATCTTATGGGATCGTGTGGGTCTTCTCTGCATAGCAATCAATTGATCGATGTTTAATAAACTTTGCAAGGTCAATTGATCAACCGAAATAGAACCAAAATTTGCCTTAAATTTAAATGATTATTTCGAAGTATTTCTTTTCAAAATATTGCATAATTTTTCGAGGCTCAGACCAAAAGTGCACCTCATGAAAGTCTCTAGCGATTAATGTAATAAAATATCAAAAGCGATTAAGATATGTCTTCAAATTCTTAACTCCTTTTGCTGCTCTCTTTCACATTGGCACAGACAGTTGCAGGTGATGCAGATGCCGCCAGACAAACACACATACACACACACACACACACAAACACACAAACTAACAAATGTGAAATGAAATATTTTCGATTCTGCTGTCGACATGAGTTTTGTTGACAACACATTAGCAACTGCAATTGCAACTGCAACTGTTGCTGGGGCTGTTGTTGCTGCTGCGCCAGCAACATGTTGGTGCCGTTGCGCATGCGCCGCACGATTTGCAATTTGCAGCTAATTGAACGCGTGCGCAGGCGCAGTTTGTTGTCGACTACTCTCACGCTTCGTTTCCTTCCTCCTGCAAGCAGAACCTCATCCTCATCCTCATCCTTCATTCTCTCCTTCTCCTTCCTTCCTTCTTGTTTAGGCGACAAATATATCGAGAGTGGGGTGAGGGAGGGGACAAAAAAAGGAAAAAAAAAAAGCGCCATGCGTGTAACCTGAAACTGCTGGCCCCGGAGTGGGCTTTGAATTGAATGAATTTCGACAGCGTCTCGGTCGGTTTCTTCTTCTAGCCAGTTCTAAGCTGCTGCAGCCAAGGCTAAGCCTAACTGGCTCAATGATTCGCTGGCTTTTCGCTTCATGTCAGGTTACACTGTAAAAAATAACTACGTGAGATGTTGCTGCTGCTACCGCTTTGGCTGCTGCAGGAAAACAGTGGGAGTCTTCCCTGGAAGAGGCCATAAAGTGAACGGCCATAAAAAGCCCGCTGATGGCCAACAACGGCATTATTCATTTAATGATGGACGACGGAGTTTTAGGGTGAAGGGTGAATAAAGATCATCAAACTGGAATAACAATTAAAGCCTATAAACCATGTGTGCACCTCGATCCTATTCGCAGCAAAAATTAACGTAAATGAGGACGCGATCTAGTCTCGCCCAGATTGAATGTCTAAATTCGCCACTAAGTTGGCCTGATGGGGCCATAACTCAAACTTGGGCTAAAAACTCCAAACTCAAGTTCAACATCCGAAAAATCAAGTGCCACATGCGGTGAGATGTTGCCATCAATAAGAACTTGTAAAATTGATTACAACAATATTTTATGTTGCTGTTTGACCACAAAAAGAGAAGCAAGACAACAAAAACAAAAAACAGAAATTGTGACTAAAGGTGGAGGAATCTCTTGTCTGCATTTCAAATTCTGCTGCTGCTGCTGCTGCTGCTGCTCCCAGTATCGAAGTCGTGCGCTGTCAAATAATGAAGTTGCCAGATCAACAAAAACCAACAATGCCTAAAACAGGAGATCTGCAATAACTGTCGACAAGTCGAAGTTTCTATGCTCTTTAAAGCTGATGAATAAATATGGCACCTTACAGGACTTTCGTTAATCAAAGGATTCCACAAATATAAGTATTTATCATTATTTTCGTAAGATATTTATTCATTTCTTTCATAGTCGCATATGCCTGATGCTCTGTATGGCAAAGTTCTTATTAAATGATATAAAAAAAGAGGAAGAGAGCAAACTAAACACAGCAGGCTATATTCTGGAGCGGGATTGGGAAGTCTACCTGCTGTTGAGGCTGCAAATCGTGCAGACCATATCTCTCACAGATCAACAACAACAACAGAAGAATAAAAAAAAGACAATTACAATTGCTACTGATTTTTACACACACACACACACTCATACACAGAGAAAGAGAGCCAATTGTGGGGAATGGTAGAACGAAAAGTCAATGTGGCTAATTAGAAAAAGGATTCTTGGTCTTTTGATTGCTGGCGACAGCCGAAAAACGCGCGTTCTCAGCTAATTTAGACACCTCGAATGCTTCAAATACTTTCATCTTCCTTTTAACTCCTAAGAGAGCATTGTGATGGGGTGGAGGGGGTGGTAGGGGGGATAGGTGGTCAGAGGAAGCGACAGAACAATTATGGTGGTCAATGTGCACGGTATGTGAAGATCTTGTAAGGCGGCAACAAAGGCGGAATATCGGCAATTGTTGCTCTTGACCTTTTTTGTTTTTTTGGTAAGACAAATGAATCTTGAACTCAACAAAAAGGGGCAATTATTGCTCTGTTGCTAGTGTCTAAAGCACTTATTTAAATTGCTGCGTATTCGCATAGTTGCCACGGCAACAACTACAATTGCAGCAGCAACAACAACAAATTTGCCCACATGCCACACACGTCATTGTCCGTCCGTTTGTTGTCGTTGTATGTATGTATGTTGCTGCTGTTGTTGTCGCCGTCGCCATAAAATGACCATAAGCAATCACATGATTGCCGACAGCAACATCAACAGTAGTAACAACATCTTAACTACCTAGGAGTTGATTATGTCAAAAGTCTTCAATTAACAATTAACGGCTAGGGAAAATATCAATATACGATTAATGGCTTCTGGAATTAATCTTTTGAGGATTTTTCTTCCGCACAAAAATTTAAAAACTTGCCATTTCGTGAAAAATGGGCAATTTAAAGAGAATATTTATGAGATCCATTACATACCAAATTTGGCAACTTAAGCTTTGCAAGTCTCAAAGAAAATCAGTTAATCAAGAATATATATACATAGTTAATGGCGTCGGAAAAGCTTCCTTCTGCCTGTTACATACATTTTGGCGCATGAAATGGTTTATCATGCGATGGGTGCATGATATAAAATTGTTGGGCAAGAGGTCGAGTGCCTTTCAGAATTTGTCAAGCTAGGATTTCCACATACATACATGAATTGAAAACAGAAAGCAGGTTTCCACCTTCTTCAGTCAACTTTGGAACTGATAACTTGGGTAAACTTGGTAAAATTTCAATTTGGGACGTTTTTGCTCTTATTTTCGACATGGTTTTCATGACCTATGTTTGATCTTTTGCACTGTAGAGAAACTTATGTTCACCAACTCTGGCGTTTATAGGGATACTCTATCCACTCCTAAAAACAACCAATTCACACTTTTTAATAGTTGTGTCCTAAAAAACTTTCTACGAGAAACTTTCTGAACAAAAGTCGTGGACACTTTAAAGAAGTTAGTGTCGGCTAAAGAACAAAATATTTTACATTTGTAAATGCATCGTTAAGTAATAAATACTTACCTGTAGTTTCTACAAAGGGGTGTTCAAGATGTAGCACGTAATTCGGTCTAGGTCAATTTAAGTTTTTAAGGTATAGCACTAAGGTATAGCACTACCCAAAACTCCAACAGAAATATTAGTTTTCCTCTTGCTTAGATGTTTTAGTTTTTTACTGTTTGTCATTAGTGATGGTTCTCTATCGATAATACAAAAATAAATCGATGTCGATAAAACCCGCTAAAATAAAGTAGCGTCTTTTATGTTTTTCCAGAAAAGCTAAAGTGCTGCTTGATGGAAATCGACTTTACTTAAAAAACTTAAAATTTTGAAATTGTTTTTATAAAGTACTAAAAATATTTCTTCTCACGTTGCCAATGAGCAATGATTTTCTTCCGCTTAAATAATTAATATTAACACCAAACGAAAAGTTTGTAGAAACAATCAATCAAAAGAATGCGCTCGCTCTACTTGCCATAGATTTTTATCTGTTGCTGTTGGCTATTGGGGATTTGTTGGTCGTGGAGATCTGCTGCCACTGCCGATTATGAGATGATTGCTTAAGTTGACAACAAGCGGGCTATAGAGAAGGAATGGATACAAGAAGAGACAGAGAGAGAGAGAGAGAGAGCGAGAGCAAGACAGCGAATCGAGTCCATAAGGAATGTGCGATTGCTGTGAGTAGGCAAGCTATAAAACTGACGTTCCAGATTATTGCACTCAACTTGAACGTCTCCTTCTCCAAAAAACCTCTTCATTCCATCTCCAACCACCTCCTCCACCTCCACATGCAGAGCCGAGATGATGAACGTGTTCGCTGATCGTGAAGCTGATGATGCTTACGCGCTTTTCAAGTTCCACACATAGCTGCTGTCATTATTAAAGACATTTTCAACTACATTCTAGTAGGTACTTAATTTCATATAAAGGGAACGGGCCGAGAGAGCAAAGATATGCCTCACACGAGTCGCTGCTGATGCTGTTGTTGGTCTGATCCCTGTTACTTGATTGGATTGCCGCAGCTTTGTGTCAATGTGTGTAGGCAGAAGCCAGCAGATGCCTTCAGCCTACTGCCTACTGTCGCTAGCATGCACAAGTCGAAAAAGGCCCAAATCCTTTCGAGAAGCCTACACAATGCTAAATAGCAATAACTAAATATCGATGGAACGTGCAGAAAAATTGATGAGTTAATTAACGCGCATCGCCAACATTCCGGGCGACTAATAACCAAGTTGTAGACGACAACCAACGGACGAATGGCAACAGCAGAAACAGCAGCAACAGCATCAGCAACGAATGTGGCATCCACAAACCATATTTATGAGCCTCGTCGTCTTTTTGCCAAGTTGTCGATCTGGCACTTCAATGTCAGTTGTTCATCATCGTCAGTTGATGATGATCGCCAGCAACAGTGACCAGTGACCAGTGGAGAGTATCATGGTCGGTCAATGCGTTCTTTAATTGAGTTTTGCGTTGCAAGTTGCAACTGCAACTCTTCTCAGACTGTGCTAAACTAAGGCTCTGTGTGTGTTTGCGAACTGTTTATGGCCATGCCAGCAGCAATAGCAACAGCAACAGCAACAGCAACAGCGATGCAACAACGGCAGCAACGTGGCATATTA
This sequence comes from Drosophila tropicalis, assembly GCF_018151085.1. NCBI lineage: Eukaryota > Metazoa > Arthropoda > Insecta > Diptera > Drosophilidae > Drosophila > Drosophila tropicalis. The sequence continues at coordinate 312,524 of NW_027172877.1, forward strand.
TCACACAACCATTAAATATGATGAAGACTGCCAAGACATGGCCAGCAGAATAGAAAAAACTAGAGACGATACAAGTGCCCTTGGCAATTTCTTACCAGGAATGTAATCATAAAAGAGAAAAAGAAAGTCTTCAAACTTTAAACATGTCTTAGATGGTTTTCCAAGGGAAATGTATGATTTTGGCTTTCTTTAAATAGTTGTTCTCTGTCCGAATCACGTTATCATCTCTAGCCTGCTGCAGGTAGTCCGCCATCCATCAGTTGCCGCATTGTCGTCAAGTTTACGCATTTATGACGCATTTTCTCATCGCTCGGGTCGATTCTTCGGCGGCTTGGGCAGTATCTAGCCAAAGCCAAACAACCGCAGGCTTTTCATCCGCATACTCCTTGTGCTCGCTCCCTGGGGCCATTACGCATACTTTGAGCTACGGAGTTGATTTTCTCGTCGTCGCCGACAATGGTGGTGGAGGAGACCCAGTGGAAGAGGAAGTGCAAGTGGAAGAGGAGCATGGGATGAGGATTGCACTCTAGATGTTTGGACGCTGCTGCTGCTGATCATTATCAATGATCTTGCCATCTCCATTGCATTCCCATTCGCAGTTTTGAGTGAGTCCTTCCATGTGTGTCCGGTTGGTCCTCTATCTTCTCCTCCTCCACCTCCTCCTGCTACTTTGGCTTCTTCTATTTGGACCAATGCTGATTGATTACTTTGTTGTTGCTGCCACAGTGGCAATTTATTGTTACTATCTCTCTCCTTCACCCTCAACCCCACCCTCTCTTTATCACCGATTGGAATGATTAAAAACGCTTTTGTGTAAATTATTAGCTGCAAATACTCAAAGTCATAATTCTCGCCTTGAGGTTTGCCACAGGTTTCCTTTCATCGTCAATTGCGTTGGATTTTGGTGTGAAAATGATGTATCTGCCTCCTGGTTGCTGCTCTGCGGTTGCCTCTCTAGCTGCAGAGCTCTAGCCTTTGACTTTGTGTGGAATTATTATCTGGTGGCGGCTTTTCTCTTTGAGTCGGCGTCAGATCTTTCACAATTCTCATGTCTAAATTTCCTTAATATATCCATTTGTGCTTGCTTGCTTGCTGGATAGAATTTATGCAGAGCATTCAGGCATTCCACAGATGCTGCTGTTACTGTTGCTGTTGCTGGTTGCTTGCCCGACGACTCAACAGCAGCAACATCGACGACCGCAAGTAGCAGCAACCATGACAATTGACAGCGTTTGTCTGGGGACGCAAAAGCATTGCCAATATTTATTGACATTTAACTCTTGGCTTCTTGGCTAACCAGAAAATGGAGAAAACAAGCAACAGCAGCTTTAGCAAAAAGCGCATACTTCCTCCAACAACATGTTGTTGTCGTTGCTGTTGCTGTTGCTGCTGCTGCCATTGCTGTCAGTTATCATTCACTCACCCAACAAGAGAACAGCAAGAGATACCAACAACTGTCAATGAAATTCGATTCCTTCAATGCAAATGATTCGGCTGAGTTATGGTTTAGAAAACAACAGATCAACTAGTACAGGATACAACTGCAACTATCTCTTGTTGACCCTCGTCGCAATCGATTTCAGGGTCCCTCGTACATATTTGGTTTATAGAACAAGCGAAATTTTCCTTATCCATGATTGTTATAACTATTATCATTATAGCAAATATATAATTGTAAACTTTGAACCTAACTAATTTTCACTAGCACTGGTAACAACCTTTATATGGCCATCGGCCCAGACGACAACTATATCCATACATTAGCCTGGGACTCGAAACGGGACCTCGTTGTTTTTTGCCTAAATGACTGGACCATTTGGACAACTCATTTACCGAGGACTCCTGCCACCTAATCATGTATATTTTTGCCAAATTCAAGCATTCCTTGTGAGTTATTCCGAAAATTTGTAATCAAACGCGTTGCATGGAACTAACATACTTATAGATATGGTCTCTTGAAGTTTATCGGAACTTTTGTGGATAAAGATGTTTTGGACACTTAGTTGTGTTTTTTGATATATACAGTCCACTTACACTCCCCATCACTTGAATGGGACACCTTCTACGTCTGCTTTCCATTACAATGAAGCTAGATATGAAATTTTTTGGAAAACCTCATGATCCTGCTTTGGTTTATAACAAAACATTCTTTTTCAAAATGCACAAAATTGCTGATGTCAAATTGTATGCCCCTTGAATAAGACACCTCAACAAAAATACATTGTAACATTAGCATACACATTTGTTTACATTTTGATATAATTGATTCGGGAAAAGTTGCATATTGCTATCCTGAAAAATAAATCTCTCGTGTCTGTCATCCTCACACATTTTTACTGTATTTAAAACAGGTGAGAAGGCCAGCCAGATTGGGTGGTCCACTTTTTATGAAGGATATGTAAGTATTGACGCATTACTTGCTGGTTAATCCATTGAAGAGGTCCAAAAAGGGTTAGACAAAAGACTCTATTAATTATGTTTTGTATCACATCTAAATATTTAGTTGGTTGAATCAGTATCGATGAAAGAATAAAAGACGAGGACTATTTTTCCGAACAGAAATGGATACTTCATCTCGGGGAAGCCAGCACTCGGCGTAAATTTATCAAATTTATATTTATAAAGAGATATGCCCAAAGTCCCGACCATTAATATACACTCGCGCTTATAGTTTAGATATGTCAGTAAAATGCAGTTATGTGGCAGAAAGAAATATTAAAGAAAGAGTAGATTAATAGGGCCAATCTAAGCAGCGGCCTAATTTTTATCCGATTTTAATGAAAAATATTTCATTCGACGGGAAATTCAATTCACTTTTTTTCGTAGTTTAAGAACAAAAGTACTTTAGTACAAACTTGTGTCGTAAAATAGCCTCGCTCAAGGGACTAAAAATTTCTATACATACAATTTCAGATAATTGGCTCCAAATCGAAAGTTGGGGCTAAATTAAAATTTTGTGGTACGCAGTATAAATCTACAACTTCTTAAAAGAGTTCATCCTTCTATCTTTAATATGTATTTAAGATTTTGGAAAGAACGTCTTAAATATATACATATATGTACATAAATATATACATATATGTACATATATATACATTAAATATATATATGTACATATGCCCTACAAAAAACGGGCTTTTCCTTGTTCAAATGCACCTGTGAAAAAAAACGGATTAAACTATGAAGACCATTCTTACGGTTCATAATCTGAATACAATAACCAACAAATTCCATTAAGTTATTTAGAAGCCGAGCAAATCAAATCTAAAGTAAAAAAAGTCTTTAATTCGTGTCCGCCACTGTAGTTTAATATTTTGTTTAGTCAAAAATGAGCCAATTTCAACACAATGTTTTGAGCTTTGAAAAACAACAATTTTGTTGTGTTCTATTGGATTTAATTTTTAAAATTTTGTCCATAAATATAAAATTTTTATCTTCATATCGCTCCTGGACGCCCTTTGATTATAATGCCCCGAAGACGAGAAGACGTACTTTCGTATAAATTTCTTAACAAATCATTTGTGCCGACTAACTGTAGGCAGTTGTAGGTGTAAGATACCTAGGATGAAGTATACCTTGATTGATACTTTTAGTCTGAGAACATTACTTAACTCCTACTTGTTTTCCACACATTTGCTCTAAGAACCTGTATACAGTAGAATCCGGTTACAACGACGCTCAAGGGACCGACGATTTTCGTCGTTATATCCGGAAAACGTACTAACCGGAGGCCCTTTCATATAAGTTTGTATTGGGACCAACCAATCACTCATCGAACTTTAGTCGCTATACCCGGGCGGACGTTATAAGCGTAGTCGTTTTACTGTATTATTTTGTTAAATTTTACATCTTTCACATCTACAAAAACAAATCTTTACTCTTTCATCAAGATTAGCCAAAGGATTATCCCCTTTTAGGGTGCCAAGGAGCAATTCAAAATGTTTTGAGGAAATGTTTTTTTTTCCTGAAAATGAATTTTATAATCAAATGTTTAATATTCCAATTTACATATAAGATTCTGTTTATTTATGTCTATACTCGATGAATTTTATAGAGTTAAGCAATTTCTGAGAACTGAAAACCTTGAAAAGTTATTAATTGTTTGTGCATTAATTATAAGAAAAAACAAAAACAATTGCTTTTAACTGAACATTTTTGAAATATTTTTGCCTCTTGGACTTATTGTGGCTGTTGGCCTGCGTGCGGTCAGTTTCGGATCGTGACCAAATGGACCAACTGACACCTAGACACATTTTTCTCTGGCACCAAATCAAAAGGCAAACATTTTCACTTTCAATTACAGCAATTAAAGGCGAGCAATGATAATAACTTATTTAAGAGCAGCGAACGAACGTGCAAGGAGAGGCGGATGAGCATCGGTCCGTAGTGCTGAGCAGTGGAATCGAGGATCGTTTCAAAGCGAAGGCCAAAAGACAACAGCACCATGGCACATGATGACAAACAGAGGGGACCAGAGATGGTGGTGGAGGAGCAACACAAAAAAAAAAACAAAAATAAAGATAAAAACCAAGCAGGGAAGGAGGATGATGAAAAACTAGTTCAGTCAGTTTCATATCTTTCCCCTCTGCATTTCCTCTTTGCTGTTGGATGGCGCAAATTGAATTTTCGAAAACTATGCAACGCTCATACGCCCCGTGGGTCCAGGCCAAAGATGCCTTATGCCTCACCCACCGCCTCCTCCCCTTAGCACTCTTTCTCACTCTCCATCTGTCTCTCTCTGAAATGGCGGCAGCTACAAGTGCAGAATAAACGCTTTTTAATTGAATACGAATTCTGTTGGGGAGAGTTGGAGGAGCGGTTGGGTCTCTGTCCTCGCTCTTGTTCTTGGTCTTCTCGTCCTCGCGGATCGATGTTGTTGTCGTCGACGTTGTCGTCGTCGCTCGTTTTGAAGTCATCGTTGTTGTTGCTGCTGTTGCCCAGTGGCTCACTTACAACTGAACCCGCTGCAGGCCATCCTTTTTAGAGCTGCTGTTGCTGATGCTACTTTTGGGCTGGCCGCCCTTTCCCGCTGTTTGGGGCATATTCATTGATCGGGTCAACCTATTTGCCCAAATTTGAACCGAAACATCTGCCTCTAAGTACAAGAATATTTATATCTAAATCGAGAATGTAAAATCCATGAATTGGCCTTTACTTCTATATCAAAAGACTACTTAGAGCAACTAAGTTGGCAAATCGAACTATATTATGGTTAAGTTCTTTCTTCCTTTGCAAAAAGAGTATTTACTGTACGTCTATTCTGATTTTGGTTCTTCACTTCTTTTTTGTAGGTCTCTATAAAGTTTCATTTTTTTCTTATTTGTTTTTATTTTATTGTTAATTTATAGAATTTTTTGTTGTTGTACGTTCTTGGTTGGAAATACCTTTGACTTGGTCTCATTGTCATTAAAACGCGCGATGGGACATCGATTTTTTTTTGTTGTAGTTGTTGCTGTTGTTGATATTGTTGGTGTTGTTTTGTGGCTTCTTGTTTTTTGGTTTTGCCTGTTTTGTTTTTTTTTGGTCTTTTTTTGTTGTTGTTGTGATCTGCTCCTCCTTTTCGCATTGTTGATTTCTTCTGTCGTTTACCTTTTAAATGAAAATAACGATAAATCAAAGGTCGGAAACAGTTTTTTAGTCGAGGACCAGAAGATTCTGAATGCACTTTTTGATATCCCTTGCACTTCTCCATTTTTATTTTCAGCTCTCCTGCTGCTAGGATTGTTGTAATTTGTTAAGCTTATGGCGTTTTAATTGCCCCTTCCTGGCCCCTGTTTGATTTGCCGCTCCACCAGGTCTTCAATAGTTGGTAATGGACCACCACCATAGGTTTAACAGCTACGAAAATTCGCCTGTAAATGATATCTATCTACAATGGGACCTCTGCTTTCCAATTCGATTCACCTGACTTCTGTGATACCCTAGAGTACAGCAGGGTATATACATTCACCACTAATCAAAGTGATCACTTGATCGCCCCTAAGTCGCAGAAAAGTAGGGTATACAAATCTTTGGGCCCTTTGATTGCTAGACTCTGTTTGGTTCGGTTTGTATCTGATTTAACGGTTCTGCGAATGAACGAATGAGTAGGTGGCTTAAGCATGAGAACCTTCTAGTCAGAGGTTAACCGGTTACACGGAACATAGCTACAGAAAATGCCATTGTGGTTTTAATTAATTATCCCAACTTGCTTTCGCCTAATGGCCTCTCGCTCTCTACTTCCCTCCCTATCTCTTTCGCTCTCTGTGTTGTTTGCTCTAATGTAGATATTCCATTGTGGCCGGACAAGAGTTTTCCTTGCTGGCTTTATGGAGTTAGGCTGACGACGTCATCAGGCTAAATCTAAATGCGTTGACGAGGCGAAACCTCTGGCAAATCTTTTTGGTATTTTTTTTTGTTTTCTAGCTCTGACTGACTGCACTTAATCTCGGTCGATCGTCAACGATGCAACGATGACTACGTTGACTACGTTCCATCATCAGCAGGAACTGCAGATGGAGATGGAGTTGAAGTTGAGAGAACACAAGATTGTATCTCATAAAATGCGCACGTTTTTGAAATTACCGTACTAAGTGGGCGTCTAACTGTGCCACACAGTCCCCGCTTCAAATGAGTGGAATACCCTCCGACCTCATCTCTGTCCCCCTCCTGCTCTTAGCTCTGTCATATTTCAAATTTTCCATGCTTTTTTCCTGTTTTTCCTTTTTTATTTACCCCTTATTAACAATAGGCTAAACAATCTTCTTTTATAGAGAATTTCCAAAGATTTCTTGAAGCGAAATCCATCTTCTCACTTCTGCATCAAGTTTCGGGTTGGCTAGTGTAAGGCAAAGCAATTTTCTCTCATTTGGCCGAATATCAAAGTCAAATAAGTTTGATTAAAAATATATACACAATATTTTAATGCCATTAAGCTTGGGCATTAAACATTATTCCAGTCAAGAGTATTAACCTTTGGCGAGCGGCACATGTACATGATGACTACCGAGGTATAGAACGAGGATATAGAAGCAGGTGGAGGAGGAGGAGGATGAGGAGGTCACAGACAAAATGCATTTACTTACCCATTTGGCCACTTCTGCTTGAAGTTTCCTATTTCGCGCGCCCCTTTAAGGTCAAGATCAATTTTTGGTGCGTTATCTCGCACCCTGCCCCACTCTCTACCTCCAAAGCGACGCACAAAAGCCAAAGAGAAATGCTGCTGTTGCTGTGGTGGCAAGTGTGTGGCATGTTTTGTAGCGGCAGCAACCAACCCACTGACCAAGCAGCTGCAGTTCCCCACAGAGTCACCAATTTCTGGCTAATTTCCCAATGAATTCTTCCAACTTCTTCTACTACTCCTCCACCTCTATCTCTACTTTTGCTCAATGCAAATCTTTAAATCTCTAGGAATCTAACCAGCAGCAGGAACAGCAACAGCAGCAGCACCAGCAACAACAGCAACAGCATAGAGAAATAGAGAGGGAAAAACAAAGAACAAAAAACCAAGAGCTAGATAGATAAAGTGAGAGGGAGAGAGAAAGAAAGATGGTCGAGGTAGACAAGAAAAAATGCAGGCAATACTTAAATAAATAAAATGAAGAAATTGTAGAATCACGACCAAGAAGCACCACAGCAACAGCAGCCAGAATCACAGGAACAGCAGCAGCAGCAGCAACTGTTGGCATTCATTTCCTTCTCTGTAAGAGCACGAGCAGGCCGTGATTTCATTAGGAGACTAGGCGAGGTTATTCAAAGAAATTGCCCCTTCTCCACCTTAAACTCGCACTCTGTTTTCTTTACCTCTCTCCCTCTATCACTCTCTCTCTCTCTCTCACTTGGCTCACTTGATGCCGTTAGCTGCATCTTGACCATTTCTTGTAAGTTGTCCAATTTTTGATCATATACAAATTTCTCAGTGCTTTTACGCTACTTCAAAACTCTAAACTGGATGGTGTTGTTGTTGTTGCTGTTGCCATTGCTGCTGTTGGTGTCTTTCGGTTGATCTTATCGCTGCGTTTAGCATTTAATACCAAATTTGTTTTATGCAAATGAACTCCCAGAGGCAACTGAGAAACACTAGCAACACCAACAGACACACTTGGTGACAAACTCCCCAAATATAACTAACCAACAACTAACAACAATCTCAGTTCAACAAAAAAACAAAAATAATTGTATGAACAAAAATTCCAGAGACACCTAACTGCCACTCCCCCCAAATCGGCTTCTACTCTGCCTCCTCCTTATGTGCCTACCTGAAGCATTTGACTTGACTGCCTGTTAATACTTTTTACCGTATTTAATTGATGTTTAACCTTGGGCACTATGCCCGTCCCACTATGAAAAGCGATACGCTAACCGACTACACCGAGAGAAATCATCATAAATATGAAACATTAATGGCAATTTTCAATCTTCTAAACTTATGTGTGAGATTATGGGATTTCTTTTATGTTGTGTTGAGATAAACGTTAGTTAGTTAGTTAGAAGGATTACAGTATCATTGAATACAAATACCCAAAGATCTCTTTATTCTGAAGAACTAATTGTTTCATTTGGTTTTTGAAGAACGTTAAATGAGTGGATGACGTTAAAGACTGACCAACAACTTGACTGAATTGAGAAATTCTTAAAATTCTTTAATACTTTAGAAATTAGTTTGTTAAATTTCTAGAAATAACTTTTGTTAAAGTTCTTCTCTCATTAATTTGCAAAGTTTTCTATAATCTGAAATAAATAATCAATAATATAATGAAATAATAAGCAATTTTTGAGGATCCTTTTTGTCCCTTTTCAAGGTTGTGCAAGAATTGTTTAAAAACAAACACAGAAGACGTTTTTTAAAAGTCAGTTAATAATATTTTGAACAATTAATTATGAATTTTATTTTCTTAAACGATTTTTATTAAATTACTTAAAGCTAATGATCTTCCTTAAAAAAAAGTTAAACAAAGTGAGTTTTGGAAATAAATATGTCTATTATTATTGTTTTCATTTCAAGTTTTTTCTGAAAATATATATAATTTATAACTCGTTTTGAATTTACTTAGTTTTTTGCCAAGTGATTTCCTGCCTCTCGTGCCTCAGTCCTTACTCGACGGATTGACCAATTTTAAGTTGTGATTTCCAAATGGCGATAAGAATTTGGATTTTTGGATTGCCGAGCTGGCCAAAAAATTGCAATTGAATAAATCTTTTTTTAGGTAGTTTTTTTTTTCTTTATTCAATTTTTTATTTGCGATTTTATAGTCGAGATTATGGAAGGCAATCGGCAATTGGGAAGAGGGGCTGAGAAGGTGGGAAAGGGGATTGCGTGTTTCATATATAATCAATTTTGTAGTTGGTTTTAGCAACAAGAAAAGAGAGAGGAAAAAAAAAAACAAAAAGTTCGCACGCTTTAGTTATCTCAGATTAGGCTTCAATTTCTCAATTTACCAATCGATGGGGATCAACCCATTGCAATGGGAAGTGGGTTTGCGAGGGGGGCAAAAGGCGGTCTGGTTTTTAGCCTGTTAACATTGAACTTTTCATGTTGGCATGAGAAATCCCAGTTTGTCGTGTTGGCTTTTCCGCGAATTTTCCAGCAGCAGCCAAACAGAAGTGACAAAGACAACACTTGGTGATCCACCGCCGCGTCACCGTCTCTCCACGGCCCAAATACAGAACCGCAGGGCAAAGCTTTATCTTATTCATACCCTTACGTAATGGGGTATATCTGTTAAACCTATGTCTGTATATCTTTCCTATGCAAGGGAAGAACTCACAAGTTCCTTGCTTCAGAAATTACGGTTACAAGTTCTTATAGAGTTCTTTTAGAGTGATAACATTGTATCATAATTTTCCAATTGGCAAGGGTATCAAAGCTAGGAAACAGTTGACTTTAGCTAAGCCCACTGGTGGGTTTTCCATTTGCTTCCTGACTTCGTGATTCAAGTGCCAGCTGCCTGCAGTCAAGGCCAGTAACAAAATAAGCGAAAAGAAACGAAACTCCGGGAAAGAAGCTAACAATGGACCCCAGTCAGAGACCATAAATTAATCAAGCTCTTGGGCTGGGTTTGGGTTTTGCATCTCTCACAAATGTCAGGCTGTTGCTGCTGCCGTTGGCGCACTTTTGCTTTTGGCTGACTGTCTGTCCCCAAGACTATCGGGCTGAGATTCGCCTATTGACAGGCTTCGTTTAGTTTGGCTTTTGTCCGTTTCTTTTTGTTTTTTTTTTTTGTCGTTTTTAGAAAACAAAAAAAAAAAAAAAACAATCCAATTGACATCCTCCCGTCTGCTGCAGTTTCTTTTTCTTCTGAAGATTTGTCCGGCGGCCCCAACTGAAAATAATTTATGTCCTGATCTCGGGCATTCAAGCAAACAGATTCACCATCTCTTTGCATAAGACGTCTTTGGCCCTCCGTAATCTCTGCCTTTGCCTCTTGCCCTCATCCGCGGCATCCATTCAGGCGCACTTAGTTTTACTCTTACTTTTCCGTATTTTTTGTGCTTTTTTTGGGCTACTTCAGTGGCTCAGTTCTCGTTGTATGGGTCGGCTACTGTACTGCCAGTTGCCCTTTGTTCAAATCAAGAAGCCGCTTACCCATGCCACAGTGGCACCAATGCTCAAATTCATTGGAAAAACTTGTTGAAAGAACTTTAATAAATATTAATGAAAAGATGTTCCCTAGATATCTGCCGAAACAGTAAGTTGTTCTAATAACCAACTTCTCGAACTAGTTGTGAATTACAACTAAATGACTCGAATAAGGAAAGCCGAAAACAATCTGCCCGGCAATAAGTCAATAAAAGATTCTAAAAATGACTAATAATTAGATTGAAAGATCGTTTGTTGACTTATGAAAGTAGATGTTCTGATAGTTTGTTTGATACGAGTGGGTACACTGTGCGTGGATACGCCCCACTTCCCCCTACTGTGTCGGGTTCTGTTTTAGCTCCTTTTCCGCTCCTGCGTGTGTATTTCCCTTTTTTTTTTTTGTTCTTTTGTGAAAAATAACTCCTTTGTCCTGTCAGTCATTCAGCGAAAGATTCAAAGTGGTTTGTTTGCTTTCAGTTTCGCTGTATCCTCCCCCCTTAAGTCTTCCCATCCTCCACTTATCGGTTATTTTGCATACATAAATTCAAATATAAGAGAGTGCCAAAGTTTCAGAATTCTACAAACGGGCCGAGATCTGGTCTAGACAAACCAAAAACCAATTAAACCCTTTTGGAGGAATATTGTTCGGGACTTTAAATTAATTAGTTTCACTAGAGATCCCTCTCTCTGTGTCTGTGTCTCTTCGTTTTCGTCTTCGTCTTTTTTTCACTTTGTGGGGCCAAGAGTGTTGACCAAATAATCATTGTTGACAATCACGAAATGAGACAGCAGCAGCAACAGAAAACACTGGCAAGACACTGGCAACATTTCAATATCGTGAGGCAAAATGAAACCAAACAATTTACAAAACAAATCCAATTGGAAAAGTAACAAAATGCCAATTAATTGCTAAAATAGAATGTTTATCTATGAAATCGGCAACGCCAGCAACTGCAGCAGCCACTAGCAACAGCAACTGCTGCGTGAAGGAGTTGAAAGCAGCAACGGCAGAAACAACAGCAACAACAACAACTGTTAACTATTAGTAAAAGTTAAGCATTTGTGACCGTAACACATTTAAGACTTAAAAAGTTAAGCCAATTGTTGGCCATGTTGCCACCAGAGCAACAATTGCTGGTGTGCTATTGCAATTGCTGTTGTTGTTGTTTCTGCGGCTGCTGCTGCTGCTGTTGATTATTTGGAGGAGGAAAGTTAAGCAAACATTGTCGTCAGGTATTTCTATGGTGACCCACCATATTGTTGTTGTCGTTGTTGTTGTTGTTGTTGCTACGGCTGTTTTAGTTAGTGCATCGGGCACGGCAGCAACATTTACCAATGGTGACGATCTAAACGAGGCGGCATTCATCGGCAAGGCGGCATCTTAGATGCTTACACACAGATATCCACTCACACAGTCTTAAACTTATACAAGTGGAAATTAGATGCTCTCATACATATGCAAAAACAAAAAACCCAAAGAAAAGGAAAAACCAAATCGTGTGGTTGCTAGTGCCAATGTTGCTGATGTTGCCGATGTTGCTGCTGTCGATGCCATTGTTATTCTTTGCTGCTCAAAAGAAATGGCTTCGTCTTGTGGTTACCCATGGTAGAGAAAAAGACACAACAACACATACAAAGCTGCAGCAGGAAAGAGAGCGGCAGTGAGAGTAAGAGGAAGACAGATAAAGTTGAGTGAGTGAGAGGTGGGATTAAACTGCAACTTAAATTTTAAATGCCACTTTAATAGCATCATTTGCACGCGGCAAAGCTTGTTAGAGGCTGAACCGATGCCAGAGAAGAAAAGGTGCAGGAAAACTAAAGAACTGCCAAGAGGTACCACAGGCAAAGGAAGGGGGGAAGAGTGTGTGTGTGTGTGTGTGTGTGTCTGTGTGTGAGGTTGTGGTTGTTGGTGTCAGTGTTGGCGTTTGGCAGCTTCAACTCCAAAAAGCGTGATCGAGAATGAATGTATCGAGGGGAAAAAAAAACTAAAACCAAAAAAATACTAACATACTGGAATTTCCCAAAAAAGGGAATAGAAAAAAGTATCTACACACTTAGACTCGTAAATAAAATCTGTAAAGTTAGTCACAGACTCCAGAGGAATTGCTTTGAAATTAAGAAACGCAAGAACTAAAACACAAAATTAGGCTGGGAGGATCAAGAGGAGATACTTTAAAAGGACCAAAACATTTTGTTTTGCCAAGGTCTTTGGCATGGTCAATGATATTTCAGAACTGTTTAAAGGCAATTTATTGCGCTTGGATGCTTAGCCTTAGTTAGAAATTGTTTTCGCCGGTTTTCTTTCACTTGCGTTAAAAGGGAACTTAGCATCCAGTATACGATTTTCCACGGTTCGGATTTGGAAGACAGTCGAAACTATTACTTAAACTTGAAAATGCGTTTTTCTTTGTTAAATAATATTTAAACTTTTATTTTTTTATTGTCACAGTTGTTTGTAGGTATAATATGACACTACCTTAGAAGATAACGAAGTTAATGAGATATGTCACTGTTTGTGACTTTGCCCTTTGCATGGGAGCTATTTGTATGAAACTTGATGTTCGAGCTACTTATAGTCCGGTGCAGATAAAGTATGAAAATTGCCAGAATCGGACCTCTATATCATATAGTTATAGAAGAAACATAGATGAAGAAATTGGAACATCTCTATGAAATTTACTTAAATGTTAGTTTTCGATATTAAACATCAGATCCCGAAATTTCAATCAGATCGGATAAATAAATCACAAGTTATAGTCAATATAAATTTCCTCTGCTCAAACGACGGCAGCGCTGCCAGCACACTCATATACACACAGATGCAACGCTACATGAACTGTATGTGTATGCGTGCCAATCGCAAGAAATGGAAATGATATTTGGAATGTTTTGTCTGTGCAGTGATGAATTGAGTTAGAGAAGAGTTTGCAAGATGTAAAAATATTATGGCCAAGGACCGCAAGGGGACAGCCGATGTTAGCTTCTTTGTTATTATACCCTTGCAGAGGGTATTATAAAATTGGTCAGATGTTTGTAACGCACAGAAGGAGACGTTTCCGACCCCATAAAGTATATATATTCTTGATCAGCATGAGAAGCTAAGTCGATATAGCCATGTCCGTCTGTCCGTCGGTGCGTACGCGTTTTACTCAGCCATCTTAAGAGCTATCGGGATGAAATTTTTTTTGGGAGCTTTTTTTTTACCCGGGTGAGATAAAGTATGAAAATCTTTGGGATCGGACTACTATATCATATAACTCTGGAACAAAAATTTTTGCAAAAATTGGAGTATCCCCATGAAATTTACCAATATAATAGAATTTGATATAAAATCTCAGATCCCAAAATTTGACCCTGATCGGATAAATAGAACACAAGTTACAGTCTATATAAATCGGTTCAATCGCTGCCGGCAGCTCTGCTTGCTGCCTACTACGTCATCATCAAATCAACAGAGCACATGCATACACACACAGACGCAACGCTACATAAACTGTATGTGTATGCGTGCGTTGCTTTGCTTAGGGAATGAGGAAAGAAGAAGAACAAATTGTACATAGTATGAAGAGTAAAATTGTTTTGTTTGTATATTAATGAATTGAGTTGCAGAAAACAAATTTTGAACATGTGAAATTATTATTGTCAAGGACTGCAAGGGTATATAAACTTCGGCATAGCCGAATTTAACTTCTTTGATATTTTTTTTATTTAATGTGATTCTTTTACACTATGAGGCTTTTCTTTAGGATAATTTTTCTGTGTTTCTACTGAGATGGCAACCGATCGAACTACATGGATCCGACGAATACTCAAACTGTTGAATGGATCTCAATTACCTAATACCTTATAAAGAGCATAAATAATAGTATTCCTTATAGTAGCTTTACGAATGGAAGGTGCAAAGTTAATACGGACAGACGGCCATGGCGATCTGAACTTATTTTCTGTTTAATATTTATAGTTTAGGGAGTCCCAAAGCAGATCCTTTACTGCTTTAGAAAATCTGACTAATTTTTCAAGTCTTTCATATCCATTTATCTATGTGATCAAAAGAGATATTAAATAAATAGGTTTGAATTTCATTATTTATGTAGTTGGGTGAATTGAAAGATAATGATTAAAATGTATTAAATATATTCGAACAAGTTAAAGGGACGTTCGAAGTTAAAAGGTTGATAAATATTTTATGAATTTCGCCAACTTATTCGAACTTCTCGCCTGGAGTAGAAAAATATAGATGCATCATCTTATTAAAGTTCCGATAGGTTTCCACCTTTCAAAAACATATAAAAACTTTATCATTAGATTTTTAATTTTAACATGTTTTGCATTTAGCAGATCTTTGAACTTAAAATGAACTAATACTATGATTTTTTAGCTTTAAAAAACCAAAGCAATCGAAAATAAGTTTATAAATCAATATCCCAAATCAATGACTTAGGACGTTTGTCCATCTTATGCAAGAACTGAGTTTTATTGATTGGGCAACCTACAAATTTATAAAGATTAAAACACGCTAGTGAAAAATATTAAATTTAGTGGATTTGGCTTTTGGCTTGAAATGAAACATAAATCAAATTGTTACCAATTACTACAAATTACAGTTACCTAATCGGCATTAAAAACATTTAAGTTTTTTATGTTTCTCCATGGAGTGTCAACATTTTATACATATATTTTTGTAATGTTTTCCATTTGGTTTTTGTATTTGAATAACAACTTTGCCAGGCTGCTGCTGTTGTTGTTTAAATCTCATCTACGGAGCCGAGTTTAAGCCTTGGCAGCAAAGTTGCTGTCATGTAAGCGACTAATTAACATGTCACTCACCCACCTTAACTCACCTCCCCTTGCACCCTTGCACCTGTTTCTCCTCCTAGTCGTACTCCGACTTCTTCTCGTTTGACCATTCACTACGCACACATGACGATGAAGGGGAAAATAGAAGCAAACAGCAACAGCAACAACAACAGCAACAGCAGCAACCTGTTGCCGTTCAGTTGCGCTAAACAAATCTCTCACGAGTTTCGAATTTGCAAAGAGAAAAAAAAAAAAAACAACTGAAAAACAGAAAACAGAAAAAAATCAAGAAAAACGTTTAACATTTTTGAATTTATTAGCCAAAAAATGTTGATAGGCAGATGCAGGAGGCAAACGAAACGGGGCTCCGTCTCTGTCTGTGACTGTGGCCTCTCTTGAGGCAATCTCTGGGCTGTCGTTTGCACGGCGCTAATTATCGCTGCTAATGATGCTTTAAAAGGCAGTCGTTGACGACAGGCGACGACTTGAGGTCTCGTTGCGACTGGACCTGGGCTTGGGCCTGGGCCTGGAACCTGGGACTTGGTACCTAAAACCTGGGTATATTCCTTTTTGCCTACCTGAGATCTGTATAGGTCTTTTTCGCATCTTCACATCCTCCTGCCATTCCCCATCGCATGAGTAATTGACAATTTGCTGAAGTCAGCATGTCTCTTGCTACAACTCCAGCTCCTACTTCAACTCCATCTCCTCCTTCGTGACCCAACAACAACAACCACGTCAAAGATGAGGAGAACTTCCTGGCCCAGAATATTTGTATATGTTAATTGTGTGACTAATGACAGGCAACTTGTCATATTTTTATCAACTTTGCCAGTTAACATATTCTTTAGCTTACTTCTTACCCATTCTGCTTTACTGGTTGTAGGTTCCGTTTTGTTCTAGCTCCTTTTGAAATCGGGTCAAATTAACATTTTTCCCGTTCAGTCGACGCCCGCGCATACAAAAACAAAACAAAAATAAAATGAACCCCACATAAAGCAGACACAAGAAAAGCAAGCCCAAAAAAAAAAAAAAAAAAAAAAAAAGAAAAATTCGTTAGTTCAAAAAACTCAATCAAATGTCGAAACTTGAAAATCGTGATCATGGTCCTTGTGGTGCGCACCTCCTCTCTGCCACTCACCCGTCCCTTTCTGCTGTCTAGGCCAGGCTTAATGGTTGTTGCTCGAGGCAACAACAAACAACAACAAACGGTAGCTGCAAACAAGACAAAAGACAAACTTATCGTTTGAATTATCGGCATTCATTTGCATTTTGCTAGCTACCCCTCAAACTCCACTGAACCAGCCTCTCTTCTCCTTCTCCCCTTTGCCTCCTTAATTCGTTAACAAAAAACCAAAACAAAAATAAAACACAAAGACAAAAGGAAACGACACATTGCAAAAATCATTTCGAATCGAATGACAATTGTCTTTAAAGGGGTAAAAGAAGTAGAGAGAAATAAGACAGAGAGGGACCAAAAAACAAAATAGTGGAAAATATCATCAATATCTAAACAAATGGACAGTGGTAAATGTATATGTATATATACCCTTGAAATGGTGACCCCGACGAGATCTGATTATTGGTTATGTGAAACTTTTAACACATTCCAACGATTGCTCCTTAGTAGTTCTAGGAAATTAGTAATTAATGACTTACAATATAAAATTAAATGTGGAAAGTTCATAATTTAACATAGAATATTATTTTTGGTGACCCCGACGAGCATCTGATTATATGAAATGGTTGTTTTTCCCATTGTAAATGCAAAGAATCAAAGAGATCGTCTTCTGTGCCAATCTCTGTAGTGGGTATCAAAAATAACACATATGTATGCTCCATTATGTCCGAGGCAAAAGTCTTTTCATGCTTCATGGCTCACTTGCCTTGGGTTGGCTTCGCTTTTTGCCATTGCGTTTTTACAGTTAACTAAATATCTGGGAGCCCTCAGACCATAGACACAGGGTTCGTAGGATACCTGAAAACATTAGCATGCGCAAAACCTCAGCTAGCTGGAATTGAGTCTACGTAAACGTATGTGTGTGTGGGTTGGTTGGGAGGAGAGAAGAGGAGAAGCGGCTACTTGGAATGTCAACGGCAGCTGAGATTTTCTTTTTTCTTACTTTTTTTTTCAAAAGGATTTTTGTTGCTGTTGAGGGAAAACGTGATCACTTTAACATTTTTGCTTGTTGTTTGCTGGTTACTTGGTGCTTTTAGCAATTCTAATGCAGCTGCTGTTGTTGTTTTTGCTGTTGTTGCTGGTGATGGGAAAGACAACAGGAGATGAAGATATTTAATAAAGAGGGAGAGAGGAACAAGTTCCATACGATAAGCTTAGTTGATGGATTATAGGTGAATTGGTCAAGGTATCTCTGTCTATAGAGAATTCTCGCTCTGTTGCCGGAAATGTTATCTGGAAGCTTGCCTTTCGAAATTAAAAACAATTGCCTTGTCAAACATCAGCAACCACTATGCACATCATCAAGTTCTATGGTCTATGTCCTATTTATGCAAGGCACAGAACCCTCCTCAAACCCCCCCCCGTTACTGACAAACATTAGCTTCATATTCTCCACCCACATGTGACAGCCACACAAAAACAAAACATAATGCAATGCTGCTGCCATCCTCATTCTCATCATTATCATCATCATCATCATCAACTTCATTTCACATGGAGCTGCTCGTCCTAGTCCGCATCTTAGTTAAATGCACTGACAAAAATTAATAACATAATTAACCATTTAACAATCATTAAATGTGGTACGTTAAGAGACAGACTACTAAACTTATGACTCGTCGATGGTATAAAGTGGTAGACTCTTGTGTTATTAACGACATATTTCTCTCAGTGTAGATCTTTGAGGTTTGTTTCTAATGCCTGTTTGGGGCGGCAAGGCAATTAAAAGGCGTGCGCGCTCTCGTTACATCTCCACCGTTTCGCTCATTGTTGTCTTATGCTGCGGCAGATGAAACATTGAAATCAACAATGTCGACAACAAGCCGGGGACGAGATCAAGAATGAACCCAAACCCCATACCGACTACTCCTCTATTCTGGAGAGCCTCAAAATCAGCTCTAAACTTACTAACAATCAAGCAATGCGCACGATTACGACTACGACTGCGACTACATACAGACAGAACGAGACGAAGAAGATCGGGTAGAAGTAAGTAGAAGAAGGCACCAGAGCTGAAGTGGATAACATTGACTATCTAATGTCGAGATCTGTGTACCGTAAGTGATGTCGATGTCGATGTTGGCAGCGATGCCGCCACCTACATGATGATGACGACGACGACAACAACTGCGATGATGATAATGACGACCATGATGATAGAAATGGAGCCGGAGATGAAGATGGAGACGCAGACGGCGTCTGAAGCCTTAAAGGCAATTGCGTCTAGGTCTCAGCGGAAGTTAATGCTGGCATTTCCTTCTCTCTATGGAAACAGGGCCGGATTAATCATAGGGATATCGCAGTACATTCAATTACAGTTCAAAATAATCCTGAGCCCCTGTCACTCCTGAATTCGCACCTGAAGAGAATAAATCGAGAGAGAGAGAGAACTATACGGGGGGGCGTTGATGATTGGCATGGAAAAGTAAAAATTGTATTGAATGTTAATTTCTATAGGGAGAAAAATCAAAACGCCGTTAAAAGTTAGAGACACAATGGTGCTCCATTAATAACTGACAGGATGGAGAATTGAAAAATTCGCAACTCTCAACATGCCGGCCCAAGAAGGAGTGGGCGCATTAGTTGGCTTTTGTTTTCGCTGGGCAAACCCTTTTTCTTCTTCCCTGCGTTGCTTGCCCAAAATGAGAAACGAACTAAACAATAAATAATAAAAATGTTGACACGACAACGTCATAACCTTTGAACGTGAAAACTGCCTCAAACTCAAATGAAGAGGATGCCGCCAACAACAAAAACAGCAACAGCCCATTGCGTGGGTTGATGACTCCTCCGACTGTGGCTCAAGGACCACCTCCACATTCTTAGTGTCAACCACACTTAATCTCCCTTGGTTAAGTCGCTACTCTCTGTCCACTGGGTAACGACCTTCGCGCTGTACATTTAGCTAGATTGAAGTTTAAGTTGAGTTATGTCCAAAAGTTGTTGACGCTTTTCCAAGATTGAAATCTTTCACACATCAGCAGAGAGACACACAATGTATGGCAACAATGGCCAAAACCAAGTTCCCACTGCAGGTGGCAGCTAAAACCAAAACAACAAAACAGCAGAAAAGCTTCCAATTGGCTTAACTCGACAATTTCAACATGTTTCGTCGTCGCTCGCTCATTATATGTTAGTCTGTTTGTTATACGGGTCAATTGAAATTTTTCAGCACTAGCCAAGTTCAGAGTTGTAGTCAGACATTCTCATTAAAGGGGGTAAACAAAAAAAGGGTAAAAGACTGAAATTTGTTAAAAGAGAATGTGGAATAAAAAGAGATTGGGTATGCGGTTTTCGGAAATCTATAAAAGTGGATTGAATAATGGCAAAGATTAATAAATCAAAGTGCCTAGAGAAGGCTCTAAAGCCTAACTTTTTGACTGGATACTATTTGAAAGAACTGGAAATACTTTGTTAATCTATTAAGCTTGAAAGCACTTGATTCAAAATTTGTATATAACTAAAGATAAGGAGGAACCAATAAGATTATGAATATATTTCGAAAATTAGTGATTAAACTCTTTACAATTCAATTATTTTAAGACTAAAAATCATTAATCCTTCATATCCTAGAAAATTTTATCAAAATTTAACCAAGTGACTTATGGTATAGAGATAGGATCCTAGGTGATATAAAGGGGCTGAGATAACTTTGAATTTCTCCAAAAACTGACTTCAACGTTCATTAATGTGGCTCAGCGTATGGACAAAGGTAAAAAATTTGTTGTCTAAGCTAAATAATATTTAAACTGATTTCGAGACTATAAAACGAATGAATGTAGATACATTGGTTGGTTTTTTTATGGAGATCTAAATTGTCCCTCCTATGTTAAGCGTTTGCTGTTGAATATTGGTTTAATCGGGCAATGAAATCGAAAACCGCACACACAACACACAACACACATGACACACATAAACGGTTAACATAAACACATAAGCTCAATATCTTGTCTGAGATTGGATAGAGGGGGATGACAGAAGGGGCTCTGCGATTTGTTTTTCTTCGACTTCGACTTTGATTTGAAATCAAATTAAAAACGGCAGCCTGTCGTTTTCTGTTTGACTGTCAATTTTTACGATTTGCTTGACAATTTTCAAGTTTATTTAGTTTGCTCTCGTCTTAATTGGAAATGATTGGTTTGGGCACACTGATAAGATGCCAATATGTTTCTCAGTGTGTGTGTGTGTGAGTGTGTTTCTGTATGTGTTGGCCAGACATGTTGATGGTAACCGATTAAAAATGCCTTCTCCTTCATACACTAGAAGAAAACAGGTATAGGTAAAGAAAGGATCTAAGTAGACTTTTGACTTTGCTCACACTTAAGAGTGAAGATCCTGATAGATAAATGAAGTTGATAAGGAGCATTTTTCATATAATTTGGATCACTCTGATTATGCTGAATTTGGCTGAGAGCGACTTCTTTTCGTCAAGTGTATTAAGCAATATTTTCGGTTGTTATCTGCATAATTCTCTCATTAGTCAGACTTTTGTTTCGAAAGTCCATGTTTTTGTTATGGCTCACACCCTCTCGTGGGTGGACGCAGTCGACCCAGGTCGGACCAAATTCGGACCGTTAAGAAATACTCGTAAATCAACAGCCAAAAGGCTAAACGATTTGGTTTCAGGGCACAAATAAAATATTCTACACGAACGTATTACGTACATACATACAGGCCAATTTAGGGAGCCCGGTCGACTTCTGGGACGCAAATCGATCAGTTGCGCTGGCAATTATAAGAACAATGCGAGACTCGATCCACAGACCAGGCCTATTCAGTTGAAAATAATGAAAAATTCAATATAAACAATATGCATGTGTGTGGGCCAACTGAACTAACCGACAATCGACAACTGAAAACTCAAAATCGAAAACTGAAAACCGAAATGTGTCAACGTGCAACATACGATACTGTGAAACGTGGCTAAAACGTGTAGCCTGCAGGCGCCAATCTTTACGCCTTTTGTTATGTAAATACCCGCATCTGAGATGTCCTCTCCCCACCTTGTCTCTCGCCTCATTGGTTTCTACATTTTGGCAAAATATATGTAACTAGTATGTTATGTCTGTCGATGCAAATGCAAATTTTACATTTCAAATATTTTGGCATTTGCGCATTAATTTTCATTTCGGCTGCTGCTGACTGCTGCCTGGGTCTGAGTTGGCCAACCGGTTCAAATCTGGCCTCAAACGTCTTAGTCCTCTACCTTACCCTCATCTGAACACACTCACACTCACACACACACCACATAACATAATTCTCAATGCAGTTTTCGTGGCTGTTGTAGTTGGCTTAATACGTGACTATCATGTCATAATAGCGAATTATTAGAATTTAATGCGGCCAAAATGAACGAGCCTCAAGTATTCGTACAATATGAACCGTACCCAGTCCCAGTGAGCCAAAGTCCCACATTGAAGACATTTTGGGAGGAGGAACCACTAGAAACTGGGTCACATAGAAGGAGGCTTAAGATTTTAGCATGCCGAAACTTTTTATACCCAGATTTCGAACCACAAATCAAATTTCCCACAAGCCCATTGCTTCTGATTCTTGTCAGTTCTCATGAAGCACTTGGGTTTGACTTCGAGTTCAGTTATCTGAGGTCTCTTCCTATGCTTACAAAAGATAATTCCATTTCGATAGGCATCGTTGAAGTAAATCGGTTTTTAATCTTATCGATAATTGCAGTAGACGTAAAGGATCAATCATCACTTGCATCCCCAAATGCTCTACCCTGACAATTAGAGTAAAGTCAATTGTAGCTATTCAAAGCTTTCGCTAGACATTAATCGATTGATCCGAGTTGAACTGGCCAATCTGATTAGCAGTAGCATGAATAATTTTCCTAAAGCTCGGCTCACGGCACTCCACTCCAATCTGCAAAATCTCCGAATCTACTTGCGATCTCCTAATCACGATGATCAAAGGCTGCTGCGGTTCGCTTGACTTTACTCTAGATGATTTGATGTCTTGATTAGCTTATTGATTTAGTTTCACTTGAGTTAAGTTTTTTGGCTCACGCTTTTATTTAGAGAATGCGAACTAGCAATCATTTGGTATGCCACTCGGCTTGGTTGGGTTGGTTTGTGCTCATTGGGACACCTGTGCTACTTCTGGTTACTCTGCGACTCTCTGACAGGTTCACACTTTGGAGAATTGTTTGTTGGCTTTATACTCTTTTTTTTTTTTTGTTTCTGTGTTGCCAATTCTTTATGCCATTTTGGAATATTTTTGACAACTGCTATTGACCATATATGGGTCGCAAGGAGAGGGTGAGTGAATGGGAGATGGAGAGAGTGAGATTGAGATTGAGAGGGAAAGAGCTTGGATCTTCAAGTTTCATGTAGGTATTGATTTCCATTTGATTTGTCGACGACGACTTCTGCATGCTGCCCAAACAATATTTCACAACATTTCACCTCATTAATCAAACAAAACTGCAAGGGTCTTGCCGAGCGATCTGGCCAACTTGACCGTATTGCCAAATTTCAACATATTTTCGGCAAGTGTCAAGCGACGGCGGCGGCAACGGCGACGATTTACAGTTAACAGTCAGTTGGACGTTGACTTTTTAATTGATTAAAATGAGAAATCGTTACGATTTGTGTGCGTTGATTATAAGCGAAAAGGATCTGATTTCAGAAAAATACATATACATATATGCTATAGGCATAAACATTGATCTACACTGAGCCAAACAATAAGTAATTTTAAAGAATTGATGTTCTCTATCTTATTTTCCTCAATTGTGGGAACATGGCGATCTTATCTCAGACATGGAAGAAGAGCTTCGGATATTACCAATATAACTTTGATATTAGTTTTCCAGGTTTCTATGAAACTTGGTTGGCCAATTAATAAAAGATATGAATAATAGGTGTAATTCCCAACTAGTTTTAGCACTCAAATAGTTGTAGGTTTTGCATTTCTATATATATGGAGTGTTTTCCACAAATGTAAGGAATGTTTCTTTAAGGGGGGATTAGATATAACTAAAAATTTAAGCTTTAATCTATAAGAATAAACAAACATCAGATAGTCATAGAATACTTTTGATTGTGCCTCACCCTTTTAGTATTTTGGACTTGTAAGCTGTTACTTCTAAAGATATTTTAAGGGATATCAAATTGTAATTCCCAACTAGTTTTAGAGATGGCCTTACAATTCGTTAATGATTGGGGAAACATTACTTAATAATTCGTACACTATATCTATGTAAAGTATTGACTCCTGGTCTAGTTTTTTATGTATATAATAGCAGAAAACCTTAAGATAATCTAAGAACAAGTTGAAAGTTATAGAACTCGATCTATGTATGTACATATATATAAGCCAGTTTCAAGATCATTTTGCAAAGTGTATGTATTAGTTTAGCAAGGAATTGTAGGGACCTTTGGCCATTGTTTGGAATCAGAAATGACAAGTGAACGGAGGCTGGTAGGGCATTTTGGACACAGGAAATGAAATTCGATACTTTTTGTTGTTGGGTTCTTTGCTGCGTTTTTTGTATTTTTGTACTTTGGTTTTTTCGTTTTTGGTCATTCGAAGTTCGGCGTTCTGCGAAATTTTGCGTTTCTGCAGCGACTTGCAATAATAAGCAATAAAAATTCCCTCGCATGGATTTCTCTCTCGCTTTGAAGATTTATTGTCGGCTTAGCCGCTTTGATGAGAGACCCCCGAAAGCCTGTGAAAAGTCGAAGCCTAATTGTGTACCTTTTGATGATGGGCAACTGTTTCGCATATTTGCTTTCTATTGAAAGTTGCCATCCGCCTCCTACAGCTCCGCCTCCCCCTTCCCATTGTGCACCTCATTTTAGTCTTTTGTCCTGATCGACCTTTAGACCCCTTTCAGAGAAACAGAGAGAGAGAGAGCGGGAGAGAGTATGGCCATGCCTTTTGCTATACGCGCTGACAACTTTTGTACATTTCTGGCTAAATTAACTGAATTTCTGACCTCGCACTGATGGGGCTACGAACTGCCAAAAACTCCAAAGAAATACAACAATAACAACAACAACAACAGCAACAAAGACGAATCGTTAAGAGTCCAATGATCGCATAACTTGAACCCCTCCTTCATCCTCATCTCTCTCTCCCTCTCCCTCTCTCTCTCTCGGTGCAAGAACTGTACATTTTCTCAAAAAAAATCAGCCAAAAACCAAATGTTTGCCCAGTCGTCGACGTCGTTGTTGTTGTTGTTGCCATTGGACTGCAGCAGCAGCAGCTGCTTTCTTGGCCAAAACCGCCTGGCGAGGGCATGGTCCAAGAGGAGGGGAAATATGCGCAAACTGCTTGATGTCCACTTAAAAGTGTCAACGTAAAATTCTTGACTGCAAACAAAAACGTAAAAAAAGAAACAAAAACAAAAAAAACTCAAAAAAAAAAAACACAATATAATAAAAGCCAAAAAGTGAGTGTTGGCCTGGTCGCGAGCCGCTGATTGTGGCAAGGGGAGCAAGAAGCGAAACTTTTGTGGTTAACTACTGTTTTGTTTTGGGAGAGTCCCAAGCAAACGGTGAGCCGAAATAATGAAATGAGCTACTTACTGCCAGATATCGGAAAATACCAAAAATATTGTCGAACCGACAAGTCGTCCGCTCTGAGCTTTTCAGTTGATTGTTTTACGTGTGACCATGCCCAGAAAAGCGAGGACATTAATATGATATCATTGTGTTGAGAGTATCTGGATTAAACTTCAGAAAAGCCATTGTAATG
Source organism: Drosophila tropicalis (assembly GCF_018151085.1). NCBI lineage: Eukaryota > Metazoa > Arthropoda > Insecta > Diptera > Drosophilidae > Drosophila > Drosophila tropicalis. The sequence goes on from NW_027172877.1 coordinate 337,777, forward strand.
AAACCATTTTGGTTAGCTCTCATGATCCAAGGATACCCTTATTACCACTGGCTTATACCTTGTCGGTCAAAATTGAAGATTTCATAACCCTTTGCCACCACAGGAACCCCTAATTCTGTGATCTGGGCCAACTTTGCCCTTTAAAGTATGCAATAGCTGGAAGAGTATTCTGTGTTTTGTTGTCTATAAATAAAGTTGTCTTTTCGTCGCTTTAAGAAAATCGGTTTTGAAATACTTCAATGTTGATATCACGATGTAAATGTTACGTACAATATTATTATTTTAGTTTCGTTTCCGAAAAAGTTCCGTAAAAGTCCTTAAAAAAACGTTACCTTATGGATATATTAAGATGTAATAGAAATAAGATTGAATATACGAAATGGGATCTTTATCGTACACTTTTAGAAGTAATACCAATATAAAGAGGTTCCACAAAAAGTATTTCAAAACTTATAAACTTTAGAATTCTTCACTTTAAAGGGTAACTGAAATTCGCCTAGAAAACAATGAAAAAACAAATTTACTTTCGGCCAATTTTATTTTTTTTGGCTTTAGTTTCCTTAATTCCTTTTTGTAAGTAAAAAAAAAAAAGAAGCGAAGAGACTTTTGTTATTTCGGTTCTGTTCTGTTTCGATTCGTTTGGTGTGGTTTTTATTTTTTTGCTGTTGCTGTTCTTGGCAGTTGAATTGCGCCTTTCGCCAAACCAATCCTGCTCATTTATCTTCCAAAGAAAAAAAAAAAATAACAAACTTTTCTTTCTTCTCTCTTTTTTCGTACCTCGTACTTACCATCATATGGCTAAAGGGAATGCGAAGAAGGTTTTACTCAACTGAAATTCTCCGACCACAGAAAAGTGCACTTGGATTGTGGATATATTCAGTAGAGGGTAACTCAAAGTCGAGGCTATTAGTTAACCCAGAGAATGCTTTTTTTGTGTTTGTGGTGCTGCATTTCTGGTGGGGCAGCATTTGGAGAATTTGGGTTGCTCCTTTTGCCAGCTACAACAAGAAAAATATCACACGAGTATAATTGAGTTTGACACAATAAATTGCTCATCGTGGATTGTCCGGTGGCGGGGACGTGGACGTGTGGATGTGGCTGGGGCTGTGCCTGTTGGCCGCAGTTGGGGCCAATCCTCCAATTCTCTCAATGCTGACCTTTGAGAAACGAACCGTGAGCCGATCGAGAAGCTGATTTATAAATTGATTCTGCTTAACTTTGGCACAGCGGGTAGCCCATACACTTGGGCTACTTGTTGCAGTTGGCGCATTAACACGTTCTGCTATCTCTTTTACCCAGCGCAGCACTCTCCTTGCCCCCCTCCCGCAATCACTCCCGCAGCCGCACACTCTGATCCTAAGCGCATCTTTAATGGGGAGAATCTCTAACCACTTGACACTGACAACGGCACGAATATTTCAATTAAGTGACAGCCAGACCCAAAAATGAAACGCAGTCGGAGTAGTGAGCTTGAGGAACTGTCCGACTGTCGCCCATCCTGACCGGCAACAAAAGAGAAAGAGACAATGACGACGACGACAATGACGACAATGACGACAATCGCAGCAACGTTAGCTTATTTCCGCTGCGGCAAATGAAATGCGATAAAATGCAAATCTCTTTTGATGCTAAAAGGACACCAGCAACCACCGAAACCACCAGCAGCACTAACTCAAATGGAAGCGATGAACAATGCATGAATGTTGCTGTTGGTGTTGTTGCTACTGCTGCTTCTGCTTTTGCTGTTGCTGTTGGTGGCACATCAATGTCAGACGACGACTGCAACAGCAGCAGCAGCAACAACAACAACATTGCCAATGTCAGCCAAATCGACAGCAGCAACCAAAGTAAAGCTCAAAAGCTAATCTTCATCAGTCGCCACGTTTGTAGTTTGGCGCAATGTGTAAGCTCACACAAAAGAGTAAAAAGAACAAGACGAGGCAGAGTCCGAATCCGAATCCGAAGCCAAAGAAGCAGAAGTATACCCAAGGGGGGCAGCCAACGAGGAGGCAAAAGATTTGCTGTTGCACTAGCTTTATCTGCTCAAAAGATGGACATTTGGATAGATTGTTATTGTTTGACTTCTTTCCTCCTTCTCTGCCCCCATGTCTCAAGATTTCTATTCTATGAGATTCTATCAATGTAGTAGCCCAACTGGTTGGGACCAGACCAAATAGATCCAGATGCAACAAGATGAGTGGAGAAGAAGAATATCGGTTATTATATTTTAATGGTTTCCATTGTGCGGGCGCAATCAGAAGCCAAAATGAAGAAGATAGGACCTTGTCACGAAAATATTTGATTATGGAGGACCTTTTTGTTTGGGTCACCTGGAGCCAAGACACAAAGTGAAGTGACTTAACGGCTTGGACCTAATTTACGACGCCAGATGCATGCATGTAGTTTCCCCAAATTGGCTTAAATATTAAATTTATGTGCTTCCCGGGATGTCTCAATCAACTCGGGCCATAATGAGTTGCATAAAAGTTTGCACAGTTTTTCCAAATATTTTATTTTAACTAGTCAGACTATTCCCGTCGTTTGTTTTCAGCTCGTTGATGGTAGAAGCCGTGTTGCATTGTGTGGCGTCTCGTTGGCGGGGTCGAGTCGCAAAGCAGATTGAATTACATTTCATTGTTGGTCGATTGCTGGTCGGCATAGAACCTTTGATGATTATGTCTCTGGTCTTTTTTTCTCGCTGTTCTAACGGATACGGAAATGCAAAGGGGGGGAAAAGAAACCAACAAGAGTTTGGCCCATAAAAATTTGTTTATTATATATGTATGTGTGTGTGTGTGTGTGTGTATGGTAAGATAAAAAATTAAGAAAAGAAAAAAAAAATGAGTCTGGCAATTAGCCCAGCAACTTCATGCCATGCTTCCTCTGCTCGTTGTACCTTTTGCTTAATTCACATTTTTCGTGTTAGCAATTATTTTCGCATTTGTTGAATGCTAATGCCAATGCCAATGCCAATGCCAGTGCCAATGCCGAGCTCAATGCACAGAAATTGAGTCCGAGGAGAATCAGCAGCAGCAGCAGCAGCAAAAGGAGGAGGAGGAGAAGCTTATTAGTGCAGCCATTGCAATAACTTTGGACAATAAAACTGTGGACTGGAGGCAAGACGCACCGCACCGACTGTAGACTGGCGACTTCAAAAGGATTCAAAAAGTGTTAAACTGACATGCGAGACGAAGATGTGAGAAGACGAAGTTGGAGATGAACCTGGGATGGAGTTGGAGCCACATTGAGGCAGTGGCTGAGCAGTCAGTTTAGCGTCATCCATCCGACGAGGGAAGATTCTCTCTTTCTCACTGTTTCTCCATCTCCAGCTCTTTCTCACTGCGCCCCCATAACTGACACTTGCAATGAAGACATTAGCCGCTAATGGAATTGTTATTAAGCCGCTGAAGACGATGAGAGAATGAAGTAGAAGACCTGCGGATGGATGCAAGCTGGTAGGTGGAAAGGAGCGATCCGGTCAGCAAGCAGCAGTCAGGCAGTCAGCCAGGCAGGGATGGATTTCTTTTGCAGCTTTAATTTGCTCATCAGACTTGAGAGTTGAAATAAAATTATTATTGTATTTCATTTTCATATCTTCAACTGACTGACTCTTTTGATGATAATCGCTTTATTGTCTGCTTGATATATTGACAAATTATAAGAAAATAGTAGGGGAAACTGATTGGACTTTATCACGCGCATTCCTTGGGGTCCTTGACTGGCACACACTAAATACATACGTTCATACATACATATATACTACAGACAGTACAGCAATGAAGCAGCTCCCCCTAAAAGTGAAGCCACTTAAATGGCTTTAAAAATAAACTCAGACATAAGAAGAGCTAAGCCAATGTTGAAAAGAAAACATTGAGGACTTGAACTTAACAACACACCCCGAAATTGTGCGTACTGAATATCTAGGCAAAACCCATAATCATCATCTTCATCATCCACATCGTCATTATCACCACCATCATCATGATCCTCTTTGGCATTGGCATCGGCATCATCATTATTGGCAATGGCAACCAGGTGGCTGGCTGGTTGTTGGTTGTTATTTGTATTCGCTGTAATATGAATTGACTGGGCCACTAATAATAACCACAAGCGTTTAGACCACAACTACAACTTGAAAAATTAAAAACGAAAAACAGAAGAAGAAAAACATCAAAGAGAATCAACAACCTTGATATACTCTACAGTTTGTCCTTTGGCTTGCAGAAACTTTTAAGCTTTATGGAATTCTCAAAAGACTAAGGTGAAGTGGCAAAATCCTTCATAGGGAACTGATTTCAGCTCCATTGTTTTGCTTTCAAATAATCGTAGAATTCATTATGGATCTTTCATCTTTCATACTGGTGTAAATGAGACTCTCCGATTTGAAATTGAAAGTCTTGGAGTAGTTTTCAATGAACCAAAATCAAATGCAGCACTTCTCCATTATATTGTTTATATTGTCGCATGTATGACTATAAAGACTATAACATTCCCCATAGGTAAGGGTGCTTGGATTGTTCTTAAATAACATGGGAGAGAGCTGAAGAGAACACAAAATTTTAACAGATTTTCTGCAATTGATAGGAGAAGCAACAGCAACAACAGAAACAGCAGGCAGACGAATGGAAATAACTCAACAGGGTCGGTAGTAAGATGGAAACGAAAAGTCAAATTCAAACTGAGACTTAGTACGACTTCGACTCTGGGACTCTGTCTGCCTGGTAAGGCAGAAGGCAAATACTGATAATGACGACGGACAGGCAAAGGACCAAACTGAAGGTTGAGACTGGATCTGGATGCGAATCTGGGGCTGTGGCTGTGGCTATGGCTGTGTAGTTGTAGCTGTAGCTGTAGGAGGAGGTGTGGTGTAGGCCAGAAATCAGCAACAAATAAATGAGTTCATGCCACGTCTTTGAAATAAAGACAAAGTGGATGTCAGACGATTTCTGTATTCTGGTCCTCTCCTTCTTTTCAGCTTCTCTTCGACGTTTTCTCTTCGTTGTTCTCCTTGTTCCTCCCCGTTGGTGTTTCCTTTTTCTCGGTCAAACAAAAGTTCAAGGGTTCAACTGAATTTCAACACTTACCAGAGATTTGTTAAACCATTTCAATTAACAAATACATTTAAATAGGTTCTATTTAATAAGTAAAGACAACTTGGATATTTATTTTTTGAAAAATTTCATATTTCGTTTTATTCGATTAATCGATGATTTCTTTCGCTATTACCAACTAGGGCTTATTCGAAAAGGGGTTAGACAACTTAAGGCTAAACATTTTTACAACATTTTTAAATTGATTTGTTTTGCTAAACTTTAAAATCACACACAAGTGAAACTAAAAATTACTTAACAAATAAATTAAATTAAATGTATGTAAGTCTAAAATAAATGGTAATGAAGTTAATGATGTTTGATTTTTTTCTTTTTATTGTTACAGGGATTCGTTTTCTTCCCGGATGATTGTGGAATGAACTTTTTACATTTCTGAATCGAATGCGGGTATGTAGGTCCTTTGAAATAAGCACGATTTGTGTGGAAGTGGGGGATTATATTTCTACCTATCTACATACATAAATGCCTATCTACATCTATATAGTTAACTGCTTAACTAACTAGCTATCTACATACGAACTAGGGGTCTAAATGCTTATAACTTATGGCTGGCTTGGCTTGGTTTTGTCTCCTTTTGAATAGAAGCAAATTGTGTTATATTTTGCTTTTTGATTCTTTGTTATTTTTTATCAGAGAGTCTTTGTTGGCTTTGTATTAAGTATATACAACTACATATGTGTATGTGTGTGTGTGTGTATGTATGTTTGTGGGGTGATGTGATGTGTGCGGTGCATTGTGTGAGAGGGTGCAAGTAATACTATAAGCTTATCGATCAATTACCGTTAATTTGGGGCACATCTCCTCACATTCTTGTCCCTGGATTCGATCGTTGACTGGGCTGAGGCTGGCCATGGTGGCCATGTCGGGGTGGTGGCATGCCCAAGGGTGAAATGGAAGGTGAGCGGGTGGCCAATGGCGAAAGAGAGGGCGAAAATGAAGGCGACATGGCCGAGGAGGTGCTAAAACAGCTGCCACTTGCCTCATGACCAATCGGTGAGCGTGGGAACCCACCAGACATGCTGCCGTTCATATGATGGGGTGGGGGCGGTAGTCCTCCTCTCAGGCCCCCCGGCAGATGATTTATTGCTCGCGGGGCCACATTCGTGAGAAGTGGCGGTGGAATGCTGTTACCAGTTGATAATGGAGGCGCTGATGGTGCAGTTGCAGGTGGAGGATTGTTAGGCTGGTGGACCACACTGCTTAAAGATTGTTTGCCACTTTTACCACTGAGACCGCTGTGTTCCGACATGCTGCTCGAGTCATCTTTCAGTCTTGCTATCTCGGAGAATACATGGGCCAAGGGCTGGTATTGCGGTCCCCAGTCCAAAAGGTAGTCCCAATTGTAACTGCCTGTTAGTTCTTCCTCGCTGTGGACGATAGAGCTCAGAGAACCACCGCCTCCGCCTCCGCCACCTACGACAACTGGGACTGATAGTGGTACGGGCATCTCGCTATAGCCATGCCCATGGTGTGTACCAATACTACCCGCCGTTGTAGCTGCATCATCTGCCGCACTGCTGCCTAGCTCAGAACCACCAGCACCAGTCGCCCCGCCAGATCCCACGTCGTTGAGCTTTGCATAGATGAGATTGGTGATATCCGAGCGAGTGGTAGCCGCATCTTCGTCGACAAACATATGTAGGGGCATAGAACCATTGATTGTTGAGCCACCGGCGCCGTTGCTAGCACCACTTGGATCATGATCCACAATCCCCAAACGAGCCAGATACTCTTGCGTATTCTGAACGGAGATGTCATCATCACTTACTCCACCATTAGAACGATGATTCAAGGGTCCCTCATTGATCATGCGTATCTCCTCATCTTCGCCGTCATCTTCTGCGGAACCACGACCACTGGAACCTGACTGCTCTGAACCAGACAGCTCAGATGTAGTGGCCGCTCCGGAACTGCCTCCATGTGGGCCAAAGGGTGGTATCTCATCATATTTTGGAGGTGCAAACTGTCCTGAGGCAGCACCCGCCGCTCCTGTTGTACCTCCTGTTACATTGCCACCTCCTCGTATAGGTATGGTATCAAAGGCACTGGGATCCACATAGCTATTTGAACCACCTACTGTTTGACTACTGAGATGTGGCTTGATCACATTGCGGGCTCTCCCCCGATTGCTACGCATGTGAATAAAGAGAAAAATGCCAGCAGCAGCGCAGAGAACAAGGAGAAAGGCTATCAATAGTCCAATCGTCCAGTCACCCAAGCCTCCCCCGCCAACACCGCCTCCTATGCTGCTGGCCAGATTCGTGCTGGGATGAGCTAACGGGTCGAGAGTAATTTCCACAACAGCCATGCTGGACAGCGAATTGTGCCGCCCAGATGAGGCGGAGATCACCAAACTGATATCACCTCCACCAATTTCGGCGTCTTCCAGTTTGAGTTTTCTTTTGACCAACACCGCTCCGCTGCTGCGGTTCACCTTGAAATGTTGATGCGGCGCACTTAGTTGGTAGACAACACGGCCATCTGGTCCGCTATCCGAATCTGAGGCCTGCACTTGACCGACAACAAACCCAGCAGGCAAGGCTACAGCTGCTGGTAAAACAAAACGATATGTTCGTTCCGTGAACTGTGGCTGGAATTCATCGCGCGACTCGATCTCGACACGAAGAGCTACTCGAGCAGTCTTACCGCCCATGTCGGTGGCTCGCAGTTCCAAATCGTAACGCTGACGCTGTTCATAGTCGAAAACGCCTGATGAAGTGACTACCCCGGACTGGGGATCTATGTGGAAGAGACGCCATTCATCATCGCCATCAGTATTGGATGGCGATGCAGCTAGGCTGTAGTTAAGCTGTCCGAAAGGACCACGATCCAAATCTGTAGCCTGGGCTCGGAAAATTGAGGTACCCATTGGTTCATTTTCGGCAAGAAAATGTATGTATTCCGTTAGTGGAAAGCGTGGTTCATTGTCATTCTCATCGTACAAGTCGAGATGGAAGGGTTGCAGACTGCACAGTGGTCTAGGTTGCTGACTACTATCACAGGCTCGAATAATCAGCTCATAGCTACGGGCCCCACTGTCGAAATCCAAGCGATTATTAACAAATAACACCCCAGTAACCAGATCAATGGTAAACATATGCTCATCGTTGCCCGAGGTTATATCATAGACAACCTCAGAGTTGGGTGAATTTTCCTCATCAGCGTCAAACGCCATTATTTGGGCAATGGAATACCTCAACGGAGCCAATTCGCTAATCTCGGCCTCGTATTTAGCACTGGGATCGAAAATGGGAGCGTTATCGTTGAAATCCACAACACTGATTATCACACTAATGCTTGAATTCAAATGTGAGTGGGCATAACCCATGGACAGTCGTAGCTTGTAGAGGCTGTTCCTCTCTCGATCTAAAGGTTTCACCAAAACTATGGTCTTTGACTGGATCAACTCAAAGGCGGCCTCCTCATTGCCCAAAGGATCAATCATTATGCTGCGATCATTCGACATGGCTTCCTCTTGGGTCAACTGCAGGACAACTGAACCCAAAGGAGCTGCCTCACTTATTTGAGCACGGTATTGGGTTTGCAAAAACAAAGATCTTCTTGTCCCAGTATCTCGATTAGCTTGAACTCGGACTAGTGTGGATGAACTTTGTTTCGGCTTACCACTATCTTGGGCCACAACGCGGATAAAGTAGTCACCGTTTGGAGAAGAAGGTGATAGTGATTCCGTCGTCAAACGAGACATGTTAACCGAGACCACTCCACTTGATGGATTCACATTGAAACCCATCACGGTCGGATGTATGCTATAGCTTATTTGCGATATATCATCACCATCAGCATCAGTGGCATTCACTGTAACCAATTCAACATCCATTCTTAAGCTATTATCATCCTCATCCTCCACTAAAGGCAGCTGGGCGAAGTATGCGGGAGGCTGTTGAGCCAAAAATACAGGCGCATTATCGTTCTCATTACCAACTCGTAGGGTTAACATGGTGCGAGCCTCGTGCGCTGCATCAGACGCTATGATTTCCAATTGATACTCTTGTTGCGTTTCATAGTCGAGACGTCGTTTAAGTACCAGCTTACCGCTATAGCGATCTAGAGAAAATATCCCTTGATTTTCTCTGGCTACACTGGAATCGCTGCCCAGGCGATAAGTTAATGTGGGGTGAGTGTCCACATCATTAGCCGAAATGGAAGTAATTACCGAGCCCAACTCAGTGGCTAAATAGAGATGAAATAAACAAAAATAAACCAAGAAAATGGGTTGATTGTTTGGTCTTACAAATAGTTAAACATGTTATGAATTTCTATAATCATGATCTATATATTAGGTGATGCTTACCTTCGCTAACGCTGACCAAATTATTTGGAGGAAATGTTGGCTGATTGTCATTTACATCTACAATCTGTACCCGTATTGTAGCAGTCCCTGTCATCTGTGGTACTCCCTCATCGGTGGCAATGATCTTCAATTGATAAACATCTCGAATCTCCCGATCTAGGACAATATTAGTTTTCACAATGCCGCTGAATGCAGGTTCAATGACGAATGCGTTATCATGATTCCCATCCACAATGTGATAACGGAGGCGGGCATTGGCCCCAGAATCAGCATCAAAGGCCTGTACTTGAGCCACATAGGTGCCCTTGCTGTTACCCTCCCATACAGTCGCCACAAATTGATGCTGCGAGAATTGTGGACTATTATCATTCTCATCTTCCAGCTCGACAATTAATTCCGCGTAACTGGTGAGAAAGGGTCCTGAATCCGGACTGGCACTGCGCGCCACTATAACAAGTCGGAGCTCATGGGGTTGCGAATTGGTTAGGGTAAATGACAACGCACGCTGACTGCGTGTCGTAAGTCTTCTCGCTTCATCCTCTGCCTCTTCCTGATCGACTTCTTCCGATGAATCATTAATCTCTTCATATTGCATTGAACGTCCACGGTTACCGGCTGCATTTGTTGAAGAAATGGCAAAGCCATCAAAGTCCAAAAGTGAAGGGTTAGCCACACGTAACTCTCCTGTTGTAGCATCCAGCGAGAAAATTCCATCATCATTGCCCGCGCCAAATGAGAAATTCACCTTTTGTCGTCGTCCATCGCTACGCAGAGCCACAAACTGCAAGAGTCGAGTGCCTGCAGGTGCATTTTCCTTTAACTTGATTCTATACGTGTCGTTTTGAAACCGAAGAATAGGCTGGTCTACGGGTTGATCACCCACCATTAGCTCAATCAAACCCTCTGAAAACTTTGCCGGATTACCCTTATCACGAGCCATTATTTCCAGTTGAATCAGATGTCCAGCCTCACTGGCCAGACTTTGAGTGGCACTTAATGCTCCCGTTTGGGGATTAATACGGAATTTGCCAAGCTGGTTGCCCTTGAGACTACTACTGCCAGACTTAAGACTGTATGTGATTTCGCCATTTAAATTCTCATCAAGATCGTGGGCCTGTACCTTAACCAACGTTTGCCCGGGCTGTATCAGAGATGGCACTTGAGCCATATATGGATATCGCTCAAAAACGGGCTTATTGTCGTTGACATCCAGAACGTTGATCTGAACCGGAACACGGGCGGAACGCACCTCGTAGCGTCCACCATCGGTGGCCAAGGCCATAAAACTATAGCTCGACTGTAATTCGCGATCCAGTTTTCTAAAGAAATGGAGAGAAGGAAATATGAATCAATTAGAGTTGGATGGCTTGAGGTTATCTCACAACAATCCCATTATTATTACCTCGCCACACAAACGGCTAAGCTATTGAGCGTGAGCTCAACTGAACTGAACAGAGTTGGGTGTAATTAAGTCATTTGTGATTTGTGTATAAACCAAATTCACATGGGCAGGCTAATCCAGCTAAATCATCAACTACCACTACCAACAGCAACAGGGGCATTCCCCCCTATGCCTGACACAAATAATAAACCAAAATGATTACAATCCTTGGCATGCCTAGACTAACTCTTCCACGGTCTCCACGTCTTGCATGTTCGCCAATAAAATGAATTTAGCAAATTGCAAGCCCATCCATGAGTTCGAAGTTCCGACTTCTTCAGTTGAACAGACTCATTATACCCTAAATTATACGCAAGTAGAAGCTTATTTGAGCTTAAAAAAAGTTTGTTTAAATATTCCAAGTTTCAATAAGTCGAAAGATCTGTCTAAAGGTTGAGCTAAACATAAATATTTTGCTGTTTTTCACAGAAAGAAAAAAGAGTTTCTTTTTAATTGTTCAGATAGATGATCTCACTCAATGATCTCACTCTAAGAATAGATAGAGGGAATTTTCTAGTCGGTATCGTTATGAAATATAAAGAATCGTTTTATGAATTGAATCAGTCAAAGTGAAGGCAAACGCAGAGGCAGTCTGTTCACTTATCCCCCCTTGTCACTCTCTCAGTTTCTATCTATCTGCCTTGCCAAAGGGTCAGTTGCTGTTTCGTTGTTGTTGCCGTTGTCAGAGAACCCAGACAACGTCGCCGAACAAGAGAAGTTGTCCAGTCCTAGGCCTTGTCCATCGTCAGTCACTCAGTCCAACAACAGCAGGAAAAAAAAAAAAACGAAAACTAGCATCAAAAGAAACAACAACAACCACGACAAGCAGCAGCCACATTTTTGTGCCTTTTTTGTTTTTTTGGTTTGTGTCCAAGTCCAAGACTAACAACAACATCACGAATTGTCTGTCTGTCTGCTCTACAATTCTCCTCTGTGCCCATTACCTACCTCCAACTAACTCCGCCTTTCGTCTGCTCTTCTGTGCCCTGCTCTTCATCTACTCGGCTTGGTTTCTCTGTTCTGGACTCTCCGTTTTTGTGTGCATTTCGTTTTTATTGTTTGCCGACAATCAGCGTAAGATAAAAATTGGTACATGACAGGGGATCGCGTTTGTATAAATGGCAACACTGACGCTACTGTCATTTCAAGTGCCCCCCCATAACACACCTTCCTCCTCTTTCAAATCTTTGCCCCGCCAACAAAACCAACTCTGCGGCCAACTCTGACTTACAACGCGGACTGTGGTGGAAAGCGGGGCCGGAACTGACCCTTATTTCTTCAACGGAACAAGCAATTGTTGTCATTATTGATTCTCAATAAGCATAAATTTGCACTAGAAGGTATCGCAGAACTTCCAACCTTTTGAATACCTCGTGAGACTTCCTTATTGTAAAGAGGTATCAGTCAGGATTATGGGTATCAGTTAGTTAATTGAGCTAAGAATTTAAATGGAACTATGAGAGTAATTCCATTCAGGAGGTATCTTATCGTCGTCACCTCGATTCAACGGATTGAATTGCCTTTATTCGTTTTCGATGTATGTCGTTGGTACATTTTAGTAGATGTCGTTGATGTTGCGTAGGTTGGGAAAATTATGTGTGCAGCAAAGTTCCGTCCTTGCGCAAAGATTGGTAACAGAGATAAGAAGTACTGATGTCACTTACCCAACAGTCGTGATGAGTCCACTTTTGCTGTCGATGGCGAACTGCCATTGCGTTTCATTGGCCAAGGCATAGACCAATCTGGCATTGATGCCCAGATCTGCATCGTTGGCCTTAATTCGCACAACACTTGAGCCGATTGCAGCATCCTCTGCGATGTTGGCAATGTATTTGGGTAGCTCAAAACGAGGTGCATTATCATTTTGATCCTCAACCAAAATGGTGATATTACACTGACCCTGCAAACTATTCGGTTTACCTCGATCAGAGGCCTGCACTTGTAACGTATACCGAGAATGTTGCTCTCGATCCAAGGAACGAGCACTTAATTCTCCCGTACGTGCATCTATGGAGAATTTGTTCCCCAGATTACCACCTAAAAGAAGAAAAAAGGCAAAGATAACGAAAAAAATTATTAATCGAGATTGCACGAGGCGCTTCTAAACTATTTGGACGCACCTATAATGCTATAAATTATGTCTGCATTGACTCCTTCATCCAAATCAGTGGCCACCACTGTGTGTATTACGCTGGTCTCACTATTCTCTGGTACTGAAAGTCCATAACAAGAGCCTGGTCGAAATTCCGGAGCATGATCATTGACATCACCGATTGTAATTACAACTGTGGCCACGTCAAAGTGTTGACCATTTGAAGTGGTCGATGTTTCCGTTGAGGAGCGCTGTTTCCGGATGGAGGAACTAGCTAAAGCGGTCAAACGATTAGCATCTGTTACGTAGATTGGTAATTGATACTCCGATTGCAGTTCGCGATCGAATTGTCCACGGGTGGTGATAATTCCGCGTTGCCAATCCACATGAAAGAGATCATTGGCAACACCAGCTGGTATCTCATAAGTTAGATTAGCTGTAGACAAAAAAAAAAAAATAAACATTGATAAGATTGATCCTTATGATCAACAGTGCTAAAATGGGCTATTCAATATCCTCGTACCATTATCGCTTCCGTGGGTTGGCTTGGCTGTCACTTGTAGAACAAAGCTACCACTGGGGGCATTCTCCAATATTGTTGCCCGGTATATCGCCGACAAGAAACGTGGCGGATGACTGTGGCTGCCCTTGACTAATATTTGTAGTTTGAGCGTGGACTCCAATGATTGTGGTTGACCATGATCAGCCGCCTTAATCAGCAAATTAAAACTGCCATTTTTATCCAAATCATCTACACCAGCAGACACTGGGAGGGATTTTACCAACTCTATTTCGCCCGTCTCCGAGTTGATGCGGAATCGTCCTTCGCCATTGCCACTAACTAGCGAATAACTAATTTGTCCATTGGCTCCTCTATCGGGGTCCATAGCCACCACATGTGTGACCACCTCACCGATGCGTATGGCATCGCTGACGTAGACCAGGGGACCGGGAGCCATAAACTGTGGAGGATTGTCATTGGCATCCGTAACCCTTAAACGCATTGTAACAGAGCTTTGCAGACGTTCGGTGACATTCGATGACTGATCCAGAGCTTGTACCACCAGCAAATACTCCTTAATCGACTCATAATCCAATGGTGATTGCAAGCTAAGTGATCCAGTCAAAGAATCCATTGTGAATATCTCCCCTACACTTTCGTTCGGGTAATGACGGGGGAGTAGCTCATTAAACGGTATTGTAGTTCAGCATTGTGACCGGTATCTGCGTCTGTGGCAGTGAAATTATAGATGATCGTGCCCACAGATGTTGCCTCACTAACATCGAGTTCGAGAGGATCTTGAGGCCAGTGTGGGGGATTATCATTGATATCGGCCACCTCGATCTTAACTGTTATTGAGCTACTTTGTGGGTTATTATTCGATGTCATGTCCAGTGCTCGTATCTCAAGTCGGAATTCCGCTTGCACTTCGCGATCAAGTTGGCGAGCCACTACCAAATTTCCCATTTGACGGTCAATGTCAAAGGCACCCTCAATTAGATCCTTGGTCAGAGGATTGAGAGAGTAGGTAACCCAAAGCTGATCGTCGGGTGCATCCAGACTATTGCTAGTCTCGGTGGGACTGATCGAGCCCACTACATGGCCCACGCTGGCATCTTCACGTACCTGTGGAAAAAAGGAAAAGAAAAAAAATGGCAATTATAGATTAAATATTTGCTGGCCTGGTCTTCAGACTCTACTACTCTCGTTCTTGTTCTTTGGCGTATCTTAATCTCAACAACAGTGTTGAAAATCCAATCTTAAAGCAATAATTCATACTTCAAGATTACGAAGGCAGCAAACATTTAAAAATTTTCAACCAACGAAGATCCCACCTCCCTCTTGCTTCTCTCACTTCCCCGCTTGTCCCGTCTGCACTGCTTCCCTTTATTCTACAGTTTTAAGTTCCAACTCCAAGTCCAAGGCAAATGGCATTAAAAAGAAATTATGCATTCCGACCAACTCGGCGGCGGCCCCAAAAATCACTGAAGAAAAATGCGAGTTGCAGAACGTCGAGGGGGGTTCGTGGGACGACAGTGGTGAGGAAGAGAGGTTGTCGGAACGAAGGGGAGATGTGTATGTAA
Organism: Drosophila tropicalis; assembly: GCF_018151085.1. Classification (NCBI taxonomy): domain Eukaryota; kingdom Metazoa; phylum Arthropoda; class Insecta; order Diptera; family Drosophilidae; genus Drosophila; species Drosophila tropicalis. Next base: position 352,818 of record NW_027172877.1, read on the forward strand.
GGGTCTCTGTTTGGCATAAGAATTTAATATGCAAAACCGCAAAAACCGTTCTGAGAGTAAAGGTAGAAAGAACCAAACAAAAAAACAAAACCGAAAAAAACAAGAAAGGTTTCTTGCCTCCTCCTGCTCCTACTTTTTTCCTTCACCTCCTGATCTTCTGATCCTTCTTTGTAGTGAGGAGAAAGAGACGAATGTGTGGGTCTCTTTTATATATATACATATATACAAGTATATATGCGAATATGTATAAAAACATTGCAAAATTGTTTGGGTCGCCAAAATGGAGACACAAAAATGACAGTACGAGATTTATGCCCCTCCAAAGATTACGCAGCAGAGAAAGATCTGCGCCGAGGCGAGCCTAACGATGACTACTGGACTGTAGTGGACGAAGCTGTGGTTTTTTTTTTTTTTCGGTTGCCTTTATACAATTCTACTGCTTTATGAAAATTATGCACAGAATTTCGGTTCAGCATAAATGGCGAATGATTTGTTAGGGACTTTTATGGCAGGCAGCAGTCAAAAAGCCAAACGGGAGAGTTAACCTCAAAACCACATTATCATCATTGTCGTCATCATTGTCGTCATCATCGTCATCGTCATCACCATCATCATCATCATGATCAACATCAACATCATCATCTTCATATCTTGCTTTGCTTAATTACAACAGGAAGATGGAGTAGAGAAGGAAGAGAGTAGTTGGCATGGCGCTGCAACGCCAACGCACAGAACAAAGGCCTTCCGACGACGGCGATGCAACGAAATGTGTCAATTTTAATTGTAGCCAGAGCGAAGGACGACGATGACGACGACAACGACTTGGTCTGGTCTGTTCAGGTTGGCTCTGATCTTGCCCGGACTGAAGAAGAGTGACTGTTGGAGAGGCAATTAAATGCATGTCAAAGCGTCTCACCCGACCAATGGTGGCTAGTGCGGGTAAAGGGGGATGCAGCTGGAGGCATGCAAAACATGTGCGAATCGAACGTGATAAAAATGTGTTAAGGGCTTACAAAAGCAGGAACGGTTCAGTTAAATGCCTGGGCCCCAAAAAGTTCCTAAGGCGATTAAGTTAAAGCCCAAGTTCTTCTCTCTCTGCCATATTCAGACGCACTTTGAAGTCAAATTAGCTTGCAATTTCCGTCTGACTTTATTGTCTTTTCGTTGGACTCGCATCAGTGAGTAAATTTCGTTTAAAGTGAACCAGTCCTGGTTCTTGTTACGAATTGCTTTTAATGGGGACCCTGGTCACAGTCAGTCAGGAGTGACAATTACGCGAGGGTTTCTTTGAATGCAAAGGCGACACTTCCCACGTCTCACAGTCATACAATCATAGAAGCACATCCACCGCGTAGCGTCGTGTTCTTGCCCTTTGTCACGTGATGGCTACAAATCATCTTAGTACCAGCACCGACAAACGTTCAACTCACGACTCTATTCACCGCTTTTACATTCGGTGTAAAACTGGAAGCGTCAAATAGACGAAAGACAAAAAGAAACCTCTTTCATGCATAGTGTAAGAACTTACCCTGAAGACCAGGCTAGAGCTGGTGAACGTTGGTCGATTATCGTTGAGATCCAGCACTTCTACTCTCAGCATGCGCAGGGTCTCCTTCGGCGGTTGACCGCTATCAGTTGCCGCCACTCCTAGACGATAGATGCTGCGCTCCTCATGATCAAGCACCGTGCGAGTGCGTATCACACCAGTTTGGGGATCAATGCTAAACAGGCCATGCCCGTCCGAGTCACGACCCTTAACAATTGAATAGGTGATGGATGCATTTTGGCCAGAGTCCCGATCAATGGCGCGAATGCGCACTACTTCAGTGCCAGGAGGTTGTTCCTCTCGCACACTTACAACATCCTCCTGAGGATCAGCTATTTCCGGGGCATTGTCATTAACATCCGTGACGTGGATGCGAACGGGTACGCGTGCTGATCGCTGCGGCGAGCCCTGATCACGAGCCTCAACCAAGAGATCATAAAGTTCGCGTTGTTCTCGATCCAGAGGCTCCTTGGTGGTGATCTCGCCTGAAAAAGAACAAGAGAGATCAAACTATTGTTTACTTGCCAACTTGAAAATGGGTCGCCACAACTCTGATTATTCGTTGTGGTGTGGAACCAGTTTGCCAGGATTAGTTGCACGCGATTTCCATATTTAATGGTGCTGGCTGGCGCTGGGGAGACACGCACACAGCCCACAGCAGAGAGCATACACAGTGGCCGGTTGAATGTCAACCCAATGATATTCCCATTGACGGATGAGCTGACAGCGTTAAAACTGTTGTTGCTCAAACACTAATGGCCAAGATCCAGCTCCAGCTCCAGCATCAGCATCACCTTGCAGCTCTCCTCAATAGAGTAGATGGCCAAGAGATTGCATTTTTATCTTGTCGACTGCGGAACAGGTTTGTGCTCTGTCCGTCTCAATGGCTGCTATTTGATCTATGGGCGACAGGCAAGTGCTAGAGTGCTAGAGCGGGAGTTGAAACTTGGCCCGTAATGAATGACCGTGGGTCATGAGCTAGTGCTTGGTGGCTGGCGGCTAGTGCCTAGTGTCTTCTGACTTGACATTCAAGTGAGTTGTTTCAGCTACCTACCTGTAATGGGTTGAATCTGGAAGCTCGAGTTTTGGGGCATTAGGCTATATCTGATAGCTGCATTATCTCCCAAATCCAAATCGCTGGCCTGTACAATGCCCACTTTTGAGCCACGTCGCATGTTCTCCTCTATGCGGAACTCATAGTTTGATCGTTGAAATTTTGGATCATTATCGTTTGCATCTAGAACACGAATAACTATTCGTGTCTTGGCCTGGGCAGCTGGTGTCCCGTTATCTGTAGCCATCACCGTCAGTTGATAGCGATCACGTTGCTCTCGATCAAGGGGTGAACGCAAATAAAGCCAACCGGAATTGGGAAATACGCCAAAATGCTGTGATATATCCGACATGGCATGGGAATTGGAAATACTGACATTATCCATTCCAGCATCCACAATGCGATAGGTCAGACGGGCATTGTTACCCGTGTCCCGATCGGTGGCGTTCACTTGAATAATCTGTATCAGAAGAGAAAAAGAGGCAAGACAAGAGAAGTTAGCTGGCAGTCGACCATCAATCATTTCTCTAGAGGCATCCCTAGAACTAACTGCAACTAGTTTTGAGTCTTGGCATCGATGCCAAAGATACCAGCAGCGATTTCTTGATAAAAACTAGTTTAGTTCAGGCAGCTTCAGAGCACAAAGAGGGAGCGGCAGCAACAGGAGCCATTTGGACTCATAGATCTTGCTCTCTGTCTCTCCCTTTGTCCTCCCGCTTCATCTGGGTGTTGAGATATTTTCAACAAGATATAGCGCCTGCTGCCTGACAAAAGCGTGACTTTTAGTGGCTGTTAATCAAATTTATGTTGTGCATTTAGTTTGCATTAAACAAAATTTATTTTTATTCTTTATACAACAAACTAACGAGGAAGAATGCTCTTTGAACAGGCTAGATTTATCTAGTTTATGATTAAACAAATGCATTTAGTTTACCTGAGTATTGACGGGTCGAGCTTCGGATATATTAACTGCATATTCATCTCTTTCAAATAAGGGTGGGTTATCATTAACATCTTGTACGTCCACCAGAATGGTTAGATTCGATGACAGTGAAGGTATTCCAGCATCCCTGGCGGTCACAATTAACGTATGCCTCTGCGACACTTCGTAATCCAAGTGCTGGGATAGGACCAAATGCCCGGAACTTGAGTCGATGGCAAAGAGATTCAAGGACTTTTTACTCAAACTGGACAAACTGTAGGTGACCTGACCGCTTTTCCCAGAGTCCTTGTCTTTAGCATGAGCGGCATACAGAGGCGTGCCAAGCTCAGCATTCTCGGGCACTGAAATGCGCACCGATGTTGTTTCGAATTCGGGAGCATTATCATTCACATCCTCTACTTCGATTTTGACCTGAGTGTGGCCATAGACAGGAGGATCACCTGAACTGGTAGCCTGGATGTTAAGCAACACCTGTGCTTTGGCCTCATGATCCAATGTATGGGCAATTCTTATATTGCCCGAAGAAGATTCAATGCTGAAATAACCATCAGGATCACCAGAGTAAATGGAATACCTAATGCCGCCGCGTTGAGCTGAAAGTACAAAGGCAAAAGAAGGAGAAACAATAAGAAGAGAGAACAAAGAGAAGTTCAGAGATGGTTGGGATTTGGATTGACACAAGACGACGGCGACAGCGATGGCGATGACGATGACGATGAGAACGGCGATGAGGATGAAAGGAAGTGCACAGCGAAAGCAGCAAATTAAAGCGCAAACTGATTTTGCATAGCCCCTCAAAGAGTCCAAGTTCATCGTGTTGAGGGTTGATGGGTGCAGATTTCTGCCGAAATTTGCGTTTGAAGTGCTTTTTGTGTTGTTGCCTTCGTTTTGGTCTGTCTTTTCTTTCGATCGCTCGTTCTTTCTGTGGTTGCATGTCGGGTCCAACAAATGTTATTTTAATTTCTACTCTTTGCTTTTCTTTATTCACTCATTCTCTCTCTTTCCCTCTCTCTCTCTCCTTTCGAAGTCCTCCTTCATCATCCTCACGACCATCGTCATCATCATCCACATGATCCTCATATGCGCATATTTTGTGTGCTTTCCAGCTCACTGAACTACTAATGAATGCCTCTTCTTTTTTTTTACTACTTACCCGAATCGCTGCTTGAGGCCACAACCGATCCCACCACAGTGCCCATTGGTTTATCCTCTTTAACCTGATAGTTGTAGCGCTGCTTCTCAAAGATGGGTGGACGTTGCTGGGCATCAATGATGCTAAGAAAAACCATTGCATCGGAACTGGTACGCAGCCCACCGCCGTCCGTGGCGGATATATTGAGCATATGTTTGGGCTGTTGTCTCACTGACAGCATTTCCGGACGGGCAACAAATATCTCACCCGTAGACCGTTCAATTCGAAAAATACCCGCTTCGTTACCGTTAACAATGCGATAGGAAACTTGGCCAAAGTCACCGCTATCCGGATCAGTGGCCACCACGGCAACAATCGGAGTATTCGAGTTTGTCTGGCCTTGACTTGATTGGGATTGGAATTCCTTTAAAGAGACATTGTACTCCCTAGGATAGAAGACGGGACGATTATCATTGATGTCGGTCAATTGCATCTTGATCATGGCTGTGGTGCTTAAGCCACCACGATCGGTGGCCAACACTGGAAACTCATAGCTGCTGCGTTGTTCATAATCCAATTCACCAGCGATGCAAATTTCTCCCGAAGCTGAACGCACTTCGAACTCGGTCAGATGCTTAAAACCTTCGCCCAATGTATAGTTGACCATGGCATTGACTCCGCAATCCGGATCGCTGGCCGAAACCTGCAAAAAAGGAAAGAGATATAGAGAGAGAATGAGTAAGATGCAGGAACAATTACAAATGAAGTTGTCAGAAATTTTAATTTGATTTACAGGCAGTGGCCCCCGAGGGGCTTATCTCAGGGTTTAATTTGACCAATTTGTTATGCTCTTGCCCCCGGGCGAAAACTAAAGACACAAAAAAAAAAAACTCAGACTGAAGCTGCGGTTGCGCATATCAGGGAAATGTCAACTTTAATTTTGGACACCCGCACCGAGAGTTGAGCTGCTGGTCATGATTCATACTTACAGAAACGGGAGCAATAACCTCAGCTATTCCTCTCCTACTCCTTAAATTTCATTTGCCTGCCAATTAACCGAGTATTTGCATTTGGGAACTGAGAACAACGTTGAATATCGGCAATTAAAACTGTCATTATTTCACTCTAAATCCAAGGCGACTACCTCAAAGACCCTTCCTAAACCCGACCAGACTTCCCACCGACCATCTGTCCGACCATCTTCCCTTCGCTTCCGTTCCAGACTGATATGCATTTAAAGCAAAACGTGTCCGAATCGTTACTCACGTTGAATTTTCTTGCGCTAATTACACTTTTTGTATGGCATTCAGCATGAAAGAGGAGGAAGATCTGCTTAGATTGTGGCATAGCAGCAAAGACTAAAGACTTTCATTAAGCTTAGTTGGCAGAAGTTTTGTAAACCCGTTTAACCCAAGTGAAATTGTCGCCAGAGTGTCGGTCGAAGACTGGCAGGGCATGAACGGCTGAAGGGCTATGACCAGAAGACAGCCAACTTTATCTGTCAGCAACACATCGGGAAGAGAGTTGAGTTGATCCTCGTTGTCGTTGTCGTTGCGAAAGGCTCCTATTTGGGGTTAATGAATGCACGCCTACACGGATTATGACCAGAGAATGGCAATGGCAATGGCAATGAGAATGGCGAATAAGAATCATATCGAAAGGCAATGACCACTGCCAGTAGCTTTTGTTCTGTGGCTTAATACAATTTTGAGTTATGTGTGTCAATAGATTTGCTTTGGATATAGGGGCTTGGCGTTTGAGGCTTTTGGGGTTCAAATTAAGAAACTGGAAAAACCACAAACATGGGAAAGCTGGTGGCCCCTTCACCTTGGCTGTGGTTTCAATGCAAGCAAAGAAATGTGTAAATTGGTGTCAGTCCTTAAAACAATTTTAATTGTTAACTCTTGGCTGTGTTGGAATGCTCTTTTAAGCTTCAGACTCCGTGTTCGGATGAGAGTTTTATGCATCTCTTTGCCGCACGCAATTCTCACAATTTTATCACTACTTTTGGTTTTCTTTTGTTTTTTGGGGGAGAACATAAAACCTAGCACAAGAAGACCAAGTTGCAGCAGCTTTCGATGACCAATTATGGCCTAACAAGGCCTCAACTCCATTTCCAACTGTGGCTACTGCCGATTCTGTTGCTGTTGATGTATGCAAATAAGCTGTCAAAAGTAATTTCATTCAATTACCTTTTTTATCGTACACACACATATGTATACGGACAGAGAGAGAGAAAGGATAGTGAAAAGAGATGGAAACTGTGCCAGAATAATACTTATGGATCGCCACTTCATCTTAATTCTCCAGCTCAAGCGGATGCTTTTGTGGTTTGTGTGTCTTTTGAGTTTGATTAACACTTGAAAGTATTTTAAATTCCAATTCACATACACTCTCTTCCTCTCTTTCTTTTTGGCTCTCTCCGTCCTCCTTGCTAATATGAGTTGGCCAAAATGCCACGTCGTTGTTGTGTGGATTAGCTTGAAGTTTTTGATAAGAGACAACCAGAGGCATAGAGCCACGGTAACAGTAACAGCCTCCTAAAAATCCGGCTCACTCTATTCCCTCCACCCTCCAAAACCACACCAGAGTTTACTTCAATCTTTTAGAGAGAGGTTGCGTCGCAGCGTGCGGCTTGCATATTTTTTATGCAATTTCCGGCAGATGTGGATGATTTACCTGCCTGGGCACAAGAGCCTGAGAGGTGGCTAGCCAAAATGGCTATGCTTATGCCTGACCAGGCCATTGCCTCAGTGGTGGCGGTGCCAGTGCCGGTGCCTGATGAGAAATAGCTACGTGCTGAGAAGAGTGAGGGAGCACAGCCATACAGACGTCAGACCTATGTATGACTTGGGCAAGGTGCCTTTTGTTTTCTAGAAGAAAACTACTACTACTACTGACTGTCCCCTTGGCTGGCCTATCTGTTGTCTCTGCTAGGCGGTAACCCAATGCCACTGCCAATGTCTTAAAATGTTAAAGAAAGTGTTTTCGGCCATATCTAGCAAAATGTGGGGGCGTATGCAGAAAGCGTGAAAACATTCAGCATGTTGTGTTTGTGGTTTGTTTGGTTTTTGCTTTGCCTTCCTCAATCAATCGGTATCAAATTATATAGACTTTAATTTCTCCACCTTTTACACAATGTGTGTATATATACAAATATATGTTTCTTTCATGGCCTTAATATCACATACATATTTACTATGGACATGTATGAAGAAAGAGAGAGAACTGATTTACGAGTTGACGCATTATCAGACTGTCTTCAATATTTATGGCAAATATATACTCTTTCAACTAAATGAAAGCATAGACAGATTAAGAAGACGTTTGCAACATTTTTTCATCAGGCTTTTTAAATAATTTTGTCACCAGAGAATGGGAATGAGAATCTCTGGCAGTACTTGACTTTTTTGAAGGGTTTATTTGTTTATTTTTACTAATAAAATGAGATAGAAATGTAGGGAATAGAGTCTTCGACATGACTGTTTATTAATTTTTCATTTAGTTCTTCTCTTATTTAATATATAAATTCTTCGGCATCCTTTTTGGTTTTGACCAGAAGAAGATTTATATGTGAGCAGATGTGAAATGAGTGTAGTTGAGTTAAGTTGAGTTGGGGCAACTATTTGCTGAACCACCACCTGAACCTGAACCACATCATGAACAACGAAAAGCAATTCTAACAGTTGTTGTTGTTGTTGCTCTACTGCTGTGTCGTGTTATTAAGAATTTTTCTTTTAATTTTCCGGTATAGATTTCTGAGTTGTCTCTTTCATACATTCGGTTTGTTCGGTTTGGATATGTTCCACTCCGCTTTGTCGTTTTACTACTTCCTCTCGCTCTTGCTCGTGGCTTTGGTTTTGGTTATGGTTATGGTGTTGGTCCATGGTCTTGGTCTTGGTGTTGGTCTATTCCCATCGCTGCTCGTCTGTTGGATTGTTGCTGGCTGGCTTTTGGCATCATCAAAATGCATCTAACAAGGTTGTTAGGTGTTAAATAAGTGTGCCTTAAAAATTTATCTTGTACATTTTCCTCGCCATTTGATTTATGTTTGAGGCAAGAGAAGACGCAACAGTTGGCAAAAAGTTGAGGGAATGGCAAACTGTTTCTCTGCAGCTGGCAGGAAACTTTTGCTTTCGCCATCAACCAATACCAACAACCACAACAAGAAAACCAACAACCAAAAAAAAAAAATGAAAAGGAGACATGGAGCATCTATTGATAAATCAAAAGCGAAAAAAAAACAAAGTAAATACCAAATACATGCGTGAGGGAAGAGGGTGAGTGATAGAGAGCGAGAGAGAGAGAGAGAGAGAGATGGTATGAGGGAGGAAGAGATTTGCATTAGGCCTCTAGTCATTGGACTTGACTTTAACCAAATGGCCAAAAACATGCAACAAACAACAAAAATTCCCGCGCATAAATTGCCAAGCACCGATTTGGCGATACCGTGCAATAAAAGCAGGAATAGAAACTTGTCCCTAACGACTAAGCCGTCTAGACTTTATAGCTAATTAGTAAATCTTTTAATCGTATAATCAAATAAATTTATAAGACTATCTCTAACAGATCCAAATCGGTGAGCCATAAACCTGCACATATCCTTAGATTAGACGCAATGCGAGTATGGGATAGTACATATATTTGTTATATGACTTCGGCGAATATATTCTTTATGGCATCGTAAAGGCAATCCTAATATGCCCCCCACCCTCCACATAAGCCCATGAGTACAGGGTATAAAAAGCAACAAGTAAGCTCACTCAATACTCAGCGGTTAAATTGTAAAAAAAAGGCTAAAGTCGGTGGTAGGGGCAGCGAAGAGTGAGAGGGGAAGAAGGAGTGTTTGGGGCAGGGGGCACTAGTCAACCTCTGCGAATGCGTTTCTTGTGTTTTGCCTTTTTGTTTTTTACTTGCAGCTGCTTCATTCTCCTAAGCAACTCCGTCGGCCGTCTCCTTCTCTACCCCTCTTTTTCGGCCACGATGATGGATCGTTCGTTACATAAACTCTTGCCAAGTTGGAGGTGAGGAATATTGTTAAAGTTCCTCATGAACTTGGTGGCAGTGGCCATCACCAGCAGTCCTTCATTCAAATAGCCGTGCTAATCAAACGTGGCCATTTCGCTGTGGCTCGTATTTAAACTGCAGTTCCTTCATTTTCCTAATTAAGTTGGATAAGGTACACGCTCCAATGCCTAACGAGTCCAACACCTACCACTCCACTCCCTTCTTGTCCTTAGCCCAATTTGACTTTTCTTTATTCTTGGTTCCCTATTCTTCAACCCACGCTAGTTTGCGAGTGAAATCAAAAGCGACAGGAAGTCCATGAGGGCCTACTATGCACCTACTACCGCATTATGGAATTGGAATTGTCGTCTGGCACAGATGCGGGCAATAAAACATTCTAATTGGCTCTGGAGTTGCTGAAGACCCTCAACAGGCAACATAAACCGGATATCTTTGGGTTGATTTTCAGACACATTCTATATTAGAATATCTAACATTTATTCAACATTTCCTTTAAATCACACCGTGATACATCACTTTTTACATGGGTCAGTGGATAAAAACCACTAAATTTATACTTTCATTTCATTTTGATCTTTGTATTTTGAAATTTCCGACAAGTAGCTGAGTATGCTTTTTCTCACCAAGTGTTGTTTATCGAAGCAATTTTCCTGTTAGTTTTTAATAAAGCATTTTAATAGATGGCTTTTCTGTGTGACTTTCCCCAAAGTCACACCAAAAGTGAGTTAGTGTAGGAAATTGTCAATGAGTTTGACCATAAAATGGTCAACTGGTTGGGCTGTCTGCTGGGGCTGTCCAGCCGCCGATTGCCGCCATCTCCGTTTTGGCATAAAACTGGAGCAGCTCCAGCGCCCGTTGGCGATGGCGATGGCCTAGTGGTCGCAGGCCACACACAACGAGTTTTGGCACAGAAAATGAAGTGCTGTGCGAGCCCCGTCAACTTTTAGCTTAAAAGCCTGGCGATAAGAATCTAGTTAGGCCCTTCCTTGGCACAGAGTCGCGATTCAACTGGGTAGACCGAATCTCCTCGCATACGAAATTCGATTTTGTACGCCCACGACATCGCGACTCGATCTCTTCTTGTTTGTTTCTCTCTAGGCCAATAACACAATCACAATTGCAGGCAGAGTCCGTTCTTGGCAAACAGTTTTGCATAAATTCTTTAGGCTAAGAACTCCTCCAACTTGGGCAAATTGAAAATGTGAAGAAGAGTGCATAAATTTTTCAATACCAAGATTTGTGTAAATATTTACGCAATGAATAACGAAAAAGAAATGAGAAATGTAAAAACCTACTCAGCTTTTGCAATTTGCTTCCGGAAATGCATGGAAATTATGCATAAATTAAATTACATACTAGTCCGAGATGTTCGGGGCTTAAAACTGGTTGATATATCAATAAATTAGGCAGCGTTTTTGGTTAGTTTTATTTGATTTGATTTGATTTTAGTTTTGTCACCGTATTCGGTTGGTCACTTTCGATTTTAGTTTGCCGGCTCTGGAGTTGGGAGTACATTAAGTGGACAACTTTCTGGTTTGGACCTTGTCTCTCTGGCTGTCTAACGGTACCAGACACATTTGCAGTCGTGTATTTATGTCCATACAAACAGTTCACAGTGGGTAAACCCAAAAGTTTGAAAGTTTAAAGAGCTATATTATTTGAAATTTAATATGTTTTATGTGTATGCACCAGAGAGTTGCTAAATATCTTAAATTATTATATTATTTGTCGGCTATTGTATAAAACGTCTGTTAAGAAGAGACATTTTATTGATAACAATGGAATCTTATTGGTTAGATTTGTATAAAGCTAAAGATATTACCACAAATAATAAAAATGTTCATGTATACCCAGAAAACGGTAGACGGGGCGTTTTCTTTGAAGTAATGACAGGAAACTCTGAAGTACGCTAACAGTTTGGTGATCCGAAGGACCCTTAGGATCCCCTTAGTTGTTCTGTAATACGCATTTAGCCAACAAACAGACTATCCATATATACATATGTATCGATATGGCGTTCGACTCAATCACAGGTCGAATGAATTCATCTTCTAAATTTACTACTAAATTTAACCATCCACTGGTATAGACACTCGTATATATCGTCATATATATAGAAGCTTATATATTCATTTTTGTACACTGTAACTTTGGAGGTCTATGAGAAGTTGACCCCTTTTTTTTCAAGGATTCATAGATTTGAAATTGAGCTGATGAATTTATTGTCAACTGGATCAACTATGACCCATTCTAGCGCATATTTTCCCGTGAATTCATTGTTCCCCCTACGTGATCCTAACACGTACATATATAATATATACAATATATGTATGTTTGAGTCCAATAAGTTAATCAAAAGTTCATTGCAATTGCATTCGTTGTTTTCGGTTTGTGTTTTGCGTAATTTAAAGCAATTCCTGTTAGAGGCAAGGCGCGACGCACCCACATGCCCCCGCTGAGCTAAGACACTAAAGACAGTGGAGCCAAAAGCCTTATAAATCAAATTGGTAACTGGCCACTTGGTTGAGCTACAAGGTGGTGGAACCTATATATACACACACATATGTGTGTGTGTGTGTGTGTGTGTGTGGAACGCAAATGCTTGCCCCACTCTTTAAAGGAGAGTGGACAATTTATGCGATTTTAAATATCAATTTTTGTAGATTTAGTTGTTTTGCTTTTGGTTTTCACCTGCAGCAGGTGGATTACTTTTTGGGAGGCAAATTAATTATGAGTATGTGTTGTGGAAAATTGAATTTCCTTCGCCTCGAAGTGGTTTTCAATGTATGTGCACAGTTTTGTGAAATATTTTTAGCCATTAGGCAGCTCAGTTTTCAGTTTTTACAATTTTCGTATTTTTCTTTTCATTTTTTTCGAATTTTTCACTTAAAAGCATTATGCAAACTCTGCAATTAAGTTGCCAGTTGTGCCCAGTTCCCAATTCCCTCTACTCTAAAGGAGATTTCAGTGGTTGGGTGATTTATGTTTATTGCCGCAGTGGTTGCTGTGGCTCTTGCTGCTGTTTTGGGGCGGTGGGCGATTCTGTCAGGCTCCGCGAGGGGCGTGTGTTAATTATGCGCTAACAATGACAAATGCTGTCGGAGTTCAGTTAATCAGCCTGCCGCCAGCTACCTTCAGTCTCTTCGTCAAGGAGTTCAATAAACTTGTAGAGTGCCCACTGTCCAGACGGGCAGCAGTCAGTCGAATAGGAAACCACAAAAGCCGCAAATATCAATTTGATTCCCAGACATCGATGATGGGAGAGCTCTTCGAAAGATGAAGAGAGAGAGATGCCATGTAATCAAAATCATTCTTCAACCACAAAAATACCATAAAACAAATGGGAAATTGCAATCATAATGAATATGTAAGACTAGAATCCCAGACAGATACCATTCGGCTGACCGCAAGACAAGTCGTCTCATCGCACAATATCTCACTTTCACTTGGCCAGGAAAAAGATGGCTTTTCCATGCTTCTCAACCATGTTGCTGGCGGGTATAAATTGTTTTTTGGGCCTCAGATTAATGCAAATAGGCATCACCTGCTGCTGTTGCGTTGGTTGTGCAGTCTACCAGCCCACTCAAAATCTACACTCAAGACCAAACAAAGCACTGAAAATTTTGGTTTTGATTAGAAATATTAAAGCGAAATTTCAAGTTCTCTGACAAATTTCAAACAAATTCACATTACTTATTGTGTAAGTTCTAGATTTATAAATCTTAAGCGATTTGAGGGCAATTTTCTGGGTTCAAGAATGGCAAATTAGTTTCTTTTTCTATAAATATGTTTCAGGAACTACCCAATTCTTGGTTATGGAATCTCATTTATATTTGATTCCCCGTAAGAAAGTTTGACAATTTCTGAGCCATTATATTAAAGTTTCTTATTGTAATAACTACCTAGTTACCTACTAAGAAAATCTCCAATCTAATGGATCTATTAGAAATCAGGGATTCTATTGTTTTGAAAAGTTATGAATGACTTGTCCTTATTTTATGCCCAATCCATGCCCAAAGTTTAAAAATATTCTCTTGGCCGAATTTTGTCGAGTGTATCGATGCCCAAGCTCCGATTGTCTGTCCGTTTGTATGCGATCTGTGCGAACATGGAACCTAAAAATATGAATTTTCTCAGTTGTTTTTTTTTCGGTTGGTCTCGACCATTTCGGTCGTTCCGTTAGCTACAAACGAGTTACAAACACCTGTCATTACTCTAGCAAATGGCGGTGGTGCTCGGCAGTGCAGTTCACGGTGTTGCATAAGCCTTTCCTACGCTTCGACTTGTTTATGAAAATGATAAGCAGACGCGAATTTATGAGCGAAAACATTCGAAACTTAATAATTGGAGGACGCGTTTCCATTTGTTTCGGATTGATTGGATGCTTACGATTCGATTGTTAATGGTCGTTGAGTGGGTGGCGAAATGTAAATAGAAACTCCCTTGGCTTTTTTCCTGTGAACATTGCGATCAGGATGAGCATCGGCATTTTATGTAAACCTGTTGACTAAGCTTTTAAACTTGTTACTTGGTAATGCGTTTACATTTCACCTTCTGCCTGGTCCCGCTTCTTAACTCTCTGTCGAATCTTAGCTCATGCATTTTTCAGAAAGAGGCTAACTGGATGGCTCGATGGCTTGTTGAGTAACTCTAAGCCAGTTAGATGAAGATGCCTTCAAATAATTTTTGACAGTTTTTGTGCAATTGGCCACAAAACGATGTCCATTTTATGCGTTTACCTGGTGGCCTGGCCAATTTTCCATTTCCAGTTTGAGTTGAGGAAGCAAACTGCGAAATGCATTTGAGTTGCTACTTTCAATTAACCGAAAATGTATTTACAATACTTTCTATTTTGAATGCAAATGGTATTTATTGCTCAACTTTTAGGCCAAATACCAAAAACCGAGACAGAAACAAAAACTGCAAAAGCTAAGAAACTGCAATCTCCTGTCCAATTTTGGGCAGCGATGCGTGACTTAGTCTATGTCGTGTAGGAGGAGGTTAACTCAGAGGTGGATGATTAAGAGAGTGGGTGATGGGTGGCAGGGGGGCGAGAGATGCCAAAAACAAACCGCCAAGTCTATAAACAAATTTGGTCAAGCAAAAAAAAAAAACAAAGCAGAGACCAGAAACAAATAAAATAAAAGAAAACCCAACCAAAAAGTGGGAAGCCTTTTTTGAAGTGATTTATGCTAATTACGAGTAACGTCAAATAAGACAACAACAAAAGCACAGGAAAGGGCGGGTTTCGTGTTTTGTTTTGATTTTTTAGCCAAAACAATTTTCCAAGTCAAATATGTATGTGGGAAACTCCATGGCTTTCAGCTCCTTCACCTAGCAATCACATTTGTATCATAGGTGCATTCACGAGGGTAAACCCAAAAGTTTGTCCCAGAGAGAAGAGCTTACAAGTAAATTTATTCGATTCATTTAATCAATTAGAGTCATCGAACATGCTGCTAAGAAGTGGTGACAAAATTGATTGATCTCTAGTTTAATACGCTTTCCGCAAATTTTCTAGAGCAGCCCTCGTATGTCGATATATATAGAAAAGCAATTTATTTAGTGACACGCCCATGGGGCCAAGTTTTTCTTTCGAAGTTCTTTTCACAATATATAATTAAAATTGAAACAAAAAGGCCAGATGTTCCACAAGTCCAAGCTGAGTTAAGCTAAGAAAAAGCAAGAGAGAGAGAGAGAGACAGCACAAGGAATGCCAGGGAAATCAACGGACAAGATCGATAGAATAAGCCACTCGCAGAGAGCTAGAGAGAGAGAGAGAGAGAAAACGAGAATGAAAGAGAAATCGTCTGATTCGAGAAAAAGGGCCTCAAAGATTGTCAGTTATTAGCTGGTCGCCGTCCAGTAGTAGATCCAACTTCAACTTCAACTGCAAAGCCTGCCATTAAGGCCATAAGTCGAAACAACGAAAATTGCCAGTCTAGGAAAATGAATGAAGAATGGGAAATGGAGACTGGAGAATGGAGAATCGAGAATGAAGAGCATGTGGAATGTTTATAGAGTTAAAGATGGAGTATTTTGAGCAGTTAGTTGGGTATGGGAGTCGTTGCGTCACACGATCATCAACAGCGCGTAGTGCGTGGTAATGCCTGAAATTACTGTACTTCAATAAACGTTAAGAAAGTGTTTTTAGCCATAAGATAGTCCAGTCGGTTGCTCGTCTTCTACTGGGAATTGCAAATTGAAATTGAAATCGAAATTCCCTATTCAGAGACCTCATTTGTTGTGCCCGGACTTGCAGTCATCGTTGATAATCTCTGCACACTTGGAACATTTTATTGAAACGTTCTTTTGGTCCTTATAAAGATTAAAGAAATGTAATTGTAAGTAATTATGCCATTAGAATAACATTAGATATTAAACCATATTAGATAAAGTAATTCAAGTCTTTAAACTGAACCTTAATAAAGCCAAAATTATCACATATGTCTCCAATCTGCAATTTAACTAACGACTTTTCTCTCATCTTTGTATAGATTATGTTATGAAATTTTTTACTGTGTACACGCAGGAGTAATCGATCGCATGTAATTACCTCTTCTTAGCTAAACAACTTTTCTAGATGATTTTTTGAGTACAATAATGGAGATGAGGAGGGTTTCGGATTCAGATCGGATGGGAAGGCAAGGGATGGAATGGGATGTGATGTGATGTGATGTGATGGGATGGAATGGGCTGGGCTGCGGATTGGACTGGCACTCTGTAGTGTTCTTGCTCTCATAGTCTCAAGTGTTTGATGGTACTTAAAAACTACATTAAAAAATAATAACAGCAACCGATGAAGATGACGCCGACGCTGACGCTGACGGCGACGCCGACGCTGAAGATAAGTGATCTTGTAATCATCATTGAGAAACGAAGATGAAGAAGCCAAAAAGGCGAAAGGAGAAGGTAGGGAAGACAATAAGAAATATAAAATCGATAAAAATGTGAAGCGATGCGATGTTCTTGTGAAGTATGAAGTAGTAGTAAAGGGAATTGTTATGGGGATGGGGATGGGGATGGGTTTGGGGGATGGCAACATAAAAGTAACGAAACAAAAAGTATTAAAACTTGGAGTGGAACTGGGCACCACCAACAAATGATGGACAGTCTGGACTGGACTGGACGGGACTGGCCTGTCCCGGCCCGTCCCGGCCTGGACTGGGGCTGAGGGTAAGGTAAGGTGTGTATTTGCCATAATTTGCCACAGCGGACGCAAAAGCAACAAATGTGAATGAAAGCAGCTTCAACTTCAACTGCAACTCTCTGTCTGAGTTGGCTGGGCTGACTGACTGACTGACTGACTGACAGCAGCACGTCATCATCAGCAGCAAAATACATTTTACATTACATATTTCGGGGGGCTGAATAAATATTTTTGCTCCATCTTGTGATACCAATCACAACACACACATACAGTCCGGAATATGTGTGTATATAGTATGCCACTCCGATCGGAAAGGAATGTAGGTAGGTAGGAAGAGACGTCGATGACGGCGGCGCTCTCAAAATTGAACAAAATCATCAACAACATTGATCGACATGTGAGTAGAGTGGTGGAGGCCCCAAAGTTAATAACAACAACCAAAAGCCAGCCACAAGGAGATCGGAGGAGCAGATGAGGCACGATGGTCGAGAGGCAGGAGAATGGGAAGATGAAACTGAAAATACGAAGAGCGAAATGATTTTTAATAAGCGATAAAGCAAAACTGCTTATTGGCTTCTCCTTCAACAAAAACGAAAAGGTAAAAAATGAAAATAAAAACCCAAAGAAGGGCCACGCAACTTCGGGCCAGGTGGAGAGGAGAGAGCCCAGACAAAGGTATAAAGAATTGATATGAAGATGAAGAAGCAGAGGGGAGGACTCAAAATTATATTGAAAGCAAATCGAAAAGACAACAGCAGCCGCTCCAGCAGAACTTTGTTCGATCATACTCATCATTTTTGAAATTGCTTTCAACACCAGTTTGCAGCCGACAGAGAGGAGTGCAGATGACCGTAAGAGCAGCGGTAGGACAATCTGTAGGGGGAGGAGTGTTACCCATCGCCTGGACGTACGCGCACTTCGTTAGGCACCCGTGAAAAGAACCAAAAATATATATATACACACACACACACACACATGTAAAATGTGGAAGTTTTTGCGTTAATTTGCGCGAATTGTGGCTTAATATGAAGTAACGTCCTACCCCATATTCCAAAATCAGATGTGTTATCCTTTAATTAAAGAAAGCCAAGCCAAGGAAATTTATGTCACAGATGGCTCAAAATCCCCAGATACAGCGAGATAAAGAGGTTCAAAAGAAAAGAAAGGCTTAGTAATTTGGTGGGGCGTACTACGCTGAGACGAACAGATGCATTCTAATCCTTGCCGAGTTCTTTGCACTCAACTTAAATGTCGACTGACCAAGACATTGATACAGATTCCGACTATGATTTAGAATATCGCTTATCGCTTTGCAATCAAGGTTGAATGTCCAAAAATATAAAAATAAACAGCAAGAGAACAAAAAATCGTTGATTGACAGTTTCGCTAAATCATTTAAGCTGCCATTAAGTGTCAGAACAAAGGGCTCCGACTTTTTAGTCGACTGATAATCAAATGTTATGCTAAGAATGCTCACTCAAGAATAAAGGAAAAGAAAAAGGAGAAAAGACCAGGGGAAAGGAGCCAGATGAGAAGACAATGCGTACAAATCGTTGACAAAAATTTATAGTAGCAAAAGCGAGGAATGCAATGCAAAGGCAAGGGACTAGCCAACGAACCAACCAACCAACGTACCAGAGAGCCAGCCAGCATCTTCTTCAACTGCTTCTTCTTCTTCGGCGTCCTTTTGCAGCTATTTTGCATACCAGACTGGTGTTCCCCTTCCAAAGCCACCCTCCCAATCCTCAATTTCTACCAAACAGCTTCCGACCGAAGAGACGACTACGACGCGGACACGGACAACGACGACGACGATGCTATCCCTACGATAAGAAATTAAATTAACGAGATATGTCAACGATGAATTCATTGCCAAGGCTTAAGCGCAAATGCCGCCATTCTTGTTTACCTCCTTGGACTGCCCGCTACCGCTCCCAATGCGGCTGCTCCTACTTGTGTCTCCTGCATCTTTGGCTTTAGATACCCTTTTAATTGGGGGGTATATTCAAAAGACATCCAAATATGCTAGTATTTGTTCAGAATGACTTTTCGAAAAAGAATGTTTGATTTTGAATCATCATTTAAAAACTTTCTAACTTTTCTAATTTGCAATTAGTTTTAGAATTGCAGGAGCTTCTATGTTTTGACGTAAGCTATTGAAAGGCCGCTAAAGTATCTATAAAAACTTCCTAATTGACCCTCAAGACTTATTTCACTTGGACCTATAGGGTATTTTCAAGTCAACTCCTTGACTTTCAGCAGAAAATTTTGCATTTTATTTAGCGTTTTCGGTGCTCAGCAGCGATTAGCTTTGCTTTCTGGCATAGAACTACTACATGAGACCAAAACGAAGACCACAAGACCAATCCATGGACTTCAGTCAGCATTCAGACAGGTAGGTACTCAGGCAGCCTGCCAAAAGGGTCGGGTCTGTTGGCATCCTTTTGGGCTCCCTTTTTTTACGAATGTCAGCCGTTGCTTTGCCATTCTTCAATATAATGACATCACAAAAGCTTCGGGCCATCAGCAGCAACCGCAGCCGCAACCGCAACAGCAAGAGCAGCAGCAACTTCAGTTACTTCACTTTTGAAGCTCCTGTGGGGGGATCTTCTTGTTGGTTTGCTGGCTGTTGCACGATTTTAATCACATTTCTTTTGAATTAGATTCGAAAATTTCTGTTGTTGCCTTTTCATGAGTCAATCACTTCCATTCCTCTAACTATACCTTCTGGCCTCCTTTGCATATGCACCAACAGGCTGGATGACGACAAAGAGGAGGATGCGGAGGCCAAGTTCCCGGAATGGTCCCAAATGCACATTTTATTTTGAATTCAATTTAACAATTTCGCTTCAAGTCGCAGTTTCTGCACCTCCTTCTCCTCCTTCCAGTGGGTTTGCCTTTCGCTTTTCTCGGTTTACTGTCAGCATCAGGTGAATTTATGTGCACATTGGTGCCCATTGGACAGTAAATCATTGACAACAGAGAGCGGGGAGGGTGGAGGAATGGATTTGCGAGTATTCTCAAAAATACATACAAATATAAGCAATCCGACATCCTCTTCTCGTTGGTCCTCCCGCTGCCCTCCCTCATATGGAATCCAATCTCGAACTCAACTCTAACCCGGCCCCATTATGAAGCGAAAACAACCACAATAACATGAACACAAAAGAGGTTAACATCATTATTTCACCTTCTAATCAAAATCTCGGCAATAATGTGAATCGTTGTTTAAGCTCGAAAATAAACCAATATGCATGTGTATATATCGCGTTACAGTGGAGACTCTATGTTATGACCAGAGAGAGAGGGACCAATGATTAGGAAGAACTGAACCTGATAATGTAAGAAATCTTTGTGACAAGACCATGCAAATCTATTAGAACGCCATATGATCCAAATTACATGGTCTTAATAAAGGTTCCTTTATTTCAGCTCACTGTTCTTTGTGGGTTTCTCATTGAAAAGTCTTCACTGTATTTCTGGTCGACGGGTTTTTCTTTTACCTAAATGTCAAACCACGTCACGTTGGTTGCTTTTGGTCTGATAAGCCGACACCTAACACATTTTTTTGGTTTACCAAAATGTTACAGGACCGCCCCAGCCTCTCCCAACGTCATACAAGGCCCCTTCTCCTATTAAGTTAGACAATTTTGTTAAGCAATTTGTGTCATATTGTCGAGATGAAGCCATTACTTGGCCAAGAGCCCTCTTGTCCCTCCGCCGATTGCGCATACCTTAACCCCTTTGAAAACCCAGTCCCCTACCCCTTGCCATGCACTTCATTAGCGTGCAATTTAATTTGCACACACACTCGACCAATTTCAGCTCTTAACTTTAACTCGAAGTTTGACTGTGACTCTGAAGCAGCAGCAGGAAGTCGTTTCCTAGCCAAGCCAAAACTTTACTACCTTTGCCTTTCCTATGAATGTATGGATAGTCCGCCCACCCCCCTTCTCCTCATCTCTTGTAACGATTTATCAGCTACGATGCCAGCTGGATCGGCTATTTAGGCATGAGCATGGTCAACAATGTACAGGTTTCCCCCTTTCACTCTCTTTCTATATCCCTCGCTCTCTCAATCTATTTCTCTCTCTCTATCTTCTACTGACTCTGTCCATTTTCATCTCCATTTCTGAGTTTGTGTTTGTCTGTTTGCTTTTGGTTATATTTACTAATTGAATCGACACCAAAAATGTAAATGCAACAACATACACAACAAACTGACAATGGGGCATGCAACAACAACGACGACAACAACAGCAACAACAACAACAACGTCAAACAAGCATAGCAAACCACTTCCAGTTTCAACTTAAAGGCAGATGCTCCCCACTAAAGGCCCAAGACCAAGTCCAACTCCGACTTCGACTCCGACTCTTTTGACCAAGTGCACCCTTCTCTCTGTCTCTTTTCACTGTGCTGTCTCTTCACTCTCTGCTCAGTTAGAGCAGATATGCACCATCCCGCTCCCCCTACGCCTTTCGCCATTACCCCCACACTTCTCCCCCTCTTCCTATGCAATGTTGCATTGCACAAACAAAAGTAAACAATGAGAAAATTTATGTTAGTCAAGTGCGTTTTTTTTCAGCGGAAAATGAGCAAAAATATACGCGTAACGAACCCACGACGAACCCACGAAGAGGTCGCTTCTTCCACGCACCATGGGCGTAGGTGAGACGAGGGAACAGTCAAATTCTTACCAAGGATTCCTTAAATGACCAGTTTGAATACATGATAAACGGCAATTGTTAAACGAGTAGTAGTATAGGTGATATATGCATATCCCTGTCTTTGGAATCTTAACTACGCCCATGCACTCTTCTATCGGACTTTTAGTGTCTGTGTGGGGTTCAGCGTTTCGTTTCGGTGTAGAAATGTAAACCGAAACTTATGCTTCTTCTGCTTCGCCTTCTAACTGTACTCTATCTCTCATTTTCATTGGCCTTGTCGCCGCTGGCAGCAGCAGCAGCAGCAGCAGCAACAGCAACAGCAACAGAAACCGCAGCAACATTCAAGTCAAACAACTTGAATGAGACACGCAAAACAGGCATCAATCAAGCGGCAAGAAAGCCAGCCGCTGACGTGGGAGGGGGGCGACACCTTGAACAGGTCTACTACTCTGGTCGCTTGTTTCTGGTCCTTGTCATAGTCAAATCATATCTTCTGTAGACTTGAAACTATTTATATACATAGATAGATAGAAATATACTTATATACCTATAGGCAGTTTGAAGTTTCCTAATGAGGCCAAGCAGCTAATTTTTTGAGCCCACGACGAGGAATACGACGACGGGAAGTGTCGAGTCACGCAAAATGCAAATGCAGGTTGACAACCAAACATCCCAACCAACAACAGCAACAACAACACAAACAACGACAACAACAAATTCCAAGTGTGTAAAATAAGCAAAGTTTTCAGTTTGTGTCCTAACCACAAAAGGTTAAAGAAAATCTCGCTAGAATTTTAGCCATTGACCATTTTTGGGCAAAACAAAACCAAAGAACCAACACAACAAAACATTTAACCATTTTAGAGGTCCAACTCCAAAAGGTTAGGTACCAACCAGAAGGAGAAGACGTCTTGTGGCCCAAACGAAAAGAGGAAAAGAGCCAATACATTGTTGTATTCAAAAAGTATTATCAAAGATTCCAACTTAAAAATAACTTTAACCAGATTTTATTATTATTATCATTTCAAATAACTATATTACACCTTTAGAAGAATGAACCTTATTAAAGCTTCTTCCACCGATTCTTGTAATTGGACCGATTTATTAACTTATTTATACCAAAGTGTTCAAAAGGTCCTTGAATAGTTATTCAATGGAACTTCATTCATAAAATCCCTGGACTTGAAATGTTTTATTTATAAATTTTTAATTGTTATAAAGTTAACCTAAACAAGCTTGTCAAGTTTCTCAAATTTGACGAGAAACTTTTAATTTCAAAAATATGAATGTATCTGCTTGTATGACGTAAGAGGTTACAAATTTAGCCCAAAGTTGAAAAATTTGTTTAAAAATAATCGCCAAACAAATAGATGATGGTGGCAATTGCTGTCAATATTGAGCTGTATATAAGTTGTCGGAAATTCCTGACATTTCGATCAATTTCAATAACAATAGCCATCAAAATCTCTAGAGACTTTTGAGCTTCCTCCTCTTCCTTAACTGTGCTGCGAATACAATGTTGCAACTTAGACTCTATGAAAAAAGTAAAATATATTTGCTAAAGTCCAACTTGTTCGTTACTATTAAACTTGGAGAATTCTCTTATTCTTCAAATGAGAATTTCGAAATTTGACTTTTGCGCCATTATTAACCATCATCATCATTCTCTTCATCATCATCATCATAATCATGACAATATGACCAACCGGAGTGAGAGAATGGACGAAAGGCGGGCGTCAACCAGT
This sequence comes from Drosophila tropicalis, assembly GCF_018151085.1. Lineage (NCBI taxonomy): Eukaryota > Metazoa > Arthropoda > Insecta > Diptera > Drosophilidae > Drosophila > Drosophila tropicalis. The sequence goes on from NW_027172877.1 coordinate 376,086, forward strand.
AGTAAAAAAAACCACAAAAAATTATGGCTTACCGAAAGAATAACAGAAAAGAGAAAACAAAGAAAGAGTGAGAGAGTTGGTATGAAACTTTAAGGCAGACAGAGAGAGAGAGAGAAAGAGACAGTGAGAGAAAGAGAGAACACACAGGGATATGGCTGCCAGACTATGTTTGATCCTTCACCAATACGTTTCAAAGCCAGCGATCCGTGAAATCTGAAGACTAAATTTTTAAGCTTCATTAAGCTGGCTTTATAAGAAGGGCGTGTCTCTTTTTTTGGGAAATGAAGAAGCTAATAACGCTTTTACCACTAAGCAGAAACGACAAGAGAAGACAAAAAAACCTAGAGAGAAAAATATAAAAACGAATGGAATTAAATTTAAATGCTTTTAACATTTAATTAATGCTTAAAAATTAACTGCCTGGCCGATCGGGCCACTGAGAAGTTAGTTTATTGCTGCTGCTGCTTGCTACTTATGGGCTTATACACATATTTTAGTTGCGCTTCGGGTATTGTTTCGTGTCGTGATCTCTGACTGGCAACATTTCATCATCATCATCATCATCACAATATGACACGCCCACACACACTTACACACACACACACACTGAGAAACAGAGACACATAATGGCCATAAAATGTTGCCATATTTGGTTTTTGAAGATCAAAATCTTTAAGCAATTACCGACAACTCATTTCATTAAACGACAAATGGGTCTTCACCCACCACCACAAGCACCACCAGCACCACCGCCACCACCATTAGCATTACCACAAGCAGCAGTAAAACCACCTGGAGAGAGCTCAAGAAATCACTGCGAAGACTGTCAAATTTGTTGACAGCAAAAGTTTGCCACAGCAAAATTAAAGTATTTTCCCTGCCACCCCCCACCATCAGTCTCTCTCTCTATCTCTCTCTTTTTCTCTGTCCCTGTGAAACTGAAAAACTGAAATAATATACCCGAAAAGCTAGAAAAACAGACAAAAAGACATAAAACGTCCACCCACTTGTTGCTGCCAAAGTGTCGGTTACAACAGCGACTGCAGTAGCAGCAACCTGGGAACTTTATGCTCCCTCTCAATCCCTCCGCCCCTCACTCCGCACCACCATCTCTTTACTTGGCGTCACTACACTCCAGTTCATTTCATTCGGTGGTGGAAGAAATACTATGGAATGGGCAGGCCCGTTAAATATTTGGCCACACAAAAATGAAGTCGTTTTTCTTTTGGGCTCTTTTGGATCGTTGTTTGGTCGTTGGCCTCATGTGATTCAAATTCACTCGTATAAATTTCCCCTAAAATAACAAAATGTGACGGGCGGCTCGGCACACTCTATGAGACTCCCGCAAAGGAACTATAGTTGAGTAAAAGTAACAAAATCTAGGTGAGTAAAAATCATTATTCCTAGTCTTTACCGCTTGCTGATTTTTTTAATACTCCTGTAAAACTCCTTCAGAGTACACGAACTCTTTTATAACTTGCACAACTGTTTGAATGCAAGAAATAAATAGTTATATACTAAAAAAAGAGAGAGTCTACAACAAGTAACAAGCAATTTTGGTTGGAGTTAACTATCTTTTGCAAAATTTTTCATTACCGTCACTAGAACGCCGCCTAAGATGGACCTCACACACACGGCTTCACTCATAATAATACTCGGTTATTATTATCATTATGAAAGGTCTTTAAAAACGAAAATAATCAACAACTACAGGAAGCTATTAGAAAAGTTGGCAAATCTTAAAGCTAATGTGAAAATTTCTTTTACCTAACACCATTAGAAAGGAACCAAATTTTCAAGCTAATCTATTAGTTTCTAATGAATATTCTAAGCTTCTTTTTTTCCAGTTTCTTGAAGATTTTAAAGTTTTCAAAATTGCATTCCTGAAAGGTAAAAGAAATCAAAATTGGGTTTTGTGATCGTAGTCAGTTATGGTCGGTCCACTGATCACTATAAGTTTTTCCCATCACTAGAAGTGTCAGCTTCAGGCAGAAACTGCTACTCGAATTCGGTTTCGAGCAGCAGCAACCAGCAGCTGCCTCTTATTTTTTTTTTTTTATATATATTGTATTTTATTGACCGTTCACTTCAATTATTTATCTTTAGACACACAGTTGTGTATTCGACTGCTGCTCCTCCTACTCCAGCTCCATCTTCTGCTATCCCCCCATCTCCATTGACTTGGTTTTGGAATCGTCTTTCCTAACGGTGGTTTCTTTGTCTTTTGACAGGCGACACTTTTATATGTCACTAGGTTTCGGTCTCCCTCTCACTCTTCCTCTTCTGCTCCCTCTCCAACTCTGATTTAGAGTGGGCGTTCTCTGGCTTATACCCATAGGTTGGCTATAGTTCATACATAGTACATATGTATGTGTGTCGGGGCATGATCTGCCATCTTCACATAAATTCCTTTTCTAATTATTGTTCGGGCTTCATCGGTTAGCAATCGGTTCGTTCAGTTGGTTGCATATTCTTCATTCACTCATTACACGCATATTAAAATTTATTGCAAAAATTTCTATAGTCATTTCTCATAGAAGACTAGTAGTAGGTACTAGTTGTTGAGAATTGTAGCAGGAGGAGCAACAGCAACAGCAACAGCTGCTGCTGCCAGTTTCTCTGTCTGCTTCTGATGAGCTCTCAACGCTGTGAGAGCCGCCGCCCTGTGGACCAACCAGACCCTCTTCCCCATTCCGTTCCATAGCAAACCATACCAAACCACTCGGCACTCTCATTGCTTTTGCCAGTAATTAAAGCGATTCAATTTTCTGATTAGTTCGCCATGGCCATGAACACGAGTTTCGGCCTGGGTTGGAACCTGGTGGCCAGGTGAGTTTCAAACTTGGACCATAAAATGCAAAGAGGTAACCACCACACACAAGTTGCAACTGGGACTGGCGGTGCAAGTTTTTTTTTCGGTTTTTAAAGCTGTTGCAGCCGCTGTTGCGGCACTTGCTGTGAGAAAATGTTGCATTTATGTTTATGCTTTTTTATTGGCGCCCAACGGAGGGCATCACCAAATTATTATCATCATTATCATCAACAAAGTAAGGCAGAACTCTCCATCATTTCTAAATTGGCGCCCAAAGTGGAGCTCTCACTTTGTCATTTCTATTGGCCCTGAAGTTATAATTAAATTGTTTCCTAAACAAAGTTTTTACATCGTTTTGTTTGAAAGACATTCTTTATTTAAGTTAAGGTCCGGGCGCCATCATTATCGATAGTAATTTGAACTTCTCATTCAATTTAAAAATGGCGCCCAACGTGAGAGATCCTTATTTGGTCATGGTTTCACCTTATTGAATTTTAATACACGATATTCGCAAATTGTTTTCAAACCAAGTCAAAGTTTACGCAACCAACTTGTGGTTTTTGCCTTTTGTAGTTACTCGACGGATTCAAGTTGCCTTTTTCGAGTTTCATTCACGACTGAAACTTGAATCCCCGATTCGAACCGAAACCGAAACCGAAATTATACCAAAAAAACCAAATCGAATGAAAACTCATTGGAACACTTCGCTCTCTATGTCTGTGAATGAAAACTGTGAAAATCTCAATCAATACCAAGCATGCCGATGCGTTGCCAAATTGCTTTTGCTTTTAGTCACAAAAAATTGAAAATTGAAAATTTTTCCAACGACACTTTTGTCCATCTTCGGACAAGTAGTTGCTCATACCAAATGCGTTTTGACATCGAGTCTGGCAATAAATTACGCACTATTTGCTATGGTTCACTTTCGGGGCCCCCAACTAGCCAGCCCCCCAAACATCTTTTTAATGAGCAACTTTGGCATTTGGTCGGCCTAACCAATAGATACACACACACACACAGGGATAGAAATTACATAAATTTTGTTTAGCAGCTTTTTGGGCGTTTCGACAGAGCCAAATAATTAATTGAAAATCATAAATTTATGACAGATTTTCAGCGGCAGCTGCGGCGGCGGCGTCGGCGGTGTATTCATTGGTTCGGCCTTCTTACTGTTACCTTTCCTACATCATGTGTATGGCTAATCGTAACGGTTAAAATATATGGCTAAGAAACAGGCAAATACCAAACAGCGTAGAACGCAGGAAAACAACAAAAACCCAGTGTAGTTTTTTTAATTAAAGCATTCGCTCTCTTCTTGGCCAAGTCGTTCCTGTTAGGCCTGGAATAGAAACAGTAGACTCCCTCCTCTGGCTAGGCTCTGTGGGTGCCGATGGGTTAGTAAAAGTTATGGCCAAAACAACGGTATTGTTTGTATGGCTGTAATACGTAAACATGACAGTTGAGTAATTATAGCCATATACCAACTTCTAACCACACACACCAAATCCTTCTTCTAACATCATTCCAACTGACCGCCCAACAATTGTTTACTTTTTAAGAAACATTTAAACACTTTTTAGTTTATTTAAACTGTAATTCCTACAATTAAAAGATCAAATCTATTCATTTGGCAATGAGAGAAAACTGAAAATGGATTTTGTTCCTCCAAAAAGGACTTTCCATCAATTAGGTGAACAATCTAATAAAATTTTTGGTCCAGATCAAGTTTCAAAGATTTTCATGGTTCCAATTTCTTTGAGTGTAAAGAATTGTATCTCATTTGAATAACATTTCGTTTTGTTTCGTTTCGTTTCGCTTCGCTTCGTCATTTTTGTTGTTGTTTCTGTTTGCTGTTTGGTAATTTGAATTTTCCATTTTGGTTATTTATAAATCAATGAATGACATATGCCCAACGATAAGCCGAGAGAAAGAGGGCTCAAATAAGTAGAGACATATGAATCTGATGCCGAATCTATTGCCCTCCAGTCGTCGTCGTCCATGTCGTTGATTCTGTTTGGTATTTAAGGCCAATCAATTTTCTCTTTCTCCGCATTTCTCTACATTTTTTATCTCAACGCAATTAATAGAAGATTATGCAAATCAGTTTTCGAGTAGAGGCAAATATGTTGTATTCGATATGATGGAAACAGACAGGGACTTAAGTCGATGCGATCTTGATGATCATGATGAGGTTGACCCGCAATTATAAACAAAAGGAATTTTTAACTAGTGCAAAAAAATAATATGGAAAAAGTGTCTTGCGATTAGGCACATGGATCGATAAGAGAAAAAGCAATTTCCGATTGGGATGAGTTATGTACGGCACGATTTATGTCTTGTGAGAGAGGGTGAGGGGCACTGAGAAGGAAGGCAGAGATATGAAGGGTGTAGACACAATTTGCAATTGCAGAAGGTGCTAGAGAGATGATGATCAAGCAGTGGCAGAAGCTGTGGCAGCGGCAGCTGTTGCTGTCGAAAACTGAGGCAGGCCGAATAATATAAAATTAATTAAAGATGGTCAAGATAATTGATTAGGCACAAGCGATTAATAAGCAGCAGCGAGTGACGACTAACGAGTAACGAGTAGTGATGCGACAATTGGAACATTCCTTCCCAAAACAGGGACAGCAGAAAGAGAGAAAGAGAGGGACAAACAGAGAAGCAGAACTTCCTGCCACATTCCCGCCATACTTACTACTGCTAAAAGTCTCTCTCTCTCTCTCTTTCTTGACTTGGCTCATAAAATTTTGCAAATTATTTGCCAACTTTTTTCATTTCGATCTTTTTTCTTGTGTTTTTTTATTTCGGTTTTTTTCAGTTGTAAGCGGGAAGTGGAGAAAAGTTATGGGTAGCCTGCCTTGAAGGCAACTTGTGTGGCTACCAGAGGCATTGAAGTCGAGTCATGGAATGGCAGTGGCCATGGGCAATTTTGTTATCTTTTTTACTGCAAATTATTAGTTTTTTACAGCTGACGACAAAAAAAGAAAACAAAAATGAAAGAACCTGCAGCGCGCCACACCGGCAGAAAGGCGAAAAACGACGATAATTAAAAATCTAATTGTATGCGCTACCGCCGACTCGTAAACTTGACCGATTCGACGAACCGGCTGGAAAACTGAGTACAAACATTTTTCGTGTTTCGTCAGTTTATTTATCAGAGTCTTTGAACAAAAGTGAGCGAGATTTATAAAAAAAAAAAAAACAAACCCCTTTTTCTTCTGCTTCTTGAACGTCTCCATGTACACCTTCAGTTACAGACTAGTCTCTAGTAAGCAAACCGCAAAATGTCTGTCAGCCTGTCCTTCCGTACAACTGACAGTCAGTCAGGCCAACTGACACCTAAGCCAAGCATGACATGAAGAAATAAAACAAACCCAGAGACTAACTCTCCGCTTTGATCATTTGCATCGATGCGCGAAATCAATTCATTTCTAGTATTTCGAGAGCTACGATCATTGTGCTACGTTTTGTTTTACATGCAATCGAGGAATGTGTGGTGAACCTAAGGTGTGAAAGAAAAATAAAGTGCAGGTCTAGTAGATCTGCTAAAAGAACATAACGAATCGAGAAACCATAAGAAACCAACTCTAATAGACGTCCTTCACGGCGAGTAGATCGTCGAAGACTTCCCGATATCTATTAGAGAGCTACAAACGCGAACAGTTTCAATTGAAAGATTCATTAGACTTTTGTAGAAGATTTTTACGTGTACATGCCTTATGGAAGGTCTTTTAAGCACTTTTAGTTTCGTCTACCATTCCTTCCCCTACTCCACCGCTTTGACTCACTTCTCTGCTTGTCTTTTGTCTGGCGGCCTCAATTTCTGTATTCAGTTGTTGGGAAATTTGATGCCATTGAAACAAGTGAAATCCGCAGAACAGACAATTGAATGGGTGAACAAAACTTGCGGCAAATACCAAGACAGACAGACAGACAGACCGTCAGAACGACTGAACGAACCAGCGAGTGAGCGAGCGATTTTATATCCAATTACCTAGTGTTAGGAGAACTGGCATAAGGAATGACCTAAACATCTCTCTTATGTTGGTATCCCCCTATTTATTATTTTCTCTGTCTCTTTCGCATTTCCATCTCTATCTGGAGAGATAAAATAATAATTATATTGCTGTTGATATTATACCGTTCGTTTGTTCGTTCTTCGTTGGCATTGAAGGTCTGGCAAGATTGCCGCCGCCGACATTGGAAGACGTGGTAATTTCAGTTTTATTGCATTCCCTTTTTGTCTCTGGCTCTATCTCCCTGTCTCTCTCACTCTCTCTGGTCCTTAACCACTCTTTGCATTTGTTTACAGCATGATTATTGCGTTGATGAAACTAATTATATAGTGAAACGAGACGCCGAAGACGCCATCAAAAGGGAGGAGAGACCCCTGCCAGCCTGACTTCTCATCCCATTGGTGGATCGAAAAAAGATATACACATCAAGCATTTTGATATATGAGGCAGGGAGGATGAGACGATTGCATAACCTAATCTCACGCAGCGGGACAACAACTTTGCCCGGCAACTGCTCTTTCGTCGCGGGGAGGGTCGCGCGAGAGGTTTATCTATATTCCATTTTCATATGCATCGATCGGTAAATGGCGATAAAACGAAAAGAAGGAAATGTCTCACAACTCTATCGATAGCAATCGATGTCACATTTAATTCATTGTTATGGCCATCATAAATCTGCTCTCTTTCTCTATCTCCATCTTGGATGCCTCTCCCTCTTCCCCTTACTCTCTTGTAACTATTGATCAAGTCAAATCGAAAATGGGTGTGGGGCCATCAGCAATAGGTGAAGCTAAAGACGAAGGGGGAAGGGGAAGAAGAGAACGCTTAATAAAAATGTCAACACGACCATAAACCGAACAACAGTCATCGCCATTAGGTGGGCCCTGGGTTTCATTAGTCCGACTTTAAGTTGCACATAAAAGCTCGCTCACACACACTGACACATGATGCGAACAGATGTGATGCGATGCAGCGACAATATAGCATTTGGTTGCTTGTGCGTCTCGTCTAGAATTTCCGAGTGCAACCAGCTGTGCATTCACTCGATAGTCAGTCCTAGTCTCACTCCCCTATTGCATCTACATACATTTTCAACTTCATCTCAATGATCATGTCCAAGTCTATGGTTCATTTGATAAACCACTCGTTTCACTCACATTTAAGGCGTGGCGACGACTTCAAAATACCCTTACCTCACTTAAATTTCTAATGAACTGCGATTTACTACCTAATTACAGTTTTTATTGTCTTCTCCTGAAATATTGCACATTACCAAGGTCATAAACTATTCAATTTTGGCTTGCCAAAACTAAAACTCAGCAAAGGCCACATACACCTCGTTATTTGTATTTCGTTTTTTCGGTTAAAAAGTTGAAATACCGAGTACAGCGGGGCCTTAGTTACACATGAGACTATTTCCAATGGTATTTACATATGTGGAACCACAGAAGATTGACAGATCGACAGCCAGGGGAGCATTTATATGGCTGTACCACTGACGATGAGTGTTGACAAGGCTTGGAGTGTTCAGTGGTCAGTAGAAGGAAGGTCTCATCTTTAGTCGACATCATAACATCTGATCAGTAAGATATATATTTTTGACAAACGTCTTGACAGGCGACACGAAGAGCTATGAAAAGTCATTTAATACTTACACCTAGTTTGCGTTTTAATATGGATTCAGCTTACCTGCAAAAAACAGAAAAAAACGGAACTTAAATGAGATTTCTTATTTTCGCAAGTTGTTGAAAAAGAAAGAGAAAACAACAATTTCAATTGCCCCCAGTTGGCAATTCGAAGATCAAGTGTGGGGTGCAATGTTGCTGGCAACAATGTTGCCAAGGCGTGCGCGCAACAAATCAAATGTTGACCATGCAATAGCATCAACAACAGCAACCACAATGTACAACATTTATGAGCAGCGCCAACTGAAGCTCCATCTCCAGCTGGATGCCCCTCATTTCCTATCCCCAAGCCCGGCAAGAGAGATGAAGTAGAATCTGCTGCAAGCAAATGCTGCGAGAAATGCAACAAAATTAACATCATCAGACAGAAATAATCTATAATGAACATAAATCTCTTTGCCAGCGAAATAACCAGCCGGAGAGATGATGATGGTACAGAAGAAAGGGGCGGGGAGGGGCTGGTGTTGCTGCTGGTAGAAGGGGTAGGAGAAAAAGAATCATCACGCTGCCTTCTTTTGAGGAAGTACAAATTTACGTTTGGTGTTGAAATGAAATGCTAGGCAAGTACACTGAACGAAACATGCTAAAGAAGTGCATAGAAATGTTCTAGTTACACTCAAAAAAAAAAGGTAGAGCTACTCCGACTTGAATCATTATGAACTTTAGATGAATTTGATGTCAACATTTGACTTTCAATCAAAGCATCCTTCATTATCTGCACTTTGACAGTTGAAAACGGCGAATTTGCGAACTAGTTGGGAATTATAACTTAAAGTTGATTGATCAATGCATTTTCATTTCTTTCATCTTGACTTTGGGAATCATATGTTTGGGAAACATTAGAATCTGTTGTGATTTATTAAGTCCTGGTGTCTTCCGCGTTTGACTTCCTCGAAAGTGGATAATCACAGCTTGTTTATCCTTTTTTTCGTTGAGTGTAGCTGCATGTTCTCTACTTGGTTGCACGTGTGTTGGTTAGTTCTTGTTGTTGTTGTTGTTAGTTGCAGTTAGCTCTTCTTCATCTTTCATCGTCATGTACTCCATGTTCGCGCTTGTTCGTTCGTTCGGTCGGCCGGCCGTTCGTTTCGGGGAGTAGAGGACGAAGGAAAATATTTTAGAAATTTATGCGTTTCTGATAAATAGAGGAAATGTCGTTTTTAGCCAGACAGAAAAACCGCAGAGAGAGACCGAACGAATTATTAGAAATATGCGAGTTTAATAACCAAAGCCAATGATGAGAAATCGCGGAGAAATTCTCGCACTCACTCTCTCTCTCCCTCCATCTCTCTTCATCTTATGTCGTCTCTCTGTTTGTTTGTCTTTCTCACTCTCTTTTAGTTTTTCTCTCTGATCGCCTCACAAATTTATTAAGTTGTCAACCCGCAAAAATGTTGGCAATGTCTTCTGTCGTCTCCAAAGTGCGTGTGCCAGAGACTCGATCAAGATGATGACCATCTTAATGATGATCATGATGATGATGATGGTTTGTGGCTCGGTTTGGTTTGGTTTGGTTGAAAGCTCTGCTGGTGGGCCTCCTCAGTCTTATTTGTTATTTCTGCTTTCTGCCCCATTCGCTTGTCATTCATATTATTTATTTTTTTGTATTCCGTCTTTGGTCTATTCTTTGGCGTCGCTGCGTTTAATGAACTCTTTGAGGCTTTAAAAAATAATATCAACAACTAACTAGGCAACTAATTTGCATTTATAATTTCATTTCTTTTAACCAAAACACAGAAACCAAGTCAAATCGAAAAGTTAACTTAACCAGAAGCTAAAGCCATTTCCTATACCCATATAAATTAAAATTATTTATCAAATGTCACCCTGGTGACTCCAATTGAGTTATATTTTCATTTGGGGCGCTTTGCCAGAGGTGATTCATTAGGGTCACCTGCAAAAATGATATGCAAATTGCTTTGTAGGGCAAACAAGTGCAGAATTTGTTCGTTTTTTAAAAGATTTGAAGAGAGTCAGACTCTTTGAGTGTCTGAAATGCTAATATCAGTCAAAATAATTTGATCAATCAATGTATATATTCACATTAAAGTTTGGGTAGACTTCAGGTTAAAGGAATATCAGTGACAAGTCACAAATCATCACAACGACGAAGAGCCAATCAACGACAATTTGCCGATAATTTCTAATACAAGCTCCCAAGAATTATGGTTTTTCAATAGTTTCTTAGAATTCTCAACTAGTTTACGCAGGACCAAAAGGTTGACTTGGCGTTCAAATCAATATTTGTCTTCACCCGCAACATGCTTCTTGAAGACCCCCTTCCATTTGTATTTCCTTTAGTGGCAACAACATCCTTTTAGTGGCATGCTAAATTTTAAGCTGATTGGCAACACGAGTGTTAAGCAAACGTAATGCCACTGATGCATTACTTGCACTTGGGCAACGAAGTTGAGAATTAAATGTTTGCTAATTTGCCTGATTGGTGGCAATGTTTGAGCAACCTGGTAGCCATGCAGACGGTGCGACAGTGGGACGGTCGACCGATGAGACGATGAGCCGATGGAGTCTCAGGGCCCTTGAAACCGCAAACCGAATAACAACGACTGAAAAGCCACAATATTCTCCAGAGATTTGCCACTTTCGGTTTCAGGCCTCGTTGCGCAGTTGCAAGTTGCAAGTGGCCTGTTGCTTGTTGCTTCTTGGCTAAAAATAGCAGCAGAAACTTGAGCCACTTAAAGCGAGCAGCATTGCATCGGCCGTGCAGCTCATCCCCCAGACACTATCTTCTTTTTGTCTTCGTCGTCGTCGTCGTCTGCTCCTCCGCTATTTTTCTGTTTTAATTGTCGACAATGTTTTTGTCCCAACGCTTTAATGAAATTCATTTGGCGGAACATGTTAACGGGCGTCCTCCGTTCAACGCAATTGTGTGTCCTTCACAAATAACTCATTAACACTTTTTTCAATTCAAAGTGAAAGTTCAATATGTATCCGAAAACTGAAAACCCTTGCCCATCTTTCGATAATACCAAAATTTAAAATATGCCATTAAATATACTTTGTTTTGTCCATCAAAGGTCTCTCTCTCTCTCTCTCTGTCTCTGTGTCTGCCTTTCTCAAAGTATCTTCTGGGGAAGTAAAACACAAAAAGAAAAAACAAAGTTGTGGTAATCTGATATTTTTGGTCCCTTTTTTCTGGGGTTTTGCTGCTTAATGAGACGCATGCACACAAATTTTGATCTTTATGATCGGTCGCAGTTTTGTTCAAAAGCATTCAAATTCGAATATAAGCCCTCCCAAGTACCGTGAGTTCACCTAGTTTCAATGATTGATTGATTGATCGGAAACCGTAGACTAACGAGGCAAATGTCATAAATATTGCCAATAAAACTGTAAAGAAATTCAGAAATCAACTGTAAGTGGTAAATACATAAATTTGTACATGAAACCCCAAAATAAAGGAGATGGAGAAAAGAAGACAGAGAGAGAGGGAGAGAGAGAGAGAGAGAGTAAATAAGCATAAATAAGAGCTTAAATAAGAGTTTGGTCGTGGCAAAAGGCAAAGTAGAACTTCAATTTGCCAAAGCCGAGAAAGAATTTCAACTTCATGGCACATAAACTATATGGGTAAACAGGCAAACAACAGACTTCTCAGCCTCTTGGGAGAGTAAGAGATTTTTCTTCGACTTCTTCCTTCTTATTTTTTCTCCCCGCTGAAGACTTCAACCAAATTAAAATGTTCTTTCAACTACGAACTTTCGACAATAAATTGAATTGAACAACAAAAGGCAACACAAAAGGCCAGAGGCTTTCGACCATGGTACGAGCAGGAGGAGACGGTGAAGTTGGAGCTGGAGAATTGGTTAGTTGCTTGTCTGACTTCGACTGACTTGGGGGCTCTCTCGTTCTCTGTTTCTCTCTCTCTGGTCTCAAAAAGACATTTGTCATGTCATTTGTGTGTGTTGTGCGCTGTGAGGCGAATGCAGGAAACGACATGCGTGCTAATGTGAGAGATGGAGATGAAAAAAGTACAAGCAGAACAAGAAGAGGAGGAAGAAAAAGTGCAGCAGGAGGAGCAACCCAAAGAGGGGGCTGGAAAGCAAAAAAGGATGAGTTTATCGATATCAAAAGATCAAAAGGGGAGGCCAAATTCAGAGATGGTAACGTGTCACGCACAAAGAGCTGACCGCACCCGAAACTGAATGTTGAATTCTAAAATCTGTAGTTTTCGATTCTAGACTCATGAAGTAACAAACTAGAAACAGTGCCGCGGGTTTTCTTCTTCTTCCTACGATCCTCATTCTATTCTATTCTCCCAACGCTGCTTCGTGTACTAATTTTACGAGATCATTTCATTCGAAATCTCTCATATCTCTGAAAATTCGATGCGGCTTTCTCGCGGGTGTCACAAGTTCGCACTCTCCAGTTTTGGGCCTCGTTCTTTACATTGTGCCTGGCAGATGGCCCTGTTATTGAGGTCGAAGCGTTATCGCTTCACAAATTAACAATCGGCGGCAATAAATGTTTGCGTTTGTTTATGAGTGAAACAAAAAAACCATAACCAAAGGGCCGGGATAACTTCGAAGTTTATATACTCTTGCATGTTTTTGTGAAGAACCTTTTAGCTGTTCAGAAAGCAATTTGATAGGAATCGATTCAAAACCGATCTACGACTCCATCTATCTAATCATTTCTTTCGAACGAACTAGACCTATTCGGAAATTCAGTTTTGTTGCATTAAGGGTCCATTGATCCAGCCGAACGATGTCGATGTCGAGCTCTTATCGGGGTGCTCCCTTCTATGCAATGAACAGTTCTGATCTCAATGAATATACCCTCTATGCAAGGGTATAAGAACGAACGGAAGAGATGCCATGGGGAGGATAAGAAACATAATGGTAGGTGGAGGAGGTGGACGGGCAGGGCAGAGTGTTATCCTTATCTGAGCAATGGGCTCGACTGAGTCTCAGTCGTTCAGCCTTCTGCCTTTTGCGTTTAACAAATTCAATTAAGCATTTTAATATCTTTCGCAAAGTAGGTGTTACAGTACGAAGACATTGAAATATTAACTGTGATTTAATTTATGAATTCTTTCGATTCAAGCCGTGCAGCACATACAGGAAGTCGATATCGATCAATTTATGAGCAAAAAAAAAGAAAAACCAACAATTTGACAAGAAATCCCATAGGAAAATGGGTCAAAGATTAGTTGGAGGTGGTGGTAGATCGATATTGCTAGAAGCCTAGGAGACCAGGGAATGATGGGCCTTCTTTGCTCCTGCGTTCACTTTGACTTTCCTCAAGGGCATTGCGCGATATGCATATACACATAAGAAGAGATCAGAAAGGAGTCTGGGGTGGAGTCCTCGTCTCGTGCCTTTAACTGCAACTGCAATTACCGTTTGTGAATTGGTTGCATTCTCGTACCGCCGTCTACAGTTATACTCGCCCCTAGCGCGGCTTGCCTTTCGACACATTCTTCCTCCTGTTCCACATGTGGCTGCCTTCTTGTGTTCCTCCTTTTTTGCTTGTTGCTCTTTGTTTCTGCTCTGTTCCCTTTCTGTTGGCTTTCAATCAGTAATTTTTGCTTTCGTTATGGCCCTTAATCAATAACTGTAGGGGATATTCACTCTCCTCCCCCTCTTTTCTTCCTACCCCATCCCGGTGACTCTTATGCTTGATGTCGTGGCAGCTCATCAACATGAACATGAATGTCTACAATGTTGCAATGTTTTGTTTTTTGTTTCTGCTGAAGCACACGAATCAAACCATCCAAAAAAAACACCAAAAAACAAAAGCGAAACCTGCTACAAATTTAACTGATTTATGACCTCAGTTTTGGCTTACTCTCTTATTGTGGTAGCGTATCTTTCAGTAGCATTGAAATCAACTAATAACTAATCGCTGTAATTTTTTAAGAAACTTTGGGTTTATCTTTTCTTGTTTTGTTTTTGCATACCCCGTCCACATAAAACTAATTCGGTTGTATTAGGTTTGCAGAATAGCGTCAGAAATAATAACTAACCAAGGAGCAATGTTAAAACAATTCAACAAGAAATCGAATAGCTAACATGAGACGATCTAACTTTAATCATTAAGAAAACTGTTCCAATCCGATGAAGGCACAAAACGTGATGATCTCTACGCAATCGATAACAGATCGATAACAAACAGATGTCAACTCTGTTAAGCAAAGAAAGCAAGACCTATCTTGCTCGACACTTTTTGAAGTTGGCAAACTAAGATCGATAACAAACAGATGTCAACTCTGTTAAGCTCGACACTTTGTGAAGGTAACAGGTATTGCTGTAGTCGTAGCACTGCCTTCATGTGAATTTCGTTAGTTTTTAAATTTGGTTTTTTTTTTTGCGTTTGCATAAGTCGCCTAATAATCAAAGGTATAATTCATTATTTATGTGTTGACTGAAAGAGACAAAAAAGATACAACACACACATAAACCAAAAATCTTTCAGATCTTTGTTCACAATTCCGACAATCGGCAATCCGCAATCGACAATCGGACAACAAAACACAAAGACCAATGACTGTTTAAAAATTTAAATTCGAAAAATTCACAACAAAAACGATATAATAAAAATGATTGACAATTTAATTTGCCAAGAAGAAATCTGTTTTTGGCAGAGGGATTTATGAGATATATACACAAAAAACATAATAATATAACTATATACATTTTGTTTTTTCTTTCTTTCTTTTTTTTTGTTTATTGAAAATATGCAAATCTGTACACATGTTAACAGTCATCAGCCCACACGATGTGAGTGAGGAATTTAACAAACAAAAAAACGAGAGAAGAAAAAAATTGGAAAAAATCAAAAAACTAAAAATCTCCGTTCCGCATACAAGTGGATTCTAGAGAGAGATTTTTCCCCTCACAAGAAAACCAAAGGAAAAGAAAAGAAACGAAACGAAAGGAGACTGGTAGAAAAGGTAATGGCTGTTAGGCTGCAGCTTGGCTGAAAATTTCAGAGATGCACGTATGCAGATTGGCCAACTGTATCCAAACTCCCCATACTACCTACCTACCTACCACCACACCAAAGTCAATCCATAAAAAAACTCCATTTGGAGCTTTTTTTCGGGATCAAATTGAGGGTCGGGTTTTCCCGTTTCTTCTCTCCACTCTAAACTTTTTTCCTTCGCCTGGTTTTTTGGGGGGGACTTGGGATTGTCTCTTGAAATCTCTTGTTGGCTTAAAAGTAAAAATAATTAACTAATTAAAATTGTGAACTCGGCTTGTTCAGCAGGACCAAACCGACAAAAACCAAACCAACAAGGGGAGAGAAGGGACACATTAGGGCTTAAATAAGCCAAAAGTAAATGCAGATGGAGTAGCAAGCAGCAGTCTGTGTGGAGTCAACAAGGGGCGATATGCAAAGCTATCAACAGTGCATCTTCCGTGCCAAGTCTCTTATGTCTGTTGGTTTGTCTCTGGGTAGATACCCTACACAAATCCCCTTTCCATGGGGTATAATGAGACAAACGTTTTTGTCTCTAGCTTATGGAGTGGGATTTCAACTAACCCAGCCTTCCTACTAATCCAGGAGATGTCGAGTTGAAGGTCCTTTCACTGAAAGGATATTCCAACTGATTCTCAATAGAGAGTATCTGGTAGTCTTCACCCTGCCGAATATGTAAGGAAATTCCCAGTTTTGTTTTGCTTTTGAGGTTGGTCCTTCTGGTGGTGCTGCTGCTGCTGTTGCTTCTTGTAAGCTGTTGATATGCTCATTTAGAATCGCACGTTTTTTCACCAGAAGTTGTTAAGAAGAAGAGGCAAAAGTCTCTCTGCATTGATTGCCTTTCGCATGCAGATGAGGCGACCCAACGCGAAAAAAGTCTTGACCTCAAAGTTATGTAAAAGAAAGAAAGAGGGCAGAAGGGGGTAGCAAGAGAAGTTTTGGCAGCTCATCTTCTTTGCCTTTGACTTCCACTTTTGGCCCATCAATCAATACACTTTCAGTTTTTTTTGCTTTTCGTCTTCTTTACTCTATTGGTTTTGGTTTTGTTGTTTTTAGCTCGTAAAGTGCTAGGCGGGCTTATGAAACATTTTTGCCGCATATTGATTTTTAGCCGACATTGAAGTCTCATCATCATAGGTTGTTCTTGGTCTTGCTTAATGGCCAGCAAGACGAGTTAATTGTTTGCAGACACTCCACACACAAACACACACCCCTTAGCACTCCACTCCTTAGATTGGCAGCAGCAGCTCCAAACAGTTTAAAGTCCAAAAAGGCATCATTAAAGGTAGTAACAGCTCTGTGAAGTAACCAACTTAGTTCCACTGCCTTGAAGGCTGAGCTCTGAGGTAACTTGTAGACGTTATTATAGACTCCCACCCCCAATGATAGACAGGACCAAGGATAACCGCAAAAGAATCATTTTTCGCTTTGGTAGTTCATCATCCTTGGTCACTTCAAGTCGCTGTGCCACATTTGCTCATCGATAGTGATTCATATCTTTCATCATGAAGGTCCAAAGAGAGAGAATCCTCTTTGCCCGTCTCATCTTACTCGGTTGCCAGCCAAAATGGGTGGAAATTCTTGTCTTTAAGCGAAATATTTATATATATATTCTTTTTTTGCATCCGCATTCGCATGGTTGCTTCCTTTTCGGCTAAGGCTGGACTCGAGTTGCCTGTCTTTCACCTCTCAACGATGGTCGGTTGGCTGGTCGGTTAGTCGGCTGGTCAGTCTGTCTTTCTTCTTGCTGCTGCTGCTGCTGTTGTTGTCGGCGGCTATGCAAATGCAGTAGCCAATGCCCTCGGGTTGTTGTGATGTGCGAGCGAGTGAGGAGTGCGCTTCGGCATGGGCGTGTGTTTGTGTGTGAGCGTGGTGTGTGTGTGTGTGTGTGAGCATTAATTGCACGTTTTAAAGGCTGCCCACAGAAGCGGTATTTACTAAATATGGCCACAGCAGCAGCGTCAACGGCAACAGCAGAAAAATGCAGCGCAGCCGCGAGTGCCAGCGCGTGTCTGGCCTGTTGTCGCCCCCGACGCCGCCGTCGACGCCGATGCAAGAGCCCAAATTGACGAGCTGCAGCTTTCCTCCTCAATCCTTTTTCTGACCAACTTCCTCTTGTGGGATCAGTTAAGCCTTTATTGATGTATCGATTGTGATCAGAGAGTGATCGGAGATCTGTTTTTGGCTTGTGGCAATGTAGTTCTTTCCTCTCCTTTGGTTAGTGTAAGCGATTATCAAAAATTATGTTGTCGCTTGACACCGAGTCGCCGCAGAGTCAACTTAATTAAAATATTAACCAAGATCTAACTCTCTCTCTCTCTCGCCGAAGAGAGGGAGCTGTCCCTTTACTATGATATGCTATGAAAATTGTATTTCTCCCTCCCCCTCTTCTTCTTTTTTCCATGAAACCCCACAAAATACATTTATAAAAAAAAAAGAAAGAATACTAAAAAACCGGCTTTATGAGATTTTTTTATGGCCAACCAACCAACCATTTTGTCTGTTCTTGCCTTCTTTCGGTTGATACAAATTCGCCGCTTGTCAAAGACCTAACATGAATGGTGATTTCGCCGCCATGTGGCGAAGTGAGGTGAGTTTCTCTCAATCCTCTCTCTTTCTCTCTCTCTTGGCATTTATGGAATGTGAGCGCAGAAAAATGCGTTAAAGGTGTTTATAAAATTAAAATTGTGCAAAACAAGTTGCGTCAATCTCCACGGAGAGAGAGAGAGAGTGGGAGAGAGAAAAAGAACGAGCAGAAGAGAGCTCAATTGAGAGGGCATCTCTCTCGTGTGAGTTGTGTTTAGAAAAAAGTGAATTGATGCAAGAGACAAAGAAAAATTGGTGCGCTGCATACGCAATCAGTGATAGAGGGTACGAGGCAGGTTGGTAGGTGTGTGGGGAGGAGGGGAACCTGCCACTTGCACCCTCAGTGCATAAACCAGTTCTCTCTCTTATGTTTCTCTCTTTCTCTCCCCTTGCCATCTCTCAACGTTTCGCACTATCTCCCTGTTTGATATTAGAGGAGCCACCACATAACTTTACCAAATGGGCAGATCGAGTTGCCTTCCCCCACATCCCGACATCCCGACACACACACACATACACCCCTAACCATCTGTAGTAATTGGTGGGAGCTTAGGCCAAAATAAGATTTACCTAGATTAAGCCAAACAATGCGAAATTACAACTCCAACAACGACTCTAACAACACACAGCAACAACAGCAATAACAACAACCAACTAATTTCTATGGCCAATTCCGAAAATTTTGTACAAGCTGCTGCCAATCTTGAAGCTGAAGCTTAGCGGGGGAGACTAGTTCCCACGTTGCCCTCCCCAAGCCCCATTCATCCTCGCAGCTAGCTATGGCTGTAATTGCCTATAATTTAGTGTGTAACTGCTACAACAACAACAACGCAACAGCAACAAGAGCAGTAACAACAGCAATAACAACACGCGGCACAAATTATGTTGTCCCAATCCGAAAGAAAGGAAAAAGAAGAACGAAATAGTCGAGCGGGACAGGGAAGAGGGCAACAGCAGGAATGGAGCAAACAGCAGCCGCACCACCAGCCCCACCAATAGAGGGGGCGGTGCTGAGTTTTGTCTATTTTATACTTTTGTTTTACGTAATTTGCATAATGAGATTTTAATTTTTGTCCGAATATTAAAGAAACTCCTTCTC
Source organism: Drosophila tropicalis (assembly GCF_018151085.1). Classification (NCBI taxonomy): domain Eukaryota; kingdom Metazoa; phylum Arthropoda; class Insecta; order Diptera; family Drosophilidae; genus Drosophila; species Drosophila tropicalis. Next base: position 395,220 of record NW_027172877.1, read on the forward strand.
GCAGCCAGTTCGTTGCCTAAGTCTTTTGTTTTGTCCACTCCTTGGCTAGGTAGGTAGCTACATATGCATGTACGTATGCTCCCTCTCTCTCACTCGCACAAGGGCTCTGTTTCTGACTGAGTTTTATGTTCGTGGCCCGAATTAAAGTGTAATTTGGTCAGCCATTAGATGGGACTGTTGGCGGCATTTTGATCGCCTCTAATTAAATATAGCATTTCCGCTTTTTGAGGTCGAAAATAATATAGAAAGACAGTAGAAGATGGCGAAGAACAAAATAGAAGGAGATGATGATGAAGCAGCCGGCATCATCCGCTAGGTGTGGCCTAGAATGGCCAAAGAAATTGATATCTAAAGAGAGCAACAACATCAACTGCGTCCGCTACTTTTGCTTCTTTTTATACAGTTTTGTTCTTATAAAAAAAAAAAAAAGTTGTATCTCTATTATATACTTTTCCCTCTTCTCAATTGCAGTAGTTTTTAATTGTTATTTTTAAGAATATAAGCAAATATATTTTTAGTTAATTTTGGCACCATAAACCTAAATCATTCCTCAACAAATTGCTTTCCACTCGTTTAAATTTATTCGCTACTAAAAATAATTGTGGCCAGTTTTATGAGCAACACACAAGTTGCAATAAGTCTACAAGTACTTTCCCCCTTAATCAATATGGCTAATCTAATTGCAAGTTTTATTCCATATACCATAAAGCATTCAGTTTGCGTAACGTCAGGCCGTAAAATCTATTAAAAGTCTTTTTTCAATGATGTTACAAATAAAAGTTCAAAAGTTTATGTATTTAATGTAAAATTTGAAACAGAAATACAGAAATTGCAAATGGAAAGATCAGTGCATACTTTAAAAACTCGGTATGTACTTACTTAGAAATTAGAATTACTTAGAAATAGAAAATCAAATAGAAATTTCTGTCTGCGGAAGATTGTTCTTCTTAAGAACTTTATATGGAACTCTTAATTTAAATGAAACTTTAATCAAATTAAAATGATGGAGACAACCCAAATCCCATCTTCTTCATACTATATCTTTTAACCAATGCTTGTGAGAACAGAGGCTCTTCTATGAGTGTGACAGAATCGTAACTTCTCCACTATTATTTTTAATTGACTCCCTTACTAGGGACTCCCTAGTGCTGTCTTTCCTCATTGAATCTCTGCCCTGATGCACTTCATTCAAGTTTTAGCTAAAGAATTTGTCATATTTTTTGCTTTCAGTACTGACTCCCGTTGAAATATTTTCAGCTTTGTCTCTGGTTTCTTTTTATTATGTATACCTTTTTTTTTTTATTGTTTTTGTGTGTGTTTTTTTGTTTTTGTTGTTGTTGTATGAAATTCAGAAAATTTTTGTTTGGGGCTTGGGTTTTGGGATCTCTCTTTTATTGTTGTCTGTCTTCACAGACGACCACAGACATTGGCTTGGATTCGAATTTAGTTTATTTTTTTGTATTTTTTGTTTTTGCTGCCGCTTTTTATGATTATTGAAGGGTCCGGTCATACCTCACACCCCCTCTAACCAACCATCATCATCATCATCATTGGCCTCAGCATCACCATCGATTGCTGTCTCTTTCTGAAAACTTTAGATGGCTAACTGGGTGGAAGTTTTGGCCAGATTGTGTGTGAGTCTGAGTCTCAATTCGTATTATATGCTGTATTTTTTGCGTGTTTCCAATTATGCGTTTTGTATTATGTTTTTTTGTGGTTTCTGCTTTGCTTTTCTTCTTTTCTGATTGTAATTAAGGAAACGTGACTTTTTTACTTTGAGATACCTCAAAAAAAAAAAAAAAAAAAAGAAACACATAAAAAGCAAAATGATTTCGTTTGGAATGATTATATCGGGGACTAACTCACGTTTGAAGATTTTGTTCAAAAATGAGATTCGATTTGCGGAAATTATCTGAAAAATAATCTATCCGAAAAAGCTTAGATGGCTCTACCCATACATACATATATCTCTTACGATTATTATAAAGTTAAAACTCGTGTTTCATCAAAGAAGTTTCTTCTTATAAGATCAAAGAGGTCACCAAATCTCTCAACTTGGGCGAGAGTGAATGTGAGTGTCAGTGGAGGAGAAACAAAAAATGGATGATAGACAAACGACTGAGAGATCCAACAACAACAACATCAACCAACAACAACAGCGAACAAAATGCCTTCGTTAAGCTAGAAACGGTTTTAGGCCTCGTCAGACTTTTTTTTCTTCGGTTTTTGTTTTTTGGGTATCTATTTTGCTTTTGTGTAAGCGAGGAAAAATGTTATAAAAATGTAATTACCCGATGATGAATGGATTAACTACAAAAAAAAAAAAAGAAAAAGAAACCTTAAAAAACACAACTACGAGAAAGCTGCATAGCTTTGGGGTGCGGATAAAAGAGAAGTTTGGGAGGGGATGTTTGGTAAAGTAAAGAAACAACGGGAACCGTTTAGACTTTTTGACTGCCCAAATAAGTTAACAAGAAAATCATAATTAAAAAAGGAAGTGGCGAATACAAGATACCCTTGCGATATATGGTAACTCTTCTATATAGGTATCTCATCTTAGTGCAGATAATCATTGAACGAATTTGAAAGCGGATCAACCTATGCCACCTTTTCATAGTCAAATCATCCAAAACACCATCGGTAATCGATTGGAGCAATATCGTTATCCATGTTCGATAGTTTTTGGATTTTTGGAATATTTATCATAAAGGTTGAGGTTGGTGTAAGTTTAGCTCCTTAAGAATCATGGGAAATATGTCTCCTTTATACAATCTAAAGCTTCACTATATACAATTACGTCCCATCCTTAAGCTCTCTCGTATTCGCTCTCATGTATGTAAGTAGATACTAACCCTCTTAGTTTAATTTCAAGATTAACTTAACGTACAGCTTTTCGAACAGAAATAATCACGTAATACTTATTTTTTCAACTGTCTAGTATACCCCAACCGATAGAGGGTATAAACTCGTTTCCCTACGGATGTCGATTTGCTGTCTGTCTAGGTCTGATCTGTCTGAGGTAATTGATGCATGAGATTAGTTTTTCGGGTGTTTGCATGTACGTGGAAAATCCATAAGTGACGCGAATGACCCCTTCTATCTCTCTTTCTTTCTTTCTCTATACACGAAGAAAAAAAAAAAACGAAGTAAACTATTTGGGTCAACCAGCAACATGTCCAGAACCCCAGACCCAGAGGGGGAAACTAATTGTATGTAAGTGTATGTATGTACAGAAAATTGTGACTCACCTTGAGTATACACCTGCCGATGGGTTCATTTTCCGCGATGGTTACATTATAGAAGCTCTGATCGAAAATCGGCTCATTATCGTTAACATCGTGTATGGTCACCAGGACGGTGGCTGACGACGACAATGCCGGTTGTCCTCCATCGCGAGCAATCACTGTTAATTGTGGCACTGGCTCCGTTTCACAATCGATGTGCGATCGTGTGGTAATCAGTCCTGTCTGCGAATCAATCTGAAACCACTGGGCATGTGTCTCTGGTGTCTCGGCTAGAAAATAGGTGACAACCGAATTGTTACCCTCATCACGATCATGGGCGACAACCTGAAGCACTGAAGTGCCAGGATCGGCAACCTCCATTACATTGGCATGGTACACCGAATGCTCGAACTCGGGAGCATTATCATTTATGTCGGTCACCCGCAGGAAAATCGATTTGGTGGCATGCAAAGGTGGTGTGCCCTTGTCGGTGGCTACCACGCTTAGGGTATAATTCGAAATGGTCTCACGATCCAATGGCAAATTCACTATGACCAGATAAATACTATTATCGCGAGTTGTCAAGGCAAAGTGTCCTGCGCCACCGTTCAGCGACACATTCACATTGGCATATTCCGTCTTGGAGTCGGGATCGTGCACAGATATGCGGGCGACAAATTCACCTGGCTGAGCGGATTCTGAAATTTTGGCCGATGCATCATCACTAAGGAATATCACATTGATTGTCGGTTGATTGTCATTAACATCGGTTACTCGAATCGAAACGAAGGCTGTGGTCTCTAGCGGCTGTTCACCATGATCCTTGGCCACCACCACCAATTCGTGCAGTTCTTTTGTCTCAAAATCCAATGGTTTATTTATGAAGATGGCTCCCGTCTTTGAATCAATGCGGAACATTTGCTCCTTATCACTCTGACGCCGATTTATCGCATATTCCACTAGACCATTCTCATCGGCATCCGTATCGGAGGCATAGACCTGCAGGACACTAGTGCCCACAGTGGAGTTCTCCGGCACTGTGGCAAAGTATCGACTCTGATTGAATATTGGTTGATTGTCATTGACATCTTGTATTGTAATGTTGACAGTCATCAGGCCTCTCAGAGGTGGGGTGCCTCCGTCTAAGGCCTCGATCAGCAGGCTATAGGCAGGGGTAGTCTCCCGATCTAGAAAACCACTGATCTGAAGATCCAAGTACAATACACCGTCTCTTTCCCTATGCGAGGACAGGCGAAAGGCATCGTTTACATTGCCCGATACAATGTTATAGCGCTGGGTGTTATACGGTTCCAGATCCAAATCCCTGGCCGGTAATAAAGTACGTTTCACCTCCCGTGGCGTGTTCTCTGGGAACTCTATGTACATGGAGGACTGTGGAAATGTGGGTGCATTATCGTTCTCATCCTTGACTGTGACAACTACTCGCACATTAAGACCACTTAGTGGTATGGCCACTAGGCTATACGATGATCGGGTCTCTCTATCCAGTTTGACTTTGGTGCGAATTTCACCTGTCGTTCGATCGATAGCTAAATCTGTCTCCACACCTGCTTCGGCAACTATAATATAGGGTGGCCCACTATCAATGCCATCAAAATCACCAATAAAACCAATTTGATGATCCACTGCAACGCCCTCGAACACCTCCAAGCGACGTTCCCGCTCCTTGTCCTGCGAGGACGATGCTAATGCGGTTGTTGTCGCAGCCAAAAGTAGCAAGAATAGTTGCAAGCTCAGACCCATCATATCCCGGTGTCTACTCCGGCATCTGTGGAACATTGTGTAATCTTTAGTCGTTAGTTTCGGTTTACAGCTACTTTTCCTTCGACTTCTTGTCGATGTCATCATCGTAGTCATCATCATTTCTGTCGGCGGTTTTCCGTCGCAGTGTCTATGGTTGTTCTCGTTGTTGTTTCGTTGTTGACCCAACAACATGGCGGTACTCAATGTATCGCCAACTGAGATGACTTAGAAGAACACGAGTCTTGGCACCCCTCCATGACCATCATCTGCAAACGAAACAGAGTTTAAAGAACAATTAGTCAAACGAAACTAAGCATAAAAGTCTTCTTGGTTGCAATTCGCAACTAGTTTAATTGAAATTCTATATAGCTTAAGCTTAAGTAGTTTCAGAAATTCCTTTATGAAATATCTATGGCGATAATTTATGCCTTAATATTCGGAATTTTTCTTTCACGCATGATTCATATTTAATGTAAGAACACCCAGAAATAATTAATAATCTACACCATTCTAGTTTTCTTTCGTTCCAGCCCTCTTCGTCTTCTAAGCACATTGACAAATGCCTCTAATAGACTGATAACTGCCCCAAAAGCTCTTAGCTCGTAGGTGCTGTGTGGTTAGAAGTTTACACATCATTGTGAAGGCATTTCCTTCAAGAGCCACTTTGAATTTCTAATACTTGGCCGGTCGGCCAGATAGACAGAAGCACACACACTGGCCAAGTCAGAAGAAGGCCAAGAAAAAACGCAGATGGAACGAAACTACCTGCGTATGAACAAAAAGGTTCAAAGGCCAAAAAAGGGTCTCCGTCTCCATCTCCATCTCCGTGGGTCCGTGCACCATCGCGCGGTGCTATGCTGTGAATTGAGAATGCGGAGAGAGAAATCGAGAAATCGAAAAAACTCACAGACACATACATATATACAAATTTCTTGTTAGTTGAAGTTGCCATTGTCGATGGTTTTCGGTTCGTGGTCAACAATTTAGTTAACAAGACCATGACTAACACTTTTTTCTCTTATTTTGAGTGGTCGAAAATAACATTTCGTTTCTGCAATTTGAAAGATTTTTCTCGCGCGATAAGCAAAAAAAAAAAAGAACACTAAAATTGGGGGAAAAATGTATACCAAAAAATTTGAGTAGGGAAAATGAGAATTATGAAGTTTTATGTCGTTGATGTTGTTGTTGTTGTTGTTGTTTCTCGTGATAGAGAGATAAAGATCTCACAATAATGAAAACTGCGAGTTCATTTCTAGCAATTAAAAGTGACTTAATGAAACTTCTAACTTGAGATGCGAATAGGAATGGGGATCGGGATGGAGATGGGGATGGGGATGGGGGGGGCCATGGCAAATAACTTTGATTAGTTGAACAAATTGTTAGAATGATTGACATAAATGCCTGGGACATAAATATATATCACAAAACTGGCCGCTCTCTAATAACTTTATAATGATCATGTCCCTTCCTGGAAATGTAATTTAATAAACTGCAACCGCAAGATGAAGAAATGAAACGTTAGACGACTGAGATCTGACTTGGACATGGACACGGACACGGACACGGGACTTGAACTTGACTCATACGCAAATTACCCCAAGAAGAAGCAGGAATTGGGAGTTCTATGTATCTGAATGGGGTTCGGGTGAGTTGCAATGTGCCTGTTGCGGAAATGTCAGTTTGATTTGCACTTGTCATAAGTTTAGATGAACTGCTAATACCCAAACACATTAGAAAGCAGCAACAACAGCAGCAGAAACTCTAGAAATGGAGTAGGAGACGAAGCAAGAGTTAGGGATGGGAGTGAGGATGGAGATGGAAACGGAGAATGAACTGGCATTTAGACATGTTTGCAAAGTTGGACAGTTGCACTGAAGTTGGCCTTGCGTGTGGCTAAATTGTGATGGAATATGGAAGTCATAGGGGAATACATTGTGTGTGTGTGTCCCCTCTCTCTCTCTCTGTCTCTCTCTTTCTTTTCGTTTTTTATGTGCACTCTGCCGGCATCTAATATCAAATGACAAAGTTGTAATTATATTGTGTACGGTCGCAACTCCAACTGAGTGTGTCTCCCCCCCTCCCAGACCCATCCCGAGTAAATGCCCACTAAAAAACAATCCCAGGCTAGTAAAAAATTATGCTTTTTCCGTAAAGATTTTTTTGTTTCAGTTTTTCTATTTTTTTACGACCTCAAAAGCTCATAAAAAACAAAACCAAAACACACAAAAACTCGCACAAAACCGAGCGGCGCCAATAAAAGCCCAGTTAATAGCAAATAAAGCCAACCAATACACGTAAAGGAAGCTATACACAGATATACATACATATGTACATTCATACAAAGATACATATATCTATATGCATATAAACAAAAACATTTCCCAAATCATATGTACGACTGTTGCCAGAGGAAGTTGAACTTTACAGCGCAACTAATTGGGAAAACTCCAAGAGTTGGGACAAGAACAAAATCCGGCAAATTTAACGAGGAACAGTGGCAGTGCATCTGCAATTAGTTGTACCCACGCAGTCGGTGCAATTTTATTTGTCCTATAAAAACGTTTAGCCAACAATATGTATGTACATAGATACATACATACATAAGTATATCTGTAGGTAATGACAATTATGCAATTTAATTGGAGTTTCCCAGCCACAGAATAGTTTTAGATTTAACTTTAGTAGAATAATAAAAATAATTAAGAAATGAAAGAAGGAAGCCCTCAAACCTTAACTTTCGTATACAATGCACCAACGAAATGTTCTTTTCTGTGGCGAACAGAGCAATCAAGGTTGATAGAAATAACTTGGCTAATCCAATTCGATTGTTAAGACCAACAAGTATTAGCTTGTCGAAGTTGACCATGATGGTTACTCGATAATTGGGAGAATAAAAATCCACGTATACTAATTAAGTGTATGGTCAAGTCTAAATATATTTCAGACTCCATAAGACTCCGATATCTGGGTGCTTCTATAGACATACGTATATTGATCAGTTTCGTTGACAATGCTGAGAATTTAAATAAATTTATGAGGTCAAAAGTGCTTTCTTTTGCTTTTTGCATTAATACACCAATCCAAGACCATTTTGGCTGCTATTTAGTCTATGAAGTCCATCTAAATTGTATCCAATTTGTATAATGTTCTCATCCTTTCATTGTTCAAGAAAAATACCACTCTAGATCAATTTTCTAAAAAAAAAATCATTATAAGAATAAACATTTATTGGACTAGTGATTTTCGATAATTTCATTAAGGGACTATATCTTATAAGTACATCCCAAAAAGTGGATCAAAAAAGAATTTCAGACAGCAATTTCTTTAAAATCGATGGTTCTTTAATTCTGATTTTATGGGATTTTAAAATTTTAAAAGTTGTAAGTCGAGTAAAACTAAGATAAACTGTAAATTTTTAATTAAGTCTCAGATTTTGAGGCGTTATTCGGCACTAACTGATTACAGTTTGTTACGTTTCTTAGACGATGGATAAAAGTGAACTGAGTTACCTGTCAAAAGAAACAGTTTTGATTGAAATTGAACTACAATATTTTACTTTCCATTGCATCTGAATAATGTTTTAAAAAACTGCCAAAATATATTCCCACATCTTCTTTTACTATCACATCCAAAGACACAAGCTAATGCCATAATTGTATGTGTTACGGGACTAATTATTCCGGGTGAAGTTTCTGGGCCGATCTTTGACAGAAATTCGAAATTCACACCGAGAGTTTTGTTTTGCTTCGACACCTGTAAGCAAAGAGTTACACAAACAATTGCAAAAGGTATATGAACTTTGACATTGGCGTTACCTCAACCCCCTAATTTTTATGGTTTCCAAGAGATTTTGGGTCATCAAAATTGCACATAGCTTTAAAAATAAACTTCAATAGTAATAGTTTTTATTGCAAAGGCGGTCGAAGTGGGGTCAGAAACTCTTTCTTCTGTCTGATACATACATTTTGGCGAATTTAATATGCCATTTCACCCAGTGGGTGCATGGCAGAAAAGACGCGCTTAACTCTAACTAGGTCAAGCAACTAATTATGCAGTTGGAATTACTTACAATTACCATTGACTAGGTAAACAACTGCCTTATACTGATTAAAACTATAAAACTGATTTTGGCCAACAATATTAATTGATTAGAGTAACTAACTCAAACTTGATGATATTTAAGCCAATGCTGCCAAACATGATGAATTGCTAAGAAGGAAACAAGAGGCCATAACCAATTAAGTCTTTGTTGGGCAAAAATACAGCTTCAAACATTTCTAAAAGTGATTTCTCCACATTTATAACTGAAAAAGCTTTATAATGAAGCGTTAAAATGTCATCGATATATCGGTATAAACCGAAATACTGAAAGGTGTCTGAACAAAGGGAGAAGCCAAGAGAAAAATACGTTATCTTATGGCAAATTGATTTGGCATTCACCCAACCAAATTAGCCCGGAAGTTCCATTCTTTCTCCTTCTTTTACTTATTCAAAAATCGACTGAACTTCTGTTAATTTCATTTACATGCACATTAAACCATGTAAACAAAAAACAAAATGAAAACAACAAAAACTGATTAACAAAAGAAGAAAATCAACTTGTGGTGGCCATTCAGTCTGTCAGTTAGCCTCTCTGTCCGTGATTTAAGCTTAAATTATGCAAAAAAAAAAATGTACACACACATAAAGCGAAAAAAGATAATTAAAAATTAAAATTGTTGTCTCAAAAGGCAGCAGCTAAGTAGGTGGTAAGTAGACGCTTTAGAGCGTGTTTAATTAAATGTTGAGTAATTTATGAAAACCAGACGAGAGACCTGACCAGTTAATAAGTTATTTCTAATGGCTTTCTAATTGCTCAGACAAGCCACAAGCCACATATGTACATACATATATGAGTTTAATTGTTTGCATATTAATCACACCATTCGCACACCGTACCAGAGACTCATCTAAATGCTAATCCCCCATCTTTGAGCCAGAAAGCGTGAAGTGCAAAAAATGCAAGTGAGAAAATACTTATATCTCCTATGAAGTAGCTTCACGCCTCAGTGAAGAAACATGCGATTTCATTTTCATTTCCAACGTCTTCAATTTCACTTTCAAAAATAGAAAATAAAACTCTTTTTGGTGACCCCGACGACTGACCAATTCTAAAATTTGTAACTACTACAAATTGAATTTCCAATTACTTGACCTCGTCCGCCGCTCGCTCAAAGATTTTCTAAGCAGTTAAATATTAATAGTCTTTATAGATTTGTCGATGTCTCTTTTAATTGCCAACCAACCAATGTCTTGCCTTATTCAAAGTGGCTAATTAGTGAATACTTGTTGTATTCCATCATATCTTATCTCTACGTGAGGAGAAACAACATCCTTTCAGCAGAAGACCAGCAATGGGAAGGTGTTGAAGGAAAAGGAGGAAAATCCACTAAATACGCTCACGTTAGACATTGACAAAGGCCAAAACCAGCTTTCAACAGCAACTTGATTATAGAGACCAGCTACCACTCCTCCTGCTGTGGGTTGAACTGAACTTTTTTCATAATTATGACAATTTTGTTGTTGTTGAGTTTTTAGTGACTCTTCTTCTGCCGGAAACCCATTGAAACAATCATCAACATTGTACGAATAGAGTTGTCTCTTTCCGTGTGTGTGAGTTGGGTTTGACTTTTTTTGTTTTCGAGTAGCCAAATATCATTTAGCAATAATTGGCATGGCTCTTTGTCTCTTTATAGCCCAGCCATTAAGATGCAAACTCACCTAATGCTAATCTCTTTGTCTAATTCTATCCCATTCGTGTTTAGTTCGTTAACCCACACAAAGACATCATGGAAATAATAAAAATCAAATACCATAGATTTCTCAATCAAAAATAAAATGTGTAATGTTTCGTTCGATCTGTTTAACGAAACTGCCCTCATTCCATCAGGAATGTTATTTCTTGGAGACAATCAAATTATGTAGACTGAGTGTTTATGGGTTCCCCCCACTTAAAAAAAGAACGAAACCTGTCAACTAAGAAGAACTCTATCCCAACTTTATAACGACTAGTTAATAGTCTATCCATCTATCGATAAAATAGTTTTCATGGCATAACTTTCGCCATGGTAAACAATTATTGGCCGCCAACGTGGGGCCCTATTGAAATAAATTAGTTTACCTTTGCCAAGCAGTTTAAATAGTAAATATACCCCCAATAAAGTAATACTCTTTAACATTAAGAATAAAAGTCACTTCGCTCAAAATTTAGTGGCTTCCAATCACCGAAAACTTCGCGTGCAATATACATACAACGCCGGGAGGAGGGAGGGGGGGGATTGGGCCTCATAAAAAACCAATCCATGAACCAAATCAAATCAAGAGATAACACCCTCAATCTGGCTCGCTCCTCAAATTAACATTGTTTATTGTATTTTATTTGTGTTTTTATGGCATAGAATAAATATTTATGCATAGTTAACCGACAACGCAACTCCACGGCGGAGACGGAGTTCTCCAATGAAGACACAACGCCACAAAAAGCGATGAACATATTGCAAACTTAATCACAGGCTAGCCACACATACATCGTTTGGAATGAATGTCCGACCGAGAAGTCAGAGTGCCAACTTGTATGAGCCTCAACAAAGAAATTAGCGCAGTGAGCGAGGATTATGGGAGGGAGAAGGGGCCTGGCTAGTAGTCTGAGGCAGAGTCAGAGGCAGGTGCGTGTGCTCGACGGGCCCCACGTCTAATGTAATTTTCTTCGCGTAGAAGACTTGAGTCGACCGATCACTCGAGTGTGTAAATGTGTGTGTGTGTGTGTGGATGTGTGAATGTGGATGTGTGTGGTCCACCTGATGGCCTTCATTTCTTTGGCAGTTGCGGCGAAAATAGATTAAAGCTTAATTTTTGTTTGTATAGCAATTAGATGAGCGAGCGAGAGGAGGACAGGGAAGGGAAGGCAATTTAAAGCGCATTATTGTGCGTTTTGCAACAGAATTGTGACGCCTGCCGATGCATACATCAGAGCACCGCACGATCACCCACCCGCACCTACTCTCCCCCGTATACTTAAACCTATTCCGACCTCTCTTTCTGTCTGAGATCTGAACACCTGCCGCCTGAAGATAAAAAGGTTTGCCGTTAGGTTGATAAAACAAATATGCAGTCAAACTAAAAGAAAAACGGAAAGCAGAGAGAGAGAGAGAGACACAGTGAGAGAGAACAGCAAGAAAATGGGGGAAAATGAAAATTATACATTTATATATATATTTCTATTTCTCCTCTGTTCGCTTTACGCCTTTGATCTCTTTTTTTTTTTTTTTGTGTAGGTCTTTTTCCATTTTCTTTTCCCAAGATGGAAGGAAGTGTAAATTAAGGGCCATAAAAACTTACTCGCTTTTTATTCCGTTTCATGTTTTTGTTTTCCCCCAGTCATTTTCATTTAGTGCCTTTTTGACTTTTAGCAACACACGAAAATTGAATTCCTCAGACCGACAAAATGTTCATCATTATGTTATAAAGGGAAATTTAATTGAAAATAGTTGAACATTAAAACTCCCAAGCCTATGTTTTCCTTCTGTCATTTCCTCACAAGAAAACAAAACAAAGGCAACACAATAACAATTAAAATACAACAAACAAAAAACATTTTATAAAAGTTAACCGACAATTAAACTACCCTTTTCCATTTGTCAAAACATTTACGTAAGGCTAATGTTTTTTTTTACTATTTAACTTTTGAAAATGCATCGAAATAAATATTTTCCTATATGTAATAACAATTTTATGATGTTATATTCCAATCACATCAAAATCTTTGACAGCAATTCTCTACAAAAACTAGAAATAAGTGATATGGAAACAACTTTTTGAAGGAATTTGTTTCCCTTTATCAAAACTGATATGTTCAAAGTTCAAGTCTGGATTTTGTCGTTAGTCTGGGGCCATTTCCCCTTCTGACGATCTTTTAGACATCTTTTAAAAGTTCATATTTTTGGCCGTATTTGTCACTTCTTAAAGTTTTCTTCGTGTTTGACCTTAAACGCATTAGATTTGTTTCACTTATTTGGCAAATTGATCTACTGTCTAAGGAAGAAACAGATATCTAGACTGTTAACTAATTCTGATACTCTGATCTAAGCCACTTGACATTTTGTCAACCTTTTTTGACAAATTGCATGGATTTTTCATTTAAAATGTAAAGCCACACATCGATGGATCTTGCAGGTGAGATAAATATTGTTGTCAATGTGCCATATATATACCCTTAAAAAACACACACTTTCCGAGAAATCGGTTCTGGTTATTCTTTGCACGTTTTGCCCTTTATCGATGCGTTTGCATTTCCCTGCCCCCTTCCCTAAGAGTGTGAGCCATTTGAGAAAGATCTATGGTAGAACAGGTAGAAATCCAATCAAACACCAAGCAATATTTATTTTTCCAAAACTCGAACAGCAGCCTATGGAATAGGCGAATAAGAAGACGAAGAAGAAAAAGACGACGAGGAAAACGACCAAATGAAAGCAAATGAATTGAAATGAAATGTAGGTAGGTGTAGGTTGGTAGGTAGGTAGGTAGATAGGTCGATAGGTAGGAGACCAGAGTTAGATGGTTAAAAGAAGTGTTTTCTTCTCTCTCTGTTTCTCTTCCTCTGCCTCTCTCCTCTCTCCATCTCTAGCATTCTCCTTCTGTCTGTGATTTTTCGATTACCAATTTGACTATTTCAAGTTGTTTTCATTTCGGTGGCTACCACAAAAAACAACACCAAAAGACTGAGCAACAGAGAGAGATAGATGGATGAAGGGGGAAAAAACGCATCTAATTAGTTTTCCATTAGTTTTCTTTTTGGTTTCTCCCCGCCCTTGGTATTGAAAGCTTTTCCACCTGAAATATTCTTCAAACTTTTGTTTTTCAGGATTTTTTCCTCTTCTTACATTTTGGGGCCTGAGTGTGTGTGTGTGTGTGTTGCTGGAGTTGTTATTTGGTTTCGGTTTTTATTTTTTCCTCTTTTTTTTTTTTTTTTTGGTGTGGCTGCCAATATTTTTCACCAAAGGCGCAAACAACAGCAACTACAGAAACAGCAGCAACACCAACAACAACAACAGCCAAACTCGCCACACGGCCAAAGCGAGCCAAAAGAGAACCCGTTTGACTTGTTGAACAATATTTCTTTTTCGCCTTTTACTCTGTTTTTTTTCTTTTTCTTTTATATATATTTGTTGATGTTGTTGTTGCTGTTAGTTAACCAAGAAACACTTGGAAATTCTTGAACAATTTTCTCACAATTGATAAATGTATTTGGTTCCACGCAGTATGGAATATAAAGGTAATCCTTACATTTTGTTAAATGCGGCAACACATCGATCAATTTCGCGAAACACTTGGCTAATTCGTTTTAGAAGTAATCGAGACAAAAATAAAAAAAAAGTGACCGATTTTCGACGGTAAACGATCTCTCGAGGAAAAGACACAATTTTGATATATTTTGTATTTGTTGGATTGTTGAATTTACCCCTTTGGTAATTTTCTTCTTTGGTCTTCACTTTTCACATGACACACAATAGCACTTGTATTCAGATTTTCATTCTATTGGATTTTGATTCCTTTGATTTTTCGTTAACAGATTCCGGCGGCGTCGGCGACGCAACGAGACGAGGGCGATCTACGAACACGTTCTTCATGCGATCCGCGCTTATCGAGTACCACAATGTTTCGACGACGAAAACCCACGATAGACTGAAGTTGGCTCACTCACCTGTGGATCGCGATGGATGGATGGCTGAAGGTTGGTGGCTCTCACTGCTGGTGGTGGTGAGCAGAACTCGCTGTAATGAAGATGGCGAGTTTGGCCTAATCCACCAGAGTGGTTTGGTCACTTTATGCTCACAGAAGAGAGCACCAGCACCAGTGGCAGAGAGTGAGAGAGGCAAGAATTTTAAATACACACACAAAAGGAACGTCGTAGGCAACGACGACAGGTCCACACACAGGTCTATTGTACGAGAGCGGCAGAGAGAGAGAGAGACAGATCAAGAGAGCAGCTAACTGCACTCGCATTGTTTTTGTTTTGTGGGCAATAAAAGCATAAAAGTCAAGTCCAACAATGCACCCAACGCCTCAGACCAAAGGCTCTGGCATGTAAATTAGCCAGAGATTCGCTCTCCTTCGCTCTTTTGTTCTCTCTCTCTCGCTCGCGGTTAAGCATAAAAACCGGTTTGTCTCTCACCTGTGAGTTGTTTTTTTCGTTGCTGTTGTTGTTGTTGGTGTTTAGAGTGCATTGAAGTGCCTGGTGAAGTGCGCTTTGGCGTTGAGTGTTTGGTATGCTACCTTCCTCTCTCTCTCTCTCTATGTTGCCCCTTCTACACACCACCCCCTGGGACAACTCTTCATCTTGCCCCGCGTTCTCCACGTTTCTCCACTGTTTCCGTCCATTGTTATCCAGGATACCCAGCAACAATGTTGTTTGCCAAAAAAAAAAGACGCACTCTGCAAAAAAGTCAAAAAAAAACATTGCGTAAGCTCACGCTTAAAATTTGGCGCCTAAGGTGGGGGACCACCAGAGGGATGCGATCTGTGATCTATGTACATGGAGGCCAACTCTTTCTCTCTCTCTCTCTCTGTCGAGCATCTCTCTTTCTTAGTCTCCATAGAATTCTTTGGAATTCTCTCAAGCGCATGCTTAAATTCTTTGCGCAATTTGTCTGGGAAACGTACATGAAAAGTGCGTGCCTGTTTCTTGAGAATCTCCTTGCAAACACACACACACACACATACATATTTGAAAGCGTTAATATACACACACACACACTGGCAGACAATGGGGGCCCCACAAATGAGTATGATCATTTGTCCATTTTGCCGCTTGTCAAAAATCGTAAATGACGTTTGCACTTTGAAACAGCAACAACAACAACCGATCTCCTGACAGCCACTTGAAAAGTTGTAGAGCATAGGGAGGGCAATACACTACGCCTCTGTGTGTTGTGTGTGTGTGTGTGTGTTGGAGTTGTGTTACATATATATTTTTCAATGATCGCCACCCACACAGAATGAGACAGATTTACCACCCGCTGGCATTTTGCAAATCAGTTTTAATGCTAATGGACACAATTGTCCATTTCATGTGATGGATTTATGTTGCGCCCAGCGACGAATTCTGCTTTTCGGCCCCATACCAATGAGATCGTCTATGGTTGAAATCAGAATCCATCATGCTAAAGCAATGTTAATATGCAAAATTCTGGTCAAGCCATTCAATAGACTGACTAGCAGCATCATTATGATCATCATCATTTCCATTCGTTCGTTATGTGTATGATTGTTGTTGTTATTCTTGTTGTTGGTGTTGTCGTCATCATCCTTGGAATCGTCATCATCAACAACTGCAAACAACATTCGCCTGTCAGCGGCAACATCATAAATTGTTGTTTAGCCACATGTTGCTGACTTTGGCAGGCTCCAACCGCAGCGATGCTCCTCTCCATCTACTTGTCCTCCGCTCCAAGTAGTATACTAAGCTACATATCCAGGCTCAACAGTTTGCTCGGCAGGCGCGCCTAGTTTTGGCTTTTGACTTGCGTTGCTCTTGTTGTTTTTTTTACGTACCCTTTCCATTTTGGGTTCCTGTGGCTTTAACGATCAATTCGACTCCCTGATGTTGATACTGCTAACGACAGGAGCAATTCCAGCATAAACAAAACAAAAAATTACTAAATATAAAGATGAAATTAAACAGAAATTGCTTTTGAAAATGTTGTTTCGTCCACAACAATAAACAAATAAGGTGACCCCGACGCATACCATCTTTTTCAGCGAAATCACAATATGGTGACCCCGACGAGCGATTTCTATACGATTGAGTTGTTATTCACATTTGATAAGTTTGATTTTCTTTACAATATTTCCTTGGACTTTTTTGTGAAGGGTATGTCTAAACATTTCTTCAGCTCAGATGACAAATGTTGAGGCTTTAAATTTGCTGTTATTGTTGTTGCTCTTCCTGTTCGTTGATCGCTTGCGACCGATAGTAAGTTTTATTTATTTTGCGGCTCTCTCGCATGTCTCCTCTCTCATCTAATCCTTTATTATGGGTCTATGCAAATAGATTCTTAGACTGCTCTGCCAGCTGTCAGCAGACTCATCATCAAATCATAATTTCATTCCAAATACTTAAAAGATTAGAGAGCGTTCGCCCGCCCCCGCTCTCGCTTGCCGATGACGATATAAATTTCACTATTTTATTTCGGTAGCCCCATGTCTGGTCTGGGTTCAGTGTGGCTGGAATCGACCTCGTCGGTGCCGCCGCTGTCGTTCATTAATCTCTAAATTATGCGAATTTTTAATGAGGAGTTTTGCTCATTTTGTATGATTTTTCATGCGTTTCTCCACCTCCGCCTTCTGTGTGCGTCTTCAGACTCTCTTCCTTTTCATGGATAGTTGTGTGCCGAACTTGTTCTTGGCCTTCTGTTTTAGTTTTAATTGAAATACGCTTTCGTTATAAACTCAGGTTTAGAATGGGAATGCGTTTTCTTCTCTTGGGACTTCTCTGGTTTTTGCTGTTTTTGTTGTTGTTGTTGATGTTTTTGCTATGTGATAAGGTGGCGTTCCAATTACATGATTTTAGTTCTCGCTGCCACTTGGGTGGGTTCCGTTCCCAGCTGTCGTTCCGTCGCCATGAGTTGCTAATGAAGACCATCTGACCATCTTGGCCTAAGCATAAATATTTCAGCTAACAACAGAAAAATGAATTCAAATTTTGTTCCCCGAGCGCTTCTTTTGATCATCTCTTGGCGATTGCAAAAAAAAAAGTTATATAAAATATTGCCAAAGATAAAATACAAAAATGTTTCTGTCGTTCTATTAAATCGCCATAAAATACTAATTGAGTATGGGCAGAGTCGGCTCAGGGATTAATTCTAGCGGTGAATTTATGTTACACAACCCGACTCACAGCATACAAATGAAATGTTTAGTTGGTCTCTATTGAAATCGGATCGAAGGTAGCCACACAATCGTTTTGTTTACAGATTGATGGGAAATCATAAAAGAAATCTTGATCGATTCTTTGCCACCCAAAACCAACACAAGCCTCAATGTACCTAAATGCCATTGACTATAAGCTAAATTATGCATACATTTTCAAGCATTTAGCGCGAATCGTTTCTGTTTTGTCCGTTCTTGCCGGAAACTTGAGAGTTTCTAGTGTTGTGGCTCAAACGGTGGTTCAACGAACTAACACCACATTGGCAACAGCTTCGAAGCATTTAAACAGACAGTTTCTATGGGAAACTACAATCTTAATATACAAGTTGTTATATTTTGTCTGAACTAAAGTTAAATAATCAATTTGGTTTTAAAGTGCATTTTAAGAAACGCACTAAAAACGATTTCAACATGTCACAAATTGAAGATAGAGTTTTGTATATACTTTTAATACAGTTTTTGGAATAGCTGAATGAATTTCCACATATATTATCTTAACAGAATCAAATTTGTGCGGTCTAACAATTGGAACTTCAGGTATGCGAATCAC
Source organism: Drosophila tropicalis (assembly GCF_018151085.1). Classification (NCBI taxonomy): domain Eukaryota; kingdom Metazoa; phylum Arthropoda; class Insecta; order Diptera; family Drosophilidae; genus Drosophila; species Drosophila tropicalis. The sequence continues at coordinate 413,724 of NW_027172877.1, forward strand.
TAATTTGGATGAATTTAGGGTATGTTTTAGAACACCCTATCATTTGAAGCTGTTTGAAGCCATTTGACCTATACTATCGGTACCCATACATCGTTTCCGAATCCGAAAAAAATTGTTCGAATCGATGTTGAAATTTCTTCTGTTCTTATGTTTTTGAAGAAATATGTATGTATATCTATTGAATTTACTTTTGAATTGTAAGCTTTTTAGTCAATAATTACCTCAAAACTACTTATGGTTCTAATCCTAATAATCTCCGTAATCTAATAGGTATAAACAGACTGAGCTGGCTACATCGTCCTGACCGTTGATGCTGATCATATAAGCTTATCATATAAGCCTCTTCAAAGGAGAGAAAACACACTCCTTTGACCTTGATCACTTTTTTTGCCTCTTAAATTAAAGAAGGGAAATAACACTCCAACTAATCTCAAACGTTCATCAGGAAACTAATAACTTCTCATGAAAATCGATATAAATTGATCTGCACACATATGCATGTACATACATATGTGACTTGCTATTTTTGATTCATGAAAATTTAATAATACAAACTTATTTTTTGTTATTTATGTACTGTAGTCCCTTAAGACAATGTTTTTTTTTTTTATTTTGCTTTATTAATAATAGTGTGGTAAAAGGAGCATTGACTCCTAGCGGGAAGGGCCAGAGACAGGACAGGACATACATAGATGACAATTATTCGGAAATAAATATGCTATGCTGTTATTATTTAATCATCCAAAGTTAGATGCAAGTTGGCTGATGGATGCAATCCGAGCTCCTTCAACGTGGCCTGATTGTGCTCTGATTCAAGAGATTTGCGCAGAAATGCGCAGATGAGCTTATAACCACCCTCCGCCGAGGGGATGTGCTTGTGCGTTTGCTTAATGTAGAGGCGGAGGGTCTGTAGCTTGGTATCGGAGGGCCAGCGCAGCTGGACTACTTCATCTGTGCCAGACTCATTGAGTAGACGCAATTTAAGGGCCGTTAACTCTGTTGTGGCCTGGCCCAATTGGGACTCGTATGATGTGGAGGCCACAACATCTGCGTCATCGAATCCATCGAGACTTTCACAATTGCTAGAAGAATGATTATTTTGACCAGATGCCGCTTGGCCGTTCTCATTCATGGAATTCTTAATTGCCAACTCGAGTTGCTCTTCCTCTGTGAGCTCCAAGACCTTGGCGCGTTTTTTAGGTGTGGCCGCAAAGACCTCCTCAACATCGTCATCATCATCGTCGTCCACTGGAGCTGCTCGCTTCGAAGTGGTGGGAGCATCCGAGGTCTGGTCAAAGTCACGATGCTCGCGCAAAAATTCTTTTAAGTCTGGTAAAACATTCTCCTGTTTCGGCTCGGGGCTACGCCAAACTTCCTCACCAGTTCTTGGATCAACGATGCACAAGTAGGGCATCTTGGCACAGTGATAGAAGGCCACAAAACGCTGACCTTCGGGGGTATCGTCGTCCACTTGCCATAGAATGAATTGACGGCGCACCAGCTTCTTCAAGTCCTTGTTCGACCAGACATCACGGTTCATAGTATGTGATTGAAAATCATTGCCCTGGACATTAACCAGTAGCCAGCGCCGCCGCTTGGTGGCATGGTCACGAGCAGCCATTAATGAGCCTACGTACAATATATCTGTGGGCGGGCGAAAGAGATCTCCTAGGCGGGATGTAGCTGATCGACTGGAACCAGCGGCGCCGCTGCTGCTGCTGGCCATCACCATTTGGGCAGCACGATCGCGACGACGCCGATGAGCATTTGGATCAGAATATACACCAGTGGCCTGTAACTGTTCCTCCAGGAGGGCACCTTCGCGGGCAAAGTCCCTAAATGGGCAGACCTTGAATCTTTGGGTGTCACGGGACAGGCGATTACTACTGGGTCCTGCCGCCATAAAATTATCATCTTCGGGCAAAAGAAGCTGTTCCCTTACTGGTGCTATAGGAGCGCGCACTTCCTCCTCACCGTTGGCATCCAGCACAGGATTAGATGTTGCGGCACCCGATCCAGAAGCCGACGAAACTCCGGCTGCACCTTGCTCGAAGAAAAGAGCCACTGCTGCATCCACATCGTTGGCACAGGCCGCAAGAAAATATTTGGCCTCGTCTGGACTGCAAGCCGTCACTTCCACAACTTTTTCCACCAGCTCATCGCCATTTGCAGTTTCTGCCATCTTATGCCCTGGTTATGAGAGCTCAAAAACTTAATTTTATTAAAACTTTGATTTTGCGACCATAGGAATTTGACAGTAAAATTTGTAGTAAAATGCAAAATAATATAACAACAGTTCTCTCAATTTACAACAACAAACTCACACAAAAATTCGCTTTGCAACAACAAACACATGCCCGAATTCGCTTTATACTTACGAGTATTTCGCTCAGCTCACTAAGTGAGCACGAGCATTTGAAAGACTCAAATGTTACACTTAATATAATAACTTTATTTATTAAATTTTCAGTAAAACTAGTTTAAACTAGCTGGAAACAAACTAAACAATGACAGCAATTTGTTTTTAGTAGTTTAACAGTGTTCAATTGACACGGGTTTTGTTTCTACTACTTTTCCTGCAGTACTTCAATAGGCACAACATCCTTAAGGAGTTTAGAGACGTCTTTTTGGTATTATCATTAATATTTATGTAAATAATGTTTGGAAGCACTTTTCTTGGATATAATATCATACTTGTGGTTACCAAGGAAATCAATGTCGTTCTTTGTAGCATTCAAGGACATTTGGAATTAGCTAAGGTACTACAACAAGATGGAGGCTGAATGAATGTGTTTCTATTTTATCAGCATGGTTACCATTCTGGACGAATACCGAATGGTATCAAATTTTCTTATAGCCCTTTTTATAGAATTTAAGAAGTATTTAAAAGAATTTAGGAAATTCTCAGAATATTATTCTTGCAATTTCATTAACTCTTTCCGTTTGACTCAAACATTCATTTGAAGGACCACAAAAACTTATAAGAACCCTAGGTAGGAGTCGAAATTTTCGAATGATTTGATCATTTATTCAGGTCATTACTTGAATGATCACTTATTTCAATGAATTTTAAGGAACGTTAAGAAAATTAAACCGAATGAATAAGAGTGAATACTTTCAGATAACTTATTGCGTTCCAAAGTGAATACTTCTTAATGAGTTTTCGAAGTTTTGATTACATATAAATCAGTGCTAATAGCAATTGCCTTATGTATCGAGTATTCCGAGATTGTGAGTTTTGTATGTTTTCCATATGTCTACTTACATATCTCCTCCTTTTCTCTCCTACCCCACTAAACATCCTCTATAGACAATTTCTCATATTTTGGTTCACACACAGAGCGCACACAGAAGCGAATTCACGTTTGGATTTCGAAGTTTGGAGTTTGGGCTTGTCCCTTTTTTGCAATGCAAATTTTCATGGAAGATTCAGCAGCAACCTGCGAGTGCTGCGTATTATCCTTATACGCATAGAGATATGTAGAGCGAGAAAGGGGGAAATATCTTAAGGAAACTCATATGCATATGCCACTCACTCAGTTGTCCCGGCCCTCCTGCCACCCGCTGCCCACTCATTTCCTCAGACATCAATAGTCAATAGTCAATAGGCATCAATCTATGGTTCTCCTCCTTGCTGTTGTTGTTGCCGTTGCTGCTGCTGTTGCTGTTGTCATCGTCAGGGTCGGTCTCCATGCAGCAATGTTACATGTTCCTTCTTTTGCGACAACTCTTAATACCTCTCCCTCCAAGCCGTCTTCCTGCCCAGCATCTGCATCATCATCATCATGATCATCCTAGCGGCTACAGCGTTTCCAGTGATCGTCCCGTGTGCTTGCTATTTTCTTTTGTTGGTTTGTTGGCTGGTTTCTTTCGACTGTTGTTGGCATTACCAGTCCTCATCCTCGTCGTCGTCGTCACCGTCTATATCTGATGTTTGGCTATCTATAAGCTCCTGCTGTGCCTTCCGCTTAAATCTCAATGTCGTCCATCGTCGTCGTCGTCGTCGTTCCCGTCGCTCGTCCGCTAGCCACGCATGTTCTAAACTGATTTCCCATATTTACTGACAACTAGACAAATTTCAGGCATAAGTCATGACGAACATGCCAGATCTGCCAGGGCTTGTACCTCCTTGCTGGGCTCGAGGTTTCGCTGATTTGCATAAGTTCGCGCATTATGTCCAAAATTCGCATTTTTTCTTGGTATTCCCCTCTGCTTCTGGCTTCTGTCTTCTGGCGCTGCTTCTGTATATAAATTAATTTTAATTTGCTTAACATTAACTCGTGTACATTTGAAAGTGAATGGTAAAAACTCTCGCTAGTTTAACAACTTGCCTCGCTGATTAGTCTCTGTGTCCGATCCGATCCGATCCGATCCGAATCGTACGATTTTTAATCATCATAACAAGTTAATTTCCCTCAATCGCTTTATCTAACCATTAAATTTCCATTTTGATTTGAAATTTGATTAATTGCCTGAACATAACCAGCGACGAGACTTCATTAGAGTGGGAAACTATATCGTAATGCCATATACACTCATATTCTAATCAGGAGACGCAGACAACTTTGTCTAATTAAGCTGCAAATTGTCACTGTGTCTCGGTTTGGTCTATCAGCTCTCTCTCTCTGCCCCTCTTTCGACATCATTCCCTCTTCTTCTATGCAGGAGTTGTGCATATTAAATTTCAGATGATGATCATGATGCTGATCCACGGATGCTTGGAAATGCATTTAATTTTTCATCACAACGGGAGATTTTCACACATCGTCGTCTGCGTTGCTGTCGTCTACGTTCCACGATCTCCTATCCGGCGTATGATTAATGGGTCCAACATTTAATTGAGTTATTGTTGCTGTTGTTACTGCTGGGCATACGAATTAACCCAACGACCTTGTCCTTGTCATCAAATTATACATTCAAATATGGATTTAAATTTGTTTAGACTCTAATATAAACATAGAGCAAGTCTCTATTTGATGGGTAGTTAAGTATAGATTGTCAGGATAGCCCTTGTTACCCATCAACGGAGTCCTGTAATCCTATTATTCTGTATACTTCGGAAATTAAGTTTTTGACTTGTTTCTTAATCTTTGTTGAGATTCATCTTCCAAAAAATTGGAATATGGCAAATTATCTATGGGAGAATATTTTGCATCTCACCTCAGTGTGCCAGTTGAACATAAATTTTAATCAAATTAAAGAAAAGCCTCGCACTGCCAACAGGCCAATGGAAGGCAAATAAATTGAAGCTCACCATGTACTCCGATTCTCAGTGCGCATAAGTAAGGATTACAAGAAGCAAAACACTCAACCAACTTGGGGATAAATCCGCGATTCTCTGCGGCGGCGGCGGCGGCTGCATCGACCAACAATGAATGCCGCATAATTTTCCAGTCTTGACCTCTCAATTCGCTTGTTGAGGGGCCAAAACGGTGTGTGTGTGTCTGTGTATGGGGGGAAGGGGCCCTAAACAACAAAAAGCGGGCCAGTGGTGGCACTTGGCCAGACTACATACATACATAAGAAGAATTCGTTCGTCGAAAGATTCACTCCTCACTCCGACCTACCTCTTCGTCTACTCGTCATCAATTCAAATTAATCAGAATTAGGCAATTACAGAAATTACAAAAATTACAACGTAATTTTCTCTGGGCTTCACTCTGACCGCTTTAAAAGCTTTTTGAAAAATTGCGCGCATGCGTATTGGGATCGCGGTTTTTTTTTATTTTCTTCTTTTTGTATTTATTTCTCCCTGTGTTCCTTCTCCACCGTGCACCTTCTCAGTCGTTTTTGTGCTCCTCTAGCTGGTTTCTGTGGTACTTCCAATGTGTGGTTGTATGTACATTGGAATTTTTAACGGCAAATTGAATTTTTTGCGTTATGTTTCATTTTTGGGCATTTGGGCGACTGATGAAGTTGGTGTCGACTATGGCCACTAATTGGTTATGTCTCTCTGCGGGATCATAAAAATGTCTCATCAGAGTAAAGGCAATGTCTGTCAATTTTCAATGGGGTTTTGAATCACTGTGCGTTGTCGATCCTGGTAGCTGTCCGCAGTCTCCAATTGGTCGCTGTCACTTTGCATACAGAGTCGTTAACATTCCCCCCCTTAAGACTAGGAGAAAAAGTGTAAAAAAAGAGACCAGTTGAAGGATAAGCCAAACCAACCTAAATGGTAGGTAGCCCAAATACATGGATATAAATTTCCGTATTACTCCTTTAAACCTATAGATGGAATCCAAACAGAAACAGTGGAATATCTGCACAGAAACAAAAAAAGTTCTCTTTCGCTTGATTAAATTTGACAAAGTGTATAATATAAAAGGTTTATTCAACTAATAAGTATTACATTTATACAAAAATAACAACGGTGAGCTAAGATATAAGATATTTATTTATAAGCTATTATACACAAAGGATTATAATATAATAACTAATATTAAGATGGGAAGGGCTAGCTACTTCATTATGTATGTATTATAAAAAGTTGTATACATTTAATTGTTGTTGTTGACTTTAGAGAGGAGTTGGAGGGGTTGGGTTAGGGGCAAAATGACCTAATCTAATATTCAATGTTTGAGTGCATTCTTTAAAGATGTGTCGTATGGTTAAGGTCCCTTCCGCAATTTGGGCAGGAAGGTCTGATTCGTTTTTTTATGAAGTGTGAGTGAGTCAGGGCGTGAGTTTTGCAAGTTTTTTTTTTTTTGCTACTCTTCCCTAACCTATAGCCATCAAAGTGAAACAACTTTTATCTTAAAAGTCTAATGATCCCATGCAACGTACTATATTATGGTCTGTTTATACGAGTGATATATGTACCTATAATATAGTTATTCGATATCGATCACATTTGGCATAGTCACGAAAATGACAAATATAAATTTTCATGTCAATCGAGCAAAAAATTAGAAAGTTATTGATAAAAGTCATTGTTTTCGACCCATCGTTTCAATGGGAGCTTTATGATATAGCCACCCGATCTTGATCAAATTTGGTCATTTGTATGTACATATATTAAACTATATCAAATTTATGAAATTTTATGACAAAAGCTCAAAATAACAAACTTATCGAGATAATTCGCTGTTTGTATGGGAGCTGTATGATATAGTGGTTTGATCCAGCTGAATCCGGGATATACAACACGTGCAGTATATAGAAGCCCAGTTGCAAACTTTTTGTAGTTTTGGCGGTCTCGGAGGAGTTCGCATTGATCCAAACGGACTGATAGACCGCCGAACATGGCTCTATGAACTCGTCCCTCCGTGCTGATCAGGAAAATTTGTTACTTTATATGGTGGGAGATACTCTATGAGTCACACATTTCTGAAATATTCCATAATTTCGAAATGTTTCCTTCTTTGCATTACAAACTCCTTACCTTCTTTAATATATCCTTTCTGTAAGGGTATACAAATTTCTTAATAAAAAATGAAGTAAGTAAGTCGTCTCGCCGACTTAGGTATACAATACACCAGTAAAGCAAATATTTTAATTTTATTAAACAAATGCATTTTCACGTTTTTTTTGTCCGATTTTGATCAAATTCTGGATATTAGTATCAAATTTAAGTGTGGCAAATTTGATTGCACAAGGTAGAAAAACACGGGAGATAATCGAGTTTTTTTTCAAATTACGGGGGCGAAAAGGGGCGTGGCAAAATTTTTACACACACATAATGTGCGCATTTACTAACCAAATATGGTGTCTCTAGCTAGAATAGTTTTTGAGATAAACGCTTTTTTTTAAATTGCGGGGTCGGAAAGGGGCGTGGCAAAAATTTGAAATAAACTCGACCAATTTACATACTACACGAGTCTACATACCAAATTTTGTGGCTCTAGCTTTTACAGTCTCCGAGATTTAGGTGTTTATACGGACAGACGGACAAGGCTAGATCGACTCGGCTATTGATATATGTATATACTTTATGGGTTCGGAGAAGCATTTTGGCGACTTTAATATACCATTTCACCCTATGGCTGTATTATTTATTTAATTTCTATTAATTTTAATATAATTTTAAAGATAAATATCAAGTCAAACTCCCATAAATTAATTACTGCATTAGATTTACTTCCGAATGCTTATTGTTCTGAACGAGTTGGAAAAATATTTTAAGTGTTAGAAAGGTGCAACTCATCGAATTTTGCCAGTCACTTTTGTTTTCAATTGACTGGTTATGAAAACTTCGACTTCAAGTATAAAAGTACTTAACAATCCATTTAACTAAAGAATCATTAAATAATATTTGAAATGACTTATTAGACAATTAAGATGGCTGAGTTTCCATTAAAATTTCATTGAATTTCTCACATCACCTGCTACTACTTACATATATTGAATCTATTGAATTTGAAACCGATAAACTTTAACACTTTGACGGAAGCTCCAAGCAAATAACCGGCTACTGTGCGCGGGGTGGAGGGGGGATATTTTGAGGACTATCTCTCAACAGCTGCTGCTCATTGTGCATATCACAAGATATCGGCAAATCTCTAAATTGCCACAAATTAACAGATAATTCGCAAATGCTAAAAAAAAAAAAAAGAGAAAAAAGGAAAAGGAAAAAAATGGGGAAAAAGAGAAACGAAAAGCGACAAGCGACAACCAACTGCTAAACAGATGCCGTTTGACTCTCTGTCGCGCGCAAAAGGCGACGCTAATAGATACTTTGCGTGCTCACACTTAGTCCACACTTCTCTGCATCTCCAACCGCTCACCCAACCCCGCAGCTCCACCATTATGATGGTAAGCAGGAGGCTGGCAGGCAGGTAGCCAATCCAAGCCAGGCCAGGCCAGGCCAAACCATGCCAAGCCAAAGCGAAGCAAAGCAAAGCAAAGCTGCCTGCAGTTGCACAATACCCAAATCCAATTTTCGAATTCCCACATGCGTTCATTATCGCTGCCTCAGCCACAGCTTCAGCTCCAACTTCAACTCCATCTCCAACTCGGACTTAAATCTCAAGCTCAAACTGCGGGTGCGCGCGTGCGCATAACTCATTTCGCACTTTGTCCATTTCATAAGACCAATTAAAGCCACTGCCAGAAAGAGACACATACATGCAGATAGAAAGAGAACGAGAGACGGACTAAGCCTTTGGTTGTCGCCATGGGGCGCTGGGATCACTTTTTTCACTCCTTTTGTGACAATTTTCCATGCAAAAGTCGTACAGATTAAGTGGAAAACTTGACAAATGATTAGCGACAATGCCATAATCACCTGCTGACCAATTCCCACCCCCTTTACCAATTCGTCCCCCGCTTTCCATGCCTTTCCACTGAGCCGTAAATCAATCAATTACATTTTTATTAGCATTCCTCAACGAAATTATGCCAATAACCATCATAAAAAGTCATTTGCATAAAATTCATCCAAGCAGCTAATCAAAATGGAACTAACGAAGATTTTATACCCTTTTGCTTCGATCAATATGAATACTACGCAAATTAAATACCAAAGATGCCACCTTATAGTTCAACAATCTGGTTAGAAAAGATCTCTTTGGTACTGTTTTAGGATTAGGATAATATATATCCATAAATGTATGCTTTTTATATAGTCGCAGATGCTGTCTTCCTAGTTTTTGTAAGAGTATAAGCATGGAAATAAGATGAGATGAATTTTGGCCAACTCTAATTACCTGCTTACGCATGGGCCCCCCGCACAGATTTCATAGACAAGCAATAGTTGGAGTAGTGGCAAGAGAAAGCATTCCCCAGCTGGAGGCGGATCTGGGAGACGTAGCCAATCTTGTTGAGGAAATTGCTTCAAAATATTCAGGACTTACTGACTCACAGGTTCCTGACCTAGTAATTGGATGTGAACGAGGAACATGGCAGAGCCAAAGCCAAAGCCGAAATCATAACCATAACCAAAGCCAATGAATGCAAAACCAGCAGCAAATAGCAAACTTAACGGGCGGGGGAGGCCAACGAGAGGGAGGCCAACAGGGTTGCCAGCACAAGGAAAACTAGCCCAAAACACGATTAACCCACATCTTGGACGCGATCATAAATTATTATGCAGCCGATGAGAGTAGCAGCCGGCTGGCGGCTGATCCAGACTAGAGATGCGGGAAACTACATACATACAAACACACACACATACATACATACTAAAGATATATATATGTGTGTCCCACTTGATCAAAATAGAGCGTGTCTTCAAAAGGCCAAAAAGTATTTTACAAGTTTAGTGTCAAATTTAATTCTTTAATACATTAACTAACTAAACCCAAAACGCGTATTAAATATCTTATGATCCAATAAGTTATATAATTTATACCAAATCCGAGTCAAACATTGTGTATTTATATGGAAATTGGATAACTTTGAGAAGACTTTCAATGAGTTCTCGGCTCACGATGTCATCTCTAGAATAGCTGACAGATTCCCATGAAAAGAGGTGCTTAGGAGGGAACGGGAAGGAAGAGAAGCATTGGAAAGAAAGGAGGCAAATTTTTTGCTGTTGTTGTCGTTGCTGTTGTTGTTGTTGTTGGTGGACATGCAGCACACGAACATGACTTTCTAGCGGATTTCTTTGCATGTGCCTTGAATATTGGGGAGGGGCGAACAAAGGGGATGCACAGGGGCTTCGGGGAGAGATGGACAACCCAGGCAACTATTTATGCGCTGATACTTCCCGCCCTCTCTGCCCTCCTCCTCCCTTACGTTATAGCTGTCTCTTCCACTCCAGCATTTAATTATTTTGTTTAGAAAAAAAGTTTTGACACCGCGACGCGCATGCAGATTTACAAGCCTCCCCCTCTCTCCCAAAAAAATAAAATAAAATATATATATAAGTATATATAAAAAATACCCCCCGCCTGTGCTGAAACTTGTGCGACTTGTGCAAGGAGCCAAACGACTGACAGCCTCGACGTACGGACCGACCAACGGGCTGAGCGACCGGCAGCGCCTGTGGCATCATGTGCAATGCAACAAGGCAAGATGCAACCGTGACAGAAAAACAGTCAAAAAAACACTACACACCGAAACCAAAAACTTTTTTGCCACTCAATTTTCTAGTTGCTTGATGTCTCTGTCTCTTGCCCCTCTCTCTGTGTCGCTCTCTCTTTCCGCAGATCTCTTTCTCTATGTGGCGGACAACTGTTGTTAGTCAAAGTGTATCTAGATTAAGGCGCGACAATAAGTATTAAGCATTAAGTTGTACGACGACGACAACATCGTGTGAAGTTGCCCGTCATCAACTGTCGTCTGTCTCCGTGGGTCAAAGATGTGACAATGTATTCACCAACCAACCACAAAGAAACAAAAACAACAACATACTTGACACTACAGTGGGATGAATGGGACCGATTTTGTCAGCAACCGAAATAACTCTTAATAATCTCAGCTCATGATCGCAAGGGTATCAACTAATTTGGAATTTGGAATAAAAATGGGTAGCTCTTTTATCATAATTTGGGTCAGATCCATACTGGGATAAGCCTTAAATAGTTTTAAACAAGCTACAAATTTGGTATCTCATTCATTCCCAAAATTTATTTTAGCACAATAAGGACAATACCTACAGAATGATATGATTTGAGGACTTTTAATACTTTGCCCGCTTTTCTATAGACATACTTTTTATGAAATCATATATGATATACATGGTAAAGAAGTATTTGAATCATTAAAGTGGTTGTACTTTAAAGATCAGAAATTAAGACTAACTCAATTTTTGAGCAACATGTTTCGAAATAAAGTAAATTCGATAGAATAATTCAAAAAGGAAACCTTTAAACATGAATCTTAGGGTGTCCCAGTGAGTCTTTTGACAATTTCTCAAAAAAGAACTTCTATAATAAAACCTTACGTATTTGTAAAGGACTTCGCGATAGTCCTGTGAGGAGCTGGGATATTTTTCAAATCACTTCAAAAGCTGGATTACAATTCGATAACAATTATGCGTTGAGAGACTTTGAACAGAAATTCCCTTAAACATTGAATTTTCTTTGCCAATGGAAACGCGACTTTTGATACAAGGATCGGCGAATTCCGCCGAAAAGAAAGAAAAGAGTACGGAACGCGAAATGATCCACTTCCAATGAAATGAGTTAAATAGAAGCTAAAATCAACCTAAGAAGCTCTTCCATGTCTAATTGATGAACTCAGGATAGTCTAGATTCCTAATTATAGAATTTGTATGCCTAATAGCTGTTCTTTTGGCAAAAGAAGACCCTATTAGACTCGGTACTTTTGACATTTCCCGATAATTTATGCTATGCAATGCCAAAAAAAAACAAAATCGAGAGAAGCAAAAGATTCCTCAGATTGGGGTTATGCAAATTTTGTTTTGCCACCGTCGACGTTACCAGCCAATTTGGCAACTGAAACCCCTCGAGGGACACAACTGCATAGGCCAAAGTGGAGGTGGCATGTGACTGAGTCAAAAGCAAAGTGGGAAGTGGGCTAAAAGTGTTAAACAATTTTAATTGTTGAATCAATAACGAAAGGAAAAAAAATAAAGACTAAATGAAATACAAATTGAAACTAAAATCGATTGCACGCATTCCTCGGGTTGACTAATCAAAAGTGGCCAGCGGGAATTTTAATTGCAAACGAAATCGAAGTTGGAAAATTGGCCTCACATGTGAGTTTGAGTTAAAGTCGAATCTGAAGCCAAAGTCTTAAACTCTGCTGGGAGCACCTGTTTCGCTTTGGGAACGTTGCGGCTGTCCAGTTACCAGTTACTCATACGACATGGTGGTAGCCAACTAGTCGGTTGGCTGGCATACTGGTCGTTTGATCAGTTGAATTTTCCGCTCTTTTGGTTCAAGTCAAATCGAGTCAAAAAGTTAATTACAAAGCACGGTAAGGCATGGCAACTGCTACAGCAGTCAAACAATTTTGTATGCACTTTTGACACCGCACAATACGTGACACAATGAGAAGACCGCGCAACGGGGACAGCATGCCGAGGGTTAAGAGGTACTGAGACGAAATTGCCATAGCTTCGGATACCCTCGACAAAATACAAATGCAGTGGCATACTAGAAAATGGCATTTAAACTAACTAGAGACTACTAATCCTACTCATACTGGAAATAATATGTATAAATAACTGTTAAATGTATGAGATCTATGTCAAGAAGCACGTCGGGGTCACCACTTAGTAATGTAATTCATAATTTAAAGTTTTGTGAAGGTAAAACACTGCGGCGAATACCTAACAAAATAAGGCTTATTGAGGGAAATCAAATTTTTTGAAGTATTCGCTTCCACTTGCCTTCGTTTAAGTCTCCTTTCTGACATACATTGCTCAACATAAACTAAGTCAATTCACCAAAGAATTTTCTCCATGAAGTTGGTTGAACTGAATACCCTAGCCGCATGGACTGCACTTAAAACTTTCCTCGTCCACCGATTATTATTAACCCGACTATCTAACAACTTCATTCCAGTGAGTTGATGACAGGCTAGGTTTGTCCAAATAGTAGGAAGAGAATATCATCGAACTAGCGCGGTCAGTGGGTTAATCGCTTAAAAGTGGCCCCAACCATTTGTTCAATTAATCATCAAAGCAGGGAAAGTAAAACTAGTGACCCTTGAATGTGAATTGGCCTAGTCCAGCTCCTCCTCCTCCTTCTATTTCTCTATCAACATTTCGTTTCTTTTGAACAGAGAATATCTTTGGTCACAACATGCAAATGCCTCATCAATCAGCATAGACTCTAGACTCGGAAGACAAGCAACTTGGCTACTGTGCAACTGCCACATAGCAATCAACGCGTCAAATGAGCAGGAAGCATACACAAACTTCAACTCCACATTCAACTTCATTCAACATCCAAGACTCTTTTAGGCATTCCAATGATGTTATATCTATTCCCTTGTTGTTGCTGTTGCTAGTGTTCAACTCTTCTCTCCAGAAGCCGCTAGCAATATGTGTGAAATCTTAGGCAAACACTTTTTGACAGCTGCAAAATCTGCATAGCTCTGGACAAAAGCTCTGGAGGAAGATCTCTTGTCTAAGTAACTATTTTTGGGTCAGCAACTACTGCAGCAGTAGCAGTCTTAGAGTTATTAGCTGCATGCTAAGTAGACAATGCTTCTGGTTATGTCGATGGAGCCCAAGCCAAACCCCACTTTCCAGTTTATGCCAAGACCACACGGCGCCAGTTCCCAGCTCCCGGTGCAGTTGTGAAAAGTCACAATTGTTTGAAAGTTTTAGGAATAAGACCTTTTTACTGCAATTGCATAGTTTTTGAAATATTCTCATGCAAGTAATCAACTCATCAGTTGTTTTTTGGGTGTTAAAGGCATTGCATTCAGTCTTAATATCTTTGGTGAATGTTCCTGATCAGAAACTAGCTCGGAATTGCAAAACATAAATGTAATATTATGGAATATAAGGATACTTGGGATACTATAACGAAAATATTTGCCAGGATTAGTTGTCAACTTCACGTAGGATCACACAAACGCAGACGTGTAAAAATAATCCCCCACTTTTTCAGAAGAAGGTCAAATCTAAAAATTTTTGATAACTTTGTTTTAAAGATAGAAAAAAGGTAATCCAACCTCTTATATTTATAATATTTATTTTCCATTGACAAATTTCGAAAGAAAAGTAATTTCTCAATTATAACTCTCAAAAGTATGCATTAAATATTTACCAAGTTTAGTTCTCGAGGTGTTTTTTGATCCCGTCACGGTATTTGATTTATGTTCACTGTAGCATTCCATTGCTTCATTGAAAATTTATTCTAAAATTTGCTGATAATTATAATATTGGTGAGTTCAGTTAGATCGGACAGTAGTTTTAAGTGCCATAGGATAATGTAACTAGAGATCAATAGCTTTGTTGCCTTATTGTCTTTTATTCGACTATCACTAAACATAATAATCCATATTTCCATCTGTCAACCGCATTACTTCTTTTTATGGGTGATGATAGACATAGGAATTGAGGACAATGGTAGCTGAATCCAAAAAGAATATAAATATAACTAGCTGTACCCTACCATATCGTCGATTGTGGAGAAGATTCTGTAGCTGCGAACTTCCTTACGAATGTATGTATTCTAGATCGTGCATTGGCTTCGTCTTTATCATCACCGATCAAGTACATTTTAAGAAAAGCATCTTCACTATCTGGGAAGGTGAGCAGGGCGCCAGCTTTGTGAGAGATTTGCCCTTCGACTTTGAAAGTTGGCATGAATTTCCGCACCAAATGACGTTGTTTAAAAGCAAGAATTATATTTCCTAATGTTTGATAGGAAATGCTTTGATTGTGAATCCGGAAAGTTCGCAATGGCTCTGGGGGGTGCTTCAAGTTGAGGTTATTTGATTTTGCCGCCAGCACAACACATTCCTTTCGTTTCATTATTGAACTTCAGAGCCTGACAGTAAGTGTAGACATGACTCATCTGGCCAATGACGACATAGCGGCTGGATCCATAATCAGCAGCTGGGTCATATTGAAATGTAATACGATGGTACTGCTCATGTCGATCTAGTGTTATCTGTGCGTTCAGCTACCCTTCCCCTGTGTAGTTCATTTCTTTGCGGGCGAAGCAATTGTGTTGCTGCAGACCGCGATTCTCGAGCTCGCAAACGCTCATGCTCAACCCTGGCTGCACGGCTTTCGGCTGGTTCCATAATAATCCTCTGCCTTTGCCTTAGCCGCTCCGTCTCTCGTTCCAATTCCCGCTCTTCTTCAGTCCTATTCGATATACTTCTTCTGATTCTTTTTGCGATGCGAGTACTGATACCCAAATTCATTTGTAACTGAAACAGGAGAATTTGTATTTTAATGAATGTCCCGCCAGCTGCGGTCGATGCACGGAAAGCCGTTATAAAACCCATTTTATTCCCGCTCGCGAATGTGATATCGGCATAAAAAGTAGACATAACCCAAGCTTGAACCTGACTTCACAGTGTGTCTAAATTTGAACGAAATCGGTTCAGTGGTTTCTGAATGCATAGCAATTGTTGGAACTCACACAACATTTTTATATAGACAAGATAAGAAAATGTTCAAAAACTTTAAAACAACTTTGAAAAAGATTATTTGAACTTTGGAATGCCCACTGTCAGTTTGGTTCTTATAAAGGAAAGGTCCCAATTGTACGATGATCCTATTAATTATTTCCGAAATAAGTATTGTCCACAACGTGGCCAATAAAATGAGTTAAAAATTGATTGTGTAAAATTTGTGAGCTCCATGATGATATTTACACTTATTGAGATGAACGGTCAGAAAGTTTTGTTTTTTCTGTACATTTCTGAGGAAAGAAAATTTTGCTAATTTTTTGTTAGCCTTTTACTTTCACTTTGGTTTAGTTAACGCCTCCATTCATTCCCTATTCCTCTGCCTTTTCCAGTTGTTTTTCATGGCTTTTTCACTTACTTCACACTTTCAGTTTTTAATTGCAAACACTCAATGCCCGAAATGCAGGCCTCCTAGCAGAAAAGGCAAATTTCCAGCTTCCATGATCATTTGCATAAAACAAACAAATAAACAAACTATATTTTCCTTAGCGATTTGTGGCCCGCAGCTATGCCAACAATTCGACACACATGCAGAGACTGGCAGGGGGGTTCGAGGGGTGGGCTGGTTCCTGGAGAAGGAGTGCAGGCCAGGGCACTGCAAAAGCGTCACATCAAACATGCATCAATAAATAAATAATTCCAATTTGCAAATTTTTCATCATGCAGATGGAGCCAGAGCGTAGGCCTTAGAGTCAGCAACAACTCCATTCCACGAAAACGCCGAAAACACAGGCAAAAACTGAATAAACGGAGACAAAGACGAAGAGAAGAAATGAAGGAAAAAAGGCTATCGCTATCGCTTTTGGACAATCTTCTGCTGCATGTGCAACAGTTGGTTAAATTTTGTGTCTGGCTGGCTGGCTGGCTGGCTGGCTGGCTGGCTCGGTGACTGCGTATGAGGCTGGGTAGAGTTATAGCCGCTTGGCATCGAAGCTAAAGCCAAAGCCATAGCCAAGACAATGACGACGACAACAGAAACGAGCAAATCATGGGCACTTTGCATACGAACAGCCCCGCATCGTTGTACACTTTGGCAAAAGTAAATAGTAAAAGTCCAAAATACACTGAGATCATTACAAAGGCATTTTCATTTATTTTACATTTTCGTTTTTCCAGTGGAATGTGTGTCAAAAATTTGTATTTAACCCATAAAAAATGGTGACCCCGATGTCGTCTAATTAAAGTCCTCTTACCAATTATGGTACACTTCTTCTTACAGTGTATGGGCAAGAGAGTGATTGGGGCACAGCGATGCGCGGAGCCGGGGACACTTCAACGGGAATGGCATTTTTAACTTTTGACATTTCACGCGTCGTCGTTATGGCCGTCATCGTACACCTCGTCGTATGGGTAATGTGATTATTTCTTTTATTTTTTCTTCTCCTTAATATATATATATTTTTTTTTTGTTCAGTTAAATTGCTACGTTGGTTGTTCGGGCGGCACTTTAAAGTGGCTCGTTCCCGGTCTAATGGCACACATCTGTATATGGAGACTCCATCCGTGGCTAATTCACGACAATTTGCATTGATCGACGATTACAGATTATGGATCGATTCATTCACTTCCTAGCTACATATACGCAACAACCTACGCGCTCTTTACTCAAATGCGTTTTT
Organism: Drosophila tropicalis; assembly: GCF_018151085.1. NCBI lineage: Eukaryota > Metazoa > Arthropoda > Insecta > Diptera > Drosophilidae > Drosophila > Drosophila tropicalis. The sequence goes on from NW_027172877.1 coordinate 431,348, forward strand.
AATTACATTGGGCAAACACATCCCATCCCATCCCATCCCAACCCATCCCATTCCATTCTATCCTTTTGGCATATCATTCCAATGGGTAGCTGGCGGCAGCCGGGAGAACAATGAGAGCACGAAGCACTGCATCATTTTCTAGTTGGAGCCACTCATTTGGTGGATTGATTGTGGTATTTGTTAGTGTGTGTCTTAGTGAAATGTCCGCATTGAATCCAACATGAAGTTGGGTATCGATTTCAGGCTACCAACCTGACCAAGCGACAAACAGCCACGGCAAGACAGCGAACCATTCAGACGCTCCCCAGTTCATCTTCATCTTCATGCTCTGCCTTCGCCTTCGGGCGCCTTTCAACGTTTTGCTACTGGCGCGTAAATTTTCATGTCGTATTGCGATTTGCAAGCATTTAACAAAGTCAAAACAATTTTAATGCTCAGATGGGGCAGTTAATTAAAATTGCAACGAACATCAGTTGGTCAGTAGTTGTGGTTTAGTACCTGCTACCCATTAACCAGAAATAACATGGCATGTAGTTTGGCACTCCAAAGTGTTGTGAAAGATGCCAGCTGCTCAGTTTCAAGGCATCTCAATCGAATGCAGCCCTTTAGTATTTTTCATATCGACATGTTGCGAAATTTCACTCAAGAATGAGTTGCTCTAAGCAATCTTTCAATCCATTCTTAAAGGAGGTTTCAGAACCTGATATTGGGAAATATTATCAAACACATTTTCCAGAGATTAGCCTGTGAAATTTGTTTAAGATTTAAATAATTTATTTTGCTTTGTTGCCAGACAATTAGCAAGGTGACTTTTGGTTTATAAAGGATGCAGTAAAACTATTTGATTGATTTGATGGATAATTAAGGAAATGAAAGCAAAGTGAATGGTTAACATAAACATATGATGAAAGAGAACAGGAACAAGTCTTAGCCGTCTTTATTAGCAAGTTCACATAACAAAAACTTAATTGATTATTTCAAAGCAGTTGCAAAAACTTTCATTGTTAGCGAATTCTAGCACTCAAAAGACTTTGAACAATAAAGCAATTTATTGAGAGAAAGTTCAAAACATGAACATTAAAATATTAATTAAGAAACAATCGTCGCCACCCGGGGCCTTTTAATAAGGAAAAGCAAAGAAAATTCCTAAAGATATAATGAAAACCAATTATTGAGCTCTATACCATACAGAGGAACTGCCATGCTGTGTGGATAAAAAGAGAAATGAGTTAATCAGGAGATTACTTTAATGCTCAGGTCTTTGGGAACTCCACTTGGATAAGTTACAAGGTATAGGTGAGTTTATCTTCAACCTCAAACAATGCCCAGAAGCCAAGTTTTAGGGAAATTGTGTTTGCCATTTCATTTACGTAGCTACCTAGAGTTCCTCTAGCCTCCGCGACACCTGTCGGAGGAGGCTACTCCTCGGTTAGGTTCATTCTCATTGCCATTCCCATGTAGTCTTTGACCAAATATCAAATTAATTTTAATGCCTGTGCACATTAATTACCAGACAAACCAGCAAAACGATCCTTTGCCTTCTGCGCCTCTCTGTCGTTCGTTCGCCCTCTCCATCTATTTGGTGTTTTGCCATTTTGGTATTTCGACTGGTTTATAATTCAATAAAATTTGATTAGGCATTAATTTGCCATGCCGGTTAATTAATGAGAGCTTTATGCTTCCGCCTCTGTTCATGTTGACCGCCCCCCTATCATCATATTGAGGATTTTTAAGCTTCCATGTAATATCAACTTTTAGGTATACAAACACAGTATTAAGTGCGCGTAAAATTGGGGCGTTGAGCGGGTTGGTCGCTCCGTATCTTTTGAGTTCCGTCTTCATCTCCCCATCTCTATCCGACTTAGTGGCATAATAGGCCAATTATTACTGCAATTTGCATTAGAGCAGCGCTAAAATTGCCACAGAAGGCGCTGGAAAAGGGGATTATGCGAGTGAAGTACTAATCAAATTCCAAGGGGAAAAGCCAAATTCATTATAATTAGAATTAAAATTTCTGCGACTCTATTAAATGCAAGATATTTTACGATTTTTCGGGAATACGCCCATGTCATGAATTTGTAATCCCATATGGTAGGAAAAAGACTAAAGAAGAAACAGTGGAACACAAGGAAAAATTCTTTTTGAGCTGCGCGCGTTGTTATTATGAAACCGTTTAGAGAACGTGTTTGCGAACAGCACAGTAATTTGGTTAGATTACCAAGCGCTGACGACGACGACTCGAGGATGACGATGATAATGATGATGATGCCGCTGCCGCTGCCGACGACGGCCCAGGCCTTAGAAATGATGTAACTTTGGCATGGGGAAAACTGCATTTTCCAGCCAACCAAGCAGCGACGAATGTGGGCCAATCTATCACCGCTCAAAGTCACACCACAAATAGGAGACATGACGGACATACATACATACATACATACATACATAAAGTATATGTAGATACATACATACAGATACACAGAGGAGTATTCCCGTTTGGCAGCGTGTGAATAGAAACGTTAGCTCAGCCACGTTCTGCGTGGCAGCATCCCGATAAAAGTTGATTGCAAATTTATAGAAGCCGCAGCAGATTGGCCATAAAACTCATGTACAGTGGCCTGACTGTACTACCCGACGATCCATCAAGTCCAAACCGAAGACCGAGTCCAACTCAAAGTCAAAGTCAATCGATGCTGCTGAGGACTGGGGGGACTTAAACAGCAGATAGATAAGCATTTGTTGTCAACACAAGACCGACTTCCGCAAATGCTCAATCATTCCCAGTTGGGGCAAAAAAGAAACAACAAACACAAAAAGTGAAATCCGCCATGCCATGTAAAGATTTGTGTGCTGCTTCTTAATTGAATTTAATTAGTTGGCACAGCGCATATGCAAATATGTGCCAAGTGTTCAAATAGATATACATATATATTTACTTATATACTTATGTACATATATTTGGTCATTATTCTTTAAATTGCGCCGTAGGTAATAATTCTAAAGTCAAATATCATATGCGATAAAGGTATATTCGTTTATGCAAAGGGTTTGTAAGCAATGGTTTTCTCTAATTGTAATATTTCGACAATGGTGACCCCGACGTTTGCATGGAAAAACGTTGAAAACATTAAATGAGTTATATTTGCCACGTTGTTTGCTTTAATTAATCCATGATAGGTCATCGCCTTGTGCTTTTGGGAAAATGGTGACCCCGACGTTTGCATTATAATGTATTTTTCAACAATTGCTCTCAACTAATTAGTTGTGTTAGAGTATCTTTTTATTAAGCATGCCTAAATAGCGCTAGCATTCCATATTTCAGTTGTTGTAATGTTTGCACTTTTATTTCATTTCGACGATGCCGCCGCCAACACACTCCATACACTCCACACAAAGCGGCTGCGAACCAAGTAGACGTAGACCTTCAGACGCCAAACACTCCAACGCCAGCCAGCACAACAGCCAACGCGACAGTTGGACTGGCAAAGAGAGCTCAAGCAACGACAGCTCTTGGCGTTGCAATTGCGCACTTCTGATACGTTTCACGTTTCTCGTTTCACACCACACACAGAGAGGCCGCCCGGTCTTCAGTTTGGTCCGTCTGTCGGTCGTTCAGTCAGTCGGTCGATCGGTGGGTCGGTCGGTCGCTCACTCCGTCTGAGGTCTGAGCTGTGAGGTACTCATTTGTTTATTCAATGCTTGATTCATTCACCTGTAGTCTCCGTTGGTGGATTGACACCTGACATGGTAGAGTAAATCATAGGCACTGGCACAATGGCTTGGACCAAAAGTTATCGCGCTGTTGTTGCTCTAATTGCAATTCATAAATATACATACATACATATGGCCCGTATATCTAAATAATTATACAATGTCCCGATTTGGTTAGCATAAGCAAATATAAACCAACCAGTCAAAGTGCCGAAGGCGTTTCTAGTACATACGTACCTACAGGTTTTCATTACATTCATGATTCATTCATCGATGCGATACAATTGAAAAGATTTATGACCACTACTACTATATAGTATAATTTCCGTTTTTGGTGTTGAAATCGAATGAAAAAGATGATAATCATGATGATGATGGTGGTGATGATTATTGATTCGTACAAAGTAGTGACTGTAGTCATTACATATTACTTTTATTGTAGTTTTGCGTATGCGTACAAATTGAATTGGTTTTTGGATATAAGTTGGTTTAGGATTGGGTTTGATATTCATTTGTGTATAGTATATGTATATCAATATATATAGGTAGTACTTTTTAGATTATGGATCTCGTACTAAGTCTGCTATCAGTCTACTAATGCATGTGTGGGTGTCGTTAATGGGTGTGTTAATTAATTAACCAAACCATAACAAAAATAATTAGTTGTGATTGCTTTTTCACATTCTGAAAACTAAATCTAAATCCATCCATCATTGCTTAAAAACTACGTACTCAATCGATATTGTAACAAAATCAATAACAAACTCAATTACTAATCGAAAACGTCTCACATTATACATAGATCAATCACAAGACATACATCCGCATCCGCATTTTGGTACATAAAAAGCTGCCCATCCCCTAAAATAAGATAGTTAAAATCCTTTAAAATAATACCCATAATATACAAAACATATACATAGATTAGATTGCATCACATAAAATCGTTTCTCGTCGTGCCTCGACCCCCTTCTACCAAAGGGCACAAACATTTGCTTCCTTTTCTCTGTTCTCTGGTTAATTGGTGATTAAATTGTTTCCTACAAAGTGTATTCTTTAGAATATTTGGTTATTACTATTATGAATATTTTTCGATATATATTTTTTTAGTAAAATCTATGTGTATATACGTATGTATGTATGTATGTATGTATGTGGTTTCCTAACAGATGTTGAGAGTTGTATATTTGGAACAGACTAAGTAAATTGCTATTGATATTAATTCTATAACTCTGCAGAGCTTGGTAGATCGGAACAATGCGAGTATAAAGTTAAAATTGGAGATACTATCGGTCTGTGTGTGGATTAGCTGCAGAGTTATGTATATGAAACTTCGGTGTTCCGAAGAGAAGTTACAGTTTACAACTTTCTTTTTGGTTGGTATATAATTTTTGGTCAGACCTCTTGGATATATTGTTTCATTTGCATTTGGGTGGGTTTCGGAGTTTTCCTTTACTTATTTAGAAGACAGTCTTCTCAAAATTAACATTAAAAATTCGGTCTATATCAAAAGGAGCGGGGGGAACACTATGGTTTGGTTGGTCGATCGGTCGGTCGGTCTATATGTGTTGATGGTCCAGGGCCTGACACACTACTACTACAATTATTGGCCATTCTCATTTAGACCCTGCGATTGTTGTTGCTGTGCTCCTGCTGAAGATTGACATTGTTCATGACGGCACTCATGTCCACAACCACCGAATCGGTCATCACACATTTATTTGAGGTCGTTTCCAGTTCCGTTTGACCTTCATGTAGGCCGTTTCCATTGGGTGTACCAGCAGGAAGGTCCTATATACAAAAGGATTTGGCCAATTCAATTAAGGGATCATAAAATCTTAAAGCTTTTCTTATTGATACCTGATAATTTACTCCAGCAGCATCCAGAGCCATTAGCTCTTTGCGCGAGAGCTCCTCAACCACAGCGGCGGCATAGCAATCACCCAGCATGTTGTTGGTAGTGCGAATACGATCACTGGCGATGAGTAAAGTATTACGAATCAATCTCTCTATAAAATTTCGATATACTTACACAAACCAATCGACGGCGAAAAGTAGAGTCACATCCTGTACGGGGGCATCAATGGCCGAGAGGACAACCAGAAGAAGGACCAATGCGGCACTAGGCACACTAGCAGAACTCATCGAAGCCGCCGTCGAGGTCAAGAGCACCGTCAGGAGTTCGCCGCAGCCCAAAGCCATTCCACTCATTTGGGCAACGAAAATGGAGGCGACGGCTATGTAAAGGGCTGTGCCATCCATGTTAATGTTGCAGCCAATGGGCAGGACAAATCGGGTAATCCTGGCATCCACGCGCAGTTTCTCGTTCATGCAACGGAATGTGATGGGTAGAGCGGCAGCACTTTTCGTACGGAACGGTTTTTGGATTGTTTTTTTTTTATTGTGACAAAATGGATGAGCGGATTCGATGCGACGTTGTTTAACAGGGATTGGTCATAGAAGGAAAAATATTTGTAACACAAAGACTCACAGAGAGACAGAGAGAATATATATAGGTGTGGGTGTGTGTGAGAGAGAGAGAGATAGAAAGAGAGTGGGAGAGAAATTTACGGATCTCAACCATCATCATTTTTGGGCTTACGTTGAGGCTGTAGCAAAGGCTGTCAACATGGCCTGGATGAGGCCAGCGTAGAACTTGAAGGGATTGCGACGCACAAACACAAAATAGATCGCCTGCATCACGACCAACTGATAGATGATCACACCAATGGCCACCGTGATGATGAACCAGATGAGTTGAGCCATCACCAGGCTCAAGTTATCGACACTCAATATTTTGCCAGCGATGACCGAACTGATGCCCACCGGGGTTAACCACATCACGCAGGTCACCATCTTCATGATCACCTCAAAGACGGCGGCAAAAAAGTCAACCACAACTTGACCCTTCTGTCCGATGGTCCCCAGAAATGTTCCAAACACCAGGCAAAAGAACACAATGCCCAATGTGTTGGTGCCACTGCGATATTGGACATCGCGAACGAGAACCACTTCCTCAACTTCCTCCAGTTGCTGACGCTGTGCCTCCAGGCTTCCAGTTAGCAGAGCAGCTGTGTCATTCAGCAAGGATTCATTGAAATTGTGCAGAATGCTCGGTTTGGGCAAATAGACAGTGTGAGCCTGTTGAATTGATGCCTGAAACAGATTGTCCGGAAAGACGTTTCTGTGGAAAAAAGAGAGAAAACAAATTTAAGACTATAGATAAATACAGAATTGAATTTATTTAATATTTTACTCTAGAATTTGATTTAAATCTTTTATTGTCAGTACAATTTATATTCTTTCCTCGAACCGTGCTTGAATAGGTCAAACATTGCGGGTAATGCTGAAAAGTCGAAAAACCGAAAGCTAAACTGCCCCCCTGTACATCTGAGTGGCATTACCCTCCCGACGGTCAACACAGTCAAATATCTGGGACTCACTATAAATAGGCGACTGAACTGGAAGGCCCACCTTAAAGGTAAAACGGTGCACCTAAATATAATGAAGCAAGTAAGTCGACTCGTCGACTTGGGTATACCATACACCTGGTGAAACAAATATTTCAAATTTCGAAGACCAAATGTATATCTATTAAATTGTTTTTACATGTCTTATACTATGTGCTATCTCGCTCACTCTACAAAAAATATATATTCTCTGCGCGCATACTAAGCCAGTATACATACTAAATTTGGTGACTTTAGCTTTGTTAGTTTTTGATAAAAGTAGTTTTGTTTAATTTACGGGGGCGGAAGTGGGCGTGGCAAAATGTTTAAATAGCCAATATCTGCGCGTCTATTAAGCTAGTCTACATACTAAATTTGATGTCGGTAGCTATCATAGTTTTTAAGGAAATCACTTTTATGTAAATTCCGGGGGCGGAAGGGGGCGTGGCAAAAAGTTCAAACAATTAGTTTCTGCGCGCTAACTAACCGAGCATATAAACCAAATTTGATGTCTCTAGCTATTATACTTTTTAAGAAAAACTGTTTTGTGTGATTCCTGGGGGCGTAAGGGGGCGTGGCAAAAAGTTTGAACAGTTTATTTCTGCGCACTAACTAATCGGGTATACAAACTAAATTTGATGTCTCTAGCTGTCATACTTTTTAAGAAAAACAGTTTTATGTGATTCCTGGGGGCGTAAGGGGGCGTGGCCGAAATTCCAATTAATGCTGAACATGTGCATACTACACGAGTATACATACCAAATTTGGTGGCTCTAGCTCTTATAGTCTCCGAGATCTGCGTGTTCATACAGACGGACGGACGGACGGACGGACAGACGGACATGGCTAGATCGACTCGGCTATTCATCCTGATCAAGAATATATATACTTTATAGGGTCGGAGAAGCTTCCTTCTGCCTGTTACATACATTTTGGCGACTTTAATATACCATTTCACCCTATGGGTGTATGGTATAAAATTAAGAAAGATGTAGATCACAGTTGCGTATTGCAAACAAGCTCTTTTGGTACAAGACCATCAGAAAGCCCGTGTGGACAAACGGCATCCAAGTCGAACTCGAAATATTTTAGCTATTTTTAGAAGGATTCGTTTTAAAGGGTAGAGTCAGAAACCTAGTGCAGCAGCATCAAAACATTCGATTATCTTAAAACCTTTTTCTTTTATAGTACGGATCTTAGCTACCCACTATAATAGCATTGCAAAACCTTAAAAATTAAGATATTGTTTTGAAATCGAAAATGAGCCACAATTATTTTGGAGGAACCTTTCATTAGGCAGTGAAATAATACGGAAATTTTATTAATAAAGAAAATTTAATTGAAAGTATGTTACGCCATTTGTAAAGTTAAGAATGCTGAAGCTGTTTTCTGCGCTAAATCTTAAACTAAATTTAATAAAACTCTAGATAAATGCTAAATTGAATATAAACTCCAAATAAAATAATTTCGAGCCAACGTCGAACCAATGAGCGTTGTTTATCTAACTTTGAGTAAGATTTTTGTAGCATAAGCTTAGGCTGATTGAAAAATTCAAACCAAAGCAGCCAAGCGCAGTGGAGCCAGGTAGATGGCGGCACACAACTGTGGAGCCAGCTAGATGGCGCCACAAAGCATATGGCGCTAACGAGAAAGGGCGCCAAAGGACTTAAGTTTAAAAATTGCAATTGAACCTGTTAAACTTACCTGCCCAAATCTAAAAGACTATCCAATAAATTCACAGCCTTCTTATCGGTTGATCGGTCATCGGCATTATGCAAATCCGGATTACCAGGATGTATGAGCATAACCAGAGCTATACCCAAGGCGGCATTGAAAAACGAAGTGCTGGCAAAGTAAACAAGAGTTCGCAAGGCAATTTTTCCATTCATTTTGGCATTCAGGCTAGCCGATCCGGCAATCAAACTGGAAATAACCAGCGGCAGAATCATCAGCTTAAGGACACGCATGAAAAGCTCGCCAGGATATGAAATCAGCATAATTGAATCGCCATGCAAGTGCAAGGGACGCAGTGATAAACCTACAAAAAGGAAATACTCTTAGCTAGCATCAAATATTCAATACACGGTACCGAGCTTACCCAAAATGACTCCCAGCAAGACACCCGATAGCGTTACTAGAAGCATTAGATTGTCGCTTAGCCATTTCCGGTAGCCGGTAAGTTCCTCCAACGGTGCGTCGCTGCGTTCGGTGGTCTTGGGCGGCAATTCGGTGCCGTGAACCGCCGAAGCTACATTCGGTGGTCCCATTTTCGCAAAGAGATAATCTGAAAATTTCTCAGACATTGTCCACACAAGATATTTCGATTGATAGTAGTAGCAGCAGCAGCACAAGGCAACAAATAAGCAACGAGACAGATAACAATGGGGAGGGAACACCTTGTCCTGTGTCCTTTATATGGCTAGTTGATGATTGGGTTGGTGAGGGGAAGTGCGATAGGAACGACGTTTGATCTCTAGACTTGAGTTATGTTTTTGTAATTGATTCGGATTATTGGATTATTGATTTTTTAAGTACTTCACATTGAACTTGAGTATATTGATTAGATAAGCCATTTGACTGATAGCAATCGCAAGTCTATTATCGATGCGGCGTTGTCTTCTTTTCCCTTAGGGTTTGTGTATGAGTTTTAGCAGCTTCCCGTACAGGGCCCACTACTAACAAATCTTGTTTAATTAATGGCTCCGTTGTTATAGCTTTTTATGGGCTAGTTCCTGCTGGAATTACTTGACCTTCGGCACCGCCGCGACAAAATCCACCAATGTGTGCGAGCGAGAGCGAGTGACAAGGAGATAGAAAGAGAAAGATGGAGCCAGAGACAGAGACAGCTATAGCGAGAGAGTCCTGAACTCTTTAAGTAGCCAAGTGCAGTTCCTTTTTCGGCACTAACGACGCAGACGACAGATAATCGATTTTTTTTTTTTTTTTTTTTTTTGGCTTTTTGATGGTCCTCTTAGGGCAGCTGCAGTTTTGCACTTCGTGGCGGATCTAAAAAAAAGAACTGTGTCACACAATCCGAAAGTCCTTACGTTTTTTGTCTTTAAAATAATCACACGGACACACGCACTTAACGCTTTCGTTTTCACTTTAAGCAGCGTTGAGAAAGAGAAAGCACTTTGCACTGGTTTTTCAATGACTCCTCCGGTCGGTGGCGGAAAGTAAACCTCTCACTGCAAGTTGGCTCCTGCGAATGTCGGGACTCTCGCATGTGTGTCTGGCTTTTATAACAAAAAGCTCGGAGTTCTCACCCAATGAAGGAGCTTTCTCAAAATGCCGGCAATGACACGGAAAAGGGAAATGGAAACGGAGACAAATAGCGACGACACGCACTTTGCGCGTATCTCTTTCCCCTTTCCTCTCTCCGTCGTTTAGTTGAAATTTGATTGACGGCTCATCATAATAATTATCATTAAAGCGGAAAATTCCGCTTGCAACTCACGCGAATAACTTTAATTTGAGTGTTGGACAGGGGAAGTCAGTCGAGCCGAGTCGAGTGCAACCCATTAGCTTTAGCATTAATTCTATTTAATGGCCATGCTAATCGATTTAAATGGGAGCCCAGTCAGTTCTTCAATCGTCCTTGAGGTCATTTCGTACTAACGTACATTTAACATGTACGTATTACGTATATACATATATATTGATTTGTTAAATGTCGCTCCTTGTTAGCTGTCATTCATAAATCATCATGTGGCGGCGACTTATTTCTAATTTGTTTGGTCGCTTTTTGTTGTCGGGCAATGGGCCAAATCGATAGGGCGGCAATCCGGTTAAAATTGGTATGTGCCAAATAAGATTTCTTGATCTTGATCTTTAAAAAATATTACAAAATGTCTCAAAAAAGATCTGAACTTGAACTTGACATTGTCTGTTCCTCTCTCTCTCTCTCTGTGTTTCATGCCCTCTCTCCCCTTGACTCTTTGTAGAGATAGGTTTGGGTAATTCCTGTAGGTGGTACTTATAGAACGACCTTCAAGCAAGGTACAATCGAATTGCTTTCGTGCCAAAGACCTCTTTTTTATAATTGTTCCCTTTCTAGCCTTTTAAATAATAACTATATTTAGGAACTTTTTGGTTGCTTGTTTGTTGCCTTTGCTGCGCTGACGTCTTTACGCTGGGAACTTTTACTTCCATTTGACTCACCTTTGACTATTAACCACAAATTACCCAGGATTGAGCCGATGATTGATGATGGCTTCGCACTCGTACTCACACACACTATCACACAACCCTAATCACTTGTCAATGCTTTGGATTTGTTTCTCCCGATTTGCCTTTAAGTATTATTTTTGATGGCGTTCCTTCAGTGTGTATGATTAACGTTCTGCTAATGCCGATTGTTGGTAAAATTTTCGCAGCAATTTTAATTGCTGTTGCATTAACAATTTCAAAATGCGTTGCACTGCTGTAGCCGTTGTAAGAGTTTTCAATTTTCAAATAGCCTGACAGAAGAAATAAGATACTTTGCAAATTGAATTATGCCATGACAACAATAACAACAACAACAGCCACAAAGAAGGGCTTAAGTTGTTTTCTTGTGGTAACTACTGATTATGTGACTATATAATATGTGTATCTCACTATCAGCAGTATCTATCCTACCTCAAAAACTAACAACAACAACAACAACAACACCAACTGACAACCGTTCGATTCAATAATTCCTAGCAAACTGTCCGTCAAATATCGCTGGTTGGGCAATTTGAACTCTAAACGACACGGCCACGACACATACGACACTACCGAAACGATCGCTGCACCAGCTAATGAAACTCTGTGCACACACAACACGTTCTCCTCTGCAATTGAACGAAAAGTGAGCAATAAATTTAATTTAAGCGGCAGAGGCAACAACATTTCTTTGGCTTTGTTTCACATTTTCTTTTCACTTTGTCGCCGCCGCACCAAAAAGGGTTCACAGAGACACCCATACACTTGGAAAGAAAAGAAACAACGAGTCGTAGAATAGACCGTGCAAGTGAGACAGAGAGTGTGAGCAAGATAGGGAGAGATTGAGGGAGAGAGAGAGAGAGAGAGCGAGGGAGAAGGCTAATGACGGCAGCGGAAAAACGCGTCAAAGCAAAACCCCATACCTTTCTTCTCCCCACTCTGAGACACCCAAAAAGTCGCTAAATATATTATGCACAAAAATAAAAACAAGACAATTGTTTAATAAACTTTGACACACTTTAAATTTTTCAGTGAAATGAAAATTGCCTTAAACAGCAGCAACTTATAATAAGGAAGGATAACCCTACCCGGGTCGCCTGCAAGAGTACCCTAAATACTTTTATCTTAATAATCATTCGTGGGAAATTTCTTGCAGAGGAATCTATAATTGATGGAAAGAGTCGTTTTCCACACTCATCAGATATACCAAGAAAATCAGAATGTCGATATGAAATTCATCATACCCAACATATTCATCTCAAAAGATAAAACGAAATGAACAACTGTTCCGCTTTCTTAATGTCGACATACTACTGCCAGATTATGAATACCTATGTATGAATGTTTATTATATGCAAGACAATTTATGTAAATGATTTTGTTGTTTTAAGTGGAAAATTGCAAGCAACACAAAATATTGTATCATGTCAGAAATATTACGCATAGCCAGTCGAGGCAAGAGACCACAAGAGACCCCGACGAGAGATGTATGTAGACATTGGTAAAATCAGATTTTTGAGATGTTTTGCAATCTGTCATTTTAATTAGAATCAGGTAAAGAAATTAAGAGAAAAAGAGAGAATCATTTTAAAAATAAATTAGTTGACCAATTTCCATAAACAATGCCAATCGCATGACGTGATACGGGCAGGCGCTTGAAAAGGTTGACTTACATAAGTTCATTCAGACCAAAGAAGCCAATTAGGGGTCAAGTAAGAAGCACTGAAGCGTCACAATCATCATCATCACCTATCGTCATCATTATTATCATCATTGGCGGTATTAGGCAGTCTAAAAATTGCACTCATCACAGGGCGGCAAGTCACGCGCAGCTGGCGCAAGTGAAAAATTTTGAGGGACGCCTGCACCTGACCCACTCAGCTCAGCTCCGAGCACGTTGCGTCGTCGTTGACTTTTCTCAATGAGAGGAATAGTATGTGTGCATGCGAGTATGTGTATGTGTATGTGTGTGTGTGTGCGTGAGTGTGTGTAGTACAATGACACCAAAAAGCCAGCTGTCTTTGTTTACGACCCATCTCTTTCTAACGCTGAGATAGACTATGACCAAAAGTGCCGAATGGTTAAAGATTGTTGCTTCGTTTTGTTTACGGTCTATCCCGTTCGCACATTTCCCATAACGCATGCCAGCCTTCTCTCTAGGATCATGCGCAGAGCTCATTGCATAATGGCTCATGGTTTTTGACCATAAAATCCAGTTAAAAGGTCCACAACTTGGCTAACTGAAAGCACGCTTAAAGCTCGCCAAAATGTCAGCTGTCCTTTGTTTACAACCGGCAAAAGAAAAAAATCAGAGAAAACATTCTCTCGCCGCTCGAATGACGACAAAACGAGAGCATACGAAAATTGAATTGAAGAATATGGTTGAAAAGATTGAATGGCTCTTGGATGCTGCTTGATTGGGTATAAAACAAGTAGTCGCCTCTCCAATGGCCAACAGTTTGCGATTACAATTTGGCCGAGATTCGTCGATAGTTGGCGCCGTAACACTCAATGCAGACATCGAAAATGTGCGTGAAGTTTACCGACAAAATGAAAATCTAGTTAAAATTGATACGATTCGATTTGATGAGAAATCAAATCAAATCAAACCTTATTTAGCTCAATTCAATTGCGTGGAGGAAAGATATACGAAAGTTCAGAGAAAGTGACACACAAATACATTTATGGATATATACTATAACAAATATTTATTTGTATGCGTGTATGTATGCAGACTTACCTGTCAATCCTTAATTAATATTAAATCATTTAAAACTTTCTCTCTGCTCTGCGTATATATGCGGCTGAAGAGGCCATTAAGCACTCAACACACACACACACACACACACACACACACACGCACACAGAAACTTTATCCACAAAATATTTTAAATATCTGCAACACCTGAAAAATTGAATATTTTTCATTAAATTGTTCAGAAAAAGTTTTCACCAGCCAAAACCAAAGAACCCACAGCCAATAAATAAACTTTGAAAGTGCGTGAATACAGACAAAAAAGAAAAATATATATATATCTAAATATAGGTACATATATATGTAGGTATATAAAAACAAAAAGAAAATGAAATGTGCGGCTTAGAGATGCCATGAAGGCAGTGTGCGGCTTAACTGAAATACAAAATGAGCCATATGCAGATGAAATATTCTTTCAAATAATGCTTGAGACCATAATTCCATTAAAGTACCAAAAACTAAATGTATGAAGTTTAACTTTTCAAAGTTGTGGTCCAACTGTTTCTCGGGATTTGAAAGGTCTTTAGATTGAGAATTCGTAACTCGATTTAGCACTCTCTATTCTTGGTTATTTGCTTTTTCGTGGAGAGACAAATCAGGGATCCTTTTGGATATGAGATAAGTTTTTCAACATCCTAAGGTCATCATCATCATCAAACACTTTTAAGTTATCTATATTATAACATCACGATATCTAACTTTCTTCGGCTAAATACTTAAATTTTAAAGAAGTAATGTAAATAAATTAACTACATATTTTAGATTGAAAATAAAACGGACATAAGTGCAAACTCACACATTTTTCAAAGCAAATCAAAATTTTCGTTATAAGTTATAAACCTTTGATTTTAAATTTCACTCGTTTGCCAGCCCTAATGTTGTGACCCTCTCCATTTACCCCTTATACTTATTGTCCTTTCCCTTTATCCAGTCACCCATTCCCACTTGCTCGCGTCTAACGTCTCTTGTCTTCTTGTCTTTTCTGGAGAAACATGGGCGACTAAATGAATTTTCAAGCTTCAGTTCGCCGTTTTGCAGTTGGCAGACCGCGACATTGAACATGGACATCGTTGGCAGCAGGCACGAAGCAAGGAACATGGAGCACGGAGCATGAAGCAAGGTGAAGCAGGGTGAAGCACGTGTTGCCAAGAGGCAGATGTCTGTGCTGTGTTTAAACCACCATCATAATCAGCAGCATCATCCCACCTTTTTGGATACCAAACGCAGGCCCATCCTCTCTTCATCACCATTTGCTGGTTCCGTTGCCTGTTTTTTGCTTTGTTAAAAGGATTTTCACGGATTTCCGTTGTAATTTGAAAAGTTTTTTGTGCAACTTTTTTCATTTAAAACAAGAGTTGAAGCGGCATAAGGATTGCGGATGGGGCAAAAGGAGTCTGAGTAGGCGTAACCTAATGTACCGGGCTTTGTTAGTTTTTGAAGTATGCCAAAAGCACCTGGCAAACAGGTGTTAATTGTTTTCAAGCTAATTTGCCCGGCGATAATGAATTTGAAAACAGAAAATAAAACAAACAAAAACAAAAAACAAAACAAAAAATATGAAGAGAGATGGAGAAAATTATAATTAAATTGTTGGATAAATGCGACAGCAGATTTGGTTTACCCACAGCGTTCTAGCCACTTGATAAGGGTAACAAAAGAACAGCAGCAACAACAACTCTTTCCACTTACACTTTCTCCAGCGAGAGGTCTCTTTCTCTTCTAGCGCTTGTTTGATAGCCTTGAAGCGGCGAGCAGGTGTGAAAAGTGCGTTTGAAAATCAACCCCAACTCCCCCTAGGGTATGCCTAGTGTTACTCTAGGTAGACAATAATGTTTGTATGTATGTATGTATGTAGATGTGGTAATGTTGGTGTAGGTGCGTGCTTGCATGTGTGTGTGTGAGCGTTTGTGTTGGTAGATAATTGAATTTGTGATTTTAAGTACTCTTCAGAGTTAGAGACACTAAAGTGCCAAACATTTTTTGGTTTTGGTTTTGCCCCAGAAAGTATGCTATACAACTAAATTACGCATACGCCACGTGTACAATTTGTTTTTCAGTCCAAGTAAAAGAACTTGTCATGAGGCTACCGCAGCTGCTGTGAGCTGACAATTTGCCAAGTGTCCACAACAAAGACATGCACACTCACACTAACACACACACACACACACACACACACAGGCAAACGCGTGCAAAGAGGAACCAAATGGAAACAACATGAAGCGAAACAAGACATCAGGAATAATCAAATATTTAACAAAAACCAAAACGACAATGAAATGCTCTTTCAGAATCCAAAATGTTTCGTATTGATAAATAAATACAATTTTCCAGTCATCTATTAAAACTTTAAACGATAAATTCTAAAATCAAGATTTTAAGCAGAATTTTCTTACTTAGAAAGAAATAAAATTGATTAAAATGAGATTTAAATGGAACATTTTCATAGTTGTTGCACTAATCTATACACTCCTCTTCTTGCATACTCTCTCTCTCTCTCTCTCTCTCTCTGTTGCTCTTTGCGTTTGTTTTAGTAAATACAAAATGTCGACAGCTTCAAGTGGCATTGTAAAAAGTTGGCAATGTTTCCTTTTCCTTCATTTAAAATGCAAATGGAGGCACCATCGACCAGCATCCACCTGGCTGGCAAATTAGTTTTGTATTTTGAGCCAAATATACAATATATCATACAATTCGACTATAAATTATATTCCCTTCGCCATAACTGACAACAGAGTGAAGAAGAAAGTAATGGGACAGAGAGAGAGAGAAAGGAAGTGGGTGGGCAGTAAGGCCTGTCATGTTGGCAGTCATATTTTCGGGTATCCCTGCTCACAATCCCATTTGCAGGCTATCGCAAAGTAATCCGCTTTATTTTGTTACCATTGCACAAAGTTAACTTTTCATGGCTCTTTCACTTTCTTTGTCTCTCTCTCTCTTTGTTTTTTCTCATACTTTAGCTCTTGCGTTGTCGAATACTAACTTCTTAAGTGCAGCATTGCCAACTTTTTTGACACTTGAAATTGAGTTTTGTGGTGTAATTGCATTTTATTTGCTCAACCCTAAACAGGGGAAATTCCCTTTTGGTAGCAAAAGCGAAAAAGATATTCCTCCGTTTTTTATATATATGTTTTTTATTTTTGGCGCCCAACAAGAGCAATTGGAAGAGCAAGCATTAAATTTGCATGATGCTCAAGTCAAGTGACGATAATCGCAAAACTTGCTTCGTTGTCTTTCGCCTTTTGCAATTGCATTCACTATACCAGAAAGACTTATTCGTCTCTGACTTCATGATACCCTATGATACATATAATCGGTTTCAACTGAGATAGGGATACGATTTTTTCACGGACTCGATGAACTCAACTGTGATGTACTCTTTTTTCTTCGCTTCTCTGACTGACTATGCAAGTAAGACAAAGCCTGGAAAGAGAAAGAAATCAAATCAAATTAATTTTCATTGCATAGTGAAAGCGGACAGTGTGGCAGGGGAAGGGAAGAAGCAAAGTCGAACTGGAAACAAAACGAAGAAAGAAACTTGGCCTTGCCTTATTTCAATTTCATTTACAGCTATAATTAAGATTTCGTCCTCGCTGACAGTTTCCTGCCATTGTGCTAACATTTCTACTTGGTCTCCTTCCTGTGACAATCGACAGCTGACAGTCTTCCAGACCTATATACTCTACAAAATAAATGAATTTTTCATTTCAAACAGTTGCAAATTATTTAGTTGCCATGTTGGGGCATTAATTTGCATAATTTAAAGTTAAAAACTTTTGCTCTGCTCCAAAAAACCAGGAACAAAAAAAATCACAAAAAGAGCGAAAATAAAAGCATTGCTAGCTATTAGCTTGTTGCTTTGCTGCTCCAACAACGATGCAGCGTTTCATGAATGAAAATTTTCGCGCCCTTTTTGCTTTGTTGTAGTTGCCTCTCGAGTCTTTTGTGACGCCTGCGCCCCTTTGTTAAGCGAAATTGAAATTGAACGCAGCATCTTCTCTCGCAATGCGTTGACTGTGGTCTTTCAATCATTGTCGGCTTGGATTTATCTCACCGATTTCAATTTGCAGACAACAGTTGCGGTTTAGAGTCGGTCTCGTGCGTTTCGCTACGGCGCGAAGAATTTTTTGTGAACGCAACGTGCAACATTTTTCGTAAATGTAATCAAAATTAATTATACATAGATGAAAATAAATTCTCATTTTGTTTGTCCGACAAAGAATAAAAAAAAAAGCAAAATAGAAATAAAAATAAAAACAAAATATGTTTATGCGTTGCATAAATAAATAAACCAAATTCACAGCACAAAAAAAAGAAAGAAATCAAATTCAATCAAGTGAGAAATCCCATCTAAGCTCATCCACGTCGGGGTCACCAAAAAGAAAAATTGGTTTATCTAGTGCTAATGCTAGTGCAAGTGCTTTTTGTTTGTGGTAATCTCTGTGGAAATCCCTTAAAGCGATTTCCTCTCACTGCCCTTTGCACATGTATTGGCTGCATAACAAATTCGCATTAAGCATTCAGAACAACATCTTTCGCTCTCATTCTCTCTATGGATCTCGATGACTTTGACTGAAAGTGCAGCAGCAAGAAGCCCTGCGTTTTAGTCATCTTCCTTGTCGTTCAACCAACTTCATTTCATTTCACTTCACTTCACTTTAGTTACACAACAAACACAGACTCTCACACACGCACACACACACAAAAATGGAATCGCAATTACAAATGCAGGCAACATTTTGCATAATTTATGTCAAGCATGAAAACAACGACAACTACTACTAGCAGTAGATGAGGGAGGGTCTGGAGGCTCACATGGCCATAAATAAGTGCAGGTTTTAAATACCACGACAACAATTGTGAAACATGGCAGAATAATAGAAAAGGACCTACAGCAGTAGCAGCAGCAGCAGAGCCAGGACATAAATGTATATGAAATGCTTAGTTACAAGAGTAGCTCAACTGACAGGCCTCCCCTCCCATAACCGTGGGGTTGGCGAAAGGGGTCAAAGGGGTGTTGGAGGGTTAGCAAGGGAGCAACTCCCCATAGCAAAGGTCAACCGTTAGTTTCTCAGAGTCAGGCATTAACAACAAAATGGCGTCGGTAACTAAGTGACTTTCTTTTGGACAACAAAACGAATCAAATATCATAGAACAAAAATGTGCTCTCACTCACCATAGACGAATAAAAGGAATGCAATTTGGGAAAATATCTAAATAGAATTTTCTATAGTTTTATAGTCCTGCCATTTTGTTAGTCCTTAGTAGGGTTGATATCTTAAATCTCTAGAGAGATTCACTCTTAGGTCCAATTAACAAAATTGCTGCCAAACTAAATAAAGTCAGCATCTTCCTTTTCCCACTAAAAGGGTTAACTGCACCTCGTCCACTGTATACTGTATATATCAGATATCAACAAACTACAAAACGACACAAAAATGTGGCGGCCAACGTGGGGCACCCCTTCGTTTTGCAACGTCTCTGCTGTTGAACAAAACACAAAGCGCACAGCGAAACAAAATGGGCCAAAAAGTTATTTTAAGCCTAGGCAAAAAAAAAAAAAAAAAAGAAACAAAGAAAACAACACAACAAAAAATCAGCGAAAACAGTGTAAGCCAAGTAGAAGAAAGACGTCCATAAAGACCAAGACCACGAGGGTTTCGAGCACGTTGGGTGGTAATGGTTATGGTTGGGATGGTAATCTCGCAACAATTATGCATACGCGCACACATATACAGTGTACAGTGGAAAAATCTGTGGCACGTGAACAAAACAAAAAACACTAAAAAGCAAGAGGCAAAACAAAAAAAAGCAACAAAAAATTGAATCCTCGGAATGAAAGAGCGCAAAATTGTTTGCCATTAGCATAAAAAATAATGGCCAATGGCTTGCTTCCGTTCCTGGTCGTCTCTCCTACCACTCGAGGGGCGCCCATTTCGAATCGAAGACGGCTTAATCCTTTTTCAGCTAGCCTCTCCTCTGTGATTCCTTCTACCGCACCCCTTAACCTCTTGTCCTAGCCTCTGCCATATCGCTTACCCCCCATTCACGTTATGTTTTGATGCAATATTTTTATGACCACAAAAGAAAAAAAAAACGAAAAAAAAAAAAAAAATCATATATGTATGCATGTACTTTTCAGTGTAGAAGTGCGAGCAAGATAATGGCGAAATGAAACCAAAAGTGAGGCCAATAAAAAGGCGATAAAATTGACGCCAATACAAACAAACACATATACCTACATACATTCAAGGGAGTGGCGTAACGGTAAACGACGATAAGGACGAACGTATCCTGTGCATAAAACCAGCAGGCAGCAGCAACACCAACAATAACAACAACAACAATAAACTCCAATTCAAATGCCTTGGTGATTAATGGGCCAGGGGCCATTGCCGACGGGATGCGCATAATTCACAAGAGTCAAACGACGACAAGGAGATATAAAAATTGCCAGCAATGGCTCGGACCTCTCCTAGTATACAGCCTGAGCCTGAGCCTGACCTGCACAGCCGCCGGCATGGAATCATCTGCAGAGCTACAACAACTCCAACAACAACAAGAACAAACCATCATCGATCCATTGCCCACCATGTTTGGCGATAGCTCAATTAGCAGTTCTCTCAACCATTCAATGGATTGGCTTCCATTGTTTAATTGGAAATATAAACGACCGAAAGTCAAACGACGCCAAAGACTCAATTCGTTAAGTAACCTGCTGAAAAATTCGACCGTTGGTAATTCAGCATCCTCATCTCTATATGGAGGCAACTCTACGAACATTACGAATTGGCAACTACAACAGCAGCAGCAGCGTTACTTGAAGGTTAACCAGGTATTCGAGAGTGAACGTCGCATGTCCTATGCAGAGATTGAACGCAATCATGGGAAAATTGTGCTGCTCGGTCTCTTTGAGCTGACAACGAAACGTGGTCCACGACCGGATGGGCTAAGCGAGCTGGGAGCAGCCACTATGGCTGTGGAGCACATAAACCGCAAACAGCTGTTGCCAGGTTACACTTTGGAACTGGTCACCAATGATACGCAGGTGAGTGCGGCGGGGTGGGAAGAGGATTCTCCATTACGAAATTGAATTTTCATTTAACAACGCTCGTCGAAAGAGAAAGAGCGCGCGTGGAAAACGTTAAAACTTAATAAGAAAATCTGCATTACAACACCAAGAAGCAGATGTTTAAAGAATATGTTCAAGCATCGCGGTTTATAATACCCTGACAAAGGTTTCCTGCCGAAATGGAGAAGAGAAGTCTCTCAGGTGGCTTATTTTTTGCTTTTCCTGTTGTTCCCTACTCCTCTGGGTAGACCTAGAGTTGCAGGGTATTAAGCTTCGACTTAAGGTAGTAAATTATTTCGTTGGTTTTTTTTTTTTTTTTTTACGAGGATGAATGTGTCTACAGTCTCAAGTCTCAAGTCGTTGACTGTTTTGATGGCTTTTTTCTTTGCATTTGCTTTTCTTTTTTGGTTGACGGAGCAGGAAGGACATTTCCTTCGAAAATGTTCATTGCGTCGTCATCTCGACGCGCTTTTTATGTTGACTATATTTCTTATATATGCTTATACGCTTCTATATCTCGTTCTCTTACTTGTAGTGCGATCCTGGCATAGGAGTGGATCGTTTCTTCCATGCCATATACACACAGCCATCCACACGTATGGTCATGCTATTGGGCTCAGCTTGCTCGGAGGTTACCGAGAGCCTGGCCAAGGTAGTGCCCTACTGGAATATTGTGCAGGTAGGCGGCTTCGTTTTCGTGGGCCTATAATTTGTCTAACTGATTAAAATGCAAATATGATACAACAGAGAGCAGAGCAGGCACAAGAAAGCAAATTGATGATAAATTTAATTTAATCAACTCACGTTTCCACGCACAAATAAACAGCTCAGCAAGCAGCATCCTCTCCTCTTAGCACACATAAATTCACTTACATACACCACATCCATATACCACATTTGCATGCGAGTTAGGTTGCCCTTTGAAGTTTTTGAACTTTGTTCTCTCCATGCTGATGCTGATATGACTAACAATTGCCTCATTTCATCGAAATTAAAGGTCTCATTTGGTTCCACATCGCCGGCCCTAAGTGATAGACGTGAATTTCCCTATTTTTATCGTACAGTGGCCCCGGATTCATCACATAATCCGGCTCGCATAGCATTTATCCGTAGGTTTGGATGGAATGTTGTTACAACATTCTCACAGAACGAACAGGTTCACTCGCTGGCGGTCAATAATCTTGTTACTGGTATATATATACACACATATTTATATATAATAGATTATTGAATATATATGTATATGTAAATCGTAGAACTGGAGGCAGCCAATATATCATGTGCGGCGACCATTACATTTGCGGCAACGGATTTTAAGGAGCAACTGCTGCTCCTCAGGGTGAGTAGAGTCAGCACAAGAGGGCGTGGGAGAATGGGAAGATTCTGTTGGTTTGATAAACGATGACAAATGGCAAAATCTTGTTGTCGCATAGGAGACAGATACACGCATCATTATCGGCAGCTTCTCCCAGGAATTAGCACCGCAAATTTTTTGCGAAGCCTATCGGCTACGTATGTTTGGTGCGGATTATGCTTGGATATTGCATGAGAGTATGGGCGCTCCATGGTATAGGACAATGGATGGCCAGAAGAAGACATCTTCATCATCATCGTCCACGTCGTCGTCGTCATCGTCATGTACGAATCATGAGCTCCAGCTGGCAATTGAGAATTTGATTGTTGTATCAACGCACAACAGCATTGTGGGCAATAATGTTAGCTACAGTGGATTGGTATGGAATTTGCAATATATTTATTTGATTAGCTGCCGTTTTTATGTGGCACCTAATCTCATTGTGGTTCGTGGTCTCTCTGAGACTTAATCGTTTCCATTTCGTTGCCTTTCGCCCACCTCCTTCTCCCTCTCCCTCTCTCTTCAGAACAATCACATGTTCAATTCGCAGCTACGCAAACAGTTTGCTCAGTTTGAGGACCGTGGACGCAGCATTATCAAGCCACCACAATCGGATTTACCGACGAATCGTCGTCGGAGTCGCAGTAGGCGTGGCATATTTCCCGATGCACCCATTTCTCAATACGCCCCACAGACGTACGATGCCGTTTGGGCCATTGCCTTGGCCCTGCGTGCCTCCGAAGAGCACTGGCGTCGTCAGGAGGCCAAGTCCAAGTTGGATGGCTTTGATTACACTCGCAGCGACATGGCCTGGGAGTTCCTACAGCAATTGGGCAAATTGCATTTTCTAGGCGTATCGGTAAGTGCTGAAAATTTTTAATTTCATAGTAATTAGGATAATTTTGGTTACTTTTCTTTTCGTTTAATCTCTTAGGGTCCCGTGTCGTTTAGTGGTCCGGATCGTGTGGGCACCACCGCATTTTATCAAATTCAACGTGGCATGCTGGAACCCATAGCTTTGTATTATCCTGCCACAGACTCTTTGGACTTCCACTGTCCTCGCTGTCGTCCTGTTAAATGGCATAGTGGCCAGGTGCCCATTGCTAAGCGGGTATTTAAACTACGTGTGGCTACCATAGCCCCGTTAGCCTTCTACACAATTGCAACACTGTCTAGCGTGGGCATTGCTCTGGCCATTGCGTTCTTAGCTTTCAATTTGCACTTTCGTAAGCTCAAGTAAGTTGGTACATAGCTCCTGCTTACTCAGCACTTTCAACTTGACATGCCGTTGACGTTGTCTCTGTATCCTTTCGTTCTCGTTTTCGTTCTCATTCTCATTCTCGTCCTTCTCTCGTCGTCCACAGGGCAATTAAACTTTCCAGCCCAAAGCTAAGCAACATCACCGCAGTGGGCTGCATTTTTGTATACGCCACCGTCATTCTACTCGGCCTGGACCACTCGACGTTGCCATCGGCGGTAGACTCCTTTGCCACAGTTTGCACGGTGAGTGGTTGCTACTTGTGTTTGAGTTTGGGTTATGTAAGCGAACAACGGCTTCAGCGGCAAAGCAGCTTCTCAAATGTATGACTTTTCGCATATGTTTGTTTTATTATTGGTTAAATCTTTGCCCTGGCTCTTTAAGCTAGACTAACTTCAATTTGAGCACAACAAAAAATTTATACAATATATAAATATGTATGTAGTCGGTACCTACCGACAATGTATGTAGTAGGTTTGTCGCTCAAAAAATGCCACTCAAGGGAAATTTGCGGGCTGCTGTTGCTGTGCCTTGTTTGGCTTGTCGGTTTGTTGCGACTTCTGGGCCCGGTTTGGGTTGGGCTTGGTTCGGTTGGATTGGGCTGGGTTAGGTTGGGTTTTCTCCAACCATTACCAATAACAACACAGTGACACGAAAATTTGACAACGTTAAACTTGAAATTGTTTTCCTTCATCTCTCTATCTCCCTATCGGCATTGTTTTCTCTCTGTCTCTACTATCATCATCATTCACCACACTGATGGGACAGGCACGCGTCTATCTTTTATCATCGGGCTTTTCGCTGGCCTTTGGCTCGATGTTTGCCAAAACATATCGGGTGCACCGTATCTTTACACGCACGGGCAGCGTGTTTAAGGATAAAATGCTGCAGGATATACAGCTTATCCTGCTCGTTTGTGGCCTGTTGCTTGTCGATGGTCTCCTTGTCACATTGTGGGTTTGTACAGATCCCATGGAGCGGCATTTGCATAATTTGACACTCGAAATCAGCGCCATAGATCGAAGTGTTGTCTATCAGCCTCAGGTAGGTGGAACGTCATAACTCTCCTTCATTTCTTTTGCTTCCCCTCCTCTCTTTTTTTTCTCCTTTTTTTGCTCTTCTTTTCTTTCTGGAAACTAGGTGGAGGTCTGTCGCTCTCAACACACACAGACCTGGTTAAGTGTGTTGTATGCTTACAAGGGTTTGCTCTTGGTCGTTGGTGTCTACATGGCATGGGAGACACGTCATGTCAAAATACCAGCACTGAATGACTCACAATATATTGGGGTATCTGTCTATAGCGTCGTGATAACTAGTGCCATTGTTGTGGTCCTGGCAAATTTAATTTCCGAGCGAGTCACTTTGGCCTTTATTACCATCACAGCACTGATACTAACTTCCACGACGGCCACATTGTGTTTGCTTTTCATACCGAAGCTCCATGACATTTGGGCACGAAGTGAGTCTTAGGCTTATCAAAATTATAAAGGGGTGGGGAGCCTTAATAAGTTTAATTACTTTGCCCATTCACAGATGACATTATAGATCCGGTCATACATAGCATGGGTCTTAAGATGGAATGCAATACGCGGCGCTTTGTGGTCGATGATCGTCGTGAACTGCAATATCGAGTCGAAGTTCAGAATAGGGTTTACAAGAAGGAAATACAAGCGCTTGATGCCGAAATACGCAAACTGGAACGTCTGCTTGATACAACGACGATAACTGCATCAGCTACATCGACCACAACGCCGGCTACCTCGTCGTCAACATCATTGCTGAAACCCGTGGAGCTGGCCAGGCCTCCGGCCCAACAGCAGCCAAAATCTCGAACTCCCAGCATCTCTGGCATTTTACCCAATCTGTTGCTGTCGGTTTTGCCCCCCGTTATACCAAGGGCCAGTTGGCCCTCTGCCGAGTACATGCAGATACCCATGCGACGCTCGGTAACTTTTGCCTCACAACCACAGCTTGAGGAGGCTTCTGCCTGCCTGCCAGCTCAGGACTTGATTAATTTACGTTTGGCCCATCAGCAAGCCACCAAAACAGGTTTAATTAATCGCCTTCGGGGCATCTTTTCGCGTACGACATCCAGTAACAAAGGGTCCACGGCCAGCCTAACAGGTGGCGTAGCAGCAGCTGACCAAAAGGGTCTTAAAGCGGCCTTTAAGTCGCACATGGGTCTCTTCACTCGCCTTATACCCTCCTCGCAGACAGCTTCGTGTAATGCCATCTACAACAATCCAAATTTAACAGCGGCAGCACCCCACGTTGAATTGTCATCGAATGGTTCGAACGGTTCGCATCTGTCGAAGCCTATTCATCGCGGATCGCTAACTAAGAGTGGCACCCATTTAGATATTTTGACCAAGGATCCTAATTTTCTGCCAATACCAACAATCTCTGGAGGTGAGCAGGAGGGGAAATATATCAAATTGGCCGAGACGAAAGTAAATTTTCAATTGCCGCACAATCGACGACCTTCAGTGATTGCGCCGGCCACAACGTCGTCGGCCTCAGCATTGGCCATGGGCTCAGCGGTCCCTAGTCTAAGAGAGCGGGTTCGAGGATCGCCGCGTTTTCCACATCGGATATTGCCACCCACTTGCAGTTTGAGCGCCCTGGCCGAGGATGGGGCCATGGATCGAACTATGGAGACTTCGTCCATACCACGCATCTCACTTCAGCATGCCACAAGCGGCGGTAATTGGAAGTCCATGGAAACGGCGGCAAAGTCACGACTTTCGTTAGGTGACTCTCAAGAAGAGGACCAGCAGCAGCAACAGCTGGATGAGTCATTGCCATTGAATGGCTTAGGTTAGTTTTCCAGTTCCAACAATCCTCCGCCCAATCCTTGTCAATTAGAAATAAAACACCAAAAGCAATTTCATTTCAAAACGAAAAGAAGAAACAACTGACCAATCATCCAGCTTAAAGCAATCAAACGCATTAGGTTAGGCTAGAAGAAGAAGAAGAAGTATTAAAACGCTAGGTAGATATAATACATACATAAGTCAAGTTTGGCCCTCTTTAAATATGTGATGTGATGGAAGGACAACTCAATTCAACTTAAATCAAATCAGTCCTTAAGCTAAGTAGAAAACGTACCCCTACCTCTTTCCCACCTAATCCATACCAATTTCCCATGTCTCCTTATCTTGCCTCCTCTAGTTTAAGTAGATGACTTTTGCCGCATTAGTTGCATAAATCGACAAGGAGCAATACTTTATTGTGCTTAGAGTTTAGAAAATGTTTGAAGTTCATGGATCACGAACATGGATGCCAATTGTATGATTAATTATTATTGGCCGCCATTATAAATAGAATCATCATTATGTATGTGTAGGGGACGTAGCCACCAAAGAGCAAGAACAATTCGTGTGTAGACTAAGTTAACTAAGTTTTTAGCCGTGTAATCCAATTTAACTCACGACTCTTTCAGCAAAAAGAAATACATAGAAAATGGAAAAAAAAAAAACAAAACAAAAAATAAACATGCCATGCCAAAGTACTACAATATGATGATTAATTAATTAAAGTTCTTTGTACTTTGGGAGGGTGCGGAGTTGGATATACTTGGGAGGCGGGGCTAACAAAAGCCAAATCTTTCTGTGCCGAAACTAATAGGGTTCGGTGATTACGTTGACATTGCAATTTGTTACTATAAATAAATAAATCAAACCGGATGACCTACGGCACGACCTGTCCTCTTAGTGCTCTACACTCCACTCCATTGCTCTGGCAGTTGCTCCTGGTGCTCCGTGTGTTCTTCTACGTGTAAGCCGCTTCAACTTACTCTCCATTTTGTGTGAATTTATCTTTATGCTCGTAAAAATGAAAACAAAACAGACGACAAATGGAATGCCATGACATTTTTCATGGCTCTGGTTCAACGTAGTCGTTCCATCGTTGACGACGCCATTGCCTCGCCGTCGGGGTCACCATCAAGATTTATTTTGTGCGGTCGTCGCTTCCGCTCAATAAAACGTGGCCCAGACTTTTCTCAGCTGTCTTTTGCATTTACTTTTTATACTTTACCCACACAAGAAATGTTTATTTATTGCATCTCAGCATAAAATAAACCAACGATTCGTTCCCCGTTCACTTTTTCCGTTGGGTTCTCTCCTTTTTTTTTTTTTTTTTGTGCAAATATTAATTTTAATCAAGCTAATTAATATGGTCAACTCTCTGGGAATAACGAAACGACGCACTTCACAGTCCTTTTGAGAAATGAGCAATATAACGTAACAAAGAACTGTGCAGAGGAGAACAGGGTCAGGTCAACAGGTTTGGCACACTTCAAAAAAGAACAAAACACTCAAAAAAAAAAAAACGGAACAGAGAGCAGCTTTTCGGGGGGCGCATTGTTTCGTCGTAACCTCATTAAAGTTAAACCCACTCGGTGAGCCTGCTTGGCTCACTTAATTAGGAAAAGGTTCCAGAAAAGGCAATTTACGCATATGCCAAAGTGCATTAAATGAGCATCAACAATAATTTGTAAATGTACCGCATACATATACGAATTCACTATACACAAAGTATCTCTAGAGCATAATGCCAGCCAATTCCCTGCTAATTATTCAAGATTACTTCGATGCTGATGCTGATATGCTCCTCCAAAGCAATAGCGTTTCCCTAAAGACAGCAGCAAGAGCGAGTACGATTCATGGAAGGAGTATAAACTACATTAAAGGGGGTGGTACATATAAAGTCGTGCTCAGATTCAGACAGTTTCAAGAAGTAATTTAGTGATTGAAGCAGTAACCCGAATCAAAGTTCAAAAGTAAACAATGCAATGACTGTAAAATTAATATTATTGCATTCGCAATGGCCTCCCCCTCCTCTTAATAAGGACTACGCTCATGTGTGCGGGGAATGGTTAGGTAAAGGCAGATGAAGTACACACACTGAACACTTTATTTACCTTTGCCATAAACTGTTCAAGTTTATTTCATGTCTCACTTTCTCATACACCCCCAAATCACCACATCTCCCTATCTCGCTCTCTCTATCTATCCCATTCTTTCTTTGTCTCCCTCGACAACATTGGCACATAAAACGGCACTAAGTTATTTTCAATCAATAAAAATAACATAAACAAAAACGAAAGAAAGAAAGCTGTAAAAAATACACTCAAATACAAGTGAATGTGTATGAGGGTGCCGTAATTCAAAAGAAGCGCAAAAAAAGTTTTCAACTTTTTTCTGTGTGTCTCTTTCCTCTGCTCTTCGATTTACCGTTGTTGGGGTCCATGTGCTCCCCAAACGTTTTCTTCTTCTTTTCTTCCCGGTGTTTAATCAGGCATAAAAACATTTTGGCACAAATTTTCAATTTCTAATTGAGACAGCGACGAAAAGGTGACAAGATTTCCGTTGTCGCTATTCTAATTGGCGGCCAACGTGGGGGAAATAATGTGCACGTGATGTGTGTGTGTGGGTGAGTGAGTGTGGGTAGATAGGAAACGAGTCGTGAAAAACGGATTTCTATGCGAATGAACAACTGATTGACATTTTCAAGTTGTGTCGACAAGTTGTTGCCTCAATTTCAATGCAAATTTTTAAGTGAATTTCGTTGCCATTCAAGACATGATTGCAATTTATAATAAACTGTGTTGTAAACAAATATAGACTACATACACACATACACACATAAGCAAAAAGCACGCACGATGGAACTGCAAAGTTAGTTATTGTTGCGGTAGACAGATGTGAGATGCAGTCACACTCTGCTCTTAGCCATCTTATCCTCAACCTCTCATACAGTTACCATTGGGGAAATTACGCGAATGGAATGTGTCAAGTCACCCACACAAACACAGGCACACAACGTTGTTGACATGCTTGCCAACTAGAAGCGGAAACGGAAGTAGCTATGTACATACATAGCGACAGATGAGAAATGAGAGAAAAGGATGTGAGACAGAAGAAAAGAGTGCGAGAGCGATAGCAAGATTGAGCGAGTATGGCAAAGATTTGGCAGCCAAATGATTAATTTCGACAAGCTGCCACAAGCTGTTGAATGATGAAGAAGCAGAGTGGAACAACATAGACTGTCGTCGTGTTGTTATCGTCAACGTGTGTTGTATGCTACGTGTGTTTGAGTTGAGTAAATCCAAAGTTGGCAGCCGATTTCAAGTTGAGTTGATTTTGTGCTTGAAAAACGTTAAATTCACTTGTACAAGTCCCTCACGTTGGCGGCCTAAAAATCTTTGCTTGGTATTTACTTTGATTCTTGAAACGTAATCATAGAGCCAAATAAGCAACAACATTGAGCGTCAAATTTAACATTTAAATTCTACATCTCTCTCCTCGTTTGTCTCTTTCTTTCTCTATCTATCCTTTTATCTGTTTCATTGTCTCGATTTGTGACTATCTTCTGTATTTGATTTGCGGTTGTGCATCCATTTCAACTGCAAATGAAGCAAACGAGCCGTGTGGTCATTAGATGTCGTCGTCCTGCCACATTGTTAGCCTCTTCTCCCTCGCACACACTGCCACACATACACCCAGCTGTCATCGGTTTGTGGACTTGGACTCTCTGCCAGTGTGTCCTGGCAATGCTATAAATATTGACAGAGCAAGATTAAAGCCCCTTAAATTCCGCTCAATTGCCCTTTTGCCTAGCCTAACATCATTCATTTGCATCGCCTGAGAAAATTTTAATTAGAGTCCACAGATAAACCTAAAAGAAAAATTAAGGCAGCAATATGCGAGTAAGATAGAACGAGAGAAAGAGAGAGAGAGAGAATAAGGAAAATAAGTAAAACGTGTCAAACGCAGCGGCAAAAACTTTTTCTCCCTAGCTGCTGCTGTTGCGCTTCATTTAACTTTTGGCCCAAACAGAGTCCATAGGCGGATAGGTGGAAAGCTCTGTAGGTGAGATACATATGTACATATGTATGTACATATGTGTATGGAAGTTGTAACAAAATTTGACACGCTGCTCCTGGTATCCGTATTCACTTTATCCACTGTCTTATCATATGAACCGCATTGTTTGCTTATGTATGTGGCATCATTCCACGGTGCAACGCGATGACTTGATAAACATTTTCATTGGCGCTAAATCAACAACAACAACCATATCTCCATCCTCTACCTGACTCATTTTCATTGTCTCTTCACCTCGTCCTGGAAAACTATATACATACATAATAAATACAAAAAAGAAAGGCAGAAAGAACTTTTAATTAGACGTCACTGCAAAGCTGAAAAACTTTTCAAAAGCAAACGCGCCAAGAAAAAGTTCACTTTGAGATGAGCGCCAAGTCGAACCGTCTAAAACAATTAAGGATATAAATTTTTAATGTTACATTAAACAGATAGTCCATAGATCAAAATTATGTCTGATATATAAGTTGGTAATTTTTCTTTTGTGAAAAGTTAGAAATTATATATTAATTTGGACAGCTTTATAACCTTTTTCTCGTATAATCGTTCCTCCTTTAATTTGTAGTTAACTTAATTTTAATGAAGAAGAATTAAAGACTTAAATCAACGTCATAGCTTATCCTTTTTGTGGTTTTAATTGCTGTGAATAAATATATTTCTTGAAATGAAAATCTTACTATGGAATAAGGGAGAAAGTAATTAAGTTCTAAAAATGACTGCTCCTGACATTATTTATAGACATTCCTTATCATAAGAGGGACCTGTTACAGACATCTTAGGCACTAGATACATTTCTGTCTAAATGATCGTACTATTGGCTTACACTATCGTCTTTATTCACAGTGAAGTCTTCATCATGGATCATGGTTTGGCTATAGAAATATGTAGTATATATTATATACTTAATGTTGATCTTGAAATCACATTGTTGGCTGCTATAAAAACTAGTTTTGGCTTTGAAAATATGGAATGACTATTGAAATTAAGGATTTCTTTAGGAAAGTGTGCTGATAATAGACTTGATGAGGTTTAAAATGGCTATACAGACAACCAAGTTTGGTAAAATGCTTCATTTTAAAATTAAAAATTAAAATTATGACATAATTAATGATTTGGCGTTAGTATCGTTAGCCACTTTGTCGCTTATAAACGCTCATCTCTAAGATACTTAGCCGTCACCTTATTCACTTAAGTTGAACTTTTAATCAAAACTTGTGTGTCTCTTTGTAATTATGCAAGACATAAAGTCAGTCGACAATTGCAAACTCACACACACACACACACACGCACACACAAAAGCGCGCACACCGACACCATCTCCCATCCACACAGTTCACCTCTAATTAAGCGATGTGAAAAGTTTTTAGGAATGCAAAAAAATGCATCATTAATGCATACACACACTAACTTATTCGCGCTTACTTGTATACCCAAAAGTTAACTCGTTCCTCCTTCCCTCCCTCCGCCGCATCCAGCAAGATGCGTGCGTGGACTCGACACCGCGAATGGGCTATGAAGCTGAGTGGAGCTGGCAATGGGTGGAAAACTTTGGCAGGCAACAAATGGGTAGACAGTGTGGTAGGCTCAACAATGGAATGGCAAGAAAAAAAAAAAGAAAATATGCCAGCTAATAGCTCCTTTTATGGTTCACTTAAGTTGGTTCTTGGGATGCCACGTAGGCGGCATAAAAATATTTTTTTCCTCTCTCTGTCTCTCTCTCTCTCTGTTAAGTCTACACATTTTTGGGCGTGATTATTATGAGAAGGTTCGCTGTGGAGGGTCGCACTCGTAATTTCATTAAAATTTTATTAGCTCAATATGAGAGAAGGACTCAGGTTTATAGTGTACGTTCTGTGTATGTGCTCGCGTGTGTGTGTGTGTGTGTGTACTTTGATTTTATTCGAGTCGCTACTGCTGAGAGTAAATGAAATTATCACCTATGCGCGCTTTTGAGTATAAAACTGGGTAAGAGACAGCCAAAGGTTATTACTTTTAAGTAGATGTTAAAACAAAATTATTAGCAGGACTCTACGACAAAAAATTTGTTTAAATTTCAACTGAAATGAAGGTCACTTTAAACACTTTATTTCCCGTAGTAAGAAAACCTTAAGCCCATTCAAGCAAACATCCTTAAACCGGTTAACACTCAAGGGATACTCTGGAAGATTAGAACAAAACTCGGCAGTGCATTTAAAGATAACTTTAAACGTCAATATAAATCATATATATCCAGTTTATCACTCATCTCCTGGCATCATTTGAATGTGAGTCAATTTTACCAATGAACATCATCGTTATACCCATCGACATCATCATCATCATCATCTTCATCATTATCATCATCATTTTTCACTTGGCTTTTTCCGGCATTTACACAATTTACAATTTCCCCTTTCTGACCAGATGGCTTTTAATTTCCATTTTGCTATTAATTTTAACCACAAAAGGTTATGATGGAGTAGGTGTAGGTGTAGGATGTAATGGGTATATGTGTGTATGTGAGGATGAAGGTAGGCATATCAGTGCCCCGTATACATATACATATATACCAAAAGCCACAATGTGCTGTACCAAAGGCTTTGGTTAATCCAAATGTAGGAAGGCGATGAGAGGATGTGAAGCGTTTCTCAGTTGCCTTTATGTTTTCTTGATTGAGTTTCACCTTTTGCATATGAAATTCAATTTAATCAGTTTGCCCAGGTCACGATGAGGCAGCGGTAGGCATACTGACAGTCACACAACCACACACACACACTTACCTTCTTGGTATTTTTTCTCTCTCTCCCTCACACACACACACACACACACACAATGCAGCCAATAATAATGAAGTCCTTTTGTTGTTTGTCGACATTTTCAACACAAATTTGCTTTGCCTGATACGAAACGAAATGTAACGCAACGCAACACAATTCTGGGCTTGGGCCGACCTCAATAATGTTTTCACTTGGAAATCAATAAATACAAATAACATGTATGTACATACATACAACAAATACATATACAATATTTGATGCGGGCCACAAAAAGCAAAACCAGTGCGCGAACAAGAGCTCTTGACGACCATAAACTGGCAAATTGTATGCAAATAAAAAAAACAACAACCACACACACACACAAACACAGAGAGACACATTGAAATGCCGGGGAAATGCCGCAAGATACAAAAACCCCGAAACTGAAAAACTGGAAAAACCAAAGCAAACCAAAGCAAAGCCAAAGCAGCTGAAGCGGTAGAAATGCTGACATTGCAACCGCTGAAGTTGCCATAAAACAACAAGAACAAGCAAACTTACAAGACGACAATGAGGCAGCAATGGGGCAACTTTTTATTAACTCTTTTGACTCCCCCGACCTAACCTGACCTCTTATGCCCTGCCCTGGCCTGTCCTTTCCAAGATCTGACCAAGCGACCACAGCTGCTGCTGCTGTTGCTGCCCTTAACTTTCGGATTGTCGAGTTTGTTGTCGTCATTGTCCTTTTGCGTCAATTTTATATAAAAAGGGAAAGGAACAGGAAGCGTGAGAGGAGAAGAGACTGAGGATGGGCGAGCAAAAAAGTTAAGAACAACAACTTGTTGTTGCTGTCTGAGTTCTTGTTTAGTTCGTTTCAGTCATTCTTCATGGTAGCTGGATGCAAATCATTTGCCTGCTGGGAATCAGTTTATACCCTAACCCTGAGATTAGTAGAAAATGTCCTTTCTCAAATACATTTATGTAATTATAAACTTTTTTAAAAAAAGGTTTTTCCAGAGCCTTTTTCATCTGCCTAAGGACTGACAGTTGAGTATTTAAAAAACGTTTTCCACTTAAAAATATTCTCTTTATACTTGCAATTGTCAAGTTTTGTTTATTTTTGAAATCTTTTAATTGTTTCATTTAATCTCGGCTTGGACTCGGGGCCTTGTTTCCTTAAGAGCATTTCAGCTTCGTCACTTGATTCGAACTTTTTGCCTTCAGATTGTTTTTCTCATTTGTTGACTTCTTAAATGATGCTTCGCCTGGACGAGGAAGGACAATAATAAAAGCCCAAGTGCGGATGCTGCGGTTGTTGGTAAAACATTTCTATTGATTTAGGCCAAGTCTTATGTATGTATGTCTATGGGGTCAGAGGGCATATGTTACACATGCCGCAAGCTTTTGGTCATGTTGGTCATGTCTTTGCACTCGTACAATTTGAGTAGCCTAACATACAAACACATACTCACCCACACAAACACAGACTAAGTAGATCTTATTGGACCCACGCCCCAGACAGTCACTTATAATAGGCTTCAACTTTAATATGCATTGCATGGCAGATGGGGCCAGAATGATGGAGGAAAGTGAAATTTGCTGTCTACTGAGAAATATTTAATCGTATTTTGTTCATTTAGCGACAAATTGAATTTGCCTCTGCAATGTCGCAAGATGAGAAATTCAATTAAAATCCTCCGAAAAGAAACGAAATAAAAATAACATTTTCGTTGTCATGCTTTAAACAGATTTTCGTTACAATTTTCAATGGGCTTTAATTTCGCACTAACAAACGAGACGGCTCGTCTCGGTCTCGTCAAATAAATAAGCAAAAATAATTGAGCTGCTGGCACGCCCCCATTCCGCCCAGTCATGACGATGGCGACCAGTCATTGACAGCCAAGGACATGAGATAATCGCTTTGGTTGTTCTGCCAGGCCCACAAAACAATTTCTATGCGTAGGACCAGTGTCCCCTGCCCCACCCCGGAAAAAAACAAGCAAGGAAAACAAACGCAATGAACGGAAGGAGGAAAAACGATGGAATATTTCTCATTTTCGCATGGCTTCATATTTCTAGAGGCTCCTTTTTTTCGCTGATTAGCTTTGAGTGAGCGAGTAAAAGTTCGTCATCTTCTCATATTTTCTTTTCTTTGCTGTTCCTTTTCCTTTTCTTGGTCAGCCCGTCAAGACGATAATTAGACGATTTACCCCAAAAAGTTACAAGTCCCGAAGATGATTTATGATGTATGTGTATGCCTTAGCCTAGTTAATTTGTTATAAGGGATCCCCTCGCTTCCCCTTCCTCTCACTCTATCCCTTTTTTTTTTTTTGACTGCTTTTCCCTTCTGGGCAATCGTTTACAGACAGAAAAGTATGCAACACTTTTTTTATGTTAAACCACTTAAGCGCAAATCTCCCAGCAGGAGAGCCAGTAAAGAAGGCAAAGGATAGAGCCCGAGCGGGAACAGGGCAAGAGAGACACAAGAGACTTTCTTGTTTTACAAACTGCACGCCATTTGCAACAGCAGCGGCAACGGCAACGGCAACGCCAGCCACTAAAACAGTTTCTCCACTAAATTTGTGACAAACGGCAGCTGTTGAGTTGTTGCAGTTATGAAAGACTGAAAAACTCATCGAGAGCACAGGGAAAGAAGTGCAAGAGGAATGCTCTTTGCACACGAAATGCAGCCATCACAGACGTCACTCGCTGTGCAACGAACCATCATCATTGCCTCTGCACAGAGAGAAAGAAAACTGAGTTTTATAGACGAATTTTCGCTGACTCTTGAGCTGAAAAACTAATAGCCAAACGCTGACAAATAGTCATCCTCAAGTGCAGCAGCCAGAGTATCAACAATTTTCCAAGTTATTTCTCTCAGTGCTGGTTGTGGGTAGAGGCAGCTCGGTCCAGTGCTGCAAAATGATCAATTGATTTGCATGCACTGGCTCTGGCAGTGCATTGCAGACGCTCAAAGCCAGCCAGCTCTAGGCAGCAGCAGCATTGCTATAAGAAACAGCTCGCTGGGGAACTGTAAATCACGTCGAGCACAGAGAGCGCAAATTGGTTAGTGAAACACATAAACCAACCAAACAGCCATCCGGCCAACCAACCAACCAACCATCCAACCAACCAACCATCCAACCAGGCAGACAGCATCCACACATGTCTGAGTTTCGCTGAAAAATGAAACAACTTAAACACAAATACACACAAAATGTAATCTGGCTGAAGAGAAGATGCTGGAAAAAGCTGTGTGAAAATCACATTACTCGCTACGAAAAAAATTAGTTGTACTCATCCTCCCCTCTCCACCCTGCCACCCAAAAACCTCCATCGACGCTAACAACTTCAGCATACTCAGCAGGAAGTTTTTGCTTGATAGAAAAAAAATGCATTAAATGAAATTTTCAACTCGATTGAAAATTGAAGCAAAAGACGATAAAGATGGGGCAAAAACATATATACATACATATATGTAGGTACATATATTCCATAAATATTGCATTTAGCTTAAATTTTCTTTTATGGAATTCTTTTTTACGATTAAGCAGAAAGCTAAAACGCAAAATGCGCACAAGCCGCATCAAGTCCTCAGACGTCCTATGAACCCAACAGAGGTGATGGCGGTAAATGTTGCCATATTTACCTAACACTATATTTCTAGGACGCCTCGCGGCAAAGAATATTCTAAAAACGCTTCGTGTGAAAATAATTTCATGGCAAAAAAAAAAAAAAAAAGTGAAAAAAGGAGGCAAAACAAGGTTAAACAAGGTATTACAAGTTGGAGTGGAAGGTGGGGCAGGGATTGTATGACGAAACGATGGGTAAAATGCTAAAATGTTAGGTGTGGAAAACGTTTAGAGTGCCCGAGGTTGTTTTAACTTTGCCGAGCTCCTCCAAAACTTATGATGGAAATGAAAATGAAAACGAAAAGTTAAACTTTAGTCGAAACTAGAATCCTTTAATACTTGTGCGTATTGGCATAGCGATAGAAATAGCAACTAACTGGTATAAGAAGAGGGCATGGCACAATACTCGTAAAAATGGTGTCACTTCACTTCGTCAACTGTTTGCATAGAGATAAAAAAGCAAACTTGGCAAAGCTCAACGCACAAGCGACCCACCGAGAAACTGAACAAGGGAAGGGGGAGCGAGAAAGGACCCAAATAACCATAATAAAAATGCAGTTGCAGTAGCCCAAAAGGCTCTTTTGATGGCTGAGTGGGTGCGTTTGCTTTACTAATTGATGCACATCGCTGGCACATTTTGTGGACTTTCCAATTATGGCGTGACAAACGAATGAATGAGCATAAGAAGAAGAATTAAGACTAAGGCACTTTGGGTGCCAATTTTATTAGCTGCTCCTTCTCAACAAAACGGTCGACTGATTAAACTGTCAATGCTCGAGGGATATAACAAAAGTGTCTTGGTAATAATTGAGACCACTTTTCTTCTGTCTCTTCTCTTCCTTATCCCTTCCTGCATTGCCCATCAATCGCTAGCTCATTCAATGTGTAACGGCAGACCCAACAACAGCTGGATGGAAAAAAATATGGTTGAAAAATCAATTGTTGAAGCAAAATATGCAAAGCGTTTTTAATTAAATTTTGAAGATCCTCTTTGCCTTCTCTCTCTCTCTCTCTCTTAGCCAACCTCTCATATTCGTCCTTTCGCCTCCTATTTCACTTGGACTAAGCTTTGTAGTGGAAAGCATTCAAGCATGGATTATTGCTTTCGGTTCATGGTTTTCCTTTCGTTTAATTGCAATTGCAGTTTTATGCAGAGAACTTACTCATTAAAACAATAAATCAGATTATTATTAGTTTCGCAATTTTTTCAAACACACAAAAAACACACCCATAAACAACAAAGAGGAAGGCAAGGTTGGGAGGGAGAGAGAGAGTGAGAAAGATAATCATATCCGGGCAAAAGCAAACATTCTGTCCACATCTCATGCTTTTAGCACTAATTAGTCGATTTATGTGCAATTTGCTAATTTAGTCAATATGTTTGTATGTAAAACCAACATATGCAACATATGCTGGTTAGTCCTCTGCACTAGTAGGTACTTTAATTGTAGTGTGTAGTAGTAGGTTTTCGGGCTACCATGATTAATATTTAATTGCATTTTATGCTGAAAGCAATGCAAGTGTTTCAATTCAGAAAATTTCAATTTACATTTGTATCCGTACAAAAAAACATAAAACAACAACATCAACAAAAAATGGATAAAATGAAATTATGAAATTTATATGTTTGCATTTGCAAATAAGAACTTCATTAATTTCATACATTGGGGATGCATAGCCAATGAGATGGGGGGACACTAATGGGAAATCCAAATATTTTATATTTTTAAGGTCATAATTTAGTCAGTTCTGGTCATTTTCAACTCCGCAAAACTAACTTATACAACTGTGTTATCGATCATTAATCAGAAGGAGTCTCTGAGAAGATGTTGCCTGTTCTCCTTTTGCAAAACAAAAGTTTTAAAATTGTTCAAGTAAAAGGTAATAGACGTTTTAGCCTTACCTTTTCTTTTATAAGCGAGTATTAATCAAAATTTCTAAGCACTATGAAATACACAATGTGAGTTATATACGCAGGACTCCATAGACCAAGCAAGTGAAAATTATATATTTGTAATGCAATTCTTTAATTACGTATACGCAATGTGCTCTCCTATGTGGACGGTAAGAGTAGGCGAAGCCCAAAATAGTCAACATTTCATTCACTTACTAAACTATTCGATACACAAATTAGACTTTTGTGCTTAAAATTTATATTTGCTTTTAATTTATACACAGAGTTACGATGGTTTAACTCGAATAGAAGAAAGTTTTGTTATTTTATTTTTATAAAATTTACATTTAAATGCTTTTGCTCTGCAGCAAATAAAAAAAAGTCTTAAGGGATTCAACAAACTTTAAAACTAAACAATGAGTTTTTTTTGGTCCAGCCTGACAAACGGACTAACAGCAATTATGATTTGTAAGGGTTGTAAACTATAATTTTAAGTTAAAATAATCTTCTGGCTAGGTTTTATTTACTCATCTTCAATAATTAAGTGAAACGGGCAATCTTATTGTTATTTGTATGTTGTAAATTATTTTTCCATAAACTGTAAGACTATTTTCATTAAACAACAACATTTATTATTGTTTTCCCTTTTTTTTTGTTAAGCAAACAAACGCGACACTTTGACAAGCCACTAACAGATGTTTTGTGACGCAAATAGAAACGAGATGAAAACAAAGAGTCAATGACAAATCTGTTGTGTGGTTTTCGGACTTACCAGCAAAAGCAAAGAACACCCCACTGACGATAGTTTTGGGGGGTTTTGTTTCTTGGTGATACACACTCATGTGACGTCAGAGGTTTGTTCGGGGAAATATGGGTATAAAAAGGCCTTGCCCGTTAGAGTAAGGAAGTCAGTTGAAAATTGCTACCCACAAAGAGAAAAAACTTCTATGAAAATGCGTTGCTTTATTTTGATTGCTCTTTTCGCCTTGCTAGCTGTGGTTGCTGCTCAGCAGGGTTCTGGACGTCAAGGAGGACAACAGCAACAACAACAGGGAGGACAGCAACAGGGAGGGCAGCCACAGGGAGGACAGCAACAGGGTGGTGAGCAACAGCAAGGTGGACAACAAATCGGTTGGGGTCTACCACCAAATGCCACGTTGCCATCCAACGGAACTACAACAACTACGGAAGCCAGCACCAGCAGCTCCAGTGGAAACTCCACCAGCAGCTCTACAACAGAGGCTTCTACTTCTTCTTAAAATGCATTTCTCTTATTATATAGTAAAAAAAAGCTTATTTAGAAATATGAAATCTATTTCTAGCGTTGAATAAAAAGTGTCCTTTTTGAAAAGTAATCAAAGTGTATGCTAGTTTCTATACCCTACTTTTGGAAAACTTTATATAAGTTTCTTACCAAATAGTTGTTTAGGATAAATATAATTTGAGCATGGAGAAGAAATAGATAGGAGGATAAAAGTTTAACTTTCTAAGCAATGGCTCATAACTCAATAAAATGTTGTGAAACAAGATGCATTAAAGTTCAAGAGTCAATTAAGGTAATGGTAAGAGTAATCTAAGGAAGCTACTGCCAAATATCTAGTTTAAGTTATTATTCATGGTAACCTACTGCAATGTAAGCTTATATTACCTTAACTACCAAATATGTAGCATAAGCTATTCATGAACACTGAAGAAGTCATATAAATAAAAGACGTTTTGCCTATGGGCAGACACAAGTCGATCGCATACAAACCTGTTCAGTAAACTTGTCGAATAGTTTTAAAAATAAAAGCGAGTGCCTAAAATTAAACACCGTATTTATCTAAGGCGGCTTTGTCAAATATAATACAACAGTTTGTTTGCCACAAAGAATTACCAGCCGGAAACACACTTGCACTTTGAAACTAGCCTAGAACATGTCAACAGCAGGATATCAAGTGGCCAAAACCGAGCATAAAAAAACTTGTGTTTGAGTGTCAGTAGAATACATTTTCTAAGAACAATTGTTAACACCTAGAGCCTAATATTTACTTAATAATCTCCGTATTTTGTAAGTACATATTTTAAGCATACACTCATAATGAAGACTTGGCCTGAGCTTCTAGATAACTGGACCTTGACTTTTTTTATACATACTTATTTTCTTTTTCAAACATTTTCTTAAAACGCTAGCCCTTTTTCCCCTATATCAACTAGAAAGGGACCCTCTCTACTATATAGAGTAAAGCTCTTTTTAAAGTATAAACACTCAGAACTATAAACTTCCTTTCAAAGCGAATATACCTACCAAGTATGCAAGAGTATTAAAAAAAAAAAAAAAAAATACTGTAAAATGTGTGTGGCTGACGGAAATCGAAATGTGTAACTTGTTCTCCAAGGACACCTTCGGCCTGCCCTCGTGCCCACTCTTCATCGCCTTCTTTTTTTGGTTAGTTGAGCAGTTGACAGCTGGCGGCCATGTCAACTGACAGACAGGCACGTACAAAAGAATACAATGACATACTCTACACACACACTCATACTGTATAGACTGGATGAGATAAATAGAGGAACTTTAAGGATTCTTCTTTTAAATCTACACATTCTTTTTTCCTTCCTTCCATGCATTGCCTCGCCCGGTCTTGCTTTGCCTTGGCTCTCCACTTCAACTTCCTCTTTTCCAATTATGTCGCACAGTGAACAAGCTAAACACTTTATTTATGCACTTCTCGCTTGTCGTTTGTCTTCAAAGTTTTCGCATTAAAAGACAAAGAGAGAAAAGTTTGCCAAAAAACTATGTGCAATGTGAAAAACTATACCAGAGACGGCCAACTCGCAACAGTTGGCCGAATCGTTTCAGCAAAAAAATACAAAAAACAAATGCAGAAAAGGCAACAGGAAACCCGAAATAGGAGAAAGAAAACTCGATTTAAATACTTTTGAAAATTTCGCCCATAAATTGATGGGACTTTCTACTGTACAATAGTTTAAATTTTCAAGACTTCCGTGAGGACTCTTCACTATTTATTTCTTATTTATGTGTGTCGATGAGATATCAATAATCTTGAAAAAGGCAATCTGTGTATATTATTGTATATACTTAAGTCTTTCCTTAATCCTTTTCAAATTCGTTGAGGACAGATGACTACATGGTTCAACTAATACAAAAGGATTGAGTTGTACAACTTACTTATTCTTTTTTATACCCTTGTAGAGGATATTACAGTATTGGTAATAAAGAATATTGGAAACCCACATCAACAAAATATTAGATTTAGCTATGCCAGACTGGGTTCTCTACTGGCTTAAAAGTTATTAGGATAGAACTTGATATCTAATCTCTTTATTACCATAGAAAGGTTAGCATTGTAAAGGTTCACTATACTTATAAGGGAAGTCCCAAGGTCATCTAGATAAGCCATGGAAAAGGACTTGCCGAGTATCGTTTGTGAATTAACTCCGAATGATCTGTTGGTGAGACTATTTTGTTACCTAAGTTTTTTATTTAAATTATAACTAATAAGAAACAATACAAACGAATTTGAAATATACAAAGATGTGAAAAAATCGCCTCCTAAAAGTTTGCTATTGAATTACGTATACGCAATGTGATCGCAAATGGGTTGAAAGGGTAAGCGAAGTCAAAGTAATGCAAATTTTTTATTTACCTTTCAAACTATGTATATGTTTCTGTCAACTGTACGATGGCACAGCTAAATAAGGCACAAATAATGTGATGTTAACGATACAACATTACATACGATTAAATCATTACAACAATTGGGATTAAAATTCGAGTTTTGCAGCTTTAGTTACAAGCAGAACTACAATTCTTCCCTGAAATGGATTTCAGGCGATGGTTTCAACGAAAATTAAATAATAGATACAATTGTAGATGTAATTGTAGGAGTTTCCTACACGAGTTTACCAAAAGTAGCGCACAAAACTCTAGCGGAAGAGATTGAACAGCTCAAAACTCGTAGTAACCAGAAAATGCATAATTTCATTTTGAACTACGATGTTATAAATAGTTGCATGATAAGTAGTAACTTATCCCCAAGTTTTATAATTGGTTAGTGAAACGAATGGAAGTTTACAGGATAAATGCCTAAAGCATCCATTGGCTTTTGCCTTTAATATTCGAAGCAGAAATAGATCAAAAGTCAGACAAGGAATGTTGAATGTTGTCCCATGTCCAGCGATGACTATGACGGCCTACCAACTGACCCAATGGTGCCACATTTTTATTGGTCATTAGTGCCGAGCCCTCTATCGGCATTCGTAAGCATTTACACATCGTTAAACTTTCATTTCCGGCAAATTAAGCGCATTTTATGTACACATACACACACACGCACACACACACCCGTTCATCGTTGTCAGCAGAAAAAAGGAAAAAGAGAAAAGAAACAGAAATGGGTGTCCTGTTCAGCA
Source organism: Drosophila tropicalis (assembly GCF_018151085.1). NCBI lineage: Eukaryota > Metazoa > Arthropoda > Insecta > Diptera > Drosophilidae > Drosophila > Drosophila tropicalis. Next base: position 474,693 of record NW_027172877.1, read on the forward strand.
CAAATGACCACAACACAAAACTCGCAAGCAAGTGGAAAACCTTGGTCTTGGGCATATTTAATGGTTGAGTCCCGCCTCTGGGGCGGTACACTTTTCGGTCTTTTGTTTGCTTTTCAATCAAAAGTCAATAGCAGAGACGACGGATAACTATAAAAGGGACCGTTCAACGTTTTCCGTAACGTTTCTTTGTGCCGCAGCCGTCAACTTCGCCGCCGCCGTCGCAGCCGACGCTTTTCCTTGTTTCACCGCTTCGCCCAACTCCATCGTCATGTCATTCTGGGCCGTTAGTCGGGGCCTTTCCCCACCGGGAGCAACCTCAAAAGTGGCACCCATGCTCAATCCCAATCAAAGACAGTTTCTCGAGGATGAGATGCGCTTACGTGAGAAAATGAAATTGATGGCTCGCGGCGATACAAACGCCATGGATGATATGTATTTACGTAAACCGGAAACAGTGGACGATCCACTTGAGTTGGACAAACACGATTCGTTCTATCAGACAACAAAAAGTCTATTAGTTTTATTCCAAATAATGGGTGTCATGCCCATTCATCGTAATCCGCCAGTGAAAAACTTACCCCGTACCGGTTACTCATGGACATCGCGCCAAGTGATGTGGGCAATATTCATATATAGTTGCCAGACAACAATTGTGGTATTGGTGCTTAGAGAACGGGTTAAGAAATTCGTCACTAGCCCGGATAAAAGATTCGATGAGGCAATCTACAATGTGATATTCATTTCATTGCTGTTCACAAATTTCTTGCTGCCTGTGGCCAGTTGGCGTCATGGTCCCCAAGTGGCCATATTTAAGAACATGTGGACCAACTATCAATACAAATTCTTCAAGACCACTGGCTCACCGATTGTATTTCCCAATCTCTATCCTCTAACATGGGCTCTCTGCGTCTTCTCGTGGTTATTGAGTATCGGAATAAACTTGTCTCAGTACTTTCTTCAACCGGATTTTCGTCTGTGGTACACATTCGCCTATTATCCCATTATAGCCATGCTGAATTGCTTTTGCAGTTTGTGGTACATCAACTGCAATGCGTTTGGGACGGCCAGTCACGCCCTGTCCGATGCCCTGCAAGCGACCATTCGCGGAGAGAAACCCGCCCAAAAACTAACCGAATATCGCCATCTTTGGGTGGATCTCAGCCATATGATGCAGCAGCTGGGACGAGCCTATTCCAATATGTATGGGATGTACTGCCTTGTGATATTCTTTACCACCATTATAGCCACTTATGGGAGCATCAGTGAAATTATTGATCATGGAGCCACCTACAAGGAAGTGGGACTCTTTGTCATCGTCTTCTATTGCATGGGCTTGCTCTATATCATTTGCAATGAGGCTCACTATGCCTCGAGAAAAGTCGGCCTGGACTTTCAAACCAAGTTGCTAAACATCAATCTAACCGCTGTCGATGCGGCCACACAAAAAAGAAGTTGAAATGCTTTTAGTTGCCATTAACAAGAATCCACCAATTATGAACTTGGACGGATATGCCAATATAAATCGGGAACTTATTACCACAAATATATCGTTTATGGCCACATATCTAGTGGTTTTACTGCAATTCAAAATCACGGAACAACGTCGCTCTCAAAACACATCGACGACTATCACATAGACTGTGGCTCGGTTCTAAAGAAACTTTTCGTTTCTCTTTTTAAATAATATGTTATTAGATTTCAATAAGGAATTGTTCATAGTATTTTGAAATAAACTTTTGACTTACGTTATTTCTAGAGACCCACATTCTTTCAGTTGTGTTTAGCCATTGACTTAGAACTCACAAATCCTCCACCTAATTAAATTCGTTTTTCGAATATCAAATACATTCTTCTATGAATTCTTCCAAAAGAGTAAAGTGAATTGTCAGACCTCATGGTAGAATGTGACAGCTTTTTCCATTTATAACACAAAATAATTTACCAAATATCTCATACTTCAGAGCAGTAATTTTTCAATTCCATCACCATAGAAACAACAATAATAAATATATGTTTTTTAAACTACGAGTATAAATGTGGGGTTAAATTTACAAGTTAAGTAGTCTAGGTGGCTTATATGAAAATACGACTTAATAGAGATTACAAGGTGTTAAATGACAATCGACGTTTGGCTCAGCTCGGCTTTGGCGTACGACTATAACGCTTCGACATTTCGCGTCCGACTTGGCGCTCGACTTTTAGTGTCCGACTTTGACACACGACTTATAGCACTCGTCTATGGTACTCGACTTGACCTTGCTCCGACTATCAAGCAAGACCCCAAAACACGTCCGTTTTGTTCTCCGGCTCCCTCTTGTCATCTCTCATTTGTTTGACATCGCTCTTTGATCGCTGCTCATCCACATAGAACTCACATATGTATACAGATACCGATTTGCGCTCCGATGTACTTAAAGGATATTAGCTCGATGGCCCCCATCAACAGATTTCGCAAACTACTTATTATAATTTTAATGCCATAACAATATTCAGACGCTAAAATACTGGAAAAGCGTAGGTTAGTTACACTTTTCGACGTTTTAATTTTTATTGGGACTCAGAGTTTTGTGCCATAGTCACCTTGGTTTCTTGCTGTGTTCGGCTTTTATAATGCGAAGTACATAGAATGGCCCATATGAGAACCCAAGCAGAGAGCTATCCACCTCCCGCTCGACCGACCGTGGGGTTCAGCCGTATATCGGACGGCACGATTGCGTGGACAAATACAAATAAAACGAGCAAACTGTGTTAAAATAGAGGTTTTCACAAGTGGAAGAGATGCTTCTGATCTGATTACGGGATACTGAAGATTGTAATCAGAACATAAGACTCGAAAAGGATTATACAGGGAATAGTTAGAAATAAAGTGTTTTAAGTATAGATGAATAAAATTTCTAGTAGGTCTACGGGGTACAGATAGGTTTAACTGGTTCAATAGCTCAGGAGAGTCTATTTCAAATATTAAAATTTTTTGATTAAAGAAAGCACCAAGCATAACTCTACGATTAATTAAAGAAGGAAGATTGATTAAAAGAAGCCTACTGGAGTATGATGATTTAGACCGCGAAACGCAAAAAGCAAAGAAATTGCTTTTGAACAGATTCAATTTTAAGAACATTCATAGCTTTACTAACTGTAGCAGAAATATGAGGATTAAAAGTTAATTTACGGTCCATAAGAACACCTAAGTCATTGATAATATCTAACCGCTCTAAGATAACATAAGCATAAGAATAATATTTATTTCGCAAGACCTGGATCCTCTGGCTCAATTCATTGAATTGATGCTCCCGAAACTGAAGAAAAATATAAATTAAAGAAATTATAAATTGGAAAAATAAAATATTGCCTTGTTATTCTTGACAGATTTCATTCAATGTATTCATTTAGATAAGTCTACTATAAATTTTATTTATTCCAGAATATTATTCACCAATGGAATGTGCCATAGACGCAGAACGGACTACAATGGCAATTGCTATCTGGGCCTTGACTTGGGGGGAGCAATATTTCTCCGCTGTCGTGTTGGACTCGAAAATGCAAGTGAAATTCTCAGCTCTAGTCCACTATGATACGGATTTGCCTGAATATAATACACAGCAAGGTGTCATTCAAGGTTCTTCAATCGATGAAGTCTTCGCCAATCCAGTGATGTGGATTAAGGCCTTGGATATGTTGCTTAATTGTCTCAGTTCACAGGGTGCCGATCTTCATTCGATAGCCGCAGTCGGTGGATCAGCGCAACAGCATGGCTCTGTCTTTTGGTCGGACTTGGGTTTTCGACGCTTGTGTGGCATCAATCCCATTCTACGTTTACATGAACAGCTGACGGACACATGTTTTGAGCTGAACCCAACTCCAGTGGGGGCTGACAACTCGGCGACGCGGCAGTTCTATCAAATGCAAAAAGAGGTGGGTGGGCAGCACGAAATGAAAAGTATAACAGGCTCGAAGGCGTATCCCAGCTTTGTGGGTCCACAAATACGTAAGGTTTTCGAAACGTGCACCGAACACTATGAACGGACGGTAAAAATATCTCTGGTAACGAGTTTTCTATCATCACTACTCATAGGTTCGATGGGCTCGATTGAGTTCACAGACGCGTGTGGCACAAGCCTGTTGAATGTGCATAGTAAAACGTGGTCGAAAAAGTGTCTCAACGCATGTGCTCCTAATCTGGCACAACGCTTGATGAAACCCATCGCATCAAATCGGCTGCAAGGCAGAATCGCTGATTATTATGTAAAGCGGTGGAACTTTAGACCCGATTGCATGATCTTGACGTCGATAACTAATACCGCTTCAGCGATGGTCGGTTTGCGTTTTAATAAGGAAACCGATGTGATTCTTTCGCTGGGACCTATTGATAAACTTCTCATGCATTTGGAGAGCCATCCCAAGCAAGAAGAGGGCCACATACTTTGCGATCCAATTAATCCAAATGAAAGCTTCAGATTACTTTGCTTTCGCAATGGGTCAAGCGTTCGTGAAGCCATCTGTGAGCAGGTGGCCCAGGGTTCTTGGAGCGCTTTTAACGAAATGTTGAAAAAAAACTCCCATGGGCAATGATGGCAATGTGGCCCTATATTTTCCTGTTAAGGAAACAGATCCACCGGCCGATGGAATTTTACGTTGGGATGGCAAAATGGATCCGATGTCTCAGGAGGCAATACACGGCTGCGATGAATTTGAACGACCCGAAATAGAGGCCCGCGCTGTCATCGAAGGACAAATGATGCATCATCGGGCTTTGATGAAAGACATGGGTTTTCGTTTTGATAAAAATACCCGAGTTATTGTCCTTGGCGATGGCTCCCAAAACGAGAGTCTGCTCCAGGTGATTGCCGATGTATTTAATACTCCTGTCTATAGGCATTTCGGAGTCGAGCCAGCCGTATTGGGTGGTGCGTATCGTGCCCGTTATGCGTTTTACGAATATCGAGAGGCCAACTGCAGTTGCCAAAGTTGTCGAAATGCTTCGGGTAGTAAGCCAAATCTTCAATTTGAAGATTTTTTCCGGAATATGCCCGGTGCACTTAAGTTGATTGCAGAGCCAACAGCGGGATGTGATCTTGTCTATGATCGTTTAACAGTGCGTTGCCTGAATATGTGCCAATTGTTGGCTGCCAGCACTAGCATTCATGAAAGTCACATCATTATGGAATAGTAATCCCAAAAAAAAAACCACACATTTCATTCAACTACTAAATTTCTAATAAAGCAAAACATAGTGTACAAATTTTTAACTCGAAATGGCTAGAATTCAGCATCCCAGCCAGAAAGTTCATCCGGCGGTTCGGTTGGATCACAGGGAAAACGATCAAAGTAACGCACGTCTGTTGAGTGAGCAATTGGACGAACAAAAGGCGGAATTAAGAGCTGACTGGCTAAGCCATCCCAGTCGAAACCAAGAAACCATCTATGGGAACAATAAGAGTATTAGAACTGATTGCTTTAGCTTGCTCTTATACCTAGACTCACTTGTGCTTTTTGATGTCCTGAATTCCACCCGTCTGATAGCCCAAACGTTCAGAGGGGACATCACGACACAAACGCTTAATCAACTGTACTGCCCATCGTGACATTTGTTTGGGAAAACTTATCATATCAATGCCCTTAAGAATGAGATTATAGGTTTGCATAGGATCTGGAGCACTGAACGGAGGACTGCAAGAGATTGAAAAGCGAGAGATAAATAAACTTTTTTCATTATCCTTATCTAAGAACTTACGTTCCGTTGAGTAACTCATGGATGAGAATGCCCAGTGCCCAATAGTCAACAGCTCGATCGTGACCTTTATTCAAGATGATCTCCGGTGCCACGTACTCGGGAGTACCACAAAACGTCCAAGTCTTGGAGCTTGTGCCTATATACTTGGCGAAACCAAAGTCAACCAGTTTGACATAGCCTCGCTCATCTAGCATTAAGTTTTCGGGTTTGAGATCACGATAGATAATGCCATGGGAATGCAGATACTCAAAGGCCTGCAGGACACAGCCAATAATGAATTGTGCCGCATTGTCCTCAAAAGAGCCGCGATCTCGCAGCATGGTCCATATTTCGCCACCCATACAGGCCTCTAGTAGCATATAGACGTATTTATCATCCCGAAAAGTCCGATAGAGCCGACAAATGAACGGTGACTTAGAACTTAACATAATGGTTCGCTCACTAAATATATGCTCTTCCTGCTTAGTGTCAACAATGTGACGTTTTTTCAGGCACTTGAGAGCAAATGTATCCACACGATCATTGTGATAGGCCTTGACCAGTTCTACTCGCCCAAAGCCACCGATACCAAGAGTGCTAACCACTTCAAGGTCTGTTAATTTTAGATCCGGATATTCCTGCTGCTGCTGGGCTTGAGAACCGAAAATCTCCTGATTCTCGGCGGCTTGTTTCATGGCTAAAATGCGACTTTCATCGCCATAGTCCTTCTCCTTCAACTCACACAAATCACCAATTAACCGTTTAAATGAATCTCGATCCAGTGTAAGGCACTCAACACCTGGTGGTAATGCTATAATATTGGCTGTCCTGCGGTCCTCATTGATTAGAGCCTGTTCACCAAAGTAATCACCACGCGACAGTGTCCGCAACTCTGTCTCCTCTAGTGAGGTGGCTGTCAATTTTTGGGTTACCCTGACATTACCCTGCGATATGAGAAAGAAGCTGTCGCCGGCAGTGCCCTGTCTAATGATGTACGTGCCAGCCGCATAGAACTCAAGTTCCAGAACATCAGCGATTTTGGCCAACAACTCTTCGCTTAGATTACGTAGTAGTGGCACTGACTTTAGGAAGTTCACACTATTCTCAATACGCTGCAGACCCGTACGCATCATAATCTGTTGAAAGACCCGACGATCCAGGACCCAAACGCGGGCATCTTCACTGGTTGTTAGCACACGTATGGAAGCGGTTCGAGTGCAATTGTAGAGTATGGCCAATTCGCCAAAGGCCTTGCCGGGACCCATTTTATCCAGCACTTTGCCATTTTGCATGACAGCGAATTCTCCAGCTGCGGACACATACAAATGGGCACCAGCTTCACCCTCACGTACCACAAATTCTCCAGCGGCAATGCACTTTGAATACATGGAATCGACAAGTTCACGTACTTGAGAGGCGTCAATATTCTTGAGAAAATCATTATCCATAATAGCATCTTTGATCTGTTGCTTGGCACTAGAAGAGAAATTATTAAGTAAACCTTCTACGGTCCGAGTCTACGACTAGCTCACCTGAAATCTTTATCATATTTGGGTATGGGAGCATTGTAGGATTGATGAATTGACTGTACACAACTCTCGGCCGATACGCCCTGTTTCTTGGTGGTGGCTTTCGGGCGAACTTCTGGCAGTTGTGTGGCCGATACTGAGTTGGAAGTTGGCGACGGAGATGGAGATGGGCTTGGAGCCGATCCCCCCAAAGATAAAGCCTCAAGTGCAAATTCTGGGCTTGTGGGCATAACCATTCCACAAGAGCTGCAAATGTGCGGATTTATTAGGCTGCTTGTTGTCACGTCACCGCATTGCTCGGGCAGGGAATACAGCCGACTCCGTTGTGGACTCTGATGTTGTTGTTGTTGCTGCTGCTGCTGTTGTTGCTTTTGCTCATTTCGTGTCACGTTCAAGTGATTGGTGGTCTGCTGAAGTACGCTCTGATAGTGGAATAATTGGAAGGCATTGGTTAATCAATTGAGCGAACAATCAACGCCGCTGTCAGCATCACATGAAAAGTGACCCAGTGACTCGACAGTGGGGTCTGTGTGCTGTTTCACATCAATTTGTCTGCCGAGTTGAGTGTGTGTTAATGATGGTGACAATGCTTTGACCTTCCCCAAATGGAAGCCTGATCATTTGAATTCACATTGGGTCTATGAACTTTGAATGCACTAGAAGAATTTGCCTACAAGTCGCAGTGTTTCCTACCCTGGCAACTGTTTGTCGTTTGATTTCCATCAAGGGAAGGCCATAACCATATTTTGTTGTGTCTTATCTTGTATACCATAACGAAAATCCTTGCACGCTTTGACCCCAAAAACAATTCATATGGAATGATACCAAAAAAAGAAGGCAAGGAAAAACCCGCAACTTCTATTCATATTCATAAAGGGCAAATAAGATAAGCCATAATGTCTGTTTAGTTCCTTTTATCTGTTTCATTCCCTTGCTCTCTCTCACTCTGACTATCTGACTGTCTCGTTTGCACCAAATATTATTTACATAGAAATTAGCATTTTTGTTCAACTCTTTTGTCGTTGTCTTTCTCTTTCTTGTTGTTTGTCTGTTTTTTTTTTTTTCAAGCCGCGCGCGTGCTATGCCGAGCGGAACTATCTATTTACACAAAGCAAACATACAATTCGAGACTCACGGATAGACTTTTCGGAGATCTTGTTGTTGTTGCTGAAGGTGATCCGGCAATTAGCGGCCAAAAGCAAGCCGCAGATAAGAAATAATACGTGGAGTATTACACACTCTAACAAAACAAAAAAAAAAAAATGGAATTTACTATGTATCGAAAACAAATTACGCATTCTTCGCCAACTGATTCAGATAAAATCTTATTGATTAAATAAAAAAATAAATAAATTGTTTAAACAATCGATTTTATGTCGAATGCATGTTGAGACGACTTTTATTCTACATACATCCATGTGTGCCAAAGAAATTATATGCAAAATTTAATCGTGCATTTTTGTTGAACCAGATACACAGATGGCCATGGTTATAGCAACTCAAATCGTTATGGTAATCAAGCATATAAATGTATATATATATTTTGTACATGGAAAAAGAAATAAACAAGCGAAGAAGCAACAAAATATTCTCAGTGTGAGAACATTTGTTTCGATTTCAAATTTTAAACGAACACTGACATTTTATATTGCCTCTAAACTGGGAAGTAAAAATATTTGTTATTTGTTTTCCATGAAATACATAATTCGCTCTTTAATTAGATTAGAGAGAGAAAAAAACGAATCTTATCTTATATATGCCCATCACAACTCTCCATAAATCTGCCTCGAATATGGCGCTACAAAATCTCGCCAAGAAGTGATAATCACTTAGACCAATAAAGCAAAAATGCTTTACAATTTCGACAACCACACACACACACACACACGATGTTGGAGTACACAGTCAAAATAGGTAATAATATATTCTATATAGACTTATATACACATAGTTACTTGTGTATTTAGAGAGCACTTGAATAAACTTCCAGGCCCAGTGGGTGACTACATGAAACTAGATTCTTTTGAAGAATGAATACTGCGTTAGATATCACAGATATCAGGGCCATCCATAGTGGGTAATGTGGGGTAGGTAGGGTAGGTAAGTACATATATCTAGTAATATATATCTGGGCTGCTGCTCCCTAACAAATACTATATTAAGAAGATAACGATGTGCGACGCAATTGATATGAACCCCTCTAGTATTAGTTTTGGTTTTTTTTTTTTTTTCGTAGACGAAATTATTCTGAAATAAATATATAGTGAACAAATTGAATGTTTGCTCTCTTGCTTATCTGAAGCATTCCACCATGAACAAATTAACAAAATACAACAACAACAACAACAAAAAAGAAACGATGCGACTGACAGCGATAAATGTATGGATATGAACGATTCGATGGCTTGTTGGGCGAATTCTCTCACCTTTAACTTATGGATTTCCCTATGCAATTTGACCAGCTCATTTTCACGATTTCGCACCAGATCCTTCAGGGCAAGCACATCGTTGTGCAGGCTGCTGATCAAACCATCCCGTTCACGATCATTCATTTTGGCCACGAGTTGTTTGTCATTTGCGCCCCATTCAAAGAATAAAACAGAGAGAGTGAGAGAGAGCAAAAAAAAAGAAGGTATTAACCGCACGACGTTCGGCCAGCAACTGACGACTGCTCTGCGGCTGCTGCTGCTGCTCAACGATCGACACGGCGTATACGTGATTTGCGAAAAACTATATGTGAGATCACAGCTGACTTTATTAAAGAGCAAGAGCGACTGAGAGTGCAAGTAAACATGAGAGAAAAGGGAAACAAAAGCAGAGTCGAGTTTTCGTTTTTGCCTTAGATGCAAATGGGAAAATTTAATTATGTTATGGTATTATAACAAACCACAGACACAAAAGCTTCGAGTAATTTCATGATGACAGCTTAGACGACATTTAGCTACCTACAAGGGTACAAAAGGGTTTAGGGGGGAGGCCAGCAGAGGTGTAATAGAAGCACACACAAGCACACAAAGCGTAAAAATGAAAATTACGGCTAGATAGAAAAATGGAAGCTAAACGAATCGGCAGAACAGACCAGCAAAATTCATGCCAAAGAAAAGCTTGAGCTAATTATTCGACTAGTTAATACCCCCTTCTATATTTATTCAGTAAAACCATTCATTTAAAACTCGTAGGTTTCTAGTTTCTGTGACATAGATTTCGAAAGACGAGGTATATTAAAAGCAAGTCCCTCGCTTAATCAACCAATGAGGTTGTGTTTTAGTGTGTGTAATCGTAATTGATATGAATAAATAATCAGTCTAGTTAAACAATATGCAGAGACACGAATTCACATTTACCATAAACTGTAAATTTTCTAGATTATGTCCTCGGTTTCTATTCCACTTAGGGTACAAAAATGTTTCGTAAACCAGATAACTTAACATCTTCATAATGGAATTACAGTGGCCAACAAAACTATTTTAGCGCTGCGCCAGAACAGGCATGGCCAAGCAAGTGCGAGGACAAAAGATGAGATCCACATGGGGGCGGATGAGGGCTGCAGGGGTCGGAGGAGAGGCAGGTTGGAAATAAAACGCCAGCATGCCAAAGGCAAGGACACTGATTTTTTGCTGCCGGCTAAAATGACAACCGCAGAAAGCAGAAGCAAAAGCAGAAGCTGCGGGAACAGGTTTCCGCTTCGCGGTGGCCCACATTTAATGCAGAGACAGTGATGTACGAGAGTATATGGCCCTGAAAAAGAGTGTGATGTGCTTTGTGCGATGCTGCGGGAAAGAGCGAGTGAGTGCGTGCCAGAAGAATGCCACAACACGAATTATTGTGGGGCGACGTGACATCGACTACAACATCGACATGAGGCATCAAAAAAAAAACCAAAAACCCCAAAAAAATGAAAAAAATATATATGTAAAAGGATTAGCCCACAGGAGACGACACGATGCGGTGTATGTGTAATGATGCACTAAATGATCTATCAGAGGATGTGAGACACAGAGACCGAAATGAGAGTTGAGTTAAATTAATACCAAGAGGTACAGAAAAATGATGCTGCTGCTCAAAAGTTTGACAAGTTGTGGTAATTATCCACAATGCAGGCAACTTAACATCAATCCAGCCGAGAGCCAGTTAATTAATGGCGGCTAATTTCAAATGTTCTCTCTGTGTGAGTGAGTGTGTAGAAGAATGAGTGCCAGTGTGTGGCTTTGATGATGACTGAAAAGCTTATAATAAAGAGAACAAAGTTTCCCAAGCATATTAGAGGTTCAAGGAGTGCTTTTAAGGGTTTAATGCCCAGATAATTGGAAACGAATGACAAAATGTGAGCCCTCAAATACAAATGGAAATTCTATGTCATAAGTGATTGTGAGATTATTAGGATACGCAAAGGATACATTTCGAAAACAATGCAGTAAGTAAATCTGTAAATCTTCAATCTGCTAAACAAAATTTCCAATTAAAGATCTATACAATAAACTGATTTGAATTGAAATGTGAAAATTGATTAATTGTGGCAAAACTTAATTGAAAAATGTCAAGCGTAAAGACATTGCTGCGACCAGGTGCACTTATAATGTAATTCAGGGATTAGCATCGCAACAGAGTAGTAGGAGCTATGTTATCCATGTTATCCATCAGATGAAGAAAGACAATCAGGCTAACAGGATTGCCAATATTTGCATAATAAATATCGCATGTCACAGATTTTCAAAGCGGACAAATCTCCCTCGTTTGAGTAGTGTCAGGACATGTCACAAACCGAAACGAAGTGAAAAACAATAGGAAAAAGAGATAGAATGAAAATATATACCATACAAGCAAGTGACAATCTATGTTTATGAGTATCCTCATCGATATGCATGTATGTAAATGAGAGCTTAAGCAGGCTCTTGCCTTTATCATTCGCCAGAGACAGAAGCCACCATAAAATATTTGAATATATCTTCATGTATGTATGTATACAACATTTTTTTTTTTTTTTTTTGTGGTATAACAATGGCAAAACCGAAAAACTAAGCTCCTGCTCCTGTGACAAGGATTTTGCATTGATTGAAGAAATACGAATAACCACACATACATATACACATAGAGCACGTGAGCAATAAGCAATCTTTTAACTCTATCAAAATACATATACAGACACACTCACAGACACCTACATATTCATGCAGGGAGAGAGTCCAATTTATTGTTCCTAGTGGTATTCCCTGTGGTATAACCCATACAAATCTTTGGAAATCTTCTTATCAACATCAACATTACGTTATTTCAATTAAAATCTCTTTTTCATATATAGAGAACCGAGGAGAGAGAATGTGTGTGGTGTGTGGAAGGGGAAATGAATGGAAAGTGAAATTATTTGCCGGCGGCTCCAAAGTGAGCGAAATTGTACATTTGGGATTAATTTTTGGGAGCAGCAACGACTTGACCGTCGATTTCACCTGCTGCCATTCAGAAGCTCATTCATTTTGGGGCTTTTGTTGTTTTATGGTTCTCATCGTATTCCTGCCAGTATCTCTCCATGTTATTGTCTTTCTTTCTGTCTTTGTTCGTTTGCCTTTGTGATAGATTCACCCTGGCGTGGCCTGGAATCTTTAGTTGGGCATATTAAGCTAAGAAATTCATACCAAATATATCCTTTCTCATGTTTATAGTTCATTTATCAATTGCACCAAACCCTTTTGGCTGGCCAAATTGAAAAGTTTCTTTACTTATTTCTTTCTTTAAGGGATATAACATAAGCTCTTGTTACTGGGTATTTCTTTAGTCCAGCTTTCCATTTGCTTTGTAATTTTGTTTTATGTTTTTTGTTCATTTGTATATTTTTTTTACTTCTGTGTTTTGTTCGGCTTCTTTGTCTGCCAGCAAGATAAATGTAACATGTTTGCTTTGGCATAAAAAACCCTGCCCCTTCCACAAAAGAGCTCGCACCTTTTACTGCCCCAGCAAACCTATCAGACGAGTATACATCATGTGGTTACCAGGAGGGGTCCTTGGATAAATTATTGAATACTTTGAATATTCTGCTAATTTTTTGCCATGATGTTCAGTGGGCAGGATATGCACGTACATACATATGTATATATATATATTTTTTTTTTTTTTTTTGTGATTTTATGACAACTTTTGAAAAATTAATTTCATGGCTTTCAATGTAAGAAAATGAAGTTCGTTTGGGCTAACTGGAATAAAGTTTTTCACTTTTCTGTTCCTATTCCTTCTTTGGTGTATTTCTTTCGTTTATTTTGTTAGTTTTGGACTATTCTGCTTTTTACTCAGCCCTTTTGCCTTTGGCAACACGAAAATGTTTGTTGCAAATAAATTTAGAAAGGAGATGGAGAATCTTGGATGTGTGAGTGTGTGTGTGTGTTTGTGTGTACATGTTTGTGAAGTTTTGCAAATTGCAAACTCTAGCACACACACTCGCCCAGTGGACAATGATAGATTAGCTAGTGTGTGTGTGTGTGTGTGTGTGTGTGTGGATGGGGCCCGCATTTACTCTTTCGGTCGGGCAAACTTCAATTGGGCAGTGCCCGAACATTTCTTACAACAAAATTAAAGTGTAATTGAAAAAGTCAATTAAAAAGTTTCGCATTTTACTCTCTCAATGAGCAGCAGTCAGACGGGCAGCCAACCCGACAGACAGGACTCGGACTTTGTCTCTCTTTCTCTTTCCCACTGATATTTGATGCACAAGTTGGCGCCTGCGGGTATGCAACGAAAACGTGAACGAAAAACTATGCCATGGTCCAATGGCAAAGTGTCAATTAGCGTGCTGCTTTTTTCCAGTTTTTAATGGTTGTGTGTCCCATCCTCATTTAAAAGCACTGCCCCTCCCCCAACCCATCCTCCTCTTATTGATCGATTGGACTAATTTTCTGCATTATATTTCTATCTAAAACGATTTTTCAGTGACTTTACAAAAGTTTAAACATTTACCTCACTATCGAGTTAATTACTTCATTGCAGAAATAATGGATCAGTCCTTTAAATGCAAATTAAATGTAATTTAAAAGTTCAAGCAGCTACCTACTATGCAATTAATTAACTAATTGTAATCCCAAAGTTAGTGCACTCAATTACGAAGCTGTTAAAGTAAGTATAACGGGTAAAAAAGAAGAGCCTTAGTTGATATAATTGTATTTTATTATCTGTCCTTACTTTTAAATTCAGCCCTTAGAGATTATTTCTTATTGATACACTTAAAGCCCAACCTGAAATAGTTTCATTTATTCGCGGTACTCAAACTGGTTTCAAAGTCGAAGGCACCTAAACGAAGGACTCCTTTCCTTCCTTACATCGGGTCAACTAGATCCTTCATTCAGAACGTCTAAGAAGTTTCTAAGTCCTCAACGACTTTTATATTCGTCTATTTTAACATAGACTTCAATGGTCCTTCACATATTTACATCCACAGGGATATAGTACAGACTAGAACTATGAAAGTAATTCATAATTTAAGCTTTATCACCAGTAAAGCATTTAGCTATCATTTTCAAAATCTCTCAGAGTCATCTCTCAACAGATTCGAAGTTTTTAAAGAAAATTATACAAAAATTGTTCAACAAGGTTTCCTTTCTCCACAACAATTGTAAGTAATTGTTAAAGTAATAATTCTATACATCTAATCTAATTGACAACAGGACTAATTAAACTGTAAAAGATTTTTCTAAAGCTTTTAGTTACCCCGACTAAATAGAATTTATCAAATTGTGTTTACTATAATTTGTTTTTTTTTTTTTTACAGAAGCAACTAAAAATGGATGCCATTTTACTAACTCTAAGCCGAATTGATTTTTTCAAGTTGTCTGGTTTCCCTTCTGGTTCTTCTTTGGCTTCAACAATTCCATTGAATACCCGATCAGGCATTTGTTCTCTTTGTGCGTAGAAAATTCAATTATTTTATTATCTGACACTTCGATTTGTGGTAGGTCAAGAGAAAAAGAGGCATGTACAGATAACAAGCTGGTAGCAGATTAAATATTGAATTGAGCCAAAAAAGCCACTCAAACAAGCTGAAATATTTAAGTGAATTCAATGGAAATTAGATAATAAATCAATCACAAACAGGGTTAAACACAACCGACGAATAGAGTTGAAGACTGTTTAAATAGACTTTCAGCGAAGTAGACTTTAGCGAAAGAGTCATCCTCAATATGGCTTTGTTTGGAATGTGGAATGTTTCCTATTTTATACGCTAATTCAAATTTATATAACTAGGTATATGATTTATACACAAACATTTCTTATGAGTAACAACATTCTCGTATTGTGGTGAAGTCTATGGTATTTTAATTCAAACCTGTCTTTAAAGTAACCTGAACATAATTTTTAGCTTAAACTAGATTTAAATTTTGTTTGAATGGCTCCTAGCAACATCTGACTATCTAACCAAGTTTAAGGGACAGGTTATCAGTATAAATCACAATTGAAAAGGAAATCGCTTCACAACGAATGCATCCTTGAAATCCTTGACTCAAAACTTATATGTATATGTATGTATAAATGTAAGTGGCAGAAATGTTTTCCATACATTATATCAAGATTTCAATTGATATTTTCTATTCGTTTAGATTTAAATAAAGAAAACAGAAACAACACGGAAAAATATGAAAATGAAAAACAAAAATCAAATATCCCGAATGGCAAAAAAAATGAATGTGTTTGTTTGTTTGAGGTTTTAAGTGGGATGCAAATTTTCTTGACCGAATGTGAAATGCCTTAACCCAAAGCAGAGGGAAAAGCATAAAAAAAGTTTAATCACCAAATATGGCCATTAAACGTCAAACTGATTGACTTCAAATTAGATAGAGTAAGCCAAGGGAAATGAGGTTTTTGTGTTACAAAAGTATTTGACACTTGGCCACATTTCGCCACACAGAAGCCACAGGAAACAAACATAAACCAAAAACCGTTTCATCATAGGAACAGACATAGATGAATTCGTCCATGTACCTACACAACATCTTTGGTCTGCTTTTCCTGCTGATTGGCCAGACTTTATTTAAAAATGCAACAAGCATCGTTGGTCAAAAATGTTTCACATATTTTCTTTTTGTTTTTCTTTTTCTCTCTCTCTTTTTTTTTTTTTTTTTTGCCCATTTTGTTTTGTGCTGCTTTTAAAAACGAGGCGCAAAATCGATAGAAACAAACAACAGCAACATTTCGAATACCATTGAGTGTGGAGGAGACGGAAAAGTCGGTGGAAAATAGTGAGCGAGGAGTTTGGTCAGGAGGTTCTTGTATCAGCCGAAAAAATGCCAAACAAATTGATTGGAATCGAAAACGAAACGTAAACGAAAACGTTTCATATGGATTGACTGGCTGACTTTCTGACGTATTGACTGAGTGACTGATGGATGGACAATAAAAACAAAGAACACAAAACCGGGGGCCAGGTCAGTCTGGGGGGAGGAGGTAGAAAATATGATGGGTTTTTGAAAAGGGTTGAACTTTGATTGCACCACCTGAATTTAATTTGATTTGCCAGCTAAAAGAACCCCGAATGCCCATTTTTCATTTCATTCAATGCAATTACGCAATGAAAAACTTTAGTTCAACGCAAATTTGTGCTCATCGAAAATGCATGTGTCAAACATGTCATACAATAAAGAATAAATGTGTTTTTTTCTACGAGCAGAGAGAGAGAGAGGATGATGAAGGATGAGGTGGAGCAAAGGGACATCTATATGTAGTATGTATGTATGCAGGAGACATCCGCTAGCTATTCAAAACGAGAATCACTGCAAATCGAATCGAATTGAATTGAACTGAATTGAATTGCATTGAATGTGAAATTCATTCGCCAAAAGCCACCGTTAGTTGTTGTCATTGAATCGAGCTCGAACTCGACGTGTTTATTCACTGCATTTCCTGTTGATATTCAACAAATGCCGACGTCATTGTGTGCCCGTCGTCCAACATTGCCATCGTTCCCATTCTCTCGATTCATTTACCTAAACTCTGATGGCAGAGGAAACAGGAAGCACATTTGCTGCAGCTGCAGCAGCAGCACCACCACCAGTTGCCCCTGAAGTTATGCATTGATTTTTGTCACTTATTGTTGCAAAAATTTTCCATGATTTCATTCAATATTTACCCTTGGTGTATGTTTATGCGACTATTTTAATATCCACAAGACATAATCAGCATTGTTATATGTTAATCCAAGCACATAAAGCAAATCTAAAATCAACCTTGGTCAAATTGCAAGCACTTTAATCCCTAAATATGACAGTTTGGGTGCCGACCACTGATTTAATGAGCTGTATTCTAATGTTTGTGGAATCAAGGAACAGCAGGAGATTTTAGATACCTAATCCCATAATGGTTGATACTAGAAAAGCATAGATACTACCAAGATAACTCGAAAGACTTCTCAGGCTTACAACATCCAGTTTGTTAGCTGATCGTAAAGGACCAGTCAAGATTTAGGTTTTTCACCCATAAGGTCACAGTCTTGAATCGTTTCCCGGAATCTAGTTCGAAATATATTATGGGGCAGCTTTTCCTCTCTCAGCTCCTTAAGTTATACTATTTCATTTAACTTGAAAAGTGATATTATATACAGTTTATTTAAATTTAAAATTTAAGCGTTTTAACTGTATCTTGACGAACCTTGCAAAACAAATGTGGCCCCTCAGGCATCATTTTCCCGGGTTGCGTAAAAGAATCGATCGACTCCAGCCTGAACAGGAGGCAAACTGTGTGAAAAGCGCTTTAATGCGATATTTTTACAAAAAAAGAGAAACAAATTCTGTACTTTTTTAAGACATTTTTTTGGTCCGTTTTTTTTTATAAAGCCCTGCATAAATTCGAATAACAATTGTAGCCGTTCTTTCCACTTTTGCATACCCTTGTTCTCGTTTTACCTGTTCCCCCCTCCTCCCCCACCCTCCAGCACACACCTTGGTATGTTTACCATTGTGTTTTTCTTTTTAAATACTCTTCGACTGCGATTTTCGTTCTTTATTTCTGTGTTTTTCTTTTTGCAAAGTTTTGTTAAGCTGCAACCATCGCCAGAGACGTCTTTGTGTATATGTAAGTATGTACATGTACATACCACAAGCATATTTTTGCCTCAACTGCAACAGGCAACAAAAATGAAACATAAAAACAAAAAAATAAAAGAAATCCATATACATATATTGTATTTAAACTAAAAAAAAATGTTTTATGCATGAGCAAACCACAACAAAGCGCGTAAATGTCATTTCCTTTTGACTAGAAAAGGATACTTTGAAATTGAAATTGTGGTATTTTTCGCCCACACATACACACACACACATGCATTCATGCAACACCAGAACCCTGGGTGAGGACACCGAGATGCAGAAAGGGGCGAGAGCTCCCAACCTGCTGCTGAAGAGCGTCAGCAATGCCTTTGTTCATGTTGTTCCTGTTGCCAGTTGGTTGCATTGTTTGAGTAGCAAACGTTCAAAAGGCCCACACACACACACACACACTCAGATATACAGAAAGAGCCACGCACGGTAAAAGGGTACGGAATCGGGGTAGAAAGGGTGAGCTGCGGCTATTTCTCAATAAAGACGTTCGGACATTGGCACTCAACTGATGACAATGTGCTGAAGCACATGACACAATATTGTTCAAATGGTATACTTTGTGGCTAATTACGCTCAACACAAAGGAATAAAACGAATGTGAAAATGAATAAGCCTTTGAACAGTGATTCAAAGTTCATTTCAATAAAGCTGTGTTACAAAATTTGTTTACATGGATTGCTATTTAGCAGATTTTGACATGATATGATGATATGCCATCAGACAAAAAACCTTTCATTAAGATTTATCGAAAGGGATAATATCCTTTTTCCTATAGAAACTTGGAAATTCTGATTTTTAGTCAATCTATTTTGGCCTTGATGCTATTTTAGTTCTTGTTTTCGATCTAAATTCTTCATAATCGAATCGTAAGTCCTTTTTCTTTTTGTTAGAAGTTGATTTGATAGAGGCGAATGAACGTCTATGAAAATCAACTTCACACTCTAAGACCTGAGAAGTTTCTGAGAATTATAGAAATATCTTTAAAAAACTCATTGAAGTTATCCTTCATTTACATTCTTTAAAGGGCATAGTAAAAAATATAAGCTAACAACCATATTAGTATGTTTTTACAAGTACTCTTTCTAGATCGCAATTAAGTTCTAGCTATAGAGACGAGTTCCTGATAAACCAGGAGACTCCAAAGATAAGCTAGAAATGAAATTATTTGTGTTATTTATAATATTCTTTTAAAATTCTTTAGTTCATTTCATTCGTTAATATCAGTAATGAATTCATTTAAAAATGACATGGTATTTTTGTAAAAATTTTACACCAAATACAAATCTATTTCTATTGTAAACATCGAAAATTATGTATAATGATGCATTTCGCTTAACGAAAATATTTCCAACTCAACATAAACGATATTGAGAATAAAAGATAATCGATTTTGAATCGCAAAGCGTGAATACTATGAAGAACGATTTACATTCGAATTTTTTTAGACTTTACTCACACATTTCAAAAACTTCGTTTTAGCCGGTTTGAGGTCAATAAATCTTACTAAATTATACGATTTTTCATCGTAGGCAGCACAAAGGGTGAGCAGATTGTCTGTATAGCCGACAAGCTCAACGCTAGAAGTAATTGGGAATTCAAACTACATGAAATGAAAAAAGAACTGCAATGTTTGGAGCTGAAGATAGTTTTGATTGACTTGAAAAAGGTCGAAATCTAGACAAACTTATAAATATTCATAATTTGAGACATTTAATCATTCAATCTTTCAAAACCAAAAGGATTTATAGAAATCGTTTCAAATTTAAATACCAATATTTGGTTGAATATAGATTTTGTGTCACTGTGCCTGGGAATGTATTGTTCGACAGGGTGACGAGACTAAACATCATTGTTAGAGCTGGCAATGGCTTTTTTTTTTTTCTTTTTTAAAGAACTCGGTTTCAGTACTGCTCTGGTAGAGAAACTTGTCCTTTTAACAGGATGCGTTGTCGTTGCCGTTGCCGTTGCCGTTGCCGTTTGCAAGCCATAAATTATCTAGTTGAAAACTTTGGCAGAAATCAAGAACTATGCATAGAATTTGGGGAATTGCGACGGATTGGCTTTTAATGCTTGGGCCTGCATTTAGTTTACTTGGAAACTAGAAAATATTCATGTGGCAGAAGGCATTGGGGTAACGACAATTATGCAGGAATACAGGCAAACATTTTGCATTGTTGTTTCTATGAATGTTGTTCGAAATTTGCATTGAAAATTAAGAAATGAGTGGAGTGGAGTGGAGTGGAGTGAGCAAAGGAAAAGGAAGACAATTCGAAGAAGTAAGTGGGGATGATTGGGTGGCGATTTGCCCTATGTTCGTTCCATGGTTGTTTTGCCATTCGCCGCAGGCGGGTGCGCGAAAGTACAAACTTTTTACGATCCTTGAAATGAGCAATGTCCAAAAAAGTTTGCTTTACGATGGCGACGATGGTGACGACGACGACGACGGCGACGACGACGACAAAGTTCAATTATGGTCAACACACAAATTGTTTCGCAATTTGAAAACACATTTTCATACTAGTTTCTCCTGCCGCTTGAAAATGGCAACTTTTCCTTCCGTCATCTTACTTTGCCACAGCACATTGTATTTATGGGTATATCATCATCATCATCATCTACATCAACATGGCAAGAGGCGCCCGCAAAAGTATGCAATAGAAATCGCAGGCGAAAGATTTTAATCATGATTTGCGCATATTGCGTAAAATTGAATTTTCAAGTACTAAAAAAAAAAAAAAAAAAAAACTCAAATACCAGACTCGAAAAGCTGCCACACAGTTAGGGCAGAGGAATCACTCAACTTGTTCTGCGGTATCTCATTACATTTAGAGATGACAAAAATAATTTCTATTCCATTTAGATTTAATTTTAAGTTCATCATGAATTTCATGAATTTTCTTATCTATTTCACCTTATATAATTTTGATTTCCTATCATCCCTTTTTTTATACTTTATTTCAAAATCATATCACTGTTATATTAATTTTGTTTTAATTTGATTTAAATTGTTTATTACTTTTCAATCCTGTACAATCCTTTCCATTAGTCCCGGCTTAAAAACTTTTAAGCACTTTCATTTTAGTTTAAATTTTATTACATTAAAAATCGATTTAATTTCAATTTTATTTTCACTTATTAAGACAGATATAATTTATATAATTTCATTAAATTTCAATTTCATTTATTTGCTGATTTGCTTGTGGATTTCATTTCAATCAACTGTCATTTCCTTCATTGGGAATCGTTGTCATCTCTAGTTGAATTATTTTGCGGCAATTTGTGTTTTATCTTGTGACTCCAATGATTCGTGTTTACATGTTTCTGGCCAGCTGGCTACATCTCCTCCGTACTTTATCCTCTTTCTCTATCCATGCTCATCTGCTCAGCTCCTGCTCTGTAAGCCAGCCATTGGAATTGTCCAACTAACTATTTGCACGGACTTAATTGTGGAGGTGGTTGCAAAGGAATCTATGTACAAACCTGACTCCAGTCCAGCTTACATCACTAAATCCTGTCGTGCTCTGCAATAATCTGAGTATTTCAACTCTTACCATTTTCCCTTCCCACTTCCCCCTTCCCCGTCACTTTGTTGAGTTGCACATTGCATTGCATTGCGCTGCTTCTGCCCGTGGCAATGTTCGTGTTATTATTTTTCTTCTCTCTCCTCTTTGTTTTGTTTTGTTTAATTTCATTTTAAATTCATGAGCTGCATTTGCCTTTCTCTTTAAAGATGCAGCAAAATTAAATTTGCCGAGCGACGCGTCGTCGCCGTCGCCGTTGACGTCGTCGTCCTCGTCGGTTCGGTCCATAAAATTCAATTTCAGAATTTCATATTCGACAACATCTTAGGCATTGTTTCTCCTAAGGAGTAAGCAGCTTTCGTGTGCTTTCGTTTCTTTTTCCTCATCGTTATTTAATTTAATATTCATAAGCAGCAGTTAATGAAAAACACTTGTAGCCATTATGAAGACAGTGAGGATGGGGCCAGAGGAACGGGGCACAGGATAACGGAAGCGGAAGGGGAAATATGCTGCGACTGTTGGACGGACAGACTTCTCATGCGATATTGCGTTGTTATAATAAAATATCAAATATGTTTGACGCAATTTAACCGCAACACAATCTCTTCAACTTCCAACGCCAAAAATGCCACTCGACGACGCTTAAGGACACTTAGGGACACAACGTCAATGACAAGGATGGCAGGTAAAATGGCAACTCCTGGTTTCGGTTACACCATCGACAACCTTATCCTTGAGTGTGTATGTCTCTCGCTCTGTCTGTCGGCATGTGTGTGTGTGTGTGTCTTGTTATTAGCATAAAATGTCTACGTGAGTAAAGGACTGAAAGGCCAATTCTTAAAGAGCTGTCCCTGTTAAGCTCAATCACATTCTCTGAAAAACAGGCGTAGTCAAAAGGATCAATTGAAATTGAGACATCTTAAAGTAAACTATATTTACTATATATATCCATCAATATCAAGTTGTAAAATAAACCTCAACATGGTATTAAATAGCAATGGGGAGGAGGATGCACCAAAGCCTTGAAATCATTAAAACGGTTGAGCTTTAACCCAATTAACGCAAATTGAAAGTTGGCGCCCTTTGTGGCGGCATCGTGGCAACTGTTGGTTGCTACCTACAAATAGACAATGGAGTATACAGTTTCTCTTTCGACGTGGATTCGAGTTGCCTTTAATCAGCAACGGGCTAATGATCCTAAAAACTAGCAAATACGAGAACGACGGCAAGTCAAGATTTCAGCACAATCCCCTCGGAGCACACCACTGGCAAAGCCAACACACGGTGCATGCCTTTAAAACCCAAGATATATCTTCATCAAGTTGAATCTATTGATTTTTCTGGAAACATTTTTCACCTACTAATCGAAGGAAAGGCCAAGACAGAAGACAAAGGCGATGCACGACCACATTTATTGTGGTCGGAATGTGAAATAGATACAGATACACAGACAGACATATGAATAGGTATGTGTGGGTCTTTGTCTGAAGGATAAGACAAGAAGAAGGACCTTGTCCTTCAGTCAATAAAAGTCCACTTAAATATCTGCTGACATCTCAATTACGTTTTTCCACATCTCACTTCGACTCTCGTGTTTCTTCAAGGAAAAAGGACACAACAAACAGCTGGTGACACTTTAACCTGATTACATAGACACCTTCCTCCCATTCAAAAAGGATAATTAAAATTACACTTTTACAATAACCATACATACAACCACAGACACACACAGCAACACACACACACACTCATAGAAAAAGCAGATATAGAAATTCTCCAGTGCGGTCGCGTTTTGTTATAGCTCCGTAAAATAAAAAAAAATCGTAGTTAAGAGGACTTAACTAGATCCCAAATCTGCGACGAGAGAGTCTCCTGTATTTTCCCTGTTTGAAAGTGATAGTGATATAGCAATTGTGTCCCAGCAAGGTGCTAGTTGTGCTTTTGGTTTTTTGGAGTACCAGTGGTTTGGTGACCAATTCGGGCGTAGCGGGGTTGCCTCTTACCTCCTGCATCTGTGAGGGTGAGGTGAACGTAGCTACTCTTGTTAGCATCTCTCCACATTCCTCCATCAGCTGATTAGCAGACCTGCCGGACCACCCAAACAACATAGGGCCCCGCATGTTAACAGCTGCCCTTAAACTGTTAACTTGTAGCCTAGATCCCTACCAGCCGAGAGGTAAGCCGAGCTTTTCTCCAGCGTAATATTCCCCCTTGTGCACCATAACGCGGAAACTGTAAGGGCACCTGCAAACAAAGTTCTAGCCGCCATCTGGTTCCAGCACCCCGTGGCGCCGGGGGTAGCGCATCAGTTGCTTAAGCCGAATTCCCTGGTTCAAATCCCGGCGAAGGAATCGGCTAAAATCCCCCGTTGGCTCAATAAACCTAAACATATATATTCTTTTTATTTTTATTTTTATTTTTAATTAAATAAATTGATATAAATTTAAATTTAAATTGAGCCTGTACCAAATTCTCTGCATTGCATACAGTCTGTGCCAAGCCGGCGAAAATTCGCCTCTGGCGGAGCGGTAAGAGGCCAAGCTTAAAGGATCGGTAGAGGTATAGGTTCAAATCCGGTGTTACACCTATATTTGTTTCCTTCTTTGGTATTTGAAACATTTATGAATTATTTGAAATATTCATAATGTTCATGGAGAAGGAAGAGAGCTTTAATTAATTAGCAAACACCTTAACGGAGCATTAAATACTTAGAGAAAGCAAACGAAAAGCGGTCAAGGCTTAGAGAAGGAGACACGACGGAGAAAGGGAAATCAAAGTACAATTCAGCTCCCCAAGGACTAGGAAACGGCCACCAATTAAGGCAACTGTAAACCATCAAAACCATCAAAACGATTTTATTCATCTCTCTCTGTCTCTCTCTCTCTCTCTCTCTCTCAATCTGTCTCTTTTCTCTCATCTATCTATCTTTCTGTTTCCTTTTTTTCGGCCTTCTCAAACATTTGAAGAAATGAACAAACTCATTTAGAGGAACTTAAGTTGATTACGCACCATGAGACCACCTCCACCCTCCCCGACACCGTCGCCACCATCATCATCGAATACGACCACGACCACGCCTACCAAATCCATGATAACAAACAATTCATTTTGTAAGGATTTCTTTCGGTTTTCATTCCCTTTCTTTTTGGTCTTTTTTGTTCCTTTTTGGTTCTGTCAAGCTGGCATAATCTTCCGTTTCGTTTCGTTCCGTTCCGTTCTGCTTATTTGCATAAAATAATTGAAAGGCGAAATTTAAAAAATAAAATAAAACGAATCAACAAAGGCGGCGACGTCGGCGCCAAAAGCAGAAGCAATGGGAAAACTTTTCTTCAAAAAGGAAAGCAGCAAAACCAAAAAAAAGGGAAAAACCCCCAAAAGGGAGATGATAAAGAAGAAAGGACAAAACAATAACAATAACGGTCAAGTGACCAGACAACGCGCATTCATAAAGAGTGCACTAATGACACTATCCATCATGAAATTTCAACGAAAACATATCTCAAAGTGTATTCATAACACTGCATCATTCGAGTGGGTGGCAACACTAACTAACCTGCGGCAATTATAAATCATTATTTTCATAAAACAGTTTCATGTAATATATGTACGTGTATTTGTGTTAGGCTGCAGGATAACGATAAATAAAGTTTGAATGTTATATCTATGTCATGGAGATGGCAGAGCATAATACAAAGTTAGTTAGTTAAAAAAATCACACTAAACATTTACACTTTTTTCAGGGACCCGAAGATGTGTTTTAAAACATTCAGGCAGGGATTGGCATCCTGCGGATCTTTGGTTAAGATCTGGGCGAAAATAGAAGGAAAAAATGTTGAATCGAAATATTCTAAATCCATCCAAATTCAATTATACCTTAAGTTCTACGTCCATAATAAAGCAAAAAACTAATTAGTTGTTTCATATTTTTACCTAAATAATAACTAAAAAATATGATATACATATATAAAAATTAAAACTTATTGTTAAAAAACCACTTCCATACATGTAGCAATAAAAAATATTTGAAGAGTAGAATAGATGATTTTAAGACTTAAAAAATAATGTTATGCTACTTCTACTTAATATTAGAACCAGAGCTTGCAAATAACAGTTGCTCTCAACCAGAGCGCTAGAAAAAAAGCGCTCAACTGTTATTTGCGAGCTCTGGCAAAACTCTAACACGTATGTTTTTAGAGGATATTTAATCAATGATCTAAAAATAAAGTATGAGATGTCTTACTTGAATAGGAAAATGTTTGGCGATTTTGGAAACCCCGAGTTGTCAAGTTATAACAGCACGATCTGATATAATAGGCTATTAACTTACTGTTAGACGTATCCAAATTGGAGAAACCAAAATATTTTGGCTTATACATATGTTATCTTTCATTGCAAATTAAGTTTTGCTCTCCACGAATAGATTTTGAAAACGTTGTTATGATTTGAAATTATTAAGGTCGACTAAAGTATGTAGTTATCGAAATGAATTAATTGTTTGTTGTTCTTATTTTCCAATTAATTTACTTAATTTAAACAGTTTTCCGTATCTAGAAATACTTAAGTTTCGGGTGGGCAAAATTGCTCTTAAATGAGGAATGATAATACGGCGCATCAAAAGCTATAATTGAAGTACACTCGATTCTACTCTGATATTGAGACTGAAGAAAAAACATTCAAGTGTTATTTACGAGCTCTGATTAAATATGTTATTCAAAATCAGACGAATCAGACAGGAGTCCTAGTATCAAATAATCAAATTAACATATCTATTAATACTCTCGTATTATAGAGCAGAGTATTATAAAAATATACATATATAAAACTATGAAACTATTGGATGAAAAGTTATAAAAAGAATTAACCTTTCATTTGAGTACTCATATGAAACGAAATGTCTTCCAAGTCATATATCCTGACTGAACAACTAAAAGAAAATGCGTTAGATAGTCCCACCCTCCCCTTTAAAAACAAACTAGATAAACAGTGTCTCTTAGTGATTACATTTTATTTAAATAAAGTTTAAACAAAGTTGAAAATATTAAAGAAATAAAAGTAATCTAAATTGATAATGCATACGAAATTAATTTGTCGTGAGCTAAGCCAAATATAGAAAATTCTAAACAAAGCCAAAAATAAATATTTAATAGTAGTATAAATGAATTAGTTCCAACTACTTTAGCAATCTAATTTTTTTAATGCATTTAGTATTTCGTACCAATATTTTGGCAATAAATTATTTAGCACATATTTTTGACTATGAAAATCAAATTGAATCAGCTTGAAATTGAAAAATTGTGTTCAGCTTGTTTTCATGGAAAACCTAAATCAGCTGGCACAGTGTATACAATATGTATGTACACACGCGCCCCTTGGGGCATCATCATCATCATCGTTATAGTCGTCATCATCAGCATCTTCTCTCTTCACTTGAATGAATGGCTTCATTTTCGCTTTTCCCTTTTTAATTGGGTTTATAGATGGCGCGAAAACTTTTGTTTGCCTGTTTTCATTGGGGATTCATCATCATCTTTATCATTTGGATTCTTGATTGTTGATTGACTAATTGACAAAACGCATGGGAATCATTTAGCTACCTTCAATTCATTTTATTGACAGTTGAATTTATTCAATTTTCAGTGTGAAATCTTTATCTGTGTGTGGGTGTGTGTGTGTGGGTGTGTGTGTGTCTATCTGTTGCATAGATAAATATATTGAGGAGAAGCTTTTAATTGGCAAAATGAAATCTTTGGTAGTCAATTGAATGGAATCAAATCTATCAGCATGATTACAGTTAAGGTAATAATAATATATATACACACATACATACATACAAATACATGTGTATGTATGTATATGTATGCACGTGACTACATGTGACGACTATCGAACGCTCGTTATGCCCATCCATAATTGAGTTAATGTTAACTGTCAGCCATCAGTCCAGTCCATTGAGTGCAATCTCGTCTTGTTTTAATTGACAGAGATCCACACACACACACATACACACACACACACACACACACACACACAGACACACCACTTGTATTTAAATGGAGTGGATACGTATGGAAGGGAACTTTGTGATTTACAAAATGTGATTTTATTGCCGCATTCATTGCAGAAACGCCTCTGACAATTGTCGGCGTTTCCATCAACTTAATTGAATTTTGCGGATGATGGAGGAAACAGGAGACAGGTAGGAGCAAGGAGCAGCAGGAGATGTAATCGCTACCCTACCACGTGTTCAACGTATTTTGCTTAGAAATCAGTGTGGAGGACGCGACGTGGCCATTTTATTTTTTAATTTAAATTCTCTTGTCAAGCAAAGAGATTTTCAGGATATTTTCAATCTTAAGCTTTCAGCCGAAAAATAAACGTTCCACGTCCAGGTAACTGGCATAACTCATACTTTTTGTTTTTTAATTATGCAAAGAGGCAAGTGAAGGCGCTGATTGATTGCTGACAGGCAAGCTGAAACAATTGATGACGCATCCAAAGATGATGCCGATGAAGCCCTCAGATGATGATGATGATGCTGATGACGCCGATGAAAATGAGGATGATTGCGAAACACCTCAGCTCAGCTGGGCCGGGCGGGACACCCCTCTCCCGGCTGTCCGTACAAATGGAAAAGGATTGTCGTTTACTTGTGTCCATTAAAATTATTGGTGGACCTTCCTCCTCACTCGCTTGTGCTTTTGCCGCTTCTCTTTTCAGCTTCTACGTGCTTTTACATTGAATACTTGCACCAAAATGTGTCCACTTTATGGCACTAAAAGGTTGTTGCTTTTATGAGGTGAGCTCTCAGCAGAATCATTCAAGAGAATCCAGTCTCATGGGTCTTTGAAAAGTTAAAGTGCAATATCTTCCTTATTGCTTGATTGGAAAAAGAAAAAGTAAATAAATAAATCGAAACGATGAGTCGAGGTACCGCCTTCTTGGTGCAAACAAGATTTTTAAAGGTTGAATTATTTCCACTTTGACAAACTGCCAACCAACTTAAATTTGTTCAGTTGGATCCCGAAATTCAACAACAAACTAAAACCGATGACTAAGCATCTTATCTAATTGGAACTATTTGCTATAAGATTGTTGTTTTAATGAAGTTGAAGAGGTGGTGAGGTAAGCAATAATTTAAGTCAAGGGTACAAATAAGTAAGTCCTTGCAAAGACCTCATAAAACCAAATAGACATCAAAATACATATAAAGAATTTATTTCAAGTGCTATCTACTAAAATTCCATGCAATCTTCAAAATCAAGAACGGATATGGATATATCGACTTTACTTGGTGGGTAAGCAACAGCAAAGGGTAAAATTAATCTCCTTTTAATATAATTACTATTATGTTTCATATATTTATACACTATATACAGTATATATCCTGAACTATTAACACAAAATGTTATATTCACGGGTGTAGAAAACATTAAGATAAAGTTAAATGAGTGAATGAATGAACTACATGAATGAATTCATTATTATGATCTACCTTTTACTATCCTTATCCAAAAATTTGACACACCCTGCGTATGCGTAATAACGGACTGATTTTGTAGACCTGTCTCTGTTTTTCCAAAGGAAAACACACATTACTTTTGTATTAAGTGTATTCTTTTCACTTTTTATAAACTTTTCTAAAACCCTTTCACCCTTTACCCTAGTTACTTTATAAAAACTAGCTTAACTTAGATATTACAAGATGTATGTCTTAAGGCTGGATTTCAAATTAAATTTAAGGTGTTTTTAACTATTTATAATTATGTATATATATACAGGATAAACCAGGTTGACCACTTACATGATTATTGTAATCCTTCCATAAATGTATGTTGCATTAATCTTTACTTTGAGTTTGTTTTCTCCATTGAGCGAACAACTTATGGTTGATTGTGTAAAAAACGTATGTCTTAAAGCAGATTTTGGCACCGTTAACGATTGTCCATATACAATATTAATTATAAATTGAGCTAAACGCTCTGTACATTCAGCGCTCTGCATTTTTGGGAAGTATTTAGATAAATTAGCTTTTTTCTTTGTACTCCTTGCTCACATCAGTCATCCAATACATGAAAACGAATAAATGGACTTTCGTGATGTTGTTTTCCTTGCTGCTCGTCTTTCCTTTTTATAGACTTTTCTTTCTCCATCTCCGATTTTAAGATATTCTCTATGGTTTTTTCAAGACGGATACAAATCGCCAATGCTAAAACGTTACATATCTCTTTCCATCGAATCACTCGAGGTATAACCTAAGCCTTAATCTGATATGTATCCTGACCAAGATACTTGGACATCATACAAGCAATTTATGTTATTTGTATCACAGGATTACCTTTACAATCCTCAATGTTAACCCCAGAACTTTAACTTAGACACTCAAATTTAAATCCTTCTGATAAAGTTAGGTTTTCCCATTAAAATATTTTTCAAACGAATAATGACTTTTCTACCACAACTTCTCTCTCTCTCTCTCCCTCTCTCTCTCTGGCGTTCTCTCTCTCTCTTTCAAAGACATCTCCACTGAATTGCAATAAAATTTCGATTTGCCATGAGGTACATACTTCGTCATTGCTTCTGTTTTTTTTTTTTCTATACTGTGAAACTGTCTGACAAGTTTCAAATT
Source organism: Drosophila tropicalis (assembly GCF_018151085.1). Taxonomy (NCBI): domain Eukaryota; kingdom Metazoa; phylum Arthropoda; class Insecta; order Diptera; family Drosophilidae; genus Drosophila; species Drosophila tropicalis. The sequence goes on from NW_027172877.1 coordinate 505,148, forward strand.
TCCTGCCGCTTCAATAATAAAAGAAACTGGCACTTTAACTTTAACGTTTGGTAAGATTTTTCCTTCATTTCGGTTGTGTGATGCGTGAACCAAATGTTGACGACGAAAACGACGATGACGATGACGATGTTCGATGGACGAATCCTTTTTTCTTTTTCTAATTTTTTTGTTTGGCGAAAATCCTCTCAGTCAAAGTTGAAGCCTAGACCTTGGCTTCCAGCACACATCGCTGCACATTTATTTCCGGCAAATTAGGCTTAGCACACGGCAAAAAGCAAGTCTACCAAGCAAATTCCCAAAAACTTTACTACTTCAGTGTTAGAAGCAGCTTTTCCGTCTCCATCATCGAAATCATCTTCATCATCGTCATTGGGGAAACCGTTGTCAATGCCGTACAACATGAAAATGATAACAGACAATTTATTGAAGCGTTCCTCGAGCAAAGAGCGACAGGCATTCCAGGAAGGTCCTGCGAAATACATATGGGAATGCTTACTAGAACGAAAGTATCCTTCTCATGATTATTATGATTTGTCGATTTTACTGGCCAATGCGTTGCTCGCTCAGTTGTCCTCCCTTGCCGAGAGCACATTCTGTTTAGTTGTAACTATAAGGATGTTTATTTATTGCCTTGTAGTTGTATTTGTGTTTGTATATTTATATTTGACTTTCGCATTCACATCCTTTTGCTTATTTTCAAGTTGGAATTTCAAGTTGAAATTTATTCTATTATCAAGACACACACGCATACACATACACACTATCGATGACATCTTTTACACGTCTTATACACTTGAAAGGACACAAACACTACACTCACACATACACAACAAGCTTGGGAACTCTGTCTCTGACAAATATGCATGTCCTTTGTATGTGAAGCTATTTTGCATGCTTTTGATTTTTATATTCCCGGAATTTGTACACCAAAAATAAACGTAAAGGGTATTCGTGGGTATAATATATTTAAGACTTAACTCAACATTTTGCCATACCCCAGATGAAGCTATGCTTAAACAAAGAGAGAGAGAGAGAGTGGCCTCACATTATATTCTTACATATCTTTGGATGCCTCGCTAAAGGGTATCCGATAGACTCATGCTGTGTTTATTTGTGTGTGATTGCTGTTGTTCTCATTACACACACGCATCGCATTCTTCACTGGGGTCTCATTTGCCAGGTGCTGCTTCAACCTCACAATTCTCACGGCTTTTTCTTCTCTCTGTCTCGGTCTGGGTCTCTTTTGCTCCTTGGAAAGCTTAGCGGGCCGTGTCAATGGCTATGTGCGTGAGAATTTGTTACCTGGCAGGCTTAGGATGCGTATGAGCCGTCATGGGGGACAAAGGGGTGGCGAGGGGAACAGAGGCAGCCAGAGTTAGGTTGCTAGACGCAATGACAGGTGGCGCTTCACCTGGGCCGCATACATCACGAACGGAGCCATGTTTAGTAGACATTTTTATTTACGTTGATGGCCATAAATATTTGAATTACAATATAATATTTAAGCCCAAAGCCAAAAGGGAGGGTGCTCAAGATTTATAGGCTGCCGCAAATCTACGCCAACCACTTAATGCATTTTAATTTATTAAGCTGTCAATCGAGACATCCTGTGCAACAATCTTCCACTCCACTCCACTCCTTTTACTCCTGTATACACACATGTGGTCTGTGTGTGTTTGAACATAAATTTAAATGAACTAAGCAAATTATCAGTAGGTACATATCCATTTCGATTTATCATTTTGCAAAATGTTCCATTTTATGTTTCATCTCTTGAATGTTAATTAGCAAAGCAACAATTGTCCTTAATGGATGTGTTAATGTTGCAATCTCCTTCCCACTCCCCAACGCACACACACATTCTCTCTCTCTGAATCTTTGCTTAATGCCATCTGTGCCATCTGTGATCAGCTAACCAGTAGTTCCATCCATATCCATCCAAATTGTTAGTCATAAGCATAAAATGTTGTCACTTGCCGTTTCCGTCAGTTTTCCTCTGTCTAATTTCAATTAAATGACAGAAATGCCATCCATAACCGCAGACACACACACACACACACACTCACACACATATACAGAGAGCAAAAGCTTTGGCTGTTTAAATATGAGCAACAGATTAAATCTTAATTTAAAGTTGACCCAACTCGAGTTTCATGTTTCCACTTCAAGTTTAATTAATATGTTAAGCCCATAAAAGCCTCCGAACGGTAAACTAAAACCTGACACGGACAACACACACACACACACACACAATAATTCTCTCAATCTTGTTGTTGTTATTTTGTTGGCTTTTGTTTATCTTTGTTGTTCGTTCTTTAAGCTTTTGTAAACACATAAGTACATACATTCATCCATCCATCCAAAACATGAAATTGTTCTATGAAAAAAGATGATTTTGAATTTGAATTGCTTTTACAACTGTGTGTAGCAATTTGTGTGTGTGGGTTTCCGAGTGTCTGTGTGTGTGTGTGTGTGTGCAAAGATTTACATTTCATTCGTGTGGAATGAGTGTCAGCAAAATGTAGTTTTGTTGCCAAATCGAATATTCACGAGCACACTCACTGCATAATCAATGACTAGTATTAACAACTTAGTCATATTTATACGAATTATTAAAAATCACAGTGACTGGATTAAGTCTAAACTTAGCAACTGGTTTAAACTGATATTGTGAATGTATTTACATTTCACAATGAAGGCATTCAAAATGATTTTGAATCCATTCCAAAAAGTAAAACATAGGAAGCAAAGGTGTCTGTCAAATTTATGAAAAATCACAACTTTCTAACATGAGAAAAACTGAATCCTTGCAAAAATCCAGTGTTTCATTTATTTTCTGAAAATATATATTTATGGTAATTGGCCAAGATTATAAATTACATAACTAGATCATATTTTGCAAATATGAATCCTTTTTTTTTTTTTTTTGCTTATTTATTTTTATTTGCTAAAAGGACATTTCCCAAATATTGTTGAAGGTAATCATGAATTGGGTTTAGAATCATAAGTCCTTTCTGGTCTAAATGGCAGGTCAAGGCGCAAGACGTCTAATTTGAATTCTGTTATCTAGTATTGACTAGTGCTAGGGCATTATCACGGGACTATAAAAATACTCTTCAGTTAATTCCAAGCACAACTCGTTCAAGAAGATAAAGTAAGTTGTTTTGACCTTTCAAAAAACGAGTCACTCGTTTATATACATACATATAAGTTAGTACACGCGTCTCTCCGTGATACGCCGCCTTCTACGGAACAAATAGAAGTATACCCTGCACCCCGACCAACTATGATGTAGCAAGTGGTAAATGGAACGCAATTCAAGGAAACCGCTGAATAAGTTCCGGATAGTATATCCGCCCTCATTAGAAGTCACGTTGACAACACACACATCCCATAACTTTAAGTACATTGTGACTTCCTGATGTAATCACTTTAACGCTTGACCCAATACGTTAGTATAGGAAGTTATCCTATCACATAGCATAAGCAATTTTCTATCTACCTTTGTAACCAACTCGTTTCTGCTGACATCACCGGAAGAGCGACCTAGTCTCACGATCGGCCACAGTACGATCAGTAGACGTTGATCAGCCCTCTTGAGGTATATTTGAGGCCCCGATCTCTGGAAGAATGGCAGTGTTCTGGAAGACTTGCAGACTTACTTTTAGTCTGGTCTCAGAAAAAGAAGTATAATCAAGTGATTAATAAGTAAATTATAACTTTGAATCAAAACTTCTGTGTAATTAGTTTCATGGTAAACTAGCAATCAAAGAAAGAGTCGTGTGTGCCATCTTCCATGTGTATCCGAAGGATCATGGTAAGTCCAAAATCCGACCAGAAGACTCGTAACTTACATAGTACTTATGTAAATTTTATAATTAGTTAGCCACTTGACAGATTATTGTCAAATTGAATATTTGTGAGTTTTGTAAAAATTTGAAATAAATTCAGAAATAACCCAAAAATATCTCCAAACCATCGGCTGAATGCTGCTCAATAACCCCCAAAAATAGATTTCAGTTGAAACAGACTTTTGGCATCATTACAGTTATTCCAGTTTTATTTCGAATCTTTTAATAAGAAATTATTTTAAACCTGTAACAATGAAATATTTTCAAAATATGAAAAATTTCAGATATAAAAGCTTAAGCTGATACAATATATTTCTATTTCTTTTCTCTGTATAATTTGTATATTTTAAAGGATATTACACACACACCTGGAAACTTTGAGAGTCAATTATTCCCATAATATACTTGGAATATATATTTAGTTTAATTTCAATTTCCGAAAAATTTAAGAAAAATTTGATTAATTCTAAATTTGTAAGACCACCTCGGAGTGTGTTAGTATCTAATTTTATAATCTTTCCATTTTTTCATTTACAATCACTTTTCAAGAGTCTCCCAGGTTGTCGTTTTTAAAGGTTTCTCAATGATTTTCAAATATTCGTATTTAAAATCAATTTAAAACAATTCTTGCTGACAGTGTGCAAAGTAAAAGGTAAATTTTCAAATTGCGATTTTCGTATTGTTACAGAACCTTTTTCAAAAGGGGTTCTTCTGGAATTGATGTGGAATAAAGTTAATGGAAGCATATCCTACAAGGATGCTAAAATGGCGTTTAATGTCGGAAAAGGTCTGGCCAGGCCCACAGGTGTGCAACAGAGGGTTAATTTGTAAAATGCATCTCAAAGTTGCAGAAAGTAGAAGACCAATTTTAAGTCAAATTGAAATTTGAGTTGTTTTATTTTGTTATATTGGCAACTTTTTATACAACGTTGAAACATTATGTTTTCTTAATAATTATTACAGCAAACGATTATTATCCGGATTGTATATTTTGAGTTCAGTGTCGTAGCAAAAAACGATTAAGTACTGTTACACTGAATTGAATTCCAAATAGCAGATGCAAACATTATAAAATTGAAAATGACTCGCCATAATTAAGCTGCATTTTGCAATTAAATGTTGGTAGCCCTTTTTTTTGTAATTAGTTTGCATGCACACAGTTCATCTTCATTATTATATGTACTTTATCATATTCATGAGGATATGTCCATTGTGCATGTGTGTGTGTTCAATTAACTACCAGCCACTCATTCAATAAAAGATGGATGTGTGTGCGTGTGTGAGTGTGTGTACATGTCACACATTGTCTATCCTAATGCGTGTTTAAAGTGCTGTCCAACACACATAACCAACATTCCAGCATTGAGTGAGTGTTCACTCACAATGAAGGCAGGCGACACATACTCGACGCGCTGTAATTTGACGCCGACAAGTATGCAACAGAAAGCAGTTTTTTCCACATGCTATTCACGCAATGCAAGTGACATGACGCGAATGCATCCGCAAATCTCTGGCAGGACAGGCGACTTGTTTGCAGGGAACTTCCTCCGGCTGTGTGGACATGAATGGATGGGCGTGGAAAATTGTTGGGTACCCACAAATTTTGGGCGAGACTAGCCAGCGTATGCAAATTTCAATTAAACCCAGCACCACCGCATTACCGCAGGCTTCGCTCTCTGCTTTTCGTTTTACCTTCATTGTTGGTTTTTGTTTTTATCATTTGCTTATCATGCAAATGGGCCGACCAAAATGTGGACCCCTGCCATGGCTGGTTGATTTATTCGATTAGCGTGGCAGATGAAAAAAAAAAGGAGAAGGGACGAACAGGACCACCGCAGGCTGTGGCCACAGGTCAATTCGGTTCGCGGACCGAACGAAATAATTTTGCTCCATTATGCATTTTGGCCACAAAAAAAAGAAAACCCATTATTTCGATCTAAATCTCATGTATCATGTGAAACCAAGAACCCAAATTGTAAGATTTATTTGAAAACCTCATGAAATACAAGCAGAAACTATTTTAAATAAATATTTACCTATGTAGTTTGATATATGTATCTATGTAGATAAATGGAATAAAAATTCCCTTGGTGAATAAAAGTTGCTCGTTAAAAAACCATCGCAATGGTAAACTAAAGCATTGGGTTTATATAACTGAGATTGTCACTTTCCATTTCGGACAATTGTTTATGCAAACCCTTCTTAGGGTAAATTGCTAAAACATTGTAGTGTTGGCTCGCTGACTAATTGTCTTTTTGATTCACTCTGATACAGTTGTTCACTGTCTTACTAGTTCACAGACTCACTTGTTCAGTTTTTATCACAACGAACCGGATTCACTGGACAATTATACGAGTGTTTCATTATAAAACAAATTATTCATTATTTTTCTGAAACTTTTTTCTTTCCTTAATTTAGACAAGTTAAAACACAATTCTGAAAATTGATTTTTCATTTATAATAATTAATTTGACCATAAGGATTAGGGAGAGATGCTGGAATTCTTGCAAACTTTGGATTACCCTTAATGCATTTTTTTCAGAAGAGTTAAAGCACTGATCAACTAAACAAAAGGGTCACTAAATGAGAAACTGATTAAATGAGTAAATGAACTTGTTCAAACATTCAAAAAGGTCGTCAGTGAACTTATTCATTAAAAGGAATCGTTGACCAATCACTATACTTGGTTGATTTTCTCGGCTTGCAAGCAATTTAATGAAGAGATTTTTCCAGTTATTTGTTGGTTATTGTATTTAGATGATGATCCGTAATTATTGTCATGTCAGTTTTACACGTTTTTTTACAGGTGCGTTTGAACAAAAAGCCGCCTGCCAATATAAGGTCAATCGCCCATTCTTTCCAAAATCTTAAATGCTATAGTTAGACGTATGTATTCTTTGAAGAAGTTGTAGATCTAGGTAATATAAGACAAACTGCATACCAAAAAGGTTAAATTTATCGAAGTTTTGGGTTTTTATATGAAGTTCTTGATGATGTTTTGTTTGATGCCGTTATACGATACCAATTTAAACTAAAGTACTTCTTTATTGATGAACGTATGAAAGTAAATTGAATTTCCCGTGAAATGATACATGTTTTCAACGCCCATCATTTCTAAAAACTATATCTCTAACATGGTTATATATAGTTAGCTCAAGTTTTCGGCATCATTAAAAACTTCTTTATAGTTCAGATTTCATTATATGCTTTAATTCCTTGATTATTTTATTTAGCTTAACATTTCAGAGTTTAGACTTCTCATATCAGCTGGGACAATAGATAATATAAGGAATTATTTGGTTCAAAGAGTTGAAATTACTTCGCAAACGAAAAATGGAATAGATAAACCTTAATCAGAATAAATACTAATAGGGCAGTCAGTATACTGTACAAAAAGTTATCTCATTTTGTTTAAAAAACACTTGCGAATACATACATACATATGTAAGTAATAAAACAAGATGACAGTTTTAATATAATTAAAACTGTTCAACTAAATGGAAATGCAGCGAGTTGCCTTTTCTGTTTCCATTAAATAAGTTTGTAGACGGAAATGAAAGTTATCCTTTATGACTTCATTTTCGTTTTAATCAGTTGTTGCTGTTGTCTAAGGATATTAAATTATGCTTTGTCTAGTGAATAACAAGAACAATAATGTTATTTACAAACAACTTTTAAATCAATTTCTTTGGATGTAAGGGATACTTTTTAATTAGTAATGTCCTGGATATGATCAGTGTGGGTCATTACGAATATTTCAAATCTAATCCTGGGTGCCCTTTAATTTTCAAACAGAAAATGATACCAAGCACTTTGAAGCACTATTGAAAAACCATCAGTTGAAGTTAAAAGGCAACGAAATGCAAATGAGAGGACTGAAGACAGAAGCCACACATGGAAAAGCACATGTTAACACACACAAAAAGGTAGGCAACAGCTTGAAAAGACCCAAAAAAAGGAAAAAAAAAGAGTAAAGAAAAAAAACTAACATAATCCATAACCAGACAAAATTAAAATTCGGTCTTTCCTGAATACGCATAAATTAACCAGCAAAATCGCTTTTATATTATTTTCAATTTAATTTTTATTTCTTGTGTTCTTTATTTTGTCTCTTGTCTCTTGCTTTTCATATCACCTTCTCGAGAAATGCCCTTTGGCGGGTTGGTAACCGCGAAATGTTGCCTTTATTGCACGTAAATAAAGTCATAAAGTCATCATTGCAAGCAGCAAACGATGGGGTGAGCGGAAGACAATGAGAACGGGTTGGGCGGGGACAACAACGACAAAGGACAAAGTTTTGTGGTTGCGATAAAAATTCGCAAATGTGCACAAATTACTTAAAAAACATATTTCTGGCTTACAAGGTAGCAGAAATTAAAAACTGCGACGCCTACATCCAGGACAGGTATAAAAATGCCTTTGGTTGACAATTTTCTTGAACAAAAGAACTTTTATGGATTATTTTATGTGAAGTTTCTTTTTTGTTGTTTACGTGTTGGCAAAATTTCCTTTATTTATATGCTTTACGCATTTATTAATAAAATATTTTATTACACATATCAATGAGACAAAATGCGCATATATATAATAAGAGAATTCAAAATTAGCGCCTTGATTTGACAACACTAACACTCTTACAGTTTACCAACACTGCCAGGGCTGCACAACATGCACGAAACAAACAAAATTGAGTAAAATTATTATGAAATAAATTATTAAGCTTTCCAAATTTTAAGAATGCAAATTGCTCTTGACAAGACTGAACGTAATTGGTGGAACTGTGAAAAAAGAAAACACATAATCTATTCATTTTCCGTTGTATATGTGAATCGTGACTATCGTAACGAGTCAAATGGATGCAATAAAATCACATCTCTAATAGGCCACACGTGTTTGTGTTTACATTTCGGAATTTGAATAAGTGTGCGAAATGTTGGCTAAAAAACAGAAATTTAGTGCATCCTCAGAGGAGGAGAAAAATGAAACACAGACTGCACCTCATACTATTCAGGCACGCCTGATTTCAGACACAGGAGAGGAGGCTGGTCCACCTATTGAGCTGCCGGCAGGCGTGACTGCGCAACAACTGGGATTGATTTGCAATGCTTTGCTGAAAAACGAAGAGAGCACCCCCTACTTATTTTTTGTGGGCGATGATGAAATAAAAAAATCATTGGAGCAAACTCTGGATTTGGCCCAAGTGGACACAGAAAATGTACTCGATATTGTCTATCAGCCGCAAGCTGTATTCAAAGTGCGTCCCGTGACCAGATGCACTAGCTCCATGCCCGGGCATGCCGAGGCCATTGTCTCTATATCATTTAGTCCGAATGGTAAGCACTTGGCCAGTGGAAGTGGCGATACAACCGTTCGTCTTTGGGACCTAACAACGGAGACCCCGCACTACACTTGCTCCGGGCATAAACAGTGGGTTCTCTGCGTTTCCTGGTCACCGGATGGTGAGCTACTTGCCAGTGCCTGCAAAGCGGGGCAGATAATAATATGGGATCCAGAGACAGGACAGCAAAAAGGTCGTCCCTTGACTGGACACAAGAAGCATATAAATTGCCTCAGCTGGGAGCCCTATCATCAAAATGTAGAATGCAGAAAATTGGCCTCCGCGAGTAGTGATGGAGATTGTCGGGTTTGGGATGTGAAATTGGGTCAATGTCTGCTAAATATTGCTGGACATACGAACGCTGTAACTGCTGTACGCTGGGGTGGAGCAGGTCTCATCTATACCTCATCAAAGGATCGATCGATCAAGATGTGGAGAGCTGCTGATGGAATCTTATGTCGCACATTTACCGGACATGCCCATTGGGTGAACAATTTAGCCTTGAGTACGGACTATGTGTTGCGCACAGGACCCTTTGAACCCGTCAAGAAATTCAGCAAAGACAATAGTCTAGACAGTACGTTGGTTATCTTCTCTCTTCTATGGCTACTAATATTTAATTTTTCAGGCGAACAGCGACAAGCACTAGCCTTGAAACGCTTCCAAGCGGTTTGTCCCGATGATGTGGAATCTTTTGTCTCCTGTTCGGATGACAATACCTTATATCTATGGCGTAATAATCAAAACAAATGTGTGACAAGGCTTACGGGCCATCAGAATGTTGTAAATGATGTAAAATATTCGCCAGATGTCAAGCTTATTGCCTCCGCCTCGTTTGACAAATCTGTGCGACTTTGGCGTGCCCATGACGGTCAATTTTTGGCCACATTCCGTGGTCACGTTCAAGCTGTCTATACATTGGCCTGGTCAGCCGATTCCCGTTTAATTGTGTCGGGCAGTAAGGACTCCACCTTGAAGGGTAAGGTGCCTGCGGCTTAATTGAGAATCCGGCTAAATTTCTTTTCCCTTCTCAGTTTGGAGCGTGCAAACGAAAAAATTGGCCCAAGAGCTGCCGGGACATGCTGACGAGGTGTTCGGCGTTGACTGGGCTCCCGATGGCTCGCGTGTTGCCTCTGGAGGCAAGGACAAAGTGATCAAGTTGTAAGTTTTTGCCAATTGCTAGTTTAATATCATTTTGTTTTACAAATTTGTACAATTTCTTCTTCCAGGTGGGCCTATTAAATAGAAATTTCTTTGTACATTCAATAACAACCAACAATTTGTTTTTAACAAAAATGCAAAGTAGTTTTTTTCTTTTGTTTTTGTTGTTGTTGTTAGCCAATAGTCTGGTGTTGTAAGATCTTGAGCGTTTCCTTGTAGCGCAGTTCAAATTCCTCAGGACATTTAAAATAAGTCTCCGGCACAGCAGAGTGTGATTGCAAAGCCCTTCCTGCAGCCACGAAACCAGCAGCCACACATTCTTCCACCTTATGACATCTCAAGAGCGAGGTTATAAAGCCAGCACAGAAACTATCACCAGCACCGGAAACATTTTTAATATTCTCTACCAAAGGAGCTTCAAAGAACCGTGTTATATGCTTTGCCGGGGGACTTACGTCCAGTAAAGCTTCCACATTTTGAGATGCATCCGAACGATAACTTAATAAAACACCGTGATCTCCCAACGTGGAAATAATGCAATTAAAGTGTCGATCGATTTTCTTAACCAGTTCCTTTGTGGCCGAAAGAAGTTGGGAGCGCTCATTAGCTGCCGGAAGGGTTGAAGATGGTGAAACTTTTTCCCCTGTGATGGTTTCCACTATTGTTTGCAGCTCTTTAAGATTGGGTTTGATGAGGCGTATATGCTGGGTCAGTTGGGGGGATAAGGTGAACGGTTTGCCAGCTATAAACATATCGGTAGGCTCAAAGAAAACGGGTAAGTTGTATTTCGCTGCCAGGTTAAGAACCGTTTCCATGGACTCAACAGAGATATTGCTGTCCATAATGACCAACGGAGCCTGAGAAAAAAGTTGCGATTGCTGTAGTAGGAGTTCGGGACTAATGCTTATGGAATGTATATCCATATTTCCTAGAATAAGTTTGCAGTCGCCAGATTTATCAAAAACTAGTGAACACAAAGATGTCGCTTGATTTTCATCGAGTATCAGATGGCTTTGCATTTCCTTTGGCATTAACTGGCACAGACTTTGACCCAATTTATCTCTTCCTATTGCAGATATAAGATTAACTTGTCCATAAAGTTTGTAGAGCCCTTCGGCTATATTGCGGCCCACTCCACCAGCTGTCAGTTGGCTAGTGGCCTTATAGGTGCCGCCATCCAAGTTCAACTCTCGGTCCGAGCTTTTATATTGGAACGATAAATCCAATATAGAGGCTCCAATTACCAATGGAGACGCAACTGACGACGTCGATAATGATGATGAGGGAAAAATTTGCTGTTTAGGTGTCTTCATTTCCTTCGCTATTTGTCCTGCTATTTTGGCGTTATTCTTAATCAACGCCATATTTGACTCTAAACTCTTGCCCTTGGTAATTTCAGTGATGGCCTTTAGAAGAAATGGAGTCACGTCTTTACCTTTGATTCCATTTTCCAACGCCTTTTGATTAGCGTCGATGATGGCTTGATCGATTTCCTTCTTATTCGCCGCAAATTTATGTGGAATCGGTACGCCTATTAAAGCCCCAGATTGCAAATTCAACCCCTTCCAAGATCTCAACAATTTGGCAGCTTCTTGGATGGTATTCAGATTGTAAGGCACTTGGCATTGACTATCACGAGTAAAAAAATCGGGAAACATTCGTTGAGGACTTTCAAAACTGGCGACACATACCCCTTGAGTTTCCAAGTACTCCAAAGTTCTAGGTATGTCCAAAATCGACTTGATGCCACTGCATATGACGGCGACTGGAGTTCTTCCCAGTTCGACGAGGTCCGCCGACACATCCATGGTGATGTGACCCTCTCGGTGAACTCCACCTATTCCGCCAGTTGCAAAGATATCAATCCCCACTTGGTGAGCCAAAAGCATAGTGGCTGCCACAGTAGTCCCTCCACTCTTGCATGATGCCACCACATAAGGCAAATCCCTACGAGAGCATTTGATGACCTCTTCCCGTGGCTTGCAGGCCAACTCCTTCAGCTCTTCCCCCGTCAGTCCCACACGAATGCAACCATCTAATATTCCTATAGTTGCTGGTATGGCACCTGCTTGACGAACTTCCTCCTCCACCTGCAATGCAGTTTCAACGTTCTCAGGCATGGGCATACCATGTGTAATAATTGTCGATTCCAAGGCCACTATTGGTTGATTATGTTTAAGGGCCGACTTGATGTCGGGATGGACTAGTATGTGACGTGGCATTGATCCATGCTGATAGTGCACATGGCGTACAAGCCGGGGAAGACCGAGTAGCCGGCGAAGCAACATTTTAACAAATTGTAAACAAATGGTTTCGAAATCCCAGTATAAGGTAAATTTACCATTATAATGTCAAAATCCCAATATTAGAAAAAAAACAAAAATCCTAAATTTCGGTATTTTCTGGTATTTTAAGACAAGTTTGAAATGACTTATTTCAACTACCGCGTCTTTTTGTTTACAATCTTAAACACAAAGATTTGATTGATTATTTTAAATAATGGACTTTGATGAACATGCCTATGATCTGGAGTTCTTTAACTTCACACCTGAGCAGATTGCAGCCGAGCGCCAACATTGTGTGGATTCCATAGTTAGCAAGGCTATTGACGCTACTATAAAGAGAATTGAGACGCCAGCCACTGGACAAATGTTGAAGGAACAAAAGGCTCGCGTGATGCGGAGCATCCAAGAGTGCTGTGATCCCAAACTGGCACTTCTTCGTGTGCTGGACAAGCAAACATTTCATGTGCCACCGCATGTTTTACAGATCCAAGACTTTGACTTGGAACATCAGTTTGACGTAAAGGATGAGCAGAAGAAATTGGCCAAACTGGAGCTGCTCAAAACACGCTTTCGCGAGGCAAGTAAATGAAGCTAAACCTTAAGAAATTTTATTCATTATTTGAACCGTTTAATTATAGAACGTAGCCATGCTTGCCCAGTTGAAGGTCGAGGATGACAATTATTCCGCTATGGAGCATGTAATCAGCACGGAAACTAAAATGCAGCAACAAATCTACGCCAAGTTGGAACCTTTAAATTGTCCCAAATTGATTAAATTTGCACAAAAAGTGGTCGACAATGAGCAACAGAAGAAAAAGTAAAGAAATTACATTATTTTATAGTAAACTATAATAGGCCTACCTTAATGTAGAATATTTCCATATCTGTCGATCATTCAGATTATTTAGTTGCTTTTGCAACTGGCGTTTTGTCGACGCCTTCTTTTGGCTTGAATGATTCTAAATGAATTTGTGTATATATTACTTTTAAAGGAATCCTTCATTTATCTGTGGACTTAGAAGATACAGATTGACGAGGTTTCCACATTTTATAATGTTAATTAAATCATTATTAATGATAATCAAATTTGATATTCCTATGTTTAACATGGTGCTACATGTTTGCTTTTACCGTGATCGGATCAGATTGTCCACTAGAGATCCCTCATTCAGGTATATCCACCCCTTCCACCCAACTCTCTTCCTGTGGGGTTCCAAGAATACAAGAGATTTACTCGGCGAGAGAAGAAATGTATGCTGGGTGGGGGTTATTTTCGATGTGCTCTTGTGTTCTCTGCATAGTTCAACAGCCCCACACCGTGTGGCCACCGCAATAAAATGAAAAACTAAAAGGCATCTGTGGACGAAGAGGAAATTGTCGGATCTATTTATATATTTTGCGGCGACATCTTCTTTTCGTTTTTGCAAAAATGCAAAAAAACAAGCGAATCTCTTGCGTTATTAATAAAAGCAGCGCTGCTTCGGCTTTGGTTGGTTTAGGATCGGTTGGTCGAGTGTGGACCCGGCTGATGCATTCGTGTCCATAGACCCCGTGGAGTTGCACATCGTCTGCGTCGTCGATCTCAAGTTTTGTAGGTATATTTTCTTCAGATTTCGGAGATTTTTTTATGTAATCCATAAAAGCTGAATCTATACTTAATATCTGTCTCCTCCCTCTCCTTTCAAGTTAATCGGAATCATGAATGTGGAAAAGTTAAAACGTCTGCAGTCCCAAGTCCGAATCGGAGGCAAGGGTACACCACGTCGCAAGAAGAAAGTGATGCACCAGACAGCGGCCACCGATGATAAAAAGCTGCAGAGTTCTCTAAAAAAACTTTCGGTTAGCACCATACCGGGCATCGAGGAAGTGAACATCATTAAAGATGATCTGACAGTGATTCATTTTAATAATCCCAAGGCTCAGGCTTCGCTTTCGGCCAATACGTTTGCAGTCACCGGTCATGGAGAGACGAAAAAAGTGATGGAAATGTTGCCAGATATTCTTCCGCAATTGGGTCAGGAGACAGTGGCCCAACTGCGTATGTATGCCACTTCAATGAATCAGCAAAAGATCAATGGAGATCAAACTGGCAGCGGACCAAATGATGATGATGAAGTGCCCGAATTGGTTGGTGACTTTGACGAGGTGGCCAAAGTAGAAGCAGAGCAAAAAGATGTTAAAAAGTTAAATGAGGACCGTCAGAAACCGACTCCGGGCAAGCAGGAACAAAAGGAAAAGAAACAGGATAACAAGAAGAAGCAGGAAAATCAGAATAAAGAGAAATCGAATAAAAATAGTGTTGATGCAACCAAACCAAATGGTGAAGCCACAAAGAATAAAAATCAAAGTAAGCCAGAGTCGAAGAATAAGGATCAGGGTAAATCTCAGCCAGCGCCGACCAACCAGAACGTTGAAATTGCATTAGCAGATGGCAAGTCCCAGGCGAAACCTCAACCGGAAGCATCAAAAAATAAAAAAGACAAGGAAAAATCAAAAGCTGCTCAATCACAGGGTAAACCGCAATCGAATGCTGAGAAACAACCTCCTAAGGTGGATACCAAAATTGTACCAGAAGCTGTTCAAAGTCAATCGAAATCCGATTCCCAGCAAGCTTCTTCGAACAATTCGACCCAACCTACTCCTGAAATTACTAAAAGTCCAAAAGTAAACGAGTCTGCACCACCTGCTGCAAAGGGACAAGAAAAATCACCCCCAGAACCCGAAAAGCAACAACCTCAGCAATCTCTTGTCGACCAACAAGCCAAATTATCGACAGAATCTGCTAAAAACAACGTTAACCAGTCGACGCCAGCTATCATCAAGGATGCCGCAAAGAATGTCACTGAACGTGCTGGTATTGCAGAACCTCAAAAGCAGGTCCAATCCCAACCAGCTGCTATTAAAGAAGAACCAAAAATTATTCAAGAAACTGCTAAGATTCAAGCGGAGTCTCAGCAAGCTCCACAAACCAAACCAATCGCGGAATCAGCAAAAACCGAAGTAAAGGGTAAATCTCCTCCAGCTGCAGTGAAGAATAATGTTAAAAACGATGGAAAGGGCAAATCTCCACCAACTAATATTAAGGAACCTATTCAAGCAGTGGACATCCAAAAACAACCGGTTATTGCTAAAGAAGCAGCCACGCCAACGGGTCCATCCCAGCCAGCTGTGGATGACAAGCAGAGTAAAATTACTCCAGATTTGTCCAATGTTAAAGTAGATAATTCTCTACCAACTGCAGTTAAGCAACCGTCTCAAGAAGCAGCAAAGAACATCCAGGTGCCGCCAACAACCGAGGTCAAGCCACCCGCCGATCCTGTTAAAACCCAAGCATCACAGCAATCAAAACCTACTGCTATTGTGGAACAGGTCAAACCAAACGCTGCTCCGACTCCGACTACGGATATCAAATCGCAGCCAACTGTTGTTAAGAAAGAATCCAAACTGAGTCCAGAACCTGCTAAAATTGATTCCCAACCAGCAGCTGTTAAGGAACAGCCCAATCCGATTGGAGAACCTGCTAAAAATCAAAATAAGAGTGCATCCCCGCCAGCCATTACTAAGAAGGAAGTCAACCAAGATTCTCAACCATCTAAGACAACTTCCTCCCCTACTCCTTCTTCTCCTCAAATAGCCAGTCCCATTAAGGAGGAAACACAGACATCAACTGCAGGAATACCTCCCGCCCAAACTCTAGCCCAGATTGTTGCTACCCCAACTGCCAAAATTGAGGAAAATGTAGAGACAAAACCGATCATCGAGTCTGAAAAAAAATCAGATGAACCCAAACCGACGACTCCTCCAGAATTAGCACCTAAACAAGTGACTCCACCCCCAATTGCAGCAATAGCACCTTCATCGCCGGAGACTACCAAAGCTCCGGCTGTGGCTGCTGCACCCCAGAAACCCCAGCCCCCTCTTGCAGGTAAGAAACAAAAGGAATCCCCTGCTAAGCCTCAGGCAGCCAAGCCTGGACCACAACCATCTCAACAAGGACAGAAGCAGCCACCAAGCGGCGGCGAGGGAAACAAGCAAAAGCAAACAACCCCGAAACCTTCAGTGGGCCCCAAACCAGCAGCAAAGCCAGCTAATCAGCCCAAGAACCAATCAAATCCTAGTCCGGGACAGGCCAAGCCCAATAATAATAATAAGGCGTCTCCTTCTCCACCAAAGCCAAAGACACCAGCCAACACCCCGAATGTCCCTTCGCCAAAGGCCACAACCCCATCACCCAAAGCAGCCGGATCACCAAAGACAACTTCTCCTAAAGCCGGCACGCCAACTGGTGCACCAGCTAATCCTAGTACCCCACCAACCAACTAATGTTTCTTGCATTTTTCTTTTGTACTTGCCGCGCATTTTTTATTTCAAACAATTATCGATAACATTTTTTCTGCAGCCCTAATACTAACCAATTTGTCCGAACAATCGAGATAGCGCTATTCAAAAGTCAGTGACGTCAGCAATGCTTGCAATGTACACGATCGTTGATGAAAACAATCTATGACGTAGATGAGCGAACATTATATGCTATCTCTCGAGTTTATGCCATGAGTTAATGAAAAATTTTAAATAAAAGAAATGAACAAAAAGAATTGGTAAATTAATTTTGCTTAACATGAGCGCTAGTGGAAGGCTTCTCAGGCTATCTCTCGAGTTTATGCCATGAGTTAATACAAAATTTTAAATAAAAGAAATGAACAAAAAGAATTGGTAAATTAATTTTGCTTAACATGAGCGCTAGTGGAAGGCTTCTCAGGCTATCTCTCGAGTTTATGCCATGAGTTAATACAAAATTTTAAATAAAAGAAATGAACAAAAAGAATTGGTAATTTAATTTTGCTTAACATGAGCGCTAGTGGAAGGCTTCTCATCCGTTGACTCCTGCTCCGGGTTAAGTTTCCAGATGGCATAATTCAAAGCACTTGCAAATCCCAGCCAGGCCACATAGGGCACAAAGATTAGGCCAGCCGTCTTATTGACCTTATAGAAAAGAACACCGCAGACACTGGCAGTGGTGGTTACCGCCAAGATATCAATTAGTGCCTGTGGTAAGGTGGAATTAGCATTGTCGATAAAGTTTTTAATGACACACACACACTTACCGCCTTAATATTATGTTTGCCAAAGAAAATCGGTGTCCAAGCCCAATTCAAGGCCAATTGCGTGCCATATGCCAACAATGGTAGTTGAGCTTCTGATCCGGAGCTAAAGCCACCGCCATCACGCCAAACCAGGTATGAGGCATAACCCATGCCCGCATAGAGCGAAGTCCAAACCGGTGCAAACACCCAATTGGGAGGCTTAAAAGACGGGAACTTCAGGTTCGCATACCAATTTTCTAAATTCTGGCGGGTTAGACGTCCATTGGCATAGCCAGCCAAATTGGGCAAAAGGACAGCGCCGGCAATCTTCAAGAGATCGCCACCACAGGGTTTTTGTACTGTTGCCATTCTGAATACTTTTTTTTTACTGTTCGTCGCAAGTCGGTGATTTCATGTATCTATTAAATACCGTCAGTGCAAATGTAAGGTGCGCGTCATAATAATAAAACCAGTGTTTGCAATTGTTGCTACAAAGCATTTCATTCATTTTTATAGAATTCGTAATATATTTTGTCTGATTGCATAAAAAGTCAAGTTAAAAGTTTCAGTCCAATAAAAATAAGAAATTTAAAATACGAATTTACAATTTACAACCTATAAAGCAAGTATTTAAAGCGAAGCATATGTAATATAAATTTATAATTTTTTTATGTTTTTGGTAGGTGCCGTACTTTAAAATTATGGTCCTATCATTATGATACACACCTTATGCGGCCCTGTGTGTAAGTGCGATGTTATCTTTGTTTGTATTGGAATTATATGGACAGGGGCGTAGTCTAAACATGCTGCAAATTCCTGACGTAAACAAAGTTGATATAGTGAAATGAAAAGATATGATTAAAAGTGTAATCGTTTTTCTGTATTTTGAAATGCTTTAGCAACGTTCTGTGGCACCTGAGACCATCCCTAAGGACAACCTGGGCGTCATGGCAACGGCTGGCATAACTTTGTTGTACCGACCACGGAGTCCTTTATTTTCACCCGACTGATAATGACGCTTTATTTCGATACAAAAATTGAATTTCTCGATCTCGCGGTTAGCACGATCAGCAGTTGGCATCCAAATGAACCGTTATTTGCTGTGGCCTCGTTTAGTCAAGAACGTGGCGGTTCGGTGACCATATTTGCAGATACGGTAGGATTCCCAATTCGACCCCATCAGATTTTTAATAATTACGTATTCTTTGCTACCACTTTTAGGGTGAACCGCAAAGGGATGTCACATATCCAGTGCATGCTACGTCACAGGCTACTGCCCTGTGTTGGCATCCGGAAAAATCTCTTTTAGCCAGCGGCTGGGAACATGGTGAGATACATGTTTGGTTCGCAGGGCATCGGGAATTCGCCAGTGTCAATGGACCTCATAAGGCTGCCATCGTTTTGTTGGAGTTTAGTGAGCAGGGCGGACGCATGGTTACCGCCGATGCGATGGGATTGGTTACTGGCTGGCGATGTGATGGTCAGTATCAGTTCCTTACCATGTTCTCGCATGATCTAAGAGAGGCTTTGGTGCTGGTTTGCTTTCGGCGAACTGTGGAGCGTAGCGAAGTACGTGAAGAGATGGCCAATCTCGCAAAGGCGGCAGTGGCCGGGGATGAGATTGCTTTGGACACCTTAACAAATTGGCGCCCACGTACAGCAGCTCGTGGCCTAACACATGCTGGAGTGAGGGATAATCATTGCTTTTATGCCTGCACTCAAACTGGAGTGGTCTATTATATAAATCAGGGAGGTGCATGTACAGAAGTGATGAAAAGTTCGGGAGCGACTATTGTGCAAATGCTATGGCATCCAAAAAAGTAAGTAGCACTTGTCAATTTGGGGAAAACAATTCTAATGACAACTTTTTCCTCTACAGAGACGCTGTCATCTGTCTAATGGAGGATCTCACCGTCACGCTTTACTTGGTGGAATCAACGGGCTTACTAACCGAGTTGGATCGTGTAAAGATGAGTGGGCATGGCCAAGGACGTCAAGGAGGCATCACCTGGACGGGACAAAGCTTAGCAATCATTACCGGTTAGTTAGTATAGTCGATATAGCCCATTATTATTTATATGTTTCATAATTCATTGTTTAGGTGATCTTACTGTCAGGATCTGGGACATGGATCGAAGTGATAACTATCTACTTAAAATGGATTTGCCAAGCTCATCGGGTCGTTCGGATATTTCTACGTTTCCATCGAATAGTAACAACTTTTTTAGTTCGGAAGGAAGCACTGAGACCATGGTCAGTAGTAACAGTAGGAAAAGCACAAGCAACGTTGCCAAATACCACCAGCTGACCGGATCCAATGAGGTTTTCACCTGCCTGGCCTTTAGCACAAGCAATCAAACATTGTGTGCTGGCACCTCCTTGGGTAGCCTATACATTTGGCGGCGATCGGGAGCATGTTTCGTTATGGCACCCGAGGAGGCCTGGCAATTGACCAATATATCATCGGTTTCGGTTCGTGGCGCAGTTAGGAGTTGCCAATGGGGATTCACTGAGCTTGCCAAGCCTTGCATTTTGGTAAATTGTTTGTCTAATGTATTCATGCTCAAGGAGCAGCCGTTGCTGGCGCGTCACACGCGGGAACTTTGGGCCGTGCAACGTACCGCCAAAACGTTGCAATTGATGCACTGCAGCGGACGTCAAGCTAATGTTCAGGCGGAATTTCCTGTAACTTCGATAGCCCTGAATGAACTGAGTCTGATCTTGAGCAGTGGACGAGCTATATCCTCATATAGTCTACAGAAAATTGACAAACCCGATTTTAAAGATGAATTTGATGAGGTTCTGGAAAAGGAGCAGGCCGGAATTGGAGGCACCCCCTCGTCATCTGCAGTTACTTCTTCTTCAACTCCACTGAGTGTGAGATTATTGCAAACATTTCCAGCTGAGTGTTTGGCTTTGGAGTTGTATAATCAGAACATCTTCTCTCTAGCCAGCAGCGATATACTGGTCTACTCGGTGGGTGGAGTCGTCCTTCACAGAATTTTAGCCAGCGATGTGGAAGGGAAAATCATAGGCATGGACTTAAGTGGCTTATATCTATCCGTATTCACTATGAATGGTTATGTCAAGGCCTACGATGTCTCTCGGCACGATCCAAAGCTAATCTTTCCCAGCAAATCGGGCCATGATATATTCGATGATTTTGGTGAATTCATTTTGGTCAAATGTAATAGTGCTGGTAGTCATTTGGCCATGGTTATAGCCAATCGTGCATTTATACCACAATCCACCATCTACTGTTGGGACTTTGAGAGAAACAATCTTTTTGATTATGACCTTAAAGAAATGGAAATGGAAATGGAAGCACAGGAAAAGGCAGAATGTATTCCCGTTAGAATCTTTTGGGATTTGTCCGAGCCACGTCTGTTGGGCGTGGAGATCAAGTCAATGAGAAAAAAGGCCAATGCCTCTCAGACCTCTTCATCACAGGGTAGTCATTTTGTGGAATCGCAGATTTTAATCATGTTCTACTCTGTTCAAGCTGGTGTAGAGCATGGTCTGAAGCTATTAGAGTCTCAGGTGCTAAGTCCCATGGGCGCTCAGTTATTAAATATGTGTGTTCCGCATGTGATATGGCTAAATATCAATACAGTGGAGGAGCATCCTCTCAAAGACTTTACCGATCTACAGCAATGCGACTCAGGCACACGGCGGCAGGTTTTAAATTTTAGCCTTCATGTGGCCGAGGGTAATATGGATTTGGCCTATCGTTTAGTTCGTTCGATACAATCGAAAGTAATTTGGACCAATCTAGCTCGGATGTGTGTCCACACCCAACGTTTGGATGTGGCAAAGGTTTGTCTGGGTCATCTGGAGCAGGCTCGTTCAGTACGCGCCCTGCGTCAGGCCTTGGAAGATGACGATCTTGAACTAGAAGCTAAGGTGGCTGTTCTTGCCATTGAATTGGGCATGCTTGAGGAAGCGCAAGAGTTATATAAAAGCTGCAGACGTTACGATTTGCTCAACAAGCTGCTACAGTCCACGGGGCGGCTGGATGAGGCCTTGAAACTGGCAGAGACGGAGGATCGCATACACTTGAAACATACGTATTATCAGAAGGCCAAATCTTTAAGCGAATCGGGTGACATACCAGGAGCTCTGTCGATGTACGAGAAGACACAAAACCCTGTGCAAAATATTACTCAGTTGTTGCTGCTTGAGAATCATCCGATGGCTATGAAACGTTACATCAGTGGAATAAGCGATCCCAAACTCTTGAAATGGTGGGGTCAGTATATAGAGAGTTCAGGCGATATGGATGCAGCACTGGCAGTCTATCACCAGGCAGAAGATTGGTTTTCCCAAGTAAAGATTCTCTGCTATTTGGGTAAAATTTCCAAAGCTGATGCTATAGCCCGGCAATCAGGTGATCGAGCTGCCTGCTATCATTTAGCAAGACATTACGAGAGCGTTGGTAAATTCCAGGAAGCCATAATGTTCTATACTCGTGCCCAGACGTTTAGCAATGCCATACGGATATGCAAGGAGAACGATTTCCAAGAGGAACTTTGGTCAGTGGCCAGTTCGTCCAGGCAAAGAGACAAAGCCATTGCAGCAGCCTATTTCGAGGAATGCGGTAACTTTAAGCATGCCGTGGAACTGTATCACCGAGCCGGAATGCTTCACAAGGCCCTGGAAATGGCCTTTGAGTCACAGCAGCCAGAGATTTTGGAGATTATAGCCAGTGAATTGAATTCGGAATCAGACTCGGAGCTAATACAACGTTGTGCTGACTTCTTCACTAGCATTGAGCAATATCAGAAGGCTGTTCACTTGTTGGCCAAAACGAAACATTTGGAGCGGGCTCTGCAAATTTGCCACGAAAAAGGTGTTCCGATTACCGAAGAGCTGGCCGAATTGTTAACCCCCCAGAAGGGTGAAGAACGAGATGAAGCCAGTCGAGTGTCCATACTTATTCAGTTGGGAGAACTTCTCCAAGAGCAAGGTGATTATCACAGTGCGACCAAAAAGTTTACCCAAGCCGGCGATAAAATGCGTGCCATGAAGAGTCTCTTGAAATCGGGTAATACGGATAAGATTATATTCTTTGCCAATATGTCCAGACAGCGTGAGGTCTACATTATGGCTGCAAATTATCTGCAATCTTTGGATTGGCATTCGGATAAGACCATACTCAAGCATATTGTTGGGTTTTATACCAAGGGACAGGCATTCGATTCGTTGGCCAATTTCTATGCCATCTGCGCTCAATTGGAAATTGAGGAGTATCAGGATTACGAAAAGGCTCTAATAGCCATGCAGGAGGCCTTGAAGTGCTTGGAGAAACTAACCCATGCCCAACATGCCTACAACAACCTACAGAGAACTGTGAGGGACGTTAAGACCATAATGGAAATACAGCAGGCCCTTAGAGCTGGTGATAATCTGGCGGTAATTGGCTCCTGTCGCAACATGTTGAGTAAGTTAACAGAAATTTGGATTATCTATTAGGCTATTGTCATCTTTTCATTCTTACAGTCAAGCCAGAACTACCGCCCATTCGACATTCCCACATTTTGGCCATGCTTGTGCGTGCCTTGGTTTACGCCAAACAATACACAGAAGCTGGACGTTCACTTAAAGAGTTGGCCGTCAAAGATAACTCCTGGAGTGCCGCCGGTCTGCTAGATCGTGGCCTGGTCCAGAAAATTGCCAAGGAATGCGATTTGGACTTTGATCTAATATGGAATTCTGGACGTCAGGGATCCACTATCACCACCAATTCAACCACGGTGACATCGAGCACAACAAGTGGCCTCGATGATGAAGATGATGATGATGCGGACCAGGCTGATGATGAAGAGATCAGAGAGGAGCTGCATTAATTTGGGAACATTCTAAAGAAAATTACCAAAAACGGCTAAATATATAAGATAAATTCTCAAAAGAGAGCGGAAAGTACTAACTTTTTAAGTTTTGAAACACTTTAATAACAAATAAAATATTAAAAGTGTTCCATCATTTGGAAATTTATATTATATTTGCTCCAACAGTCTTTTAAGTAACTTAGATGCTTTTTGCCTTGCCTCGCCTCGGTTAATAGACACGAGCTACGTGGATAGAATTTCATGTTGTTTCTTTATAACGATTTGAGTAACCTTTATCATTATTTACTGCACAAGGACCTTCTTAAAGCGGGATCTAATGGCTCACAAATGTTTTCTAATCGGTGAAATCGGTAAAATGAAAAAAAAGTAAATTAGAAAATACGACTTAATACTTAGTAAAAAATATTACTTACTAGGTTAAATATAAAAAAACATGATTCGTTAGTCCACAATTCTTTCCATTATCGTCGAGAGAACTAACTTTTACGTCGGGATTCGAATTTGAGGCTAAACATATAGAGAGTGATGAATTAACCGCGTAATTTTATGATCCTAACTGATGAGTAACAAAAAACTTGGAATAAATTACAAATTTAACTTACTTGGAATGATAAATATAAATGTAAAAAGAAAAGTGTCTTTATCTATGGCATTACGGAAAATAAAAACAATTTAGAATTCGATTGTTGATTAATAACTTTTTGCGTTTAGGGTTAATTTTTGAAATGTCTAATGGTCAGTGTTTATTAATATTGTACATGTATATAACTTTTTTGTTTAACTTTTTTTGTAAATAATCATAAAAACAAAATCAGTCAACATCTTATTCAAATTTACATACCTATGAATGTTACTGTTTTTGGGCTCGACGGTGTTTTCAACAATACATTATTTTTAATAATCTAATTTAACAGATTTTCCGATTCTATTTATTCACAGCTTTTACATTTTTTCCTGATGGATTTTAAATCGAAGCCCTAACTTTGCACCCAATTAAAGTGGAACACAATGCACCTTTGAACCCTTAGAGAGAGTTGTAGATCTAGTTAAACTAAGGTAAGCTGTATGAGAATTCAACTTCCTTTGACTTTACTTCGCTTTACTTCGCTTTCGTTGAACTATGAAATAAAGTTACTTAAATTCACTTGAAGTCGTCAGCCTTGTCGGCCTATATATTTAAGTTAGTATCAAATTAAATGAATCATTAATTTGCCAATTAATATATGTACATACATATAGTATGTATGTCAATAATTTGCAAGTAAACTCTGAAAAACACTGAAGATTTAATACTTTGCAATCTATAACTGCTGAGAAAGCTGTCTCTTTCTTAAGACTAAAGAGTTCTTTATTCAATCCATCTAAAACAAACGAAATCAATTGAAATTTCTAGATTACATATCAAGAAACAATTAACTAATACTTGTGTATGTAAGTCTATATCAAGACTCATTGACCCGCATTGTAGGCATGACGCCTTGTACTATGTGTGTTAGTTGTATGACGAATGGATAAACAAAGCATTTTCATGAATGAATTTTACAATGAACACACACAGAGGAGGGTATCAAAGTACTACTAAGTGTGGGTAAGAAGAAGAGAAACAGAGAAAGCTCTATGTTTACACGCGTCACTTTGAAAGTAAATATAGAATAATCAACCCAAAGACTGATACTATATCTGGCAAAGCGGCGCCAAAGCGCTTGCTTTGAATGAATCACTTACATACGCCAAAATGAAATCATGAACGGATTCGCGGAATTAATAGCTGAATTCAAATAATTTTCAAATTGTTTGTCTTCTCATCCCACTCGGCCATACGATCCACCTCATCGCTTTTATACTATGTAATTGGACTTGTGAATGTCCAAAATAAAATGTAAAAAAAGAAATACGCGAGACAAATCTACGACTTCCACTACAAACGACTACTCATATGAATTTTCCAAGAACACAATGACGAAGCAGAAAGCTTATAGTGCGATCAGCAGTCGTGGGAGAGAGCGTAAAGATGAATGAAACGACCTTACTGCCCCTTCGCACCCCGCCTGGAGGGCATAGGGATTGTTGGGCTGCCGGTTCCTGGGGAACTCCATTCAATTTTGTTTGCATGTTGTTTTTTTATGACTCATTCGCACAGGTTTTTGAAGACGTCATGCTTTTGCTTGCAATTTCGCTCAGAGAGCAGTTCGCGTCCAGAGTACGAAAGAGTCGCGATAAGACTAATGGCAAAAGCTCTCGTGTACCCAATAGCGAATCTAACCGTTGAACCGGTTATTTGCACCGACCGACTCCACGGCTTCGGCAAATTGAGCATGGGGCATAAAAGCTTTGGACAGACAATTTCGTCATAACATTTTGTAGTCCCCCTTTTAGATTGGTTAGCTGGGATCATTAATTCGTCATACGCCAAACAGAACGGACTGATCTCCAAGTGCTACTACGTCCAATAATAATTTCAAAAACCAGTATAATAAAAGGGTTTCAGAAAGAAAAATTTTCCAATCAATTGCAAAAAGATTTCCACAACACGTGACAGTGGAAAAAGTGATTTTTGTATAAACGGATCAAATTGAAAAGTGCAATGACATCGTCAAGTGAATCACGGAATGGAACATGGGCAGCTATCGGTTAAATCGAAAGCCATATGGAAAGCCCAAAAGCTGCAAGTGATATCCTTTTAACATCAAAGTGTTTGTTTGTTTGTGTTGTTAGTGTTTGTGCCTCCTCATGGTAGATTTAATGGCCATTTTGGAATATCATAACCAAAGTGTAGATCAAACTTTATATAAAACAAAAGTAATGCAACAAGATGCTCCCACACCAACCAATACAAAAGCTAAAGAACTGGAAACGAAGGCGACGGCGACGGCGCCGGCAACCGTGACCAGGACAATGAATAAGCGCCGAAAGTGCCGAAGAAAAAGAAGTAGCAGCACCAGCAGCAGTTCGTCCAGTGATTCCAGTTCTAGTGAAACTACAAAAGATTCCTCTAGTGAGGAAAATTCAAATGCCAATGCCGACACATCGTCCACTTTAAGTGACAGAGACGAGGAGTCCACCCCTGCACCCTTATTACCTGTGGATCCTCATGCCTGGTCTACTGAGGATATAGCCCAATGGGTCAAGTGGTTAACAAACAAATGTGAAATTGATCCAGAGCCGGATATACAACGTTTTCCCAAAACTGGTGCGGATCTATGTGAATTGAGTCGTGCGGACTTCTGGGTCTGTGCTGGATCCCGGCGTGGTGGAATTTTGTTGGCAAAACATTTTGCCTATAGCCTGTATCAGGCGACTGGACGCGAAACCAGTCCCATGCTCAATGAGAATGAGCCAAGTGAGTTGAACTAATCTAAGGAAACATAAATCAGAGATAGATATTAAGTGAGAGAAAGAAAGAGATTGAACTGTTTGGTAATTGAGGGCACGTAGTCCCAAAGGAGCGCTTGTGCCGGACCCTTGAGTGTGTGTCCTCTGTGTGTATGTGTGTGAGGGAATCCTTTGTGGTCATGCCTTCAATTGAATCCTTTTCTTCGATGTCGGGTGGGGTAAAATAATGGCAACTGATTAAGATGGTGAAAATGTGATAGCAAAGTTAGTTATGTGCCTTTATGGACTGAGAACGTTTGCTTCGTCGGTCTTTAATAATTACCTTAAATCGTCGAGAGTGCATGAGAAACTTTTCAACTGTTAGCGTTTATGAAGTGCCCGAAGGGAAAATCTCTCTCCTCCAAAAGTGATGAACTTAATAATAAACGATGTAAATATGATAATTTCTCACAGGATGTGGCATCTAATAATAAAATCAAAATAATCCCCTACTCACAGCTACGAGAAGGCAGCGCGAAAGTAACTAAAATAAAGTAAACTTTGTGTCATTGTGCGGGAGTGACACTGCCAGTGAGAGGAATCAGTGGAAGCAGCAACAACAACAGCTCCGTGGGTGGTCCATGGGCTTCAGGAAAATATTCATTCGTCGCATCCTTCCTGTTTTCGGAGCAAGTCGGTTTCGAAGCTAAAGTCAAAGTTTCCTTCCATGATTTGGGTTTTCGTCGATTTAATTGATTTGTTTTTTATGCCAACAAGGATTACATGACGTCGTGCAATGTCTGATCCACTGACAGTCCAGCTACTTTGCCGCCCCCCGCCCCCTTGCGCTCCACCACCGCCTCTCTTCTCACAATAAAGGTATTTGCGGGGGTTAAGTGCCTGCACGTGGCCTCTGACTTTTTGCGTTTACCACCAACTGCGCAGGTGAACCGAGCAGAGGGGAGCCTTGACGCTTCGTTCGGGATGATATTTATTCTACTTTTTGCTTGATAAAGCAAAATCCTGGCTAGCCATTTCAGTTACCCAAAGGCATCCAAGCTGAAACGCTACGCTAAGAAAACCGCGGAAAACTTAACTCGTCTACTTGTAACCGGAAAATCGTTTAATAAGTTCAAGACCCAAGACTGAAGTGAACAAAAGTAAATTTTAAATAAAATTAATATCAATTTAATGGAAACATAAAAGAGAAAATCGCGGTGAAGAAAAGTTTCCATCTTTACACTTGATGTAGATAATTCCCCGGTTAAAGTGAGAATTTTGACTCTTGAACTCTATTCGGTGGTAAAGTTCACAGTTCGAAAACAAGAAAATGATGTGCTCCCAATTGAACAAAATTTAAAACACAAGTGAAAATTTAAAAAATAAACTTTTGAAATTCATGGTTTTGATAAAAGTGCATTAGGTCCTTTGTGATTGAGATAGCGAAAAAATCGAGTACCGAATCAAAAATACCCACCAAGAATGAGTGTCAGCGTGGATGTGGGTGTCATGTGGCGCCTTTCGGAGGACTTCAATCGCCGCTTTGGTTTCCGTATGCAGCCAACGGGTGCTGCACCACCAGCCCCGCCGACGGTAGCGCCACATGCCCACCACACTTATACAGCGGCCCACCATTACCATCACGGCCATGGACTACATCACAGTCATGGACTCCACCATGGTCATGGGGCAGCCACAGCTCCGCACAATTCACAATTGATCTTCAATGGTAAGAGTTAGCAGGAAACGGCGAGTCAAATCATATCAATGGCATTTCCGGTGCCAAAATACAATTTCGAGATCTACATTCAAACGGCAGGGGGAAAGAGTCTCTAGTCTCTCTGGGCATCTAACTCGCTCTCGCAGTGTCAGTCTCTAGTGAGTCACACACCTTATGGTTTAATGTGCTTCTCGTGACATCAAAAGGCGGTTTTTCCCCGTGTCAGGTACAGGATTTATGCCGAAAAGCAAATT
Source organism: Drosophila tropicalis (assembly GCF_018151085.1). NCBI lineage: Eukaryota > Metazoa > Arthropoda > Insecta > Diptera > Drosophilidae > Drosophila > Drosophila tropicalis. The sequence continues at coordinate 534,002 of NW_027172877.1, forward strand.
CCATTCATGCTGATGGCCAGGCCAGAAAGACGGGTTTTCAGCCATTATTTTGTGTGTGTGTCTCTCTCTCTCTCTCTCTCGCTTGTTCTCTTTATCTGTTGTATATGTATCTTTTGGCTTATTTGTCTCTCGTTTCGTTTCCAGATCCCTATCAACTTTTAAACGCTGCCTCGCACCGATTGGTTGCGCAGGGCTCCGGCGGGCAAATACAATTGTGGCAATTTCTGTTGGAGCTGCTCGCTGATTCGTCGAATTCAACTTGCATTAGCTGGGAGGGCCAATCGGGTGAATTTCGCCTCATTGACCCAGACGAGGTGGCAAAACGTTGGGGTGAACGCAAAGCAAAACCCAACATGAACTACGATAAATTGAGCAGAGCCTTACGGTAAGTAAAATCCCTATTTAAGGGGTACATACAGAGGCGTAGTATGATTTGAGAAATTTGCAAGCATTTGTTTAACTCCACATAAAAAATAGTGAATTACAAGTAGATTAGTATAGGTAGATCTAAGTTTGTTTTTGAATCTTGTCGCTTAATATACAAATCAATTGTTTTTAATATCTGAATAGGAATTAGGATAGCAGAAATCTTTAGCAATATTCATTCATTCATTCATTTATTCACTAATGTTGATCTATACATTTAATTTGTGAAAGTAATATTCTGAGGGTTAAGAGCTCAGGCTTAAGTAACGATAACACATATATTATGAATTAGTTTGCAAGAAAATTTGATTAGAAAACCCCTTGAATATACATGGGAAACTCTGCTAGGATATTTACATATACGAGGGTTTTGTTGAATACAAACATCTATTATCAAATTTATTGTAGAGACGTTCGAGTCTACTTGTTCAATATTAAATTTAAAGACCCCATGTAGATGGTGTTTTAGTAAAAACTACTAATATTTTTACTGCTTTACAAACAATATTAAAAATCTGAAAAATAAGTTTATTATGTTTTATTAAAAGTGATCAATACATACATATAAGAAAGCAATTCGAACCATATGAGAACTATAAATGTTTCTGCTCAGCACAAGTCTAGGACCTTCAAAGCTACAGTGCTGATATTTCGCATATCTTTATCGGATTCAACCCGATCACAAAACTATAACATATGCATGCATACATCCACATTTCTGTGCATAGTTTATAAAGGGAAGTTCAAAATAACAGTTTAGCGGAAAACTTTATGGCCTCATGCAATCAAACTGGGCATTTATAAGAGAACCAAATGCACAAAGTGGCAAAATTTCAAAATTTATAAAAGTTTATTTTAAAACTCTGAAAATACATAGTAGAGAGCGGCATGAATAAGGGAAAAATATGTAAATATGTAACTGAATGACAACTACACAATGAAATGAATGAATAAATATAAATGTAATAAAAGGCAATGAATTGAGTATCAAACCATTGAAATGTACTTAGGCACTCGAATAAATAAGGCCATCTAATCATCTACCTTTCAATATTACTTCACTAGCTGGAAAAAATGAATCTCTATAGAGGTTTTGAAATACTAAATACTTAAATCTGAATTTTGAATCGAATTTATCGAATCATAGCAGCTCATTGACTTACATTCTAACTTATTCAATTCGTTTTGTTTCGTTTGAATGTTGTCCGTTTTAGTTCTACATCGGTACACTCACTCACTTCAAGTAGATTTCCAAAGTCATTCAATTCATTCATTTCGTTTTGAATATTGTTAACTCAAATTGATTTTTGTATCATTCTAACACATAGATAGGGAAAATGATGTATATTTTTGTTATAGATGAACTTTATAGACAGAAAGTACTTCTAATATCAAAAAAAGGTTTAGTTGCTTTTGAAAAAATTACAAAAATGCATAACTAGGGCTGGCTATAATTTAAAACTCTTAAACTTGTGGCCTAACAAGATATTTTTGAATATCTAAAAAAGGGATTTTCTTTTAATTTCTACTAATTTAAACAAAATTAAGATGTAAACTTCAACGTTTCAAGTTCTCGTGAAATTTCTTGTAAAGAATGAATTAAAATAAGACTAACATGTATAGAAAATTTTTAACTTTTTTTTAAATACCTAAAAATATGTACATAAAAATAGCCCAACCCGATAATGGTTTCTTGGAATTCTTCGTAAAATTTGATTTTGGTGGGAGATTTCCGGACTGTATACATATGTATGAAAATGTATACAGTATATTTGATACAAACAAGCATATGGACCACTTTACTCCGGTTAAGTTTTAAAGCCGGCTTTTGCTAGAATCTTTATTTTGACACTAACAAGTAAAAAAATACCCTTCCTTCTGTTGTTTTTTCAAACAAATGAGGTTCCATGGAATCCAAACCCAGTTAACCCGGACGTGAACATTGGATTTTTATGAATTATGAAAAAAACCCTCTTAGGCGGACGTGAATAATTGAGGTATTCCCTGGGAAATGGTTTTCCTATTGTCGTCATGTCCGCTATATTTTAATATTTGATTTAAGCAAATTGAAGAATAAAGTAAAGTCAATTTACATTACTTACTCAAAGTGGTAGATGGAAAACAACTTACTTTTTTTAACGGACTTCTGTCGGATCGTGATGAAATATTTATAGTATTTGTTCTTAACCAAACCAAAAATGACACTCTAACCCTTTGCTTTGGAAATTTGTCGCTAAATACCAGTGACGGATTAAGCCAGCCAACAATAAAAAAAAAACAAATATTAGTTTTCGAGGTGTCGATGCATAATAGAAGATCACTTTCCAATGGGTCAAAACTTGTTAATGGTTTCTTCAAATTATTTTAATTTGTTTCAAACTATGTTTGGTCCAATTCTTAACTTTAATCGAATCGCAATTTATTATAATTCAAAATGTTACGGAACTTGATAAATTAGAGCTTAATAAAATTAAGATTTATTCGAATACTCAAATATCCTTTGTTGTTTCCCATTTAAAATTTTATTGAAAAGCATTCAAAGGAAGTACTTCGAAAATCCTTTAAAGTTTAGAGTAAGAACTAAACAATTTTTTATTTTTTTAAGTCTGAACCATTTGAAGAATGTTGTAAGAGGTAAATCGGAGGACAACTGACAACAAATAGGCCTTCATTGAGCCCTCGCAGATGCTCTGCAATGGATCGAAATATATATTTGTACATATGTACATATATGGAATGATCTTTTTTCAAATTTTATCAGTTCTGTTTTTCTGTTGTAAGGGGAAATGTTGTCCAATTTCGTGGTAGGAAAAAAAAACGGTCAGACCAGATTGGCGAACACAAATTAAATTTTTGGATCTAGGGTTCATTTACTATTGTAACTATTTACTTTGTTAATACATATGTACTCATTTAGACCTGATTTTCTTCAATTTTCTATTCAACTGTTCAGTCAAACATTGAAAAGATGAATTTCATTCATTTCTTTTCATTCTCGCTTTAATCATTTGATTCATTACACAGGCCGACATGATTTTTGCTGACGTTAACTTGAGAGGTGTTCCTAACTAATTCGGGTACGCTGATTCTGGCTGCATACTTGGTTTTTGTCCATCACGTCCAGATTTTGTGAAATCTGGAGATCTGGGGTTGGAAAATAGGCACCCAAAAGTATACTATAGAAAGTTTAAACAAAAATTTAACAGATTTTAAAATATTCTGTATAAGAAAATTAGTTCTTGTTTGCACATAAAACTAAAAAACAATATGTTACACGCAGCAGAGTTCTATAATTCTTTAAAATTAAAAAGCAGACAATACTTGGAATCCCTATAGCATACTTTTTGGTTGAAATTTTACTCATTATAGAACTATATCCAGAGTGTAAGATATTATCCATTATAACAAAGAAATAACTCTTTGATATTTTGTAAATTTCTGTTAAACCAAGCCTAATATATTAATAGGATAAAATAATAATGTTTTTAGTACAATATTATGCCTATATCATGGAATAATATATTGCAAATGAGGTCATTTCGAATAATTTAAACACAGACTTTTCGAAATCCTGACGTGATGGAGAAAAACAAAGTACAGGGCCGTGATCAGCACCCCCCCAATTACTATAGGAGACCTATTGAACTTCAAACACTTTTTCATGACCTCAAAAATGTCGGCCTGTGTTATTCAATGCCTCAAATGACGATTAAATTACGAATGTCATGCCCTTTACAATGTTTATTCCAGTCAGACATGGGTAGAAAGAATAGGATTTTCTGCCAATTGAAAAAAATAAATAAAAGGAGTAAATAAAAATAAGTTTACCTAGTGGAAAAGTAAGCTATGTAATAGCTTCATCCTTGTCAATTTAGTTAAAGTCCACAAATTTACAGATACTTTGTGTATAAATACTTAAAAACCTACATGATAGTTCAAACTAAAATTGCTAACCTGTCTATTTTGTAAAACATTTTTAATTTCAGGTATTACTACGATAAGAATATTATGACGAAGGTCCATGGCAAGCGATATGCCTACAAATTTGATTTCCATGGCCTGATGGCCGCTTGCCAGGCTCAGGCTCAGGGCTGTGATCCAACCAATACCTTACCACTTAGTTCCTATAGTCATCATGCACATTCGCATTCTCATCCACATTCGCATGCCGCGTATGCAGCGGCTGCCTATCTTCCGCATCCAACTACAAGTAGTTCGAGTCTTGGATTTCCATCGCCCACAATGACAGTGGCATCGTCGTCGTCGCTCCCCTCACCCTCAAACGGTGGTGGCAATCCTTCAGGATCTTCATCAACATCCACAGCATTTGCCAATGGTCCAGGATACAATGGAGCAGAACAACAGGCGCAGCAGCAACAGCATCGGACACCCACTAATGATGCATTTAATTGAAATACTTGTTGGGTTCCACCCAACTAGAAAGCAACCCCAATTTGTTCACCGGACCACCCATTGCGCATACTCCTGTCCGAGAGAGAGAAAACCCATCCGGGTTGCCCATAAAAAGGCCATTGGGCATAATTCTTTGGGTTAATTGGGGTTCAGACACATACGTACATAGTTCAGTGATAATCACAGAGCAATATGAAAGGAATTTGTTACATCATCTGTTATAAACTTTATATTCCATTTACATCTCCATCTCCATTACCATCATCATCTTCATTATCAAGATCATTAAGTAATTTTTAAGCAAATACAAAAAACAAATTATTCCAACAAAATTAAAACTCTTTTGTTTTGTGTTCGTCTTCTCTAGACGGCACAAACTATTGCCAACACAGTGAATATTAGACTGAAGATTAAAAAGCTAATCCGATCCAAGGCTGTGGCCAGTAGCACCCAATCGAATTGTATGGCTTGGGAAGAGGGAATCTCAATGGGATTGACATACAATGGATCGGCATCTGCGTAGTCATTGGAGCTACTCTCGTAGATATGCTCCTCCATCTCCCGTTTACCTTTTTCATTGGACTTATTGCTCTGTTCACCCTCGAAAGTGAAATGGGAGAGCAGCAGACAAGTGCCCAAGGGGCCATCAAGGACTTTCTTGAGGAACTCGGGTATCCGACGTTTATGCTGAGTTGTTGCCAAATACAGGACTAGAACCTCAATGATGGTCGACCAACTGACAAGCAATAGACTAGAGCTATAGAAGATTACTGCAAAATGGAAATACAAAGATTAGATTATACGGGATGAGTGTACAAAACTGTACAAAAACTTACCCACAAGCGGGGTATTCTCGGCTAGAATCGGCAATAATTGGGCAAAGTACATAAGGAATGCCGCAATCAGAATGATGAGAAGGCCATTCACCATTATCTTTTCGCCACCCAGTTTAGGAGGTAACCAAAAGGCGGCCAGGGTCAGTATCACAATGCATGAGGCTGGCGTATAAATGATCGCCGTATACATAGACGAACGACGTTGTACGGTAAAGCTATATTCGATGTAATGGTAATAGTCCTCAGTCACATATTTCGCCTGGCCAGTAACAACTTCCCATTCGGTCGATGGCACTAGGGCCTCTGCATAGGCCGAGGATTGATCTAACTTGGTAAAGTCCGCCTGGATCTTGTTGTTTCGCGACCAGGAACCGATCTTTAGTTTGCAATGTTGCTGATCGTAGGGCCAATCTCGCATATTCAGATTGCAATAGGCCGTATAAATAGCTGGCGGTATCCAAATAAATTTGCCATTACTCATCAATATCACTTGGCTATCCTGCAGACTACTGGTTCCATCACCCTCATCATAGCCAGCGGCATTAAACAGAGTGATCTGTGGCTTCCAGATCTCATGGCTTTGCAATTGGATGTAAGTGATGTTATCAAATTCACTGGCATTCCAAGTGAAAAGTTCGTCCATCCAATCCTGGAAAACAAGGAATACTTATGAGTTCTTTAAATACATCTCTTCATATCATCATCTTCATTTTTCATTAAAATCGGATACAAATTTTTATCTGGGCTATGTCAGATATATCAACTCAAATTTATATACGTATATTCCCCTATGTAATGATTCCGGGTTTTGCCTCAATGTTCCAGCAACAAAGGCAACTTCAATGTTCATATTGCGCATATAAAATTAACTTCATTATATACATATTTCCGATTAAGGATTTCTAATAAATTGTAAGCTGAATTAAAAAAAAAACACTCGATAAGCATGCAATGAATCATTCTACAATATATCTCAGTCGAATTAATTTTATAATATGTATATATTAGAACTGACTCCGGAATACCCTGCACCCAAACTACTTTCTTAGGAACAAAGTCATAAAAAATTACTTAAATAGAAGTACTTAGTACTGACATCAATCGGAAACAATTTTCAGAAAAGTTTATTCGCTCATAAATCGGCTTTTGGTATATCTACTACATGCAATCTCCAATATATATATATATTAATACGGAACGACAGGCAAAAAGGTGTAAGACAAGCAGAGGACACGGTTGGATTAACTCAACTGTTGAAGATGAGAACATTTGTACTTGGTAAGGACAGGTAATGTTTGCAAGAGTGTCTAGGCCTCCTCCCTATAAACATATATGTAGATCTCAAACACCACAAGAGCTAGATATCAACCATTTTTCCTGTGATTCGCTTGAAACTTTTTCAATATTTCTATAAGGTACCTGTTGTCTATGTCTACAGAATCGGAATTTTATGGAAATTGAAAGATTAGACAAGTATGAGTTGGCCTTTGGCGGTACCAAATTGCCTTGCCCCTTGTAAGAGCGAACAAGATGCAGTACTTTAATTTGGTTTATCAGTCTAAAATGGTTCCTTCACTTGGTGTATGGAATAACGAATTCGACTTTTCGAACACACAGGTTACTGTCATCCGCATAATTGAGGTTCTTGAAATTTGGTTTTATGGTTGACTATAAACAAAAATCGTTTTGACACACTTACAATATTCAGCCAGCAATGCATTATGAACTTGCCATTTAACTCATCGACATCAAAATAGTGGGCTGTCATGCCCAGATTAATGTTTGAGCCCTTTCCCCCCACCATGGGCGGTACCATCTTATCATAATGAATAAAAAGGTCAGCATGCAAACGATCCAAGCTGCTGACATTACTGATATTTGTTGCAGAATCCTTGGCGGGATCAATTGCATCGTTTTCAGCAGCGGCTAAAACAGGCAAACGTAATTTTAATGACGTTTTTGGATTAGACAAAAGACCCTTTACTTACAATAAGTGCCTGGTACACAATTAAACATGCAAAAGAGTATAAATATTTCCAATCGCAGTCGAGATTGACGCCAACCGGATGTCAGTGGCAACGTTTTTATCTGCATTGTTTTTTATTGTTTATTTTTTGTCTTTTGAAGTAACAATATGTATAAAAAAAATATTTAATGCGATCTCATCAAACTCTCAAACACAACTGAGACCTCTGAAAGCGATGTCATTTGACATGACTGGGGTTTTGCTTTATGGTGGTTTTATGATAACAGATTTATCGCTAATATTCTTCTCTTTCGCCCAGTTAAAGTGAGTTACTCTCTGTGCATAATAATTTTTATTTGACAACTTTCGGTATAGAAATGTGAGAAAATATTTACATACATATATAGCCGAAATACCTTAAAACAGTTTAAAAAAATTTTAGTGCTAAATGGGACACAATGAATATTGAAGCAACAAAAAGCAGCATCGTTACTGGTTTTAAAAGGTTTCTAAATTATATATTTGTTATTCGAAGTTAAGCTGTAATCATTTTTATTTCCACGATGCAGCGCATGCACTTGGCCGTTAAATGGATTAAAAAAGAAATAAACTTTAATCAATTATAATTTAAAAATAGTTGAATTTAAACATATTTTAAAACTTTTGATTGGTTAAATAAAATAAAAATATTTTAAAATATGTTTAAAGCGCGAAACTCTCTCAAAAGTATGCAACATCAAACAATTTGAGTTTGAAATTCTATGCTAACATTTTTCAAATTTGAGCTGTTAACTAACAGAAGACGCGCATGTGTCTAAACTGTTATCGATTTTTCTTATCGGTTCTATGTTAATCGGACTTCACCCCTGTGAATATACTGTCAACATCAATTTCTTTTCAGGTCTGGCAATACCAAACAAGCAACGCTAATAATTCGAGAAAAAATTGTGAAAAATATAATACTGTTTGTACTTATAATTGAAAAAAAAAAAAAACGCAACTTTCAAAAACGCATATAAAAAACTAATGGATTTTAGAAACAGTAACATGGATGCCTTTGGCAATGGCCAACGTCGCGGTGGAATTGGTGGTAACGGTGGCGGTGGCGGAAGCGGCTTTAACTCGGCATTTTACAGCAACAACAACATGGGAAACTTTAATAATGGAGGAAGTGGAAAAAACAGCATCTTAGGCAGTTTACGGGATCGCATGCCGTTGCCTACTGGGAACAACAACCCCAATTACAATTCTCATTCCAACAACTATAATGAAAATATGAGTCGTGATTCATTAATGATTAGGAACCGCAGTCCACCTATGGCTATGCCTTCTATTAACCGAAATTCAAACTTCAATGATAATCGAAACTATGGGAATAGAAATCAAGATGTGTTCTTCTCTAGAAACCGAAGTCCTTCGCCATCACCTTACAAACCCGGCGGCAACATGTCGAATGATTATACCGGGAACCGATCTAATGATCGAGAATTGGGTTACCGCGACAATGTTGGTAACATGGGCAATTTCGGCCAGCAGCAAATGCAGCGTGATCGCTACGGCCAGAATAATAATTATAACAGTTCCAACAGTTTGAACCCAAATCAAGGAGGCCAGCAGCGTCAGCCCTTGATGAATTCTGATGACATATTTGCGGCCAAACGTCGCCTTTTAGAACAGAACATGATAGACTCAGGACGCTCCTTTAATAACTGGAATAATAGCGGAAACTTCGGCAATCCATCGCAGTCCTTACCTCAGTCAAATTATGGAAATCAAAATCCAAATTTTAACTTGCAAAATTTTGAGGAAAATTTTGGAGGTGGTCGCGGTGGACGATCAGTCAATATAAATTCTCAGCATGATGAAGTTATTTTTAACCAAGGCGGAGGCAACTTTGGCAATGATGGATTCCAGAGAAATAATGTGTACCGTGAAAATGAAAGTCACATGGGTCGTAATAACAGTGGAAATGTTGGCCAATCATTTGGCCATCCTGACCGCAATCCGTCTAACAATTGGCAGCAACCCGCGATGGGAAATTCTAATATACAAAGATCGAATATAAATTCCAATCAAAACTCTGGCTCAGATACGTGGCGTGCCAGTCAAAGGGATTATAATGCCAATCGGAATTCAAATCAAAATCCAAATAGGGCAGCCGCGTTCAATAAACCGCCCGCACCATTAAATAATAATAGAAATAATCAGCAGGCAGCTAATGTACGTGGTGGATCAGGAGCAACTAATGTACGAGCTCAAACCATTCCAACGGGAAATAGAAACACAAATGTGAAGCCACAAACCGAAACTAAAAAAACTGGGCCAGCTATTAAGAGAGCAGTTCCTGCTCGTCCTGGTGCATCTCGGCCGGGTGGAGGTCGTCCTGCTGTAGCTCGTCCTGCTGTCGCTCGTCCTGCTGTAGCTCGTCCTGTTGGTGCTGCCAACGTAGGTCGCCCTGCCGTTCGATCTGGTGCAGCTCGTCTTAACGTGGCACGACCTGGTGTAGGGCGTCCAGTTGTTATTCGTGGACGTGTTGCTCGTCCTGTTCCTTCTAACAATAGGGGCAAAAGAGCATCAAACCAGACAAAAATTGTTGCAGCGAAGGGTAAGTTTACTTCAATTATGGGAGATTGTAGAATAGATAATTTAAATAATCTGAATTACAGGCCAAAAGCCAGCATCTGCTAACAAAACCAATGCCACCAGCAGCAGTAGCCCCACCACCTCTGCCCCTAGAAGCAAAGCAGAAAAGAGGAAGCGTCAATATGCCCGCAAGCGTGGTTTTAGGCTTGGAGGCGTCAAATTGACTTATATTAACAACAAGAACCAAAAATTGCCCCAACCGGAAGACGAATCCTATGCTTTGGCATTTTTCGAGGAGAAGCCCATCTACACTATCAACGTAAAGAACGAGGACGATGAAGTGACTGCCGCTCTGGTATTCGATGATGAAGATCAAAAGGCTACCAAAGGCGATTCGAAACGACCCTCGCGTACTATGGGCAAACGGGCTCGCAAGCAATTGCGAACGGAGTGGACAACGCTCCACGATTCTAAAGATTATAAAAACTGGAAGAATTGGTGGACCGACTTTAAGCGTTATGGAGCCGAAATCCATAAGGAGTTGGTGAAACTAGGTTGTTTAAATCTAGAGCATTGCTTTTTGCCATATATACCGAACTCTGTCAATTTAAGCACCGAGCAAGTCGTGCATGGTGTCATTAAATCGGTACAATTCGCTTTGGGCGATATGCCCGGAATGCCCTACGACACCATGAAGTCGATCGTCACACTGATGAATGCCACATTTTTGGAGAATCTTAAGTCGGAAACGGACCTAGAGGCTCTTCAGGACACTATACGTAGTGTTCCGAATGACCAGTGGCTTTTTAAAATGCGAAGCATGGTCTTCTTATGGGTGAAATATAATGAAATTCTAAATAATGTGAAGGCAGTAGATGAAGAGAAACCGAAACCTGAAGATAAAGACGCTGAAGCCAAGACTACAACCACTAATGAGGAGGGAATCGCCAGCATAAAATGGATGGCCAAACAGGCCTTTCAGAATCCATGCTTCCATTGGTTGGCAATGTTGGCCTTTAGCGAGCTAGAAGTAAGTCATGATACCCCAAATTGTTTACTGAAATCTTATTAATTTCTTAACGTTTTTTCAGACTATCAGTGAATTTGCTTGGTCGGATCATGAAAAGGAATTCCCTACGATCTAAGGCGATCGTATTTTATTTGAATTGTATAAAAATCTTTACGGATACAAATTGTTAGTTCTAATCTAATACCTTTGATGAGCAAGTACATTGCCGAATAACTAACATTTGTATTACTTTACATATAATTTTGATTGTAAACTCAACAGAATAAAGAAGTCTTAAATTAGACAGAATATTACATTTTACCTTTTGGATAAAAAAATAGCTGTCATAATCTATAAACATAAAGTGGAAGAACAAATTTATTAATGTCTTATGTATAAAAGGACAAGGAAGTTATAAATAATGGAAAGTATAAGTTTATGAATATAAATGAACACGAAGTGTGGAGTTAAGATAGTACTTTAGATTACATGATAGAGACAAGTGAATAGCTCTTGAACTTAAAGGGAGCATTATTTTGCCAATTAGTAAGTTTTCCTTTGGTTCTCAAATAATCAGTGAATAATTCTTTAAAAGGCAAAGTTACATTCCCAGATCCTCCCATGAACGAGTTTTGTTCTTTTTTTTTAAATAATAGCTTGGTATCAAATAATTGGTTTTATTTAATTAGTGGATTCCTTTTAAGTCGTTTTTTGAAATCTGAAAATATGGTCGATGCTTTTTGATCAACTAGCTCATTTCGCTTTATGTTTGAGTCCTTAAATCCAGAAGTTATAATAGTAGTTTGCTAGGAATAAAGATAATTTCATATTCGACGCAGAGTTGTTGGACTATTCGGATAGCTTGTCGAGGACTGCAAAAAAACATATGGAGAAATTGCTGTTTGGAACAGAGTCTTGAGTATTATCTTTGTTTAGTTGAGTTAGATACGCTGTCAACCAGTTGCGGAAATCGGCTGTGGGTTTTTGTCCAAGAGATACTCCAATGTTGGCATTTATAAGTGGCAAATTTTGTAAACAAACCCAATAACCAATTTTTGGGAATACTCTATGAGTGCTTTGGACCCTAACCCTGAAATGTCACTTCCTGACCCATCTCTTCGGGTCTCTATTTAGTTAAGTTAGATTTTAGATTAGTGTGGGTCTAATAAGTAATGTTACAGGGAAACTACCCACTACAAACCTAACTACAAATATACATATGTATGTGAAAACTGGAAAAGCCCATTCGAACTAGGATCTTAGTTATACAATAAAAAAGCCATAAAATTTTTCATGTTCCAAACTCTTTCTGTGTCTCAATGCATCTTATCACCCTGTCCCTTTTATCCACTTTTCAAGTAATTTGAACAAATATGTAAAAATAAAAATATAATTTTGTTTATTCAAGTTATTCTTAATGTTAATTACATTCGGTTTTTTACTGGAAGATATGAATAACCGATAAGTAACATCAGCGGAGCAAGACAAGGGTTTTAGTTGACTTAGCGAACTTAGATTATTGTTCGGCACTAGGCTTAAGACTGATTGTTGAAAAATTTGGGTATGTGGCGGCTAAGTGACTTATGTACTGAACACGACGCCTTTTTTCGAGTGTGTGTGACGATGTGGCGCGGGAACAGTGTGTAGTCTGGTGGTTGCTTTGTGATGTTGAAATAAAAATCGCTCCAGGGGCTATCTTGTGACATATGAAGCGATGCCCTCTGTGTTAAGTGGCATTAGGATTGTAGGTCTTCACTCCTCCCTCTTAAAGTGCGAACGTCCACCATTGCGATAACATATTGAACCAGCGAGATTGTGTTTTCGGCTGCTGCACTTTTTTCCCGTCTGTTTCATTCCTACATTGTATTTTAATAGCGCAATAGATTAATACTTTGGCTGCCAGAAGGGTTAGAATAAACCAGTTTGATGAAGACATGAAGAAATTGTTAGCTTGAACTCTCTCCAATTTATCTGTATTGTTGAGGTGAAGTCTTTTATCCATTCGTTGCCTGTTTGGTAGTAATTGAGGTAATAGTGGTTGGCTCTCGTGACAAATCCTAAGTCATCTATAGTGATCGATGTGTTTCGTTCCTCTATTAAGGATCTGCCTTCCAGCGCGATATTTTCTTCATCTAAGTTGATGTCTCCCTTGAATTAAATAAGTAGCAATGTGCCTGGTACAATTTATTAGTTTTCCTTTTTGAAAATAGACTCCAATACATTTAATCAATCAAATCTTCCAGTTTACATTATGTCTAATTGTTATAAATTTTATGTACATTTACTTTTTTGGGAAGTGTTTGTTATTACAGCTATTGCATGGATTGGTTACTCTATGGAATCTGAATCTGAAGCTACATTATGTTCAGCATATTCTATGAGTTCTTTAATATTTCTAAATGTTACGCTTTCTTATATAATTTACAGATTTTGTTTGTTATTTCTTCTCTTAGCAGACTTAGTATAAATTGTGTTATATCAATTTCTTCAAGTTCTCCTCTAATTTATATTGTTTTTGTTAGCTTTATTAAATCATTTATCTTATTTGTTATCAGGTTATTGATTATGCTCTGCTTGATGTAAGATACGCATTACAGCTATGCGAATTGTTAGAAAACACGGATGTTAGAAATATCTTTGGCCATCATGACTATCGTCCCACTGTAGGACCAAAGCCTCCACAGTTCCTAAAAACTAATGTGTACCCTCAACAAAAGTATCCGGTGGATACCGGCACTTCCGCCGACACAAGATTTTAACACCAATCTTCACAGTCCCAGAAAAAACACATGGTTAATAGACACCAGATCTAATAAAATCATAATGATGAATATAGGGATAGCAGCGCAGCTAAACGGTTAACTTTTAAAATAATCCATAATGTAGAGTTAGAGAAACATTAATGGAATTGTCTGTTTTAAAAAATGTGGTTGAAAATTCCACAAAGACAAGCCCATATCACCCCTTTCTTTCATCCGAAATCAGGCGAATTGTGAACGAGTTAAAAAGATTAAAGCCCATTAAAGTTCTCTTGATATCAAGAGAACCGGTATCCAAAGCTTCCTCCAAACATAATCGATCTATCAGGATCTATCAGTCTTCAGCCTAAGTTTGAACTTCTCTCTAGCTCAGCGTTCTTTGCAACTCAGTCGGTTAATAAGGATCTTCAAGTAGAATCAAAATTATTGTAAAACTTGAATAAATAAATTTGACTAAAGTGAAGAAAGTGTTTAATTGGCGACCGAGCAGGGACCCTGAGAGTAGAAACTTGATCGAGTATAGTGACTAACGCAAAAAAAATACGCCTTACCCGTAAACAAAAAAAAAAATCGCTATACCCAAACTTCACTAAGGTCAGAGAGGGTCAAAAAATGTTATCCTTTCGGTGGAATATTGACATAACAGCGTTAGTACCTCAATTATGGAAAAGAGAGCACCCTTACCAACCTGCAATCCAGCACCGAAGCAAAACTAATGTTACTGTAAGTTAAGTTAAAACAAGAAAAAAGAAAGAAATATAAAGGATATAGATAAGTGAGTCCTTCAGCAGGGCAGCGGTCAAGCAGCCGCTACAGAGCCACAGACAGCATCAACTTCAAAAATTAAACTTAAAGGCACTTCAAGAAAAGTGTGAATCACAATTTGCTGACCCAAATAAAAAATTGAACTTCTCCCTTATGGATTGTCCCCAAGAAAAACCACAGAAATATGGGGGAAACAAGACCTATAAGAAATATAATCATATATCCAACGTCAATACCCAATGTTTAAGAATAAACATCGTGTTCATCTGAAATGGCTTCACCAAATCAGATTGAACAAAGAAATATACAAAACATAAAACAAAAATAGCTGATACAGATTCATATTTCAAGTATGGCTCAAAAACCAAACAAAACATGCGTCCACACTCTGTGGAAAAGCACTTAAGATATTAACAACGGCGCAATATCAAGTCGCCAATGCTGTGCATGAAATATAAACAGTAGAATAAGCATTTTTAAGAACAATTGTCGTCTCATAGATTTTAAGATTTCATTTATATAGTAATATATCCGCCACTCCATCCACTCACACCACTCAATTTCCCACTCCAATCACCCACATAACTTGACCCCCCTTTAGTCTAGAAAACAGCGGATGTTTACTGCAACCGAGACTAAACAAAAATCCTATAAACAAATGTCCCCAAAAAATCTTCCAAGCTTGAGAACGCTTAGTAAGCAAAAATCAATAAGCCAATCAAACTCCAGATCCCTTGTCACCAGATCAAAAGCTCTAACTAACTCTATACTAACTCTATACTAATATCAAATGCTTTTTAACCGAACTTTAATCATATCTGTATGAATAATCATAAGTTACTTCTTAAGACGCTTTGTTTCAATAAAGATCGTTTTTGAGTCTCACTAATCCATATATTTTTTAATTAATGAAAGAATTGGATTTATAACTATATATGTACACAAGACGTTTGTTAATAAAATCAGTTCATAATTTGAATTCAAGTGATAAAGATGGGCTTTTAGTTTTTGCGGTGCTGAAATCCTCTTCAATACCCACACTCATCGTATACTCATCGTAATGCCACGATAGATAATAGTCAAGACTCATCATAATATGCATCGTCACAATCATAGAGGGCACCGCTAAGAATGTCAGACAATCGCCAGATTAAACATTTTTGTTCATAGTAGTTGTCATAAGTCTTCCAGAAAAACAAAAGATTTTGTGAACGTTTCTACGCCGAGCAAAGAAAGTGTTTAATTTATACACAAAACTTTTTTAAATAAATTCAGTTCATATTGTGAATTCAACGAATGAAGATCGTGTTTTAAGTTGTGGTACTAGAAAACCATTCATAAGATAAATAAGTTAAGCAAATAACTAATTGCTTAAAAGTAAACCCGAAACAAAAGAGAACACAAAATAAATAAAGAAGAAGAAATAGAAGAAATCACTAGCATAATTTATGCAATAGATTGGGCTAAGGCCAATACAGTAAATTCTTTAATTTTATCCCCTGCAGAAATCACGATAATTGAGTCAATTGTGGAAGAAAGTGTAAATATCAGAGAGCTAATAGAATTTCCATCAGATGGCAAAGCTCTTCATTATATTGTCCGTATACCAAGTGTTATCAAGAAGAATTTTAAAAGAATTATCGTACTACCTATAAAATACGAAAAAACCATTAAAAAAATTCACAATGGACATACATATTCTAAAATGTTAGAAACAATATTTTTGGTTAACCAAGAAGAATAAATGTAAAAATCAGAACAATAAGATATTATGTAAACTGGAAGATCTAATCGACCTTGGGAATAGTAAATGTTTGGGACCGTATTTTCACAGGAAAAAGCCTAACTGCAAAGTTACTAACAATCAACAGGTCAAAACGCATTCAGAGGTGGCTCCCGATACACTTTTGCTAAACCAATTTAAGGGAGACGTCAATATACATAGATGGAGAGAATATCACAATCCAATCACAAAATGCGACGATTAATATAGAAGTGAGACACCATCATTACAGATAATTAAGAAGCTGCTGATGTCATTATGTCATCATTATTTTGGATTATCTCAGCACTCCCAACAATCACAACGGTCACCTATTGTGTTGTAAAGAATTCAGCCACAGAACAACAGAAAACAATCCAACAGCCGAGATTTCGATACAGTACGTCATACCGACCGAGGACGTCCGTCTTTAAGAGGGGAGGACCAAGTTAAGACCAAGTATCCTACAATCGTCACATTACTATACCACGCACTCACTCCACACCCATCATAACATTCCAATAGGAAGTACCTGAAACTCATCATTAAGGGAACCGCCATAAATGTTCCTTGATAACTCTGAGACGCACCTTTCCGCACGATCGCCACATAAGCAATCGCTAGACTAAACGTTCCGAAGGAATGGTGTCAAGTTCGGTACATCAGACATCAAGTCGCCTAAGTCTCAAAACAAATTATTACATATTAGTCTTGAGCCTAAGTTGGAACTTCGCATTCGGTTCGCATTCAGTAGAATCAAAATTATTGTAATACTTAAATAAATAAATTTATTTTGTTCCGACTAAAGTGAAAAAAGTGTTTCATTTGTACTTGCTGAGATGGATTTAAGTGCCTAATGAAATCCTGCATTTGGGCTGACCAAATATTCTGAAAACTATATCAATGCCTCTATTTTGCCTGAGGATCTGCGGAGGCTGCTTGGTTACTACCTTGCTGAAGGACTGCTGCCTTAACCTGCTGCCTCATTAGTCATTGTTAATATTTTAAAACTTAAATCTTATTCTACTTGGATTGAAGACGAGAGAATTGATTATAATAGCGGTGTGTCTGCTAGTTATGTGGAAAAATAATTTTAGATGGAAATGGAAATGGTGTTCGGTTCTTAAATATTAATTTGTGGTTTCAGAATAATTATATTATTGTAATAATAAATAATTATGAAAGAATAAATGAGTGAAAGAAAATTATTATCGAAATTAATCATTTGGATTTCTTCTTATTTTGGATGAATTTCTTATCTCTAGTTTTGCTTTTTTCTTTAATTAATTAATTAATTTTTTGTTTGACTTTGCTTCGTTTTAAATCTTTTTCTTTGCTTCAAAGGTATTAAAGCTCCTGGTCAAACACTTTTGGATATCAGCTTTTTTCCGAGCGGAGCCTAGACTCCTTCTCCCTTGAGAGAACGGTAAATGAGGGGATATACCAGTCTGATTCTCAGTGCAGTCCATTATACTTTAAGGCTCTTTGCAGTTTTTGGTCACTAGTACTTTTGATTAATACTCGATTAAGTTTTTTTTCTCAATTTTCAATCACTTGTAGCGGAATTTTAAATGTTCGTTTTAACTACATTAGATTTTTGACTGAAAAATATTAATAAACGATAAGTGACATCCGCGGAGCAAATAGATTTTTGTTCGGCAGTAGGCTTAAGACTGATTTCTTGTGGATCGAAGATGTTTGGATGAAGGCTTGGTCACTTGACGTCGGCGCTGTCGGCGACGTTGGCTGGGTCCAAAAGTCCAAAGGGTGCGTGGAACCATAATTTTGTTTATTGCCGAAATGTTTATTGGGAATGTGGCGCCTTAGTGGCTGGTGCACCGAACATGACACCATTCTTCGGGGGTGTGAGAAGATGTGGTGCGGGAATGTTGTTTACTCTGGCGGCTAGCTTTGTGATGTTGAAATAAGAATCGCTCTAAAAGTTATCTTACGACAGAGCGCTGCCCTCTTTGTTAAGTGGCATTAGGATTCTGGGTCTTAACTTATTAATAACAATGATCGACTGATTTCGTACTGATGCCAACATTAATGTTGAAGCATCAGAGGCCCAAGAAATTGACTTTGGGTATGCGAATCGGCAGTCTAGTGGTTAAGGATTGTTTCCATACCAAGGTATTTGTTTAATTCGTTAGAATTTCTGATATTGGGAAAGTCAAGAAAGTGGTGATTTTATTTATCAAAGTCTTGCCCTTGAGTGGAAAAGTAAGTCTTAGGACCTTAATTCTAGTAAGAACTTTTGAGAACAACCTTAATAACCTATTATTGACCTCGGGTGCTGTTAGGGCTAACAGCACACAACTTATTTAAAAATCCAGAAATACAGGGTGCCACACCCAGAGACTTCCAGGTAAATAATGTCGTCTGTGCTTAAAAATATGGCACAAATTATCAAGAATAATTGTGAATATTCTCAATACTTAATGTATTCAGTAAAATTCAATAAAATATTGGACCATATTTACATATTTTTATACCCTTGCAGAGGGTATTATAAAATTGGTCAGATGTTTGTAACGCACAGAAGGAGACGTTTCCGACCCCATAAAGTATATATATTCTTGATCAGCATGAGAAGCTAAGTCGATATAGCCATGTCCGTCTGTCCGTCTGTCCGTCGGTGCGTACGCGTTTTACTCAGCCATCTTAAGAGCTATCGGGATGAAATTTTTTTTGGGAGCTTTTTTTTTACCCGGGTGAGATAAAGTATGAAAATCTTTGGGATCGGACTACTATATCATATAGCTCTGGAACAAAAATTTTTGCAAAAATTGGAGTATCCCCATGAAATTCACCAATATAATAGAATTTGATATAAAATCTCAGATCCCAAAATTTGACCCTGATCGGATAAATAGAACACAAGTTACAGTCTATATAAATCGGTTCAATCGCTGCCGGCAGCTCTGCTTGCTGCCTACTACGTCATCATCAAATCAACAGAGCACATGCATACACACACAGACGCAACGCTACATAAACTGTATGTGTATGCGTGCGTTGCTTTGCTTAGGGAATGAGGGAAGAAGAAGAACAAATTGTACATAGTATGAAGAGTAAAATTGTTTTGTTTGTATATTAATGAATTGAGTTGCAGAAAACAAATTTTGAACATGTGAAATTATTATTGTCAAGGACTGCAAGGGTATATAAACTTCGGCATAGCCGAATTTAACTTCTTTGATATTTTTAAATTATTACCAGATTCTTTTATTTAGCCAACTAAATAAGTGGTTAAAGCTGGTAATTATTAATGGGAATGACTTCTTTTACTTTATTTATATCACTAATGATTGGGAACCAGTTTTCTGATCGTATAACTTGCCAAATAATTATAAAATAGGCTTACACCTATTTATGTGTCCATGAGTGTACATACCTGAAATGTTGCATGCCGGTTTGGGCCACTATGTATGTATGTATATCATTGAGCTCCTATACAAACGGCAAAGTCCTGAACAGTGACTTTTCTCAATACCTTCATTATTTTCTATAATTTACCCATGAATTAATGACTGCTCTACATTTGATCAAGATCAGGTGACATCTGGGCCGAATTTCATGTCAATGTATGTATCATCAGTAATATGTTTACGCTTGTGTTTAATACCAATTGACCAAGAGTGCAATATTTTTATTTTTACACCGAAAACGCTGTTTTATGCAAAAAAGTGGTCGCGTTGATGTGTGTGAAACAATGCCTGATGACTATCAAATGCATAATTACTGGAGATGAGACTTCGTTTGTTCTTACGACCCTGAAACAACCGACCAATCAATATCGTGCAAAAGGCGAGCCAGATCGAAAAAAAACGTCAAAGTCGTTCATTAAACAAAAGTCACGATGACAGTTTTTGCTTGAAACTCAAGAGACCACCCCGAGGAACGCGTTTCAATAGATTTGAAAAACGGTTGCTCAAAGGCAAAAGTGAAACTTGAGAGAAAATGTCAAAATTAATATACATACAACCACCTAAGAATGTGTAAAGCGTGACTTTTGTGAATTTTGTCACTACCTGTGAACAACAACAATTGCCAAATTCAATTGCAAATCGTTGCGGCCAGAAGCATTTTAATAACATAAAACAACATAATAATAATGCATGCTATCAACATATTCTACATATGTATATGAATGTACATACATACATATGTACATACATACATATGTACATACATACATATGTCAAATTAAGAACGTCAAAACAAATAAGCAAACTGTCACTAGTGTTGTTCAGTGTTGTACAGCATGATAACTGGCTGTGACGCGAACTTCCTTCCAGTGTTGAAAACTGAAAACGAATAAACCGCATTGGCGTTCTGAAAACTTTGTGGTAGTTTGTTAATAAAAATTAAAAAAGGTCAGAATGGAACATCCCTTCCATTGCATAAACTGTACCGCGATATTTGCAAAGAAAAAGTTTTTGACCATCCACCTAAGGGGAGGGTGTGGCGATGCAAGCGATAATGTATATGAATTGCATTTTTCCCAGAGAAACCACGTGCACGGCCCTCGATGTGGTCAAAATTCTTTGTCGAATAATTCCGTTTACATGCACAAATGCATGCCATCACAGGTATTATTATTATGAATTTAGATTACATCTATGTATGTACATATGTATAAGAGGTAAACTCAAAAACAATTTTGCTAATTTTGCAGCAACAGGATCCGCTGTTCATACAGGAGCAGATGGATGAGTCGGAGCAAAAGCCACGCCAGAGGTCGGGCAAATGTGATTGGGAGCGCATGAATCGTAATATTGAACATGACCAACTGATGGAGACAATGATAAATGATCGGGATACGAAGCAGTGGCATGGCAATAATACTATGATGGAGCAGGGATCCATTAGCTGTCTGAAGAGAAGTGCATCACCCCCTGCATGCAACATGGCTATGTACTCAAGCGGCCAGTATGGAGTTAAGCGTCAATTTGTAGATTTCGGCTTCTATTCTGATGGATTTGATGTAATGGGGTCTAATGCAGGCGTACCAATGCCGCAGCATCAGATGTGTTCTAACTATAGCGGGGAATCCCAGTCATTCCATGATATCCGGGTTAATCACAAGACTTTCATGATGGGTGAACAACCACTGCAGCAAAAGTGTTCTATGGCTATGACACCTATTAATCCAAATACCAACTTCAACTCTCAATCCGAGAACAACAGTAACTATATAAATATAAATTCTGATATATATTCTCCTGGAAATCGCAATCTAATGCATTCCCCAATTGATGTCGGTGGCATCTTTCCGAATGACTATAACGGTAATAGAGTCAACACCATGGAATTCGGCTTCACCGATAGTCGCGACAACTTAGAGAATATTGTCTCGAATTCAGGAAATACTCCACAAGATGAAGTCATATTCAATTTTGACGAATCATTGGAACATCCCGACCGCGATTCGGCCATTCAAGACACTGAACATCAATCTTCATCGACAAATATGTGGCGTGCCAGTCAAAAGCAGTATAATACCAATCGTAGTTTCAATAGAAAGAATGTATACAAAAACAGGCAAAATCGAGGAAACGGTCGCGGACGTAACATGGGCCTAAACAATAATGGATACTTTGGCCAATTATCGGAAAATTACCAACAACCTTTTGATCCACAATCTTTATTGTCAAATGCATTGGTTGTAGTTGTATCTCATCCTTCCATAGGATCAGCTTGTTTAAATGTTCCTCGCCCTGGTTTAGGTCGTCCAGCTCCAATGCGTGCCCAAAAGGCGCAAAAACAAGCTAAAGCTATTGCAGTGCCAGGTAAGCATATTTAAATTTATAAAAAACTACTGAAATATGTAATTAAAATATCCCGAGTTGCAGATCAGAGGACAGTAGATAAGCCAATCACCACCAAGATGACCAAGTCGGAGAAGAGAAGTCTGCGAATTGCCCGTAAGCGTGGTTTCATCCTTGGCGGCTTTAAACTCCCTTATTGCGCCAACAAAACTCAACAATTGCCGCAAGCAGAAAAGGAATCCTATGCTTTGGCATTTTTCGAGGAGAAGCCCATTTACATCATCAACGTAAAGAACGAGGACGATGAAGTGACTGCCGCTGTGATTTTGGATGATGCAGATGAAAAGGGTACCGAAGGAGATTTGGAACGACCCTCGCGTACTATGTTGAAACGGGCTCGCAAGCAATTGCGATTGGAGTGGGAAACGCTCCACGACTCTAAAGATTATAAAAACTGGAAGAATTGGTGGACCGACTTTAAGCGTTATGGAGCCGAAATCCATAAGGAATTGGTCAAACTAGGTTGTTTAAACCTGGAGCATTGCTTTTTGGCATATAAACCGAATTCTGTCACTTTAAGCACCGAACAAGTCGTGCATGGCGTCATTAAAAGGGTACAATACGCTTTGGGCGATATGCCCGGAATGCCCTATAATACCATGAAGTCGATCGTCACCCTGATGAATACCACTTTTTTGAAAAACCTTAAGTCGGAATTGGAGCTGAAGGCTGTTCAGGACACTATACGTGGTGTCCCGAATGACCTCTGGCTTTTTAAAATGCGCAGCATGGTCTTCTTATGGGTGAAATATAATGGAATTCTAAATAATGTGAAGACAAAAGATGAAGAGAAACCGAAACCTGAAGATAAAGACGCTGAAGCCAAGACTACAACTACCAATGAGGAGGGAATCGCCAGCATAAAATGGATGGCCAAACAGGCCTTTCAGAATCCATGCTTCCATTGGTTGGCAATGTTGGCCTTTAGCGAATTAGAAGTGAGTCATGATACCATTAATTATATATGCTTATCTTAATAATTGCAAAAACTTTTTACAGACTATCAGTGAACACGCTTGGGCTGATCATAAAATGGAATTTCCTACTATCTAAGAAGATCATGTTCTATCGGAATCGGATATTAATTTAAAACTTATCTTTGATTATCAAATGCATTCCCAAATTACTCACATTTGTATTACGCAACAAATACATAAATAAAGTTCAATACATTTATGAAAACAATTTAATAAACAAGTCTAACATATTTTATTTATATCTCATACCAGGAATGGGTAAAGGAAATGTACCCATTTATGATTAGTTGCGAAGAATGCGATACAAATTATAGTTGTAAAATGCCATCGAACACAAAAAAATGTAAAAGGAAACTTATAAATATTGGCAGGTATATTATTGACGATTTCACTGTTTAATAATTATTTAATAATCCTCATCATCGATTCTATTGCGATCTTCTAGGATCTTAAAAAACGATTATAGTTTCCATTTTGGCTTTTAAAAGGGTGTAAATTTCCACTGATGAGTTTCAAGTCTTCGGTAAAGTTCTCCATGAAAATTGAAAATTTTGCCGTTGATGTTTTTTTGAGGAAGTTCTGAACAATATCAGTTTATTTTTCCTATATTCCTAAAAGTTTGCAATATTAGTTTAATTGTTGTTCCAAATAAGTTAAGCATTTTCAGTTCAGCAAGAATTTTTATACTGTACAATACGATCAAAGATCAAGCAGTGTCATTTTGTTTTAGAACAGATTTAATAGATTTCGCTTAATTGATTTTAAAGAACTATTGTATTAGCAAAATGAAATTAACAATATTTATATCGAATTAAAGAATTTTCTATATATATTTATTTATACATGTTCAATTTAACCATTGCAATCATCTTCTCTTTGAAACTGTTACACAGCGTGGACGGGAATGCGAATTTGAAGCATCTGTAAAATTGAAGAAAAAAAATATTTTTTATTCGTCTATAAATCTCATTTGCCATTTTTATCTTACCTTGCTGGTCTTATCGAAGAGAGCCTGGGCACGGTCCTGTTGCAGCCGATAATTCAGGAACTTGTCGAATAGGTAATCATGACGAATAGATTCCACCAGAATCCGATCTTCGCCGATATCCAAGCTGAGCTCCTGCGATGAAACCTGTGCAATAAGTCAGGGGGGATGAAAATAGTATATCACTTCATGGTCTCTTCAAGCACTTACACAGATGGGTAAATAAAGCTCGACGTAGATCTCATCAACCACATCGTCTCTAACACGGGCACGCAATTTGTATATCGGTTCCTTGCTGTTAGCAATGGGCGAGGATTGAACTTTAGGTGTCTTAACGGCTGTCACATCGGCTGCATTTATCTCCTGAACCAATTGCTGCCCCTCGGGCGATGTCGGTGAAGTAATTTGATTGACCACCTTGACGTCATCGTTGCGAACACGATGTGAGACAAGAGTCCCAATAAATTTGCGATTATTTAAGACGATTGTCTTCTCTGTGGATATTTGTATGTTGTATTTTTCACTCAATGCTTCGGTAACAATTTGCAAGAAGAAATTGTTAAACAATTGCGATTTGTTGATTTTCACCAAAAACTTTGGATTAATGGCTATGTCGACCACATCGACAGTGTTATTTGAACGATCCTTGGTGTGGCGTGGCTCAGATATGCTCATTGGCACTCGGAATGAGCCGGGATCTGGTGATTCCAATATGGCAATTAGCTCCTCTTCGGTAACATCAACCGGTGGTGCGGGCACCTCGGGCGCTTGGCAAACATTGATAAAGAACTTTTCATTGGAGTTAACCTTGAAGCTCTTCACGCAAAATCCTGATGTGAATTTGGGAAAAAATAAAAGAGACATTAACCAAAATACATCAACAAAATCTCTACATGATTGCAGGCTATATTAAAACGAAACAACTAGAAATGGAAACTCCAGTGAGATTATCTTTACGGACATTCAAACAAAAATATATCAATAAATAAATAAAGCTGATGCATAGAAAATTCGCCACAAATTAGAATTGTAAATCCCGATTCCATTTGAATTGTGTCAATAATTGGATTTTTCAACCCATTATTTGCCTGCAATGAAAGCAAGTGTCGATCAAAGATCTCCTACGCCTTTGGCATTTGCCTTTTATTGGCTATCCCTTTTTCCAAGGATTTATTTAAAAATTTACATGAGTTTTGCTTAAAATTTCAAAATGCAAAAATGTTTTGTTTTATTAGTTCTTCAGAGTGTTAAAAAGATCCTTGTGCTTCGGCCAGGTTTTTTCGCTGATGCTCTGTAAAATGATATGAAGATGAGTATTTTCTTATAAATGGAATAGATCTATCATTTTGCTATCACCTTCAATTCGTCAAAGGCCTGTTTGGCCAACCAATGAAAGACAGGATTCTTCCATTGTCTAAAAATGATATCTGAAGAGTCCGGGTTACCCTTCTGAATAATGGAGAACTGCTTCTGCCACAAATAGACCATACTTCGCATTTTAAAGAGCCACAAATGATTGGGTATGTTACGTATCATTTCCTGCAGTTGCTCAACATTTTCCATGCTTAAATTTTCCAGGAATATCTCATTCATCAGTAGAAAGATGGTCCGCATGTTGCGGTAATGGTTGAACAGATTTTTCTCCAATGCCATGTGAGCACACTTAAAAACATTATTTACCACCTGTTCCGTGGTGGCATTCGGATAGCTTGGTATGAAACGATATTTTATGCTCTTATTTTTGAATGTTCCCAACTGTTTTTCGATTTCTACTCCGCACCATTTATAATCTGTCCACCAGGGAAACCAATCCTTGTAGTTCTTATTCCTGTATAATTCAGTCCAATCGCGCTGCATTTTTTTTTGGAATTTCTTTTTGTTGGCTCGTCTTTTTCGAACACCCACATACTTTGCGTTTTTATTAACCATCTTTTTATTCTTATCATCATCCCCATTGTCGTCCTCATCATCTTCATCGTCGTCCTCCACTTCATCGTCGTCGTCGTCATTGGTGTCGACATTCAGTGAATCGTCATCGCCAACAGAGTCCGTTAAGTAGTTGGTATAATAGTCTGGTTTCTGTTCAAAAAAAGTTAACGCATAAGACTCAGATTCGGGCTGGGGCAATGGGTTCGCACTATTGCGAATGTACGGAAACTTGAAGCCAGCTATGCGAAAGTCTTGCTTTCTAGCTAGCTTTTGTTTCTTAACATCAACGTTCGCTGTTTGACGGGTCCGTGCGGGCGGATCACCGGCTCGTTTTTGGCCTGCAAGAAGTTCAAAATAAACATTTACTCACGACAAATGTACTAGGGCACTGACTAAAATTCGCTTAGTTGATCAACTGGAAGAGAGCAAAACGGCTCCTTTTTTCTTGCAATTGATCAAAGGAAAGACCACCCTGTGTATTTCTTCCTTTACAAGCACCTCAAATAAGAAAAATTCTTAGGAGTCAAGAAAACGACAAGCTGAATCTAAGTTGATTTGCTATGTTTCTCTGGTCCACAATGGTTCATCTTTTCATTAGATGAGTTTCGAAACAAAAACCAAACAATTTTTGTTCACTTGACACCAACTAAGCGAACTTTAGTTAGTCCCATTAAAAATACACTCTTTTTTTTAGCTGGAATGCAATATCAAAGCAGCTAAGGAAGCTGAATCGTATGCCGTACTTAAACGGATAAATCGATTGATTGTTTTAATTTAATTTGTTTTTACTGCTTTTCGATTTGCATAACCTTTTAGTAAAGAGCCGTGATTTGTCCTAGATTTTACGGTATTTACCAGTGCGTGGAGTGTTAGCGTTGTCCACAGACGTTTGCCCTGGGTTTCTGGGTATCGGCGGTGCAACGTTCACTTTATTTCCAACTTGATTTTGATTTTTTTTGGTGATCGTTTTCCCGGCTTGGCCTTGCGCGCCGGATGAACGCGGATTTCTGGGTTGCCTAGCCATCGGGGGTCCAGCATTCCTTCTATTTCCAACTTGATTTTGACTGGTGTTGGTTACCCCTCTCCTGGCCTGGGATTGTTCCACAGGGAGAGGCAAATTATTGGCTGGTGCTTGGATCATCGTCGATCGTCCATCTCCCATCATACGACTTTTATTAATGATCCTTGCAATAGCTGGGGGTAAGCTGCTTCCAATAGCCTGTTGACTAGTTATTGTAGCCGTAACTGGGTTTGGCCTGTTCATTCTATCGGCTTGTTGACCGAATCCGATGCGATTGTTAAGATTGGATTGATTTTGCCCCGATTGGAAATCGGCCACAATTCTATTGGTCTGGTAGCGATTCGTATTTAAGGGTACTGGAATACGCTGATCCCGTTGCTCCACTCTTTGTTGAATCCGGTTGTCATTTGGAGGCAGTCGTCGACCTTCTCCACCTCCTTGTGGTCCTTGTATATTCATCATTTGATTATTATCTGGCCTTGGTAAAAAGTTGGGCATAATTTGATCGCGTTGAAAATCATTGCCATCTTGATTTTGTATATTGGACGGACCACGGCCTAACCCTACTCCTCTTCCACGGTTAAATTGTCGATGTTCAATGTCATCCTGAATATTAGAATGGTTATTAAAATTGCGTCCTTGTCGGTGCTGTTCCATTGGATTATTTGGATTTAAAAAATTGAAATGCTGGTCATCAAAGTTTTGACGAAAATCACCGGAATGTTGGAAGTCTTCAACGGAATTGGAATAACGTTGCTGATTCTGGTTATCAAATCTGGTGTCTTCATAACAGTCAGGAGGACGATCATCAATGAAGTTTCTCCGCTCATTGTGAAATTCGTTTGATCTGCTTCGCTGATCGCCAACATCACGATCGCAATCAGAGTTACTATCCCGAATCAAAAAAACTCGATCTTCATAATCGTTATCGACTTGGACAAATCGTTGGTAACGTGGTTCTTTGTTATTAAAGGAAGCAGCTGGAGCTCTTTCAAGATTTCTTGGCGGAGGTGAAAATTGTGGGCCACGAAATTCTGACTCATACTGAACATTGCGAAATCCTTGATTACGGTCTTCAGCTAAGTTCCTTTCAAAGTCACCACGTAACCCTAGATTATTGTCTCTTTCGCGAGAATGCGGATTGAAATCCGGATTACCGAAATCTCTTTCAAATCTGTCATTGTAATTGTCATTTCTATTGTCTGGACTTCGATTCCCCAGCATTTGGTTTGGATTATAGCGATCGTCATAGATTTGGCGAGACCGATTAGCCATATCAAAGTCCTCATTGTCGTCCGTAAAGTTAAAATGATCACGAGGACTGTAATTGACATGACGACGATCGTCGTCGTCGTCGTCGTCGATTATGATTTGCTCAGGCTGTCGCCTAAAATTCCGATTCTCATTGTGCTCGACCATTCGTCGATTGTCGAGTTGAAAATCGTTAATTCGATTGTTCGAGTGATCAAAATGCTGCTCCGCACGCTGTCGCATTTGCTGCTCCTCACGCTGCCGTATTTGGTGCTCCTCTCGCTGACGCATGTGCTGCTGTTCGTCAAGCTCCCGCATTTGGTACTGCTGCTGCTGCCAGCGATCCTCATCATGTTGGTCGCTGCTTGGACTACGTCTTCGTTCAAAACGTTCCTCATCGCGTTCCCTTGAGCGACCCCTTAATTGACCCCGAAAACGATCATCTATGCTTGCACTTCTTGATCGTCGTGGCGGCGAATTCGGCTGGTCATTCCAATTGATGTTCCTTGGTGGTGATGGGGTACGTGGTCTGATCTTGCGTTCATTGGCGGCAATGAATTCATAGATTTCCCTTTTAACTATTGCATCAACTTCGTTCTGCCGTTTGTCACCCAATTCAACGCTCATCCGATAACGTCGACGTTGAAAGTCGCGCAAACTGAAGCTCGGTACATTGAAGGAACGCTTAACAATCGAACGGGCCTGTTGTCGACTCAAGCCCAATTGGCGAAGAAATTGGCGACGTTGGTCCACTTCTGGGTTCCCAGTGCCGATTGCACCCCGACGATTGCCTGTTCTCAATTTCATGGCGTATTCACATGAAATTATATAATGGTAGAAAATAAACACAATTTAATTAAGCCTTCTACAACAAAATAGGACAACACGAATTTTGCTACAAATCAAAATTGAAATTAAACTTATTTTAACATGCATTTTTGCCGCTTCTTTTCCCCGTTTTGTATGCGGTTCTAGCTAATCAGATTGATATTCGATATATTTATTTTTGATTAAAAAGGCGCAGCAGACTGCAAACATATATAAGTTAGATATGCTGGCCATACCAGATGCCTTTTTTTACATACAGTGAAACAAATTTTGGGTGGACAAGGGATGGCATTCAGTATATGTACATATGTACTTCTGTACTTATCATACCATTTATGACAGGAGAAAGTTGTATACTTCGAAGGCGTTGGATTAGTAATAGTAATAAAATTAGTAAAGGAAAAAAAAAATTAATAATTAAATTAATTAAATTTATTGCATTACTTTTAATCAATAAATACTAATTGTCTCTGTTTAAGAATAAACATCGTGTTCATCTGAAATGGCTTCTCCAAATCAGATTGAACGAAGAAATATACAAAACATAAATCAAAAATAGTTGATACAGATTCATATATCAAGTATGGCTTAAAAACCAAACAAAACATGCGTCCACACTCTGTGGAAAAGCACTTAAGGTTTTAACAACGGCGCAATATCAAGTCGCCAACGCTGCGCATGAAATATAAACATTAGAATAAGCATTTTTAAGAACAATTGTCGCCTCCTAGAGTCTAAGAATTCAACAGATGAAGATGGTGTTTTAGTTTGCGGTGCTGAAATCCTCTTCAGTCTCTTTGATATTCTTGTTAAAATCTGTGGTAAATTTAATCAAGTTTGGGTGTCTGGATGATATAAAAGTAACAGATACTTAGGTAAAATATTTCGGAATTTTCTTTCTAAAATCTTCTTAGGTACACATTTTGATTTTATATAGAACAATTTTTTCTACTATAAATATAAAACTAAACGTTTACTGTTATCTTTAAATTAGTTTGAATTGACACAAATACAACGAATATCACATCCTTAATCAATAAATAAATGTTTATCGCTTTTATATGTATTAAACATTCAAATTTGATTCATATTAAGTATTTTCTCAAACATTTTAATTGAAAACTAAAAACAAAAGAAAGTATCTTTCCAGGGGAACACCCACAATATGGGCAATATATATTTCTATAATAACAAAACAGATGAACAGTTTGCCATAAGCTCTCAAGCGAGTCTTCACTGTATAAACAATTAAAGAACACGAAAATCAATATGTAGAAATTGAAAAAGAAATTCTAGTACTTTCTGTTTTGAGTTGTCCGATTGACCACGTCAAGTAACTATGGTTATAACAAACACGTAAAATTACTACAAATATTTTTCATTGTCCAGGTACATAGGTACATTTGGATGTAGGTAATTATTTTCCGTAATTTGTGAATGAGAGTTGTCGACTATTATACACTGCGACTGAAAGTACTCTGCCAATGCGAATTTGAATTTCATCAGAGTAACAAATTCCGCTTGCTCTTTGCGTCAAGAGTCAGAGATAGGCAGGCGGTGCCACCTGTTTGCTATCTCACAATCTAGCCGTTCTCTTTTTTTTTGTTTTTAGCTGGAACGCTCTTTCCGACAAAATAATGCCAATAGTAAATGACTCGGCGATTTCTCTTCTTAGAAGTGGATGTTTGTTTTTGAAAAGAGCATTTTGTTTGCACGTGCAAAAACCCGTTTTAGGTCATTTAAGCTCGGTTTGGAGCGAGAGAGAAGAGAGCATTTATGAGAATATTTACTTTGCAGCTTAATTAAACCATCTCTTTTCACCCTATCTCTCTCTACATTTACGGCTCTCCCATGAACTTCTACTCAATTTGTTTAATTTGTTATGTGTGTGCGTGTGTATGTGTGCGGTTGTATCTGTGTGGGCCCGAAATAAAATGCAAACATAAAACAAAATAAGTTTGCTCGCAACGTGCGACTGGCTGACAGTTTCAGTTGCTTTTTTCAGCCACCCGCAGCCGGTTGGTGGTCGTTCGCGAGATACATTGTGATTTTATATTGAGGAATTAAATTTGAATTGAAACTGAAATTCGAATTGTTGTTGTGATTTTGTTATACGAAGGTAATTATAAGTGACATTTTGTTGTTCTGTGTCTCTGTTTTATTCTCTCCGTTAATGACTCTGTGTGTGTGAGTGCGTGTGTATTTCCTGCGAAGCGTAACCATAACTCATTACACGCAGTTTGTATGTGTGTATTGTGGGAGATTGAATAGAAAAACTATTCAAATTGTGAAATTATTTAAACTTTTAAAAGGCTTTCCCGCCAATTGATTTTGTTGTTGGTTGAGTCAGAAGAGAACAAACACAAATTGATAATTAATGATAACAACAATTCTACTGCAATTTGTGTATTGTCATGCTAAGAGTGATTTTTTTTTAAGGCCAACCAACAGAAGCAAAGTGTAATTTATTTAATTACAATAGAAAAATATGTGAGATATTTAATGAGTGTTATGTACAAATGATGACGTCATAACCAAAAACCCCAAAAAAAAAGAGGTTTCCAAGGCCTCTTTATGTACAAATATACGTACATATGTTTATGGTAAAGTTATCTATAGTTTCGACACAACAGCTTCTGCTTTGATTATCATTTACGCTCCACCCTTCCCCTCCGCCCTATCAAGTGTTTAATAATTCAGGACCCTGAAAAAACCACTCGCTTGTACGATAAGAAACTGGGAAACAATAAAAAATAACATATATGTATTTGTACTATATAACGAATTATAAAGTGCAATTCAACACATATAAACAAATAGATGTGTACGTGTATAAATGGACTTGTTTTGTTTCTGTGATAGAGCAATCTATTCAAAGCAACAATAATAAAATGAACAAGTGTGATAAGAACCAAGAGAAGCCCAGCAAAGGCATGAGAAAGGATAACTTATTCTTTTTTTAAACATTTCATGCCCATGCGTAATAATTAAGTGAGCAAGAGTGAGGGAGATCAAGATAACAAGACGGAATGATAAACATATCGAAATGTTTGCTTCTATCCCCCCATAATATATATATCACGTTCGCATTTCTTTTGAAAATATTTATAAACAAATTTACGAGCCGGCATACGAAAAAGTGTATTAACCCTTATATATGTATGTATACATAAATATATATTGTATATAAAATTTGACCCAAAGATACATATATGTATGTGTGTATGTATATGTATTTTGATCTTTATCATCATGATGACTTGGGACATTTGACATTGATCATTACGTTGGAGGAGAAATTCAATTCTTTTTCGATTTTATGTGCTTGCATTTATATAGATAAATACTCAATGTCTTATATAATCTTTAGTTTCTGTTCGCGAACAGGTTTGTGCTTATGTTAATTATATACACTGGCCGTATGAATACTCGTTTTCTCCGATTGTTAGAAGTTTTATCTAAACACCTTAATTTTTTGACAAACAAGTTTTTCTGCCGCTTTGCGTCAATAAAATGTGACTAGCAGAAGCGTCTAATATTCGAACTAAACTATGGTCATGAACATGAAAGAACGAAGAAGAATGCTTAAAACATGTTTGAATTTGCATTTCTTAAACTTTTTTTTTTTTGATGCGGGGATTAAATTTGAACAAACTTTTATAAGTCAACCCACTCTAATTTATCATAAAAGGGACTATACAGAAAGATCTCTCACTGTGATTTATTTTCCAAACCGGATAATATCCGTAACACTGGGCTGTGTTACGTTGTCCAAAAATATTTATAAATTTCTTTTAAC
The DNA here is from genome assembly GCF_018151085.1 of Drosophila tropicalis. Taxonomy (NCBI): domain Eukaryota; kingdom Metazoa; phylum Arthropoda; class Insecta; order Diptera; family Drosophilidae; genus Drosophila; species Drosophila tropicalis. The sequence goes on from NW_027172877.1 coordinate 567,145, forward strand.
TATGAAATCCCTTCAGATTTAGTGTAATCTTTTAAAGTGTTTGTCATAGTGAATAAACACTGCACAACTAAATCGACAGCGACGTGCGTTCATTATCTGGAAGACATGTTCGCGGTCTCGCTTAAGATTAGCCAAAGATTGTTGACATTTGTTTTAATTGAAATCGTCATATGGCCATCAACAAAAATTATTTTATTGAACCAATTAAGTTGACGCTACTCATGCAAACTCATCACACCTTCTGCCCACCGTACGTGGTCCCCCACTTACCTGGCGTGGGTTGTACAATAAGAGAATCCCGTGGCGGTGCTTGCATTTGTTGTTGTTGTCTTTGGGAGTTGTTGCCGGGTGCTCCACCAAAGAACTGATTTAAATTATCCTCATATTCATTCTGATAAAAAAAAAACAATTAATTTTGTACATATGTACATATGTTAGGCCGGTTTCTTTTTTTTTTCATAGTAATTTTCACTTACTCGAACAAAACGCAAATTCTGTTCACGAAAATTATCATTGCCATCCAGGAAGTTTGTGCGCCGCGACATTTTTATCGTTTTGCACCTTTTTAGCGTTGACAAAACAAATATAAATTGATTTTTTGTTGTTTATTCTTTTTCTGCCAATTTTCATGAAAAGTAGAATGTGACAAATTAGTGTGGCCGTTTGCAGACAAACGCGTTATCGATTACTTTTGTATAGTGTACTTAGGCTATAGCTATAAATAATGTTTTCGGCTAAACAAGCTAACAAATTTTGCGATTAAGAGTTGATAAAAAAAAGAAAGCGGTTTTTTTGAAGCACTATACGCTTTACAAGAAAAAAAACTGTTCAGTTTATAATACTGCTTAATTTCGTAGGGTTCACATTCCGTGTCATTTGATACAAAATTTATATACCCTAGGGCTGTTTTGGTTCCGAGCAAATGTTTACTTGATAAACTTTAACAGCTACATGTTATTTTTATTATATTTATTATATTGTAAAGTGAGCAAGTGAACAAAATAAGCAGTGGGTGAGCAAGTGAACAAAATGAGTGAGCTGACTCACTTACAAAAAAAAAGGACAAATGAATATATTTAGGATCAGCAATATATACCCAGTAATAGAAACATGTGGTCTCAATTTAAAGATAATCGAAAAACGAATAACGGTAATTAGGAAGCTTTGATCAAATTTTTCATACTAAAGTATTATTTAAAAATAGTCGCTTATTTCCAACCGCAAACAAGATTAGATTTAGATGATTCAGTTGCATTACCGTGACTCCCGAAAATGCTGCTCATCTCTAGAAAAACAAAAGCTATTATTTTGTACTGTTGTGGGAAAAGAACAGCTGTTTTACATGAAAATAACAAGAAAAAACTTTCGTTCCATTCATTTTGCAGTTAGATCCAATTATTAATTAAACATTAGCACGTGGATTAAAGAAAGACTCCAATCTATGAGCCATGGCGGAGGACACAAGTTCTGCAATGGATAGATTTTGTGGATCAAAGTTTTGGGTAAGTGGTTATATTTTACAGTGTTAAACTTTGATACAATTGTATATTACTCACTTTTGTAGAATTCCACGGAAACTTGGTATACAACCGATCCCGATTTTACACCCTGTTTCGAGCAAACTGTTTTGGTCTGGACGCCATGCGCCTTTTACTGGCTATTTGTGGTGTTTGATTTCTATTACCTAAAGGCTAGTTTGGATAAGAATATACCATGGAATAAAGTGAATCTGAGCAAGTTGCTCGTTAACTTGGGATTGCTTGTGATCACGGCGTTGGATTTAATAATGGCCCTGGTGAAAAAAGGCGGCGACTCGTCATTACCCCTTTATGACCTCGATGTCTGGGGTCCAATTATCAAGTTTGCTACATTTTTGCTAATCTTCATCTTTATACCACTTAATCGGAAATATGGTGTCCAGACAACAGGATGTCAATTTCTATTTTGGTTCTTATTGACCATTCTTTCCATACCTCGTTGCCGTACAGAGGTGAGAGCCGAGCGCGAAAGGACGGAAAAATTGGGCACTGATCAAATTACCGAGGAGGATTTCTCCTGGGAGGAATATCAATACGTTAGTTTCTTCATCTTTTTCGCCTTTTCGTGTGTCATGTTGTTGCTCAATTGCGTGTCCGACGCCCTACCAAGGGAAACTAAGTACACGCGAGGAAGAAATGAGATTCCCGAATTGTCAGCCAGTTTTTTGTCAAGGATCACATACCAATGGTTCGATAAGATGGCCTGGAAGGGCTATAAAAATCCCCTGGAGGAGCAGGACTTGTGGGATTTGCGTCCTCAGGACAGTTGCAAGGAAGTGATGCCTGTCTTTGCTTACCACTGGAACCAGAATGTCCGCAAAAACTACAAGTACACGCCCCAACCAGAACCAAAGGCTCAATTCAGCAATGGCCAAGTGTCCTTTGAGAACCCTCATTCGTCCAAGGGCAGTGGCAAAAAGAGCATGGCCAGCATTATGCCTCCCATTTACAAGTCTTTTGGTGGCGTCTTTCTATTCGGTGCGATGATGAAACTGTTCACCGATGTCCTGACCTTTGCTCAGCCTCAGGTATTGAGTCTTATCATTGGTTATGTAGAGGACTATGACAAAGACCCTCAACCAGAATGGAAGGGCATCCTTTATTCTGTCGCCCTATTCGTATTGGCCGCCGCCCAAACATTTATATTGGGTCAATATTTCCATCGTATGTTCATTGTTGGCCTGCGCATTAGGACGGCTCTAATCAATGCCATTTACCGGAAGGCCCTGCGCATCTCCAATTCGACCCGTAAGGAGTCAACCGTTGGTGAAATTGTCAACTTGATGGCCGTAGACGCCCAGAGATTCATGGATTTGACCACCTATTTGAATATGTTGTGGTCTGCACCTCTGCAAATCGGCTTGGCTCTTTATTTCTTGTGGCTCCAATTGGGTCCATCTGTTCTTGCCGGTCTCGCTGTGATGATCATTTTGATACCTGTCAACGGTGTCATTGCCAGTCGCATCAAAACCTATCAGATCCGTCAAATGAAGTACAAAGATGAGCGTGTCAAACTTATGAATGAAGTTCTCAGTGGCATTAAGGTGAGTATCATCTATGCTTGATCTGGGGAACTTTAATGTAGACGTTTCTCCTTAACAGGTTCTTAAATTGTATGCCTGGGAGCCGAGCTTCGAGAAACAAGTCCTGGATATTCGTGACAAGGAGATAGCCACATTAAAATCCACCGCCTATTTGAATGCCAGTACTTCCTTCCTTTGGTCCTGTGCTCCATTCCTGGTAAGATAAGCACCAACCGGGAGGTGCAACACTTTGAATTCTTTTTTTCAGCTGGCGATGGAACAAGTGGATTAATACGAGGAAACCCCTTATGCTCTCTGCTCTGTCAATACAAATTTCCACAAAAAAAGGTCTCCCTGGTGACATTTGCCACTTACGTGTTATCCAGCGAGGCGAATCAGCTGACTGTCGCAAAAGTTTTTGTTAGTCTCTCATTATTTGACATCATGAAACTTCCGCTGACCGTCTTGCCCATGCTAACTGCTGACATAGCCGAGGTAAAAGTCCACAAAAGTCCTCCTGACAGTCCCTCCCTTCTCCACCTCAAATCTGAAACTTTTTCCTGCGGCTATGGGACATCGGCATCTCGGCACCACCTGCTCAACCACAAATACTCCTCAACCCATCCATTTAACCATAATCCAATTATATTATTTTAGGTTTCATTAGTTACATTTGCCACTTACGTTTTAATTGATGAAAATAATGTGCTTGATGCCACCAAAACTTTTGTTTCATTATCATTATTCAACATTCTTCGTTTTCCGTTAACAATGTTGCCCATGCTGATCACCAACCTGGTGCAAGTAAGTTTCCAGAAAATCAAATAAAATAACACAGAAGCCAGTTTACACTGGGAAAGGTGGAAGACTGCGTCTCCTCTCTCATTGTAAGCTGGCTTTTCCTTCTACTGATCTCTGTAATGTGATGTTATTGTGATTGTAATTTGATGATAATTCTATTATTTATTTTAGCCCCAATACAGCCACAAAAAAAAAAAAAACCCAATCCCTTCAATATAACCCAAATCCCAAACCTATCCACTCAACGAACCAAAAAAACTCATTAAACAAAAGCTTAAATCATATTCATTTTACGTTCGGTTCTTAAAATTGTCCGATCCAAAAGAGTTCCGATTTGTAGTTATACATATATATATTTTTTCTCGGTATTGGGTTCATTCTATACCCTTTGCAGGGGATATCAACTGGAGATGGACACATGATCTTCTTTTCAATTTACCTGCAATTTTGAGGCCATGTCCTTTATATTTAGCCTCGTTTTCGTGCCCAGAAACCAGGTCATCTTTAGCAAGAACAATTTACATGTTTTCTCGCTTTGTCCGAATACATACACCCATTTAAAATGAAAGTGCACAATAATTATTAAATAATTTATTAGTTTAAAATTCGAAAAGTGACCTTCCTACCTGTCTGCAGGGGGTATAATTACAGCTAAGGCCATAACCGAGTTGAATACATTTCCTTCTCCTCCTCCTTCTATTATTCATGTTTACATCCTTTTCCCCTTATATCCTGACAAACCATTTCTCCCCGCCCCAATTCTTTTTTTGACTTGATTTTGTGTGTTTAAAAGTTTATTTACTATGAATATACTAATCGATTTTTCTCCCATCGTGATGGATATAGACCCAAGTTTCTGTGAATCGTATTAACAAGTTCTTAAATAGTGAAGAACTTGATCCAAACAGTGTGACACATGATCCCTCCAAGCGTAAGTTATTCCATAATTTATATATATGGAAATTACAAATGAATTGAATATTTTGCAGCCCATCCCATGTCCATCGAGAAGGGTGAATTCTCGTGGGGCGACAATGAGGTTACCTTGAAAAACATTAATATTGAGGTACGCAAAAGCAATCTTGTGGCCATTGTGGGCTCTGTTGGCTCGGGCAAATCCTCAGTGATTCAAGCGTTCTTGGGTGAAATGGAAAAACTTACCGGCATTGTCAACACTGTGGGCAAGTTGGCCTATGTACCGCAACAAGCCTGGATCCAGAATGCCACACTGAGGGATAACATTCTGTTTGGCGAGAAGTACGATCGGAAGCGATACAACCGTGTGATTGATGCCTGCGCCCTGAGAGCCGATATTGATATTCTATCAGCTGGCGATCTTACGGAAATTGGTGAGAAAGGCATTAATCTATCAGGTGGCCAGAAGCAGCGTATTTCCCTGGCCCGAGCGGTCTATAGCGATGCGGATCTATATCTCCTGGATGATCCCCTTAGCGCAGTCGACTCGCATGTAGGCAAACACATCTTTGAAGAAGTTATCGGACCGAAAGGCATGTTGGCTAAAAAATCCCGAATCCTTGTCACACACGGTGTGACTTTCTTGCCCCAAGTTGACAGCATTTATGTCATGAAATCTGGCGAAATCAGCGAAAGTGGCACCTTCACGCAGTTGGTACAAAACAAGGGTGCTTTTGCCGACTTCATCATACAGCATTTGCAAGAGGGTAACGAGGAGGAAGAGGAATTAAATCAAATCAAACGCCAAATCTCAAGTACAGTAGATGCTCCCGAAGTGTTGATGGGTAGCGTAGAGAATGCCATCAAACTGGCACGCACTGAAAGCCTATCAGACTCAATGTGAGTGAAAGATTATATATAGTTGTGTAGTTTTTAACAAAAACCTTTCTGTATTTCAGTTCTGTAACATCTGCAGATAGCTTAATGGGAAGTTTACGTCGTCGTCGTACTGCCAAACGTCAGGATTCCCATGATTCCGTTGCATCGGCTGCCTCGCTGAAAAAGAAACAAGAAGTCGAAGGCAAGCTAATTGAGACTGAAAAATCACAAACGGGTGGCGTGGAATTTGCCGTCTATAAGCATTATATCAAAAGCGTTGGTGTCTTCCTCTCGGTGGCCACTCTCGCTCTTAATTTTGTGTTCCAAGCCTTCCAAATCGGCTCGAATCTGTGGCTAACTAAATGGTCAAACGATAAAGAAGTCGAACACGACACAAGCAAGAGAGATATGTACTTGGGAGTCTATGGTGCCTTCGGTTTCGGACAAGGTAAGTTGATTGTGATTCAATTTAATTACACCAATTTTCGTTATCTATATGTATGCGTCTCATGTTCGTTTCGTCTTTGTTTTTCTGGTTTCGGCTAATGCTTTTTAATTTTATCTAAAGGAAAATGTGTTTAATTTTAAATCTGTTTACTCACATTTCTATTGTATATATTAGTATAATATGTATATAGTTTTTGTTTGCTGCTTGTCGACCACTGCTTTCAATTTTGGACCTTAATATGGTTGTTGAAAGAACCTACAAAATGCTACTCAGTAATCCCGATCACTTGATTTTCCCTCCACACAAAACAAACTTAATTTTAACGCACTGCACGTTCTTTACTTAACCCCACACACTGGCTATTGAAGGAACTCACACGCTGACAATAGTTGAATAAAATGAAATGCACTCTTTTTAAGCCTGCTAACCACACAAAACCACAAATATTTATCCTCTCTCTTAATGCACGAATTTACTTATAAACTATGTGTCCATGGTCAAGTCACCCAACGATCCAAAGTTTATCTTAAAAGTTTCTTAAAACTTGTCTTGAAATTGTTAAAAAAAACGTTTTTTTTTTTTTTTTCAAAATTGAAGATAATTCATACTTAGTCAAGGGATTACATTAGGTTAGAAGCCCGAAAAACATGTTATTTCAAAATTTTTTATTTCTTAAAAAACAGTTTTTGAAACTACTTTAAAATGAATCCCTCTCAAAAAAGACTTAAACTTTTGAGTATCAAATGAAATAAAATAAATAAAAAGAATTCATTAAAGTAATGATTAAAGTTAATCAAAGGAATTTGTTGTTGAATTTCTTAGATTCTATATTTTAGCCTAAAATTGTGTATGTTATGTAATATTATCGAAAATTAGAAAGCTTCGACTAAGTTTTAGAAAATATAATTCAGATAAGTTCAGATAGTTCTAAGTAATACATACAAGGAAGCACAATATAAGGCGGTTTACAAAGCATTTTGAATAACTTTTTTAAACTCGACTTAACTGCAGGGAGAATTGTTGTTTTGAGTTGAAATTGAAATCTGACTAGATTTAAGCCCTAAAAGAATAGGGTCTATTAATTAAGGTATTTCAAATGTCCGCTTCAACACTCTGATAAGATAGGCAAAAGAAACTAAGCAGAAATCGTACAAGAGTTATAGCCTGATCAACTAGACAGAATAGTCCCAGGAAACTGCTAATGTCACATCATTTCAGGAGAATAAATAGAATCCTGGCCAGTTTATTTTTATTGACTTTATTTATAAAGTTACAAAAACTATATCAATTAGAGTTTTGTTAAAACATTTTTCTGCTTACTATATTTCTGACATGGATTAAATCAGGATACCAGAACATATTTTATTATAGACTTCTATTTAATTCCAATATTTCCCAAAAATAAACCCAAAGGTCTTGACATGAAACTACTTAAATATGTTAGATTTGCATGCACATAAAAGTGACTTGATTATGTTTAATATAAAATTATGTACTGAACCACTAACAGTTCTACTTATTCGGTGTGTGTGTGTGTGTGTTTGTCTGTGTGATTTATATTAGAGAACAATAATATTTGCAATATTAATTTCGTTTGTTGTGTTATATTAGTTAGTCTACCCTCTTCTGATATCCTAATTATTGAAAATCGTATTCCAAATCCAATCCTTTAATCCCACAAAAAAAAAAAAATTTAGTCGCAGTGAATTTCTTCTCATCACTCTCCGTTTCATTGGGTTGCCTTGAATGTTCACGGATTTTGCATACAACTTTATTGTATTATAATATGCGTTGGCCGATGGAGCTGTTTGATACCACACCGCTGGGACGTATTGTGAATCGATTTTCGAAAGATATAGACACCATAGACAATGTGTTGCCATTTAATATACGTGTCGTTGTTGGCCAGGCATTTATGGTAAAGCTTTAAAAGAAAAACACAAACAAAGTACTTAAGAAAATGCACCATAACAACAACTCAGATCATGGATCACGGTCTTTCTTTCTTCATACATCTTTTGCTTGGGTTTGGCTTTCTTGTGACTAATAATGGTTCCTTTATTTCAAAGTACTGAGCAGTTACTTGTCCACTTTGGCCCTTTCATTGGGTTGCGTATATAGCGCCAGTTGGTTGCATGGTCAACTTATACATCATACCATGCGTTGGCCAATGGAACTGTTTGACATAACGCCTCTGGGTCGAATAGTGAATCGTTTTTCAAAGGATATCGATACCGTTGACAATACACTTCCCCTTAATTTGCGTGTAGCTGTTCTACAAATATTTGCGGTAATTTAAAAGATCAATCGATTGCTGAGTAGACACTTTCAGATACAAAAAGTATTAGGTTCCAACTCGAATTGCCTCATTATTGTCTCTTGTCTGCCTTTAGTTGGAATAAGCCCACAACAACTTTCTCCATGTAAATATCGAACACTTGTATACTTTTTTTTTATAGTTTTATCCTACTTTTGTGCCTCACTAACCTTGGCATTGGGCTGTATATATTGCGCCAGGCTACTGCACAACAATTTACTCTTCAATGTGTTCCGCTGGCCCATGGAGATATTCGATACTACGCCTCTAGGCCGTATAGTGAATCGTTTCTCGAACGATGTCGATAAAGTTGACAATACATTGCCCCTCTTATGGCGCATGGTGATCAGTCAAGCATTTGCGGTAAATGTCCAATCAAAAGTATTTATGTGTAAGAGCTAAGAAAAGGAAAAGGGCATGGGGGGATCATAGCTTAATCGTAGTACTAATTGTGAGAGCATGTTAACTAATAGCACTATCTAAATGGACAGGCAGCACTTTCTGTATATCACCTAAATAACTTTCGTGCTTTGTGTCTATCAGAGATTCTATGTAAATACAATTTTTCTTTAACTTGCACTTGCATGCCTAACACAAACTGTAGGATTAGATACTTGATGATTTTCAATCACACTTTTTACACACTACTTATTTAAAATTTGCAAATGCTGCTGCATCGTGGACAGTGCTGGCCAAATATTTAGCCGGATTGTCATTGGCCCTGGGTGGCTTACACTGTTCGTTGGATGTATTCACCAGATTGCTGCAAGTGGTCCTTAAATGGCCCATGGAATTGTTTGACACAACGCCAATTGGTCGCATACTCAGTCGCTATTCGAAGGATATCGACACAGTTGACAATGTATTGCCGCATATAATGGCAATGTTTTTGAACACATGTTTCGGGGTAAAGACAGTATAGTATAGCAAAGTTTATGTATCCCTCTTACCAGCTCTTGATCTAACCCACCCACAATCTGGCTAAGCTTTATTAACTATTTTATTAACCATTTCATTTTCATTCATCAACAATTTAACAATTTCGCATTCTTTGCTGCTTTCGAGTTGCCTTTTTTTGAAAGTGATGTGTGTGTGTGTGTGTGAATAGATAGAAAAAGAATCTTTTAACATTTAGAATCTAAACCTTAACAGGATATGGTTTTATTTTTTAATCTCCACTCTCACTCTGAAGATGCGAGCTTTGTCTCAGAGCAAGGTATACATATGTAGGTACGGATTAGCCCATCGCTTTCCATAAATTTGACCAAAATCAATTTTGATAATCTCATCAAGCTAAAACGTATAATCTTCCCCGCATTCCGCTAGGTGTGTTTGCCTACTTTGCCGTGGTCATTGTTTACTCTGGCGGTCTTCGGGCGGCCAAAAGAATTCACAACGACTTACTCCATATCGTAATGCGGGCCTCGGTGTGCCGTTTCTTTGACGTGACGCCCCTTGGACGTCTGTTGAATAGTTTCAGCGGTGATATGGATGTTGTCGATGAGGAATTGCCCGCCACAATGGATTCCTTTATGACCTTTATTTGGATGGTATTTGCATTTCATTGATTGACCTTCTTTTTTTTCCTTTTTTTCGACCATATACATATATATATTTTTATGTAAACATTTTCGGTTTGTAGCGTTTTACCAGATGGTTTGTACTACCGGAAAGTGGAAACTTTTTCCACACAACAAAAATTGATCCTAGTTTGTAACGATCATTGCACTATATCAAAAACCAAAAACTATATTCTCTCTCTCTCGCTTGTCAGCCCATAAACCCGTTTTCACAACTATTTGCATCCTCATTCAATGATTTTGACAATTATTTATCCATTTCCATATTCATCTGAATGCTCTCGAAAGAAATGAAATAACAAATGAAAAGAAGTTCTCTTAAGATATTAGGTTTGGGTTGTAATCTTATCGTTTGTTTCTTAATTGTTAAGTCTAACTCCAGTTCTGTTACAATTCCTAATCTCAAATATGCGTCTTGTGTTGTCTTTGTCCTCTTCAAACCAATATTCCACTTACTTGCGGCTGTTAACTGGATTTCCTTTTATAATTTGCTCTCTCCATTCCCTTGAACAATACGAACAGTGATTAGCTTTGTAGCCGCCGTCATTATAGTGTATCTGGGTGCCCTGCGTGGCGCCCGTAAGATTTTTGGTCATCTCTTTGGACGCATTATGCATGCCCCACAATCATTTTTCGATATTAAGCCACGTGCTCGTATACTCGATCGTTTAGCCAACGATATATACAAATTGGATGTGGTCCTGCCCGAGTTGATACGTGTTTTTAACTCGCAAATATTTCGGGTATGTGCGTCTGTGATGATGATGGTGATGCAGATGATGATGATGTAACTAACCCAAATGCCTTAATAACTAACCATAACTCACATGAACTAACCCGAAAAACAAAAATACTTCTCCTTGGTCCGCTCATTTCGCCGTAAACTGAGCGCGCTCTCAGGCTCAAGCACTGTAGATAGTTACATTTTAACTGACTTATCCTGTTTGTACCTACATATTTCTTCAAATATATTTCTTCTTGTGCCTGTCTCGTGTCTTGCCATTCCTTTTAAAGATTTAATTCCCGACGACCATTTCTCATTGAAAATTGATTGTGAATCCAATTTAGGTATTACCTCGTTCTTTTCGGATTTGATCCCCGCCTTGGGAGGCCTTCATGCGTCCATTGTGTTGCATTCGATGTTGTTGCAACATGTGATGCGGGCGCCCATGAATGTGCATGATACAACACCCGTGGGTCGCATATTATCCAGATTCTCGAAAGATATTGAAACGGTTGACCAGAAAATGCCGCAAGTCATTAACGATTCACTTTGGTGTGCGTTCGAGGTAATCAATTTGTTAAGAAAAACCAAATTTCAAAACAGAATTCGTCTGCGTTAGAGTATGAATTAGATGAGAGAGTATTACAAACACACACATATCACTTGTCACTTAATTTACCAAAGGCGTTTGTATCAAATTTTAACAACCTACTCAATCGAATTGAAATCATTCCCTCTGCTCCCGCCCGATTTTAACAAACTTTTCAACTAACCTCTTCACCCACAACTGGCACCAAAATTTCGATTACTCCGACTCTAAAAAGGATGAGAAAATAATATTGTCTATTTGTATGTGTATGTATTAGGTGTTGGCCACCATTGTGGTTATTAGCATTTCTACACCAATTTTCCTGGCTGTCATTCTGCCCATTGCGGTGTTGTATTACTTTGCCCAACGTTTCTATGTGGCCACATCTCGACAACTGATGCGTCTGGAGTCTGTGTCCCGATCACCAATTTACTCGCATTTCGGCGAAACTGTGACTGGAGTGTCAACCATTCGAGCCTACGGAGTTGAGGATCGGTAAGTTACAATGAGTTATATTCGGTCATCCCTCTAATTGATTTACCTTTCATCGCTACAGCTTCATTGAGGAATCTGATAACAAGGTGGACAAGAATCAAGTCTGCAAATATCCTTCTTTAATTGCCAATCGTTGGCTGGCTATTCGTTTGGAAATGGTTGGCAATTTGATCATATTGTTTGCCTCTCTGTTTGCCGTATTGGGTGGACAAACTAATCCCGGTCTTGTTGGTCTCTCTGTGAGCTATGCTCTACAGGTCACTCAGACTCTCAATTGGCTTGTTCGCATGACTTCGGACATTGAGACAAATATTGTGTCCGTTGAGCGTATCAAGGAGTACGGTGAAACGAAACAAGAGGCTGCCTGGGAACTGCCACAGGACAACAACAAGCCCAGAAACTGGCCCGAGCAGGGTCGCGTCCAGTTTGAGAACTTCCAAGTGCGTTATCGCGAGGGACTGGATCTGGTGTTACGTGGCGTTAGCTTCAACATTACCGGCGGCGAAAAAGTGGGCATTGTTGGGCGCACCGGAGCGGGTAAATCCAGTTTAACACTGGCCTTATTCCGCATCATCGAGTCGGCTGGCGGAAAAATTCTCATCGATGGCGTTGACATCGCCACCATGGGTCTGCATATGCTGCGTTCCCGTCTTACCATTATCCCACAGGATCCTGTTCTCTTCTCGGGCTCCCTGCGCATCAATTTGGATCCCTTTGAAATAAAGAGTGACGAAGAGATCTGGAAGGCATTGGAATTATCACATTTGAAAACATTTGTCAAGAGTCTGGCCGCTGGTCTGAATCATGAAATTTCTGAGGGCGGTGAAAATCTCTCAGTGGGTCAACGTCAATTGGTTTGTCTGGCTCGTGCATTGCTTAGAAAAACTAAAGTCCTCGTGCTGGATGAAGCCACCGCAGCTGTTGATTTGGAAACGGATGATCTTATACAGGTAGGTTATTTTTGGGGTTAAGATCAATCATCAATAAATGACTGAAATATTATTCCGTTTACTTCGCAACAGAAAACCATTCGCACTGAGTTCAAGGACTGCACTGTTCTCACTATTGCCCATCGTTTGAATACCATTTTGGATTCGGATAAGGTTATCGTTTTGGATAAGGGTCAAATAACAGAGTTTGCCTCACCCACCGAACTCTTGGATAACCCCAAGTCGGCCTTCTACAGCATGGCCAAGGATGCCAACTTAGTTTAAGCAAGAATAAACTATGAAACTCAAAACGGATATGTCGAAATTAAAGAGGGAAAAACATCTAGGTTCTAGATATATGCAACAATAAATCAAATCAATTAACGGTAGCTTTAAACAAAACGAGAATAAATTAAAAAGAAAAACCGATTCACATCACCTGGAAACTAAAAAGAAGCTAAGCTAAGAAACGGATACGAAATGCTCTACCTCAGCATAGCGGAAAAACAAAACCCAAGCAGCAACAATAAGAACAACAACAACAGAAACTAGTAAATACCATTTAAATGTTCATTAGTCTAAGCGAAAAATTTTCACGAGTTCGAAAATTTCGAATGATGATTTTGTATGTGTTAGAGTTATGCAAAAAAAAAAATAATGCATAACCAAATGTATTTTTCTATGTCCATTGTACTTACTTTTCTATATATATACTTATATATTTGCGTGTATACAAAGATTAACTCCAAAAATGCAAACACATTTTCGATGTGTGTACTTAAAAATTAACTCAATGAACTCAGAAATTTTGTTGCCTTCAACTGATCAAATCAGTGAGAAATATATTAAACAAAAATGTAAACACGGTCAAATGTAGTTAAATGAAATTTTTGCAACTTTTGTAATAAATAAATCAATCAAAAAAAAAAAACTAATCCATTGTAAAAAGAATTTTGTATCATTTTGTCTACATTTTGTTCTACGTTCGTTCCGAACCATGAATGCATTCGACGCTCGATATTTCTAGGCTTAAATTAGTTCAAAGTTATCCTGAATAATGGATGATGAAGAACCATCCATGGTACCATTAGTTGACATCAGCGGAGTTTGTTCAAGTGGATAAAGATGTTCCGATTTCAGGATCACTAACCGATTGCGATTTAACTGGGGCACATACGATGAAGATGAAACATCAACCTTTGGCAGAGGTTTTAGTTAAGGAATTCGATCCGAATTCGAGTGCATATATGTATGTATTTTTAATCAGTATAAGATCTCTTCAAACGTCTGGATCAACTCGTCCTAGACAGTTAAAGTTACAGTGCTGAATTTTTATTTAGTGCTGGCAATGTACACATACTTAACTATACATAAAACCACTATATCAAATTAGATAACTTCTATAACTCAGCCAACCACTCAGTCAATCACAACCTATCGCCAAAAGAACTAAGATAGGGGATTCACCTTGTTTGAAATAGCATTTTCATGATATGTAGGCAAAAATCAGCATATTTGTGTGAATAATACATTTTGGAGCCCTTCCAGACATTTCGATATTTCCTCTCACTTTTGGTTATTAAAAATTCCAGCAGTTTTATCCTTGAAATATCGTATAAAAAAACTTTTGATTTACATTATTTGAAATCATTTTCTAAAACCTTCAATAGAATTATTTTGTTTTTTTTTGTGTCTAAGGCTTTTAAGTGCAATCAAAGAAGAATTAAATTCTGAATTGTTGATGATTTAAGATGGATTGGAAAAACATTATGAAATTTTTTGGACTGCTCTATTTATAGAACAATTTCAAAAAACGTAATTAAATAATTTTGCGTTTTTCTCTCATTCAACACCTTCAAAACAAAACAAAAAAAGAAATCTTGTCATTTAAAAGATAAATCTGCTAGAATTTTAATGCAATATAATAAAATAATTTATAGGGCCTTCAGGATTTACCATGCCCATAACATAAGAATTCGCAGGTATTCGGCAAAAATCGAACTAAAAATCGGCTGTAAATCAGAAAAATGTTTTCCCAGGCAAAAACAATCGCATCTCTGAGTTTCTACAGAGGTAAATAATGATTTGCCATCTGGATCAACGCAAACTTCTCTTAGGCCGTAAGAGCTACAGATTTGAAATTACGCATATAGGCTTCTTAATACTGCATGGGTTGTATCTCGGAATAAGCCGGATCGGGCCACTATATCATATAGCTCCCATACAAACGGCAAAGTCACAAACAGTGACTTTTTTGAATAACTTTGTTATTTTCTAAGCTATTGTCGTGAAATTGTACATTGTTGAATTAATTACACCTATAAAAATTAAATTAAAATCGGGTGACTATGTCATATAGCTACCATAGGAATAATCGGTGGAAAACAACTTCGTTATTTGGCATGCTAAGATTGTAGGCCGTCCATTAGACTTTTTAGATAAAATGTTTTTCCGCTTTGACGGCTGTAGCCTAGGCCCTCTGGTTAGTATTTAGGCCAGCCTATTATTGGGACTTCGAAAGGAAATCCCTGTAGTCCCTGCCTAATATCATACATTTATAGTATCATACATTTATTTACATAGTTCCCATAGGAACTATCGGAAAAACGTTTTTCTTTTCTATGTCACTATCACGAACTTTATTTTTTTATACAATTAAAACGAAATCAAATAACTAAACAACAAACTTACGATAAAACAGGGTTTAAATTTAAGGCCTTTTACGTCTGTTTTTATAGATAACACAAAAGACAGAGAACATTTAGATAATGACATAATTGTTAAGCTTGTAAAAAAGACCTTTGAAATGGACTCCAGTTTTTTTCCTTTGGTCATTGATATAACAGATTTAAATATTGCTTAATTTTTGTTGCCTATTCTAGCAATAGAAAATTGATTTTTATTCCTTAATTTCAATTGCCACTTCTAGTAGATATCACATATGACCATGTTTTCATCCACCACCCAATAAAGACAGTAGTCAGTTGATTGATTTTTCGATTGTTTTTATTGAAATTTATTAAATAATTAAGGCTTTGAAAATGTTTTGTTTGTTTTGTTGTTGTTGTTGTTTTCGTTTAGTCTAAATATGGGAAATTTCTTGCGTAATTGGTTATTGAATGAATGAATCATTGAATGAGCGGGTAAGGTTAATCAGTTATCTTTATGTATATGTATGTCTGAAGGCTTACAAATGTAATTAGTTTATAACAAACTTGTCTTGAGCAAATTCCTAAAGCCCCATAGATTGATGTACATAGATTTATATAGTACGTGTCTCTTTAAACAAATAAAGCAAATCGGTTAAAAGAATAAAAGTTAAAAAAAAGAACAAATTACACGCGATTGACAATGAAAACAAGCATTCAATTTAGGTACAAAAGCAATAATATATATGTATATTTATGCATTTAAATAGTTTTTGTTTGTATATTTTGATAGTAGTATTTTAAGAAGATTGATCAGTTTTATAATCTTATTAAGGCCACACAATAACTGACTTTCTTTTTGTTGTTATTTTTCTGCCAAACGCAAACAAAAGTAGAAGCGAAAGCGTATAAAAAGGAGAGATAGAGAGAAATAGATAATCGTAGGGAGCTAAAGGGAAATGGATCGCGAATCCCTTACTAGAGTTTTAGTTAGTTTGTGTATGCAAATATATGTATGTATATATCGTACATATTGTAGTAGTTTATGTTAAGTTTTGGTTAGTAAAAAGTCCTACTAAAGGCAAACGGTAAATACAAATACATATCTTTGTTCTTTATGTAAACATTTAGAGTAAAGTTAGCTTGTAAAAGAATATATATATAAATATATATATATCATTATCAATATTATAAATGATCATAATCATTATCATGGGGTCGATCTCTCGCTATCTATATATATATATATATATGATTTACATTATATAGATTAATAGCTATTGTTCGTAAAATGGACTAAATTTCGGTTCACATGTGGCATCCATTCAGCTAGCTGCCGCCATTTCCGCCACTTCCGGCGTTGCTGCTGCTACTGCCTCATAAGAACGGATTGTTGGTATTCGCCTGAGAAGAAAAGAATGGAGAAGGACGATGAATATAAGCGAAAGAGAAATCGTTGATGGAATACTCACTGCAAAGGGATTATTGGCCATGCCAAATCCACAGGCATTAGGCAGTCCCTGGCTTAAGGCGTAACCATTATTGTTAAAATTAAAGAAACTGGCTTGCTGCTGCTGTTGCTGCTGTGGATGAGGATGTGCCGCCTGCTGCTGCTGCTGTTGGGGATTGATGGCATAACCATTTGGTATGAGCGTTAGCTGGCCATAGAGATTCTGTTGCGATTGCTGTTGCTGGAATGGATTCACTATGTGATTGCTGAGCTGCTGCTGCTGGCCCTTGAAGGGATTTGGATTGTTGTTGTTGTTGTTATTGATGATGTGGCCTGCAACGTTGATGAAATATTGTGTAATTTCTCTAAATTTTTCTATTTAATTTGTTTACACTTACCTGTGCCAAAAGTTTCAATAAAGTGGCCATTGCCATTGCCGTTGGCAGGCGTGGGTGCTTCATTTGTTACAACTGGCGCCGTCTCGCTGGCCTTCAGCTCACGTAGCTGCTCGTCGAGGTCCTTTAGGGCTGCATAACGGTCCTCACTGGGACTGCTCTTTGAGGGCGTGACCTTGCTGCCACCGTTAAGATGTCCATTTTGTAGTGGCGCGCCTACAGATGTGAGAAGAGTTAAGAAAACAGCAATTAGCCAAGGATGAAAGGACTTAAGCACAATCATCATCATCAACTGACAACTTGCAACTAGGAAAACTGCTAGGAGAAACTACTAGCGATTCAAGAACAACAAGAACAATAAACAAAACAATTAAATAAATAAACATGGAGCAAACTAAGAACAAACGAGCCAAAAATAATACACAAAAATAAAGTAAACAATGCAACTGAAACGTAAAACGGTTAAAAAAGTCTTCGTAACGATTTTTCGAGTATGAATAACCGCTACTAAGCATCGCCCATAACTTGGATTTGGGTTTAGTTTCGGTTACACACACACACTTACTCCATGTGAAAATATCATGGAAATTGCCATTCAAACTATTTGTCGGTTGTTCTTCAGAGTTATCATTGCTGGTGCCAAAGTAACTATTGGAAGAAACGAAGGACGAACAGGAAGATGTCCCACTTCGACTGGGACCTGCTGCTATTGACCTGTTTCGCTGCCGCCTTTCATTCTTAAGATAAGGCAGAAAGGGATTCAAAGGCGACAATTGTGAGCAGAATACGTCTTGATCTTCATCATCATTATCTTCTTCTTCGTGACTCCAAAAGTTACCAACGCCAATGCTAGGCAATGGCTCTGGTTCATTATCAGCAGGCGGGGGGCAGCAGGGAGCAGGCGGCACAGGCGGAGAAGGCGTCACAATTTGAACATCGTCATCATCAAAAGGATCATGAAATCCTCGTCTACTCCAATCGCTGATCCAATCATGGAAAACCGTAGCATTTGAATTGTTGCTTACAGCTAATCACCAGTGACAATTAAAGAAATGGAGAAAGAGCAGAAAGAAATTAGCTCATTGAAGAAGAAGGTGGCGCCAGTGGCAAGTGGCAAGTGGTGGCAGGTGTTTCGGCAGATGACAGGTGGCAAGATAGACAGATGAGCCCTGGGGGCCCAAAGCATAAGCAAACTGCGTGTGTGCGAAAGAAGTTCAATGCCAAAATATAAAGCGCAGCTGGAGGCACAAACTATATAAAAATAAACCTATTTATATAGTCTTCTAGATAGCCTTGGCCAAGAGGGTGATGGTGAGGCTGGGGGGCAATCAACTTCGGTTGCTTAAGCCATTTGCTTTGTGTGTTGTTGTTGGAATTTTGTTTTTCAAGCAAACAAAGAAACAAATTTCAATTAAAAAGAGAAATTGTTTAACAACTTCTGGTTTAACTCAAAATAATTATAGAAGAACAAAAAAAAAAAAAAAAAAAAAAAACCCAACACAAAAAATTATGGATGAAAAATATGGCAAAATAATATGCAAAAACTTTGATATTATTAGATGCAGAAAAACGCAGAGGGGAATTCCATTTCCATTTGTTTATACTTTGGCAACTTTTGTTTTCCTAATAACTTTTTATTTTCGTACTTTACATTTGTTGCTTACATAAACTTGTTAAAATTCTTGTTCATTAATTAAAGTTAATGTTTTCTTCTTTTCTTTCCTTTTAGTTTTTGCTTAAGTGGGCCTAAATCTTTGAACTTTATAGTATTTTCTCATTTGCAGTGTATATGGCTAATGCTGATGCCAAGTGTTGACATTTTTAAAGTGCATAAATATTTCTCGCATAAATTAAACTCTATAAATGAAAGGGGTAAATAGTTCAAATACTTATGGCCACTACTGTAGAAGTATTTTCTATCGTCATTTCTATTTGGTAATTTACAGGAGAAGCTCCTTAAGGTAAACTCTCTAAATTTGACCCTTCTATATAGACTTAACAGGTGTAACTCCTCGCATATGTCAAATACTTATATCTTAACCCCTTTGTGGATCTGGCCAGACCTCTATGGACTTTTAATGCGATTCTAACAGTTTTTGGGCAGCGAATTGTGCTTTTAAGGGCCTGGATTTAAGAATAAACACACTACCTGGCACCCAAACAGAATATGTGGGAACGCAGGAGAACCTATACATTGTAAAATTTGTATATAGACTATCTTTGACAATCATTTAGGGTTATTTGCATCAATTAATTATATCTTTTTATCTACTTCGTAAGTTATTCATACATTTCCATAGCCTAAAGTTAACAATACATCCTTGAGGAATTGTTATCTTATCTCTGTTGGTACATTAATGTATTCCAAAACCAATAACAAACGTAAGAAATTAAAAATGTACACCTTATATACACACTGACTTTGAAATGTATGCAGACCCCGGAGTGCCAAGTCAGGTGCTAATTACGGTGAACAACATGAAGTTAATAACTCTGAAAAACTGCTCTACCTATGATCTCCCATACGAGGTATATCCTATCCTATCCTTACCAAATGACAAACGTGTGTAACTTTATATACATTTTAATAATATTCGAATATACAAAACACTATAAAATGAATTTCATTGGAATTCTATTCCTCTAAATTCCTCTAATGTCTTCCATATTTGAAGATCTAGTCTTTTAAAGCTTTCTGATTAATTTGTGTCGACCTTTCATTCACTTACCCGCTGCATTATAGATGGGGGCATGCTCAAAGTCTGCGAAATTCTCCGTGTTGCCATTTGAATTGGCACTTCCATTGAGAAGGGCCTGCTGCTGCTGTTGTTGCTGCTGCAGCAGATGGGCCGCTCTCAATGGTTGTACCTTTGCATAGCCATTGGTCGAACTAACCGACGAGGCAGAGGAGACAGCTGGCGATCCCGCTGACCTCGCCGATGTGGCATCAAAGATATTGGCCGAACCAAAGTCGGCCACAAAGTCGGATTCGGCGGCAAAGCCATTGCTGGCACAGCTGCTCGTATCGGACAATGCGCCCGTCGATGTGGAGCCGGCACTATTTAGGCTAGTCAAACCATTTGCCAAGGAGCCAAAAGCATCATGATGATGCTGATTATGGTGATGATGGTGCTGAGGTCGACTGATTGCCGTAGTGCTGGACGCGGTGGCAACTGTTGCCACTGCCTTTTGTTGGCCATTCGATGTACGCTGAGCAGCAGGAGGTGTCAGTTGAATGCTCGCATAGCCATTGGTCGACATTCCTACCAAACTGACACCATTTGCTTGATGCTGATGATGATGATGATGACCATTTTGATTTTGACGAACAGCATTTGCATTGGAGTTCTGTGCTGGAGATGATTTCAGATTCAATGACTTTAATGGACTACCCGGCTCCAGGTAGTAACGCTTTCGTTCATATTTATCGATGATTAGCTCCCGCTGATCCTGTTGCTGTTGAGAGGCACGCTTGGGATCCCATAGACCCAACCAGGTTTTCGCGCATAGCTCATTGCCATGCGATTTGAGAAAATCAATCTCATCCTGGGTAAAAGTGGCCATTGAAATCGATTTCACACGATGTGGGGGAGTCAGTCCGCGTCTGGAATGAAAATAATAAAACAAGTTAGTTTGTTTTTCACATGGGAAAAGTGCACTTCAAGTCCGACTCTCAAGTGTTTTTGTCAATAAACTATTAAACAGAAACTTATAAACAACTTATCGATTACCAAAGACGATTTTATGTTTCTAATTTGAAATTTATTTTCATATTGAATTTCCTGTTGATGATGACCCAGAAAACGTTTACAACGACCCATGTAATGGGCATTCAATTTCAGTTAATTGCGCAAATTCATTTACTTGGCCTTGAGCGGGCAGCACTGGGCTAGTGCTTGTTGGCTAGCAATTAGAGCACTTGAAGTGAAAAGTATGGAAAATGAAACCCATAAAAGCACAAACAACAACAACAACACACAAATAAAAACGACAGCCATGGAGAGTTTATTTTTGTTTTTCTTTCTAGCAAATTTGCCTCGCCACACTCAAAGCTAATTTGTGTTTTTCACGAATTTCCCAACGAAAAATGGGAACACACACATACACACAGAAACACACACACACACATGCAGCCAAGTGAGCAGTGGCAACATGGCAACAAAATTCAGCCACAACATTTACATACAAAAACACACTGCAAAAGCAACTACCTACCTATCTAACTATTCACATTGATGTGTGTAAAGAAGAAACTGGACGTTTCACATGAACGCTTCGCTGGCTTCATCTAGTCAGTGTATATGATGACTGGTGTGGATGGGTGGGAGGAGCATGGAAGAGGGGACTGGGAGGAGAAAGAGACTACATGCGCTACTGATAGATGGATGGGCGGTAAGATCTATCTGTTGTAGTTGATTCGTTTATGATGAGATGCAGCCTCTCTCTCTCTCCCTCGCAAATTAAATATCAATACGCAAAATACACATCAGATATATCAACCTAATGATCATACATACGTACATATATACTTTCCATTGACATTTGAATCACAACAATTGAAGTGCTTTGTTGAAGTGACTAACATTTCTAATTAGCAAACATTCATGGCATGCCATGGAACATATGTACATACATATATACATACATATAGCTAATGGGGTTAATCTATATTAGGAATTGGATTGTAACAAGAACACGTTTTTCAACATCTGAGTCAACCCTTCATCCTCTATCAAAACCTTTATAGTCTTTTCTTTTTTCTCAAGCTAAACCTATCAATTATTAATGCATTTAAACAAGACTTGTTAGACATATTAGGTGGACTAGTATGTAACTATCATACTAATGCATTGACAATCAGACCACTTCCTGTTTCCCGGTCCGAGCAAAAAGTTTGTAGGAAATGGATTTTCAGACCTGTTCCCATTTTTGGGTTGACTTTAATGTCTGTGAAATGAAAAGTTATTGCCAATTTTCTCTGTAATTCACATAAAGCGTATTAACTGAAAGTCAAGGCAGAAAAGGTTAAGTTAAGTTTCACTTTTTTCAGTTTTTTTCAGTCCAATTAGTAAGTCTTTAAGTTGGTGTAAAATTTTGATAAGTCCTCATACTAAAAATAATGGCATCAGCAAAATATAAAAACCCTTTTTAAGCGAAAAGATCTGTATTGATTCGATTAAAATGTTTCCTAGATTTATCAATGATGCTAAAATATTTTCAATTGCTTCTGCAATTCAAATTTTTAAATTGTGTTTCCTGAAAAAGTAATGCAAAAGAGCTGAATTTAAGAATAACTTTTGTTATTAAATCGGAAAACAATATATAAAAGTCATTTTCCATTTGGTCATTGCCCTAGACTCTACGACATGGAGCTAAGAAATCAAACATTTTTCAACTGAACTGGGAATTAAATTCAACGTAAAACACAGAATTAATGATAAGGAATTAAATTTTGTAAAATATCAGAATATTTCTTAGAAAAGGAATACTGCTGATAGTTCGTATTTCAGATAAGAAAAGGCTTTATATTAATCTACAAGTCGAATACTTTGTTTTTTACTTTACTCTACAGGATTAAACTTTAATTCATATCGAAAAAATGTTCATTTTCTGAATTCAAATTAAGAGCGATTTCAAAAACTTGTTTTCCAAATCAAATTTTCTCCAAAACTAAAGACTCGATTGCATTTTGATCTTGGTATAGGTTCTATATGGTTTCAATAACCTTTAAAAAGGCAAAGTGATAAATTTATTGCCCGAAAATCACTATTTATTGTTAATGTTTTTCGGCTATCACAAAGCCAAGATTGTAGTGTTT
The DNA here is from genome assembly GCF_018151085.1 of Drosophila tropicalis. Lineage (NCBI taxonomy): Eukaryota > Metazoa > Arthropoda > Insecta > Diptera > Drosophilidae > Drosophila > Drosophila tropicalis. The sequence goes on from NW_027172877.1 coordinate 590,194, forward strand.
AGTTTAATAATAATTATGATTTTTACTTTAGTTCATTTTTGGAGAAAACATAGTTTGTTGACTGAACTGAGAATAATGTCGATTTAATGTACAGCTGCGAACTTAAAATAGCACCATGGGGGGTCGGCTATTTTAAGGTCTGGAACTGTGAATACGTTTTGAACGTAATATTTCTACTATGGAAAAAAAATTTAAATCCACGTTTTAGTTTACAAAACCTTGTTCAATACCCGAACTAATGCACACTTGGTTTTTGAAATACCGTTATTTGTTGTGAAACTTTTATAGTCCTGGTAGTGTTTTAAAAGAAAGTATACAAATATCCGGACCTTTAGATATAATGGGTGGGGAAATGCCCCGGGAAAAAGCGAACGTTAACCGGTTTGGGAAATCGATCTTGAGTGGAACTGGTTGGTACTCCACGAGTGGACTATTTGAACGGCCTTAACCGACGAGCCCTGAGCGCGAGTCGGTCCCTATGCGGAGCATAGGATTTTTTAGGCTCTACAGATCTTAAAGGACTTTCGCCCCAACTGGGTCCATGTTGCACCCTCGGAGATCATTCAAGATTCCGTCGAGAAGCCTCACTTTTGAACGCTGACATAAGCCACGCCTTAGTTGGTAGATTGATTGGCTTGTCCAAACTGGAGGAACGTAAATGGTGATGAAATAAATTGTAAATATCGTGAGGCGTACGTTGCGTCGACCTGGATTCACCCATTCTGGTTGATCGTGTTTGGGGGGGTGTTTTTTGGTGTGGTCTTGCACGATTGGATGCAGTCTGTAATATCTTACGGTGTTGCCACTATACGCTGGGATAATATACAGCTATATGCCCTTTCACGGTCGCCCAAGCCACCGTAGAGCCGGAGTGGTGTGTTATCTGAATTTAATTGAGTGGGGTCCCGACCAAACTCATTGAAATCTTTGGTCTGTATTAAAAAGAGTTGCTGTTTCATTACCACAAATTAGAGTTGGGGTAACGGTTGCGTACCTGGTTGACTCATACGATGTGCGCGGTATGCACAAGTAGTTTTTATTTAATACTTTTTATATCTGATTGTTAATGTTTTTAATTTTGATAAATATTAAGTGCTATTCGGGTTTTGTATATCGTTTTAAAATCTTAAACTGTATGCCCGGTTTTGGTTCCTGCTTTTTATTAGTAATGTAACTCTAAAAATATTTTGAAACTTCATACTTAAACTTTGGACTTATCTAATCTTTTATTTTTATCATATTAGAAATATTAAAGTTACTTCAAAAATTGTTGTAAGTTATTGTATATTTTATGAATTTTGTAATATAAAAGCCATAATCTTTCAACTTAAATAGCTTTGGCTTTTTGTAAACCTCAAGATTTGTTTTGTGTATAAAAATGTCAAAATATGAAAAAAATGGTCTAAATTTTAGACTCTAAAACATGTTTATCACATATACATATGTATCTTCTAAATTTGAAGTTTGTAGGCTGAAGAATTGATCGAAGTCGAATTCTTGTTTAATAAGTCATGAACTATACCGGAAATAATCGAGTATTTTTCAAGTTCTGGGAAGTCAAATCTATTATATAAATTGCTGGGATCTTGGAAAACCCATTCAAATTGTAAAAGATAATTTCATATTCGTATCGATTTATATTAAAATTGAAGATTTTAAAATTTAATTTAACTTAACGAAACAAAACGTGAAAAAATGCATGGTATAGAAGTTAGGTTGAGACTCTGTCAGACAACTGCAGTTGAGCTTATGAATCTGTCATGAATCCTACAGGTTTTATGATTATTACTTTTCTCAGTCAATTGTGAACACACACGAACACGAACACTCACACACTCACGATTGAATATCTTTTAATTAAACTGTAATTTTCGATCTAGACTCACGACTTTTCTCTAGCTCTACCCTGCCGCTTTTCTGTTTAATGACTTCCTAATACAATAAAAATTACACACATCCTTTTAACCGACAGACGGATTCCCTTCAGCTGCTGCTGCTATGGCTGGTGACCAATTCAATACAATTACTAGCAAGTTTCTCCTTTGCCTTCCCCGTCCCGTATCAATGACTCTGGGGAAGGAAAACAATTAGTTGCTTTTCGCTTGTTACTCTTGCTAGCATCTCAATTGCACTGACCCAAGACGAACTTCCGCTCTGTTGCTGTCTCTCTGGCGTTACGTTAAATGATCTGTGGCAGCAAAATGTAAATCTTCAACAGGAAAACAACAATTCCAAGTGGTGGTTAGGCCAACTCAAGCAAAAGTAACTTAGTTCCAAATGTTTCAAGAGTCGTCGTTGGCGGCGGCGATGGAGGCCAAGTTAAGGCACGCACAGGCAGTTGGTTAGTTACAAAAGTGGCAGCACCAGAGAATGTGGCCAACTATTTTTAAAGTGTAAGTGTTGGGTGTAATAGAGAAAGTGAAAGTTGCCTTATAACAACAGCAGCAACAACTACTGAAAATAACACAACACCACGCCTGCACATGGATGAGAGATGATGTGGTCAAGGAGATTCTCTGGGATTGCCAGTAAGAAACCTCTGCAAGATTTTCATCCAAAGAAGCCTTATCTCAGTTTGTTTTAGTTTTTGTTAGCAGACAAATGCTAATTGGCACACGTTTGTGGGTCTCATTTTAACACTCACAGACTGACAAAATGGCAATTGCAATTGCTAGAAGGTGACGGAACTTCTATAAACATCAAGACATACTTAAATGTACATATATACTTACATATATATGTATACATATATGTCCATATGTATATTCGTGTAGTGGCCCCACAACAAACCAACAACTGAACTCGTTCAACAACTTATGCTGGCATTCAACCCAAACTGGGTGACTAACCTACTCATAAAATTGCTTTAAAATATCTCAAAAGATGGCAGAATATATTGCTAAATAATATACGTTATCTTTTCCAGGAAAAAAGGGTAAACTAAGTATTGTAAGCATGGATTTAACATGATTCAAATAAATGTGAATTAACTAAAATAATTATTTACCTCTAACTGCAAATTAGTCGACTTACAGTCTATAAGTTGGGCAAAACAAAGTGTTTGTTTTCTCGCACTTCATGAAGTATCATAATCAGATAAAAATTAGTTATGTTGCAGAGATTAAAGTTCATCTAAGAGTGACAAAAAGGCGATGGGAACTCTGACAGAGTCTAGCAAAACGTTTCAGAAATATTATTTGCGAATTTTTCATTTTGAATAGTAAACCAAAGGGCTAACTTGAGCTTTGCCTTGAAGCTTGTTTGTTTGTTACTCTTCTCCTACCCTAAGGCATAAAAGTGCAAATATGTATTTTTTTCCAAATAAATCTAATAAAGCCGAATGTCCTAGAATGAACAGCATAATAGCTATTTATGGATGCATATAGTCACTGTATTTCGTGTACGATCGTTTCTATGTGAGCTATATGATATAGTATCCCGATCTTGGTGAAATTTTGCAACTTCATTAATTAGTATTTTGAACTGAGAAATATTAATTTTTATGACAACAGCTTAAAAAATAACGACGAAAATTCTCATTTTGTTACTTTGCGCCGTTTCTGTAGGAGTTTTATGACAAAGTGGTTCGATCCTGGATCACATGGATCATTGTAGCTATTACGGTCTAGAAGGAATTCGTGTCGCCACAGACGGACTGATGGTCGGACATTTCTATATGAACTTTTTCTTGACCAATATTAAAACACCCTCTTTGGAAGGGTATAAAATTACTAAATGCTTAAATGTTTGAATTAAACAATTTGGATTATTTGGATTAAAACTCACAAGTCTTAAAGGGAATGATTATCGCCTATTTTAATTAATTTCAATGTAATAATATTCTTAGATAGGAAATTAAGTGAATTCTCTTAAAAGCTGTTTTAGTATTTATAACTTGCCCCAATACTTTAGTTACAACCCTAAACCGTTGATTAGTTGCCACTTGGATTACAGAAGTTTATATAGTCATTAAACAATTTTAAACCAGCCTAGTTATGGCTGTAATTTATAATTCTATGAGAGGGCATTTTGTTTTTAGTTACTTAAAACATTGAAGCACGTTTCAAAATACTCAATTCTACACTTCCGCACTAGATATGATGCCTATTCTATATTTTAAACTTAGTTTGTTGTAAAATCAGCTGAGTTGATGGCTTTTTTGTGTTTGTTTTTAATTTTTATTCAAAAACCGGCATCAAATGGATCTTGAGCTGCGATCTCTCGTGCTAGGCACAAGTGGATACAAAACAAAATTAAAACAAATACACTCAAGCCAACACACACACACACACACATAGATAAATATAAAGCTTAGCTTACAGGAACACACACACACTTAAACAAACACAACACTCACTCATACACACACACACACATTGTCGATTTTTCTTTGCTTCAAAGTGCAAAAACTTGTTTTTTGCGCATTTTGCGCACTCAGCGTGAAGAAAATACAGAAAAAAATCAACAACAAAAAATTATATATACACAATACAACAAAATATGAACATTTTAACAAAAACAACAGTAATAATACTCGTTGCGGCGCACAACAGAAAAAAAACCCAAAAAGCAACAACAACAATGTGCATTTCCAACAGAAACGGAAAAGAGCTTCAAAGCAAAAAACAAAAAGGAAAGAAATAAAAACCACAAAAAAAGACCTACCACATGACGAAGCTCTCTTTAAAATAGTTTAATAATAAACCAACTCAAGAAATTGTGCAAAAAAAAACAAAGAAACAAAACAAAAAACAAAAACGAAACGTCAATAGCGCAATCTAAATTATGATAATAAACTACATGTTAACTATATACTGAACCATAAGGTAATAGAAATTACTCATACATAGATGTAAAGCTATTTAAGGCGACTCTAATTTATGATAACATTTCTTCCTAGACACCTGCCCCCTCCCTCTTCCCCTTTCACCCACATACGACTTAAAGTTAACTACAAAAGTGGGAAATACTTAATTCCTCTTTAATCACCGTTGTTTCCAGTTAAAAAATTTAGAAGAGTCTAAGGAAATAGTGTCTATTAAGGCATACTAAAATAAGTATCTCAATTACCAGTTAGAATGTTGTGATACCCTAGGTCAGGTTTAAAATATTATCTCAAGGCAGTATTTTAAAATTTCTTCATGGAAGCGGAAGTGGTTAAAAAAAAAATTTCATAGAGTTTCTCCAGATAAAGGGGTAAAACGTCAAATGTAAAATAAGCCACAAATATTTATAGAATCTAAAACGCAATTATTTCGTTCAATGTCTATATGTATACCCTCTCTTTTGATATATAGCAGTGCAGAGTATAAACAACAATCTACGCATAAACTGGCTTCACATTTGGCAGAAAATGATTCATGAAATAAACGTGGAAAGACCCCCCAAAACAACGTGTGAGTATACATTTCTGGTAAACTGTGAGACTGACCATTCACTTTTGGAGTAGTAAATAAAAAAGACCCAAAGAAGAATTGTGAAAAAGAAGACAGCAATTAGTAAAATTTCACAAGAAGTCAAGAGACCTTGCCCCAAGACATCGGAAAATATAGAAATTGCTGATGCTGGAGAACTGGAACTGAACTCAAAAGAAACAACTTATGACTCAAGCTGACTGGCTGACTAGAGCTTTCTAAGGTCAGATGCTTCGACACAACTTACACAATGTTTGGGCTCCAAATTGAATTGTTTCCAGTGATGTCTTAATGGGTGGATGGATGTGTGCCCAGAGCTATGCACAATGTGCGACTGAAATGCGTTTCATGTACCCATCTGGGCATTATGGAATTCATGCAAATATTTGCCATGGCGATAAGTGGATGTCAAGGGGGCGTCGCGACGCGTCGCCTTCGTTCTAGGAATTGCTTATGATATTTACACGGAAATAAAATAATACAATTTTTGACGCAATGAAACAGAACAGAGGGATAGAGTTCAAAGTCTGTGTAACGCCCTTTTGGAGATCTTTTGTCTGTCGCCAACACCATTCGACGTTGTTTGTCTTATCAATTAAGAAGAGACAACAAAAGATCGGCAGACAGAGAAAGCAAAAGTGTTAATAATCATATGTGACCCTGAGAATCAATAACAAGCTGGACTTGACGGTCTTGACGGCACTGATTGCAATTGATATTAATGATTAAGCGCAGAAATTTTTACATTCATATGAGAAAGGAAAGACAGCATGCGGATTTTCCTTTTCAAATAGCCTTGCTAGACTCTGGATAACAATGAAAGTCAATCTCTTTGTAATCATACTGATCTTCACATTGCCTTTGATATTTGGGACGTAGTAAAGTTTCAATTTCAAAAAACCGCAGACAAGTGGCGCACAAGGCGAATATGATGGGAAAACATCATCATCATCATCATCATCATCTGATTTACATAATAAGAATATGTGTTTGTTACGGGGAGAGTCCAAACAATATGAGAAAATATTATTAGTTCTAGTGGGACAACCTCGACTGGTTGAATACACTCCAGTTCAAACTGGAACAACAATAAATTCAACAAAACACTGCAAAAACTATAAATCAAGGGCGTTCTCACACATCCCCACCAAACCCCATACCCATCTCCATCCCCCTATCGTTTGAAGAAGGAGGCGAAGGCATAAAAATGCTGACGATGACTGTGACCTACTCTTTCTGTCTCTGTGTTTATGGTGAGTTCTGTAAGAGTCTCTTTGTTGACCAACCAACCAGCTGTGAAGCATTTTAATTATAAAACTTTTCCACAAACGTTGCAGTTTTTTTTTTATTTTTTTGCTTTTGCAGTGAATTTCTTTTAGCCATTACTCAATTAGGCCAAAACTCAATAGGGTTGGGCTTGGATATCCCACGCAGTGTTCCGTAGCCAATGTGGGCGCCAAAAACTGTCGCCAATCCAGCACACAAACAACAAGTTCCTTTTTTTGGCGCAGAACTGTCGCACCAAATAAATTAAACTTGGCCAGAACCAGCTGGATGGGGTGAATCTTTCTATCTCCCTCTCCACTTGGGGGGCTCTATGAATATTTTAATAATGTCATCGTCTGTGCAAAAGTGTCTCTGTGTGTGTGTGTGTGTCACAGCTGTAAATTGCCCAAAGAGCCTTGAGCCTTTATTTCTGTGTTGAAGGACCATCAAGCTTTGGTCAAGCAAAATATAGTCGTTTGCCCCACGTTGGGCGCCAAAAATTGTTATTTATACAATTTTTGCATTATTTTCTTTAGCCAAAATGAAAAAATTAACTGGAGCAATATTTTTTTTATTTAACTCTTCTCTCTTTTGCCGCATTGTATTGCACTTAGGGCTTTCGTCTCATCGCATTTGTATGTACAAAACGTAGTGTGTGTGTTTTGTCTCACTTGGCGCTTTTTGCATTATTAATAGAATTGAAATCTCTATTTCAAGGCAAAATAAAAAAAACACACACAAAGAAAGAGAGACACAAACAGACGGCAATTACAACAACGACACCTTCTGTCTGTCTGTTTGTCTATGTATAAACATACTTACATACATACATCGTATATATGCTACGACATCGACGCTGAGTAAAACTGCGCAGTAATTGTCGGGTCACCCTCAAACCCCACCTCCCTCACAACCATTAGCCTTCCCAAAAATGTTTGTATATATGCATATGGTACTTCGATCCCCACCTTACTTGTTCTCCCTCCTCCATACATCTACCCTCTCCCAGCTCCATTGTTTACGGATTCACAATTTTCGACCTTAGTGGAATCGAGAGAGTGGCTATTAGTAGTTTTTTTCCTTGGATTTTGAGAATAAGGAACATACATATATGTATATGTACATATGTTTGTAGGAGCGTCTAATAAGCGGGACTAACCTTTTTCCATTTATAAATATTTATAGGTAAAAATTGCCAGGGAGTGTCTCCTTATAAAACATTTAATAACACAAATATACATACATATACTTGTGTCCACTTTACTATTCATCCATAAAGAGGGAACGAGAGTCAGGAGGTAGTGAGTCGGAGCTTTAGTTTATTGCTTTTCATTAATATTTGTAGTAGCATTTCGTATTTATGGATTTTTTTTATTGGTATTTCACTTACCATCTCTCTATCAAAAATAAACGGTCAATTTTATGTCTTTTCATCGAATTATCTTTGTCGTTTTCAATAGTTTCACTAGAGAGTCTAAAAATAACACCTAGGGAATCGCAGTGGTAGAATGTCGTACGAAATACGTAAATGATCCCTTAACAAGTGCTTGCAGTTGCATATTGTGACTTCCAGTCAAACACTAGAAATTCCCCTCTGGAAAATGTAATAGGAAATCAAGTGTGAAATGTGACACCGTGGAAAAGGCAAGTCAAGATACATAAGATACTTTCGAGTCCCCATATGTATGGTACAGTCGTGTCTGGATATAGTGTACTTATTATGGTGGAAATGCATGTACACATATATATTTACTGAAATAATACATGTTAGGGAATAGTTTTAGGAGTTGACAATTTCGATTTGTTCATTATATAGGTATTTAAGATGGGTTACTCCCTGTGGAAACAAAAACGACTAGTCACTAGTATTAGTGTTGGGTTGCTCCTGAGAGATGAAGAAAAGAGAGTTGTTCACCAATCTGAGCAACCAATTGATCTTTTCCTTCACTTGTTCTCTTTTGTTATGAACAAGTGAGCAGTATAGTGAGCAACTAAACAACTGAACAATGCAGGAACAACTGAACAACAGTGCAGTAATATGAGCAAGTGAAGTCACATCGAAAAGTAATAAATGAACATGTTCAGCAAAACTCAAACTCAGATTATATTACACTTTGCTAATGCATTATATTAATATGCTAAATCCGAATCCAAGATTCAGTGGGTTAGTTTCGTATCGTTGGGACCCAGAGGGATACAGTCCGGGTTAATGGATCTGTCATCCGTCTCTGCTATATATGTACATACATACACTCAATTGTTTTGGCGTCCGCCCAGAAGAGTGTTTACTGTATATAGAGGACGGTATGTAAATGCGCAAAGAAAAGTATTTAATTGTCATTACGTTTAGGTTGTATTTTTTTTTTTTGTTTTTCGCCTTTTGTGATTATTTTTCTTAGTTTTTCTTTTTGGTTAGTTTCTTTGTTGATTTTCGAGGGAACAACCGAGCGGCGACGACGAAAAATACAAGAAACAAAAACGTGAAAACGGGCCGACACACACACAGCTGTGAGACGGCCGGGTGAAAGTGGGCCCTCAGTTATCCCCGCCATTCCTCGTCTCTGTCTCTTTCTCTCTCCCTCTCTCTGTCCACACGATTTATGTATATTTTCATGTTGTTTCATAATCGACAAAATTTACATATAAACCACAAAAAAATAAATGTGTGTGTGTGCGTGTGTGTAATTTAGATACATGATCACATATGTGAGAGTGAGAGAGATGGAGGGGACAAAGGCATAAAGGTTGTGGATCGAAAAGAACTGCGACTGCAACAGTAAATGGCCCAACCTAAAACCCCATATGGCTGACGCATAAGCTGACGATGACGATGACTATGTCGAGGAGGAGACGGGAATGGGAAGTGTGTTTGTGTGTGAGAAAGTAGCTCAGTATTTGCTCTGCACCTCCATGTTTGCTTTCGCCTTATCTAATCAACAAGTTTCTTGACAAGCTTTACCGAGTTCGATTCTCTCTATGCCTCTGTCTGTCTCTCAGTCAGTCGGTCAGTCTGTCTGCCTGCTGCTGCTCTGATGAGTGGGCCAAAGCCAAAGCCAGCCAGATGGTGCCAATGACGCTGACGCTTGATTGAGGGTAAAGTATAACTGCAGCAGGAGTAACAACAACAACAACTACAACAATTTGTCTGCAAAATATGCGCAAAAGCTGCTTGACAGGTTTCCTCCTGTCCCTATTCCATTCCCCTGTTATTCCCCATCGACTCCTATACCACGTCCCATTCCCATTCGACAATTGCCGGAGCTCAACGAAATTGTCTTGGGGTTTCAAAGTTCTTTCCCTCCTCATACTCTACCATTGAGAGTTGAAAACGGGGTAGATTAAGATCGAAAATATATATGTAAACAGATAGTATATCCTTTTCTTAACCTTCTCTATCACCAGAAAGAGTCAAAGTAGTAACTAATATTTCTTTCAAAATGCATGTCTTACACAGAGTATCCCGATGTCGTTGCATTGGCACAGGAAAAATGGAATATTTTTCTTTTTGGTTTTTTCTTTTTGCTACATATGTACATACATACGTTGCGCCTTTTTGCTGGTCGTTTGTGTCCCTTGTCAGGAGGCATTTCTGCGGCTTTTTACATATCCATCATATTTTTCTTTTCCAAACCAAAAAGGGGGACATTGAATGAATCATTCATTTAAGACGAATATCGAATATCAGACGAGACGACGAGTTTGCAGGAAATTGCATTTTAAATTAAGGAACTTGGTTCGTGTTTCCCCCTCCCACTCGCCCCGCCTCACAGTAAATGCTGAAACAATCGGCGGATCGGGGTCGGTGGTCGGCTCCTTAACTAGAGCACTATATGGGCGCCCAGCATGTGCATAGTGTGTGGGAAATGCAATCCGGAAATGCGTAAATCAAATCATTGTCGAGTTAGAGATGACCTTAATTTGCTAATCTGTATGTAACCCTTCAAATTGATTTCAATTTTTATGACTTGAACACGAATCGCATGCTAAATTGCAAGTATTTTCAAAAAAAAAAAGTTACAACTTTTTGTTTGCTTTCGTTTTGAGGCCAAAAGTGGAAATCGGTTCCCCGTGCCACCATTCCACTTCCCTGGCCGTCAAGCGACATCAAATTGAAAGCTTAATTTTTTGTTGTTGTTTTTACTTTGTGTGAGTGAGTGAGTGTGTGTTTGTGTGTGTGTTGTCTTCGATTTGCATTTGCACAAAAATTGCTCGTCAAAAAAAAGGAAATGGTATGAAATTGCTTTCGCTTTCACACAAACTTTTCGATGGGGGCTAAGTAATGAAGAGATGGAGCAGCAGCTGGTTCGCTGCATTGGCGGTCATTGCATCCACAATTGCTAAATTATCGGTCAATCCACTCTACCCTGCTCTGCTCCGCTCTCTTTCGACAATTTGATTGATAAAGTAATGGGCAATTGTATAAAATTGTTGATAAGCTAATCAAAAGTTGAAGGAGAAGTCACACGGGAAACGCCAATACCTTTTGCTTTGGATCAAAGTTGGCTTGGACTAAGACCAATCACACTCTGCGTCTAAAAAAACAGTTTCTAACTAACAATTAAATTCCGAAAGTAAAATTGCATTTTAAACAAATGCTTCAATCTTTCATGGGACATAGCCTTCAAATCCAGGACATGTCCCATCATACCGAGGTGGATCTTACTGTACAGAGCTTATATTTAACCAATTGTTATGCCTTTTCAGAATTTTCGAGTTTATGTAACAGGTTTTCATTCGTATCCTAAAAAATAATCCACATTATCTTAAAGATACTTACAGAACACCCGAACATCGGGTGCAGACAAAGGAGCCAATGGTCATGTTCACATAGGTCGGTCCTTTTTGGCCACAATCGAAGCATTGACGGTTTCCACCATTCGAACCATTGGTAACCAATTCCCGCAGAGCTAAGAGAAATTTGTCGTCTGGTTTCTTGTTTCGCACTACGGCAGCCATTTTCTTGGTATTCTCTAGTTTGGCCGCTTCCGTTGAAATTGCAGGTAACGAAGATACTAGCTGACCTGGTCTACCTGGTTTACTTTCTGTTCCACTCCCACGCTCTGTGCCGCTGCCGCTGCTGCTATCGATGTTAAGTTGCTCCGTATCTGAAGGCAGATGCTGCTGCTGATGGTGTCTGCTACTGCTGCTGCTGCGATTCTCGGCCGCGTAGGGAGCGTAGGGTGCAACAGCGGACCGATATTTGTCAGCAGCGTGGGGGGCGGCGCTGTTATAAACGTAAACGAACTGAATTTTGACTGATTTTCTTTGGCCCAAAGATCAGCAAACAAAAACAAAACACAACAACAAAGAAGAGACAATGTTGACGTAACGTTGTGCAGCTTTGACCTTTCCCCTCTGGTCAACAAACAACAACGGCGGCGACGCCGACGTCCGCAGTTACGTATTTATCTGTTGTTAAATATGTACGCAGAAATGTGTGACAACAAAAACTTTTTTTTTGCTATTTATTTTGATGGATGATTTTGTTTTTCTTGTTGATTTTACACACACTTTTTGCACACTCTTTCTCCTCCCTCCTCGCAAATTCAATTTGCATGCACGCTTTGCGACGCCGACGCTGACGCTGACTGCACTGATTCACCCAACACAGCAATTGCACTCGCGCGCTCTTCTTCTTCCTTTTTCTTTAATTAAATTTTGTTTAATTTTATAAATTTTTCCGTTTGCTCTGCGTCCGTTAAATTGCAATTGCCAAGTTTCTTTACTCAAAAAAAAACTAGATTACATTTGTTTTCTGAGTCAGAACTTGAATTGTTTAAACAAATTAAACAGCGACGGGCTACCCGCACAGCCCAATCGTTTAATTTTTTTTTTCAAATATTTTTATGCAAAATTACAACGGAGCACTCCCGCGCGAACAACCTTCTAACTTGAAAACAAAAACAACAATGAATTTATCGATATCGATTTGTTTGACTTGAATGGGCCAGAAACAACAATCCCAAGATTGGAGGTGGAATAAATATCAATTGTACTATCGATACATCGATGTTTGGGTGGCATCGGAGTCGAACTCCGACAAAGGAGTCGAACTCGAACATCGGAGTCGAACTAGCTCTTTTATTTTTTCCCGCCAAATTTCTGTTTCAAATTGGTTTTTAAATTTGTTTGAAATAGTGTTAAAAAATAAGTGTTTTAAAGAAGTGTTTAAAAACAAGATGGAGATAGCGTCTAAAAAGCAGCTTTTAAAAACAACCGTTAAAAATACGACGCTTTTAAAACGAACCGTTACTTGAAACAAAAAAGCGTCAACAATTAATATATTAAAATTTAATAAAGAATGTCCTTCTCCTATAAAAACCGTATTTTTTATTTGGACTCTCTTCCCGGTCTTGGCAATCTGGAGCAGGATGTTCATACGAAGTTCTTGGCCCAGATGGAGGTGAAAATAAAAAGAATCGTGGAAGGAGCCTATTTTGACCCGGATGCACTTTGCAAGATGAAGGAGTCTGTGCCATACAGCCACACCGTCCATTTTGTCAACAAGGCAAGCCTTGGATCCAAATTTACCCGTTGTGCCTCAAGTACCCTTTGTGTCTCACATACATTTGCAGATCTGCTGACAAAATCTTAAAACGGGACACAAAAAGTTGGTCTACGCCGAAGAGATTTGTGTATTTTTTTGATACTCCAGCTCACTAATGCAGACGAGGCGACAGACACAATAGTCCAGGTCATAAACGCAGGTAAAGTGTAGTTCTTGGTGTTCGAGCTAACATTCCCAGCAGACCCCATAACCGGACCCCTGTTATCCGGGATGAGAAACGAATTGGAAGATTGCCCAATTATTTGTAACTTTTTATCAATAAAAGTGACCAAAACCAAGAAACCGCATCAACAGCCCAGAAGATCTAGCTGTGTTTGTCTATATAAATTTCTCGATCTCACAGTCTATTAGAGCTAAACACTTTGGATTTGACGATTGTATAAGTTGTGAATTTCTTAAATACCAAAATAATTAGAATGGTATGATAGTAATTCCTGAAATCTACGGTTTACTAGTTAACTTATTTTTACAATAACATATTTGTACTAATCATCTAAACGTTTACGTGCATTGCCTTTGTTGCCAAATTTACGTTTTTTAAACATAGTAGAAGAGGAGCTTCCACTGTGCGTTTCATCCTCATCGGCAGCTAAAGCGGTGACTGTCCTTTCTTTAAATCGCTTTACTGGAGGCTCTGCATTATTGGCAGGTTGTGGGACAATAGGTGCTGGCTTATAATTATCATAATTTGGCAATTCCCAATCAATCGGCTTCTCTGGAGGCCTGAAAAAAATCATTTATATAGATTGTTTGCAAAGGTGCAAATCAAAGGAATGTATTTACTTGACAACAACTGTTTGCCATTGACCAATCTCATTGGTGGCTGCCTCCTCTTCCGTTTTGAATGTTTGCCGTTTCTCCTCCTTTTGTTTCTTTTCCTTTGCAGCCTCTGGCTTCCGGAATGCCTTCAGACGTTCCCGGTTTACACGGGCAACTTCTTCGTCGGCATTGGCACGAAACTTTAGAGATTCCTGCTCTTGTGTCAGCTCCTGCTGATGTAAAGCCAATTGATTAATGCACTCGTACTCCTCATACGAAAGATAACCCTCTTTAGGTGGCTCCCAGACGGATTCATTTGTCTTCACGTTCCAATAGTAGGTGTGACCCTCGTCTGATTTTCCTTCCACCCAGAGCGAAGCATCAGGTACCACAGATTCGGTCACTTTGGTTATACCAACACGACGACTTTCATCTCCGTCCTCATCATCGGAGTCACCCACCAAACGCATGGGATCAACTTGCCGCTGCATTCGATAACCTGTTGAGGAGGATGTTATGCCGCTAGTGGACGTGCTGGCATTGATTACTGTGTTGATTGAACGTGCCGTCATATCACTACGATTGTGAATATCCTGGGCATATGACTTCATGGCAGCTTCCTCCATTTTACGTATATCTGCATCCATCTTCTGACGCTCCCGCTCAGACTTCTCGCTGTTGCGACTGATGTCCGTGATCCGTTTGGCCACATTTAGCTTGTGTCGCTTGCCGCTTTCATGGAAAGCCACACTCTGTCCAAGATTAAATAGAACAAGAAATTTAATGCTGAAATCGTTTTTATTTAATATCAAGACTTACGGCCTTGTTGTCGCTGATCCAGCATTTGCAAAAATCGCAGTATTTTCTCTCGTTTGATTTCCAGTATTCAGTCCTATGAATTGATTTGTGTTTTAAATTCTATATGACATGGTTTAAAAAAGCACTTACATGGTGGAATTTTACAAAAGAACGTTGTGTTGAAAGCGACTTGGTTTCCTGAAATTTTGTACACAAACTAGTTAGTGTGACCAGGCTGTTTTAGCAAGAACATATCAAAATACAATGAGTAAGCTGCTATAAAGATGTGCAAATGAATCGAGAATTGCCTCTTAATGACAAGGCGTAGGGAAGTTACATATTTGAATAAACTAATCAAAATGCAGGTGCTACATTTATTATTTGGCAACCTCTAGCAGGATTTTCACAAAACAAATATTCTTCTAGTCCTACAATTTCTCCCGTTGACTAAGTTATCGAAAAGTAGCGCATCTCTATTATTACGGTGTAGATAACTATTTACATAGATAATTGTTGTTAGCTGCCCATTGCTTTTGCTATTCGATTTTGTTTTGTCTGCATGCCCGTGTCAGCCAAATAGCAAATATATAGTACCCAGGTACAACAGATTTTCGCATAATCTTGCAAACATTGGCACTTGAGACATGGCACAGGCACGTGTGGCAACAACAACGTCATTAAACGGCACTGGGACAGCAACAACAACTACCATGTCTCACAACAAATCGGGTAAGTGTGGGAGAAGGAAAGGAAAGTATGTGATTAGTCCGAGTCCGAAGTCTCACCTGTTTGTCGTTGGCAGAGATTTCGTCAGATATGAAAGATTTCGCCAGACATCCGAAAATAAAACAAAAAAGAAACAAAAAAAAAAACCTGTTTTCCACATCGCGCCATCGAAAAATTAATTGTAGCTTTTTTCTTTTAATGTTATCAGATTGCAGCAACGGCTTATTAAACCTGGGTGAGGACAGCTGGGAGGAGTTCTCAATAGACGTGCCCTGGGGAACTGTCGCAGGTATGAATGAATGAATTACTCATATTTTGATTATCACCTATCAGCATGACTAAGTAAATTCAAATCAATCTGTTATTTTTTTTTTTAGGAAAATGGTGGGGTTCACGGAATAGACAACCAATCATTGCTCTTCATGGCTGGCAGGACAATTGCGGCAGCTTTGATCGACTGTGTCCTCTCTTCAGTGCTGAATATTCCGTTTTGGCCATTGATTTGCCTGGCCACGGTAAATCGTCGCATTATCCCCAGGGCATGCAATACTTTATATTTTGGGATGGCATCTGTCTGATTCGTCGAATAGTTCGAAAATTTAATTGGCAAAATGTCATCCTGCTGGGTCATTCGCTAGGCGGAGCATTGACATTTATGTATGCTGCCAGTTTTCCGGACGAAGTTGCAAAATTGATCAACATTGATATTGCTGGGCCAACAGTTAGGGGAGTGAAACGCATGGCCGAAGGTACCGGCAAGGCTCTAGATAAATTTCTTGATTATGAAACGCTGCCAGCCAGCAAGTTGCCCTGCTATAGCTACGATGAAATGATCAAGTTGGTACTGGATGCCTACGATGGATCAGTGGATGAAACGGCTGTAAAAGTTCTAATGAAACGAGGCATGCAAGTAAATCCAAATCGTCCCGGTGCCAGCGAAGGTTATCTCTTCGCACGTGATCTTCGTCTGAAAGTTAGTCTCTTGGGCATGTTCACGGCTGAACAGACTAAAGCCTATGCGCGGCAAATTCGTTGTAAAGTTTTGAACATACGCGGAATACCAGGCATGAAATTTGAAATGCCCGAAGTTTATGCTGATGTGATAGCCATCCTAAAGGAACATGCTAAATCTGTTGTATACGTCGAAGTACCTGGCACCCATCATCTTCATTTGGTCACACCTGAACGTGTGGCTCCTTATATCAATAATTTTCTAAGTGAAAATTAATTGGTGATTGATGGATGCGATAGTTATTTCTAAGTAGGAGGCTCTAACTGTAGATATGTATGGATGTAAATTAGGTAATACGAATGTGACTAAGTTAAGTGAGGTGAATTGCTAATATCAAAATGCTTGAGCGAGTATTAAAAACCACGAAAGACCTAAACTATCTTATCTCAATTGAGAGAAAAAAAATGTTATAACTTTGGGTTTATCTTAAACCTTTTGTATTTTAAATCTATTGTTTTAGCATGTTCACTACACTTTTGGATTGTTTGAAGATAATATGTATTGATTGTTGTCTGCTGATTCTATTTATACAGTTCCCAAGCCGCCACTTTTTATATTTCGCTTGTTTTAGGCTAAAATTAGTCCTAGGATATATCACATGATCCTACTTATGCCTTTGCATATCTCTGCACTTGCTCAGACTGCCTGTCCTGAGATACCTAATAGATGCAATACATTTGAAATGTGGGCTTTATTAAAATCTAAATACCAAACAGACAGACAATGGTTATAATGAAATATCATATCATCAATATCATCAGCTTCAATCAATCTTATGATAATTAAAATAACAGAATGAAACGATGTGGCCGGACATTTTCTTTTTTCAAAAATAACGTCTAGAGAATGGCAGCCTTTTTACTTTTGAACTTTCTTTCGTGGTATGGCAACGCCTTGGATAATCAAAACAAACCAATTTGGCCGTTGCTAGGGCAACTTATTTATTTTATTTCATATTACTTAAATTTCTTTTTAACAAACATCAATTTTATCATGGACTTGATTAAAGAAATAAATGAAAAATACTCAGCACTAGAAGAAGAAATTGACAAGAAATTGGAAAGAGTGTAATCTAAATGACAATGTAATAACCGTTAGAGGCGCCAAAAAGTAACGTTCCAATTTTTAATTTTTTAGACAGACTGAAGAGCAAAAATTGGAAAATGAAAAGGAAAAACTGGCAGAGAAAGCCAAGCTTAATATGCCAGCAACAAAAGTATTATCCTACGAAGAGGCTCTATTAAGGAATACAAATACTCTAAAGGTTGATATAAGGATAAATATGTCAGATTTGCAAATGACATAAATAATGAATTTAGGTCTTTTAGTCTCTGGAAATAGCCAAGGCTCGCTTGAGATCTCGCACCACTTACTCGCCGGTGGAGAAGCTCCTTCAACAGGCAATGGATAACTACAAAAAGGAACTTGAGGGCATTCAGAAAAAGCATGAAGAAAGACCAGATAAACTGCCAGATAACTTGAACGAGGACGACGATGACGACGGGGAAGACGATAATCTCTATGAATTGGTCATGCAGAATGTCATTGAGAAGCAGCAGCATCAGCAACAGCATAATCATCATCATCATCAACAGCAACCGACTTGACACTTTGTTTAACTGACAGAGTTTTTTTCTGGCTGTCTATCGACCTATCTGTCATTGTGTGTTTTATATGGAATAACTTCACTTTTGTTTGTTTCCGAGGTGCAAGCTGAATAAATAAAAAGTTTCTTTCCGAAAAATGTCAACAGAAATTGAAAAGAATAAATGACGAAAAAGACACAATTTACACAGGGGTGGCTTTTGAGTTGGGGGGGGATCGGAGGTATCAATCAACGTAAGTAAGTGAATTCTGAGTATATGTATGTTTGGTTTTCGAATACATCGAATACATCTCGGCAAACACAATTTCCCAATTAGTTGGCAATATCCATAATTAGTTGAAAAGAAAAAACTTTACAGTAATAAATCAATTAATGGCCCAGACACAAGTCGAGCAAACATCAAAGTAAATTACAATGAGGTTTTTCAATGGAGAGATAAGAGCGTAGCATGCCAAGGAAGGTGCCACACACACACACACACACAAACACACCTCACGATCAGTCGATGATACCTGCTGTCAATCACTTGAGGATATGGGCGTAGATGTCAGGGGGATCTTTTCCTTCAAACATTGCGATAAGAAATAATTGAATGGCTCTTCGAAAACTTGAAACCTCTTTTTGTCGTTAATACAAAAATTTGCGCAGATTTGGCATGCTCTACTTTTTAGACCGAAGTGAACTACTTCATTACTTCAAGTTCTACGCCCGCCCACATCTCTGGTTTTTTGGTTGATAACAAATTGCTGTTCAAACTATCTACAACAATCGTAACCATTGTCAACGACACCTTACCATTTCCATTCCATTTTCATTTCTATTTTATTTTCTTTGACGAAATGGAGTACCTACCGTCATCACTCAATGGGCCAATACAAAGACAACACACCGCACGGTATCTTTGTATGGTTCGCCACCAGAATAGTACTGTACATACTCGCACTGCCCTTACAATAAGGGTATATTCGTTATAGCGATAAAAAGACATTCCTCGAATTGTGTATTAATTTTAATAATTTGATCGTAATTGTGATCATCATAGGAGATCATTTTTCAGTTGATATTTTGAGGTGATGCTAAGATTGATCGCTCTTCTGATTAGGGTGAAAACCATTCAAATCTTAATTTGCAAGGGTAGAAAGTGAGTGTGACACATCCGAATTGAGTACGCTTCACGGTTTCTGTTTTTTTGCTCTACATTTTTCGTGAGTTGTTCAATATTTTTTGATATTCTTATTTGTTTTCACTGTTTTTCCTCGTCACATTTTACCTGGACTCCGCTCCTCTTTGCCTACCAGCAGCACCTGTACAATTTGATATCAGTTGGTTGTTGGTTTGTTCGTTTAACGACGTTTCTTTAAAGAAAAAAACCGATCTACTTCGACTTCGTGGGCCACATCGAGTTGACGTTTCACAAAACTTCACCCACTTTTTCAACATTTCAGTTACGTTCCGATACGCGACAAGTGCATAACGATTCAAAATGATCGATCGCTCCAACTGGATCGATCTCGCGTTGTTCTACGTACATATACTATACATATGTATTTGTGTCTCTCTGTGCCTACGTGTAAAAGACTTGCTAAAAAATTTCAAACAGTTTTCTATTTTATATTTCGGGGGCAGCGAATTACTTGGGCCAAGGGAATTCAAACTGTGAATTATTTCAAAATGCAAAAAGTTTGTTCGTTTGGCTTAAGTTATTTTCATGTCCGTACAAATGCGACACGTGGTGAAGTAGTTAAAAAATACAGAAGCGTTGCAAATCTGTCGATCATTTTACGATATACATATTTACCCATATACATATGTATTCCCAAGTTGTGTCGACGTCACCTAAACCATTCGAAATAAAGAAATGAATGCAGATGGTTTTGCGATAAGCCAAAAGAACTTTACAAAAGTATCTTTGTATCGTGTATTCTTTTCTAAATTGCACAACGGTGGGTGGAGGTGGTGAATCGAAGCCTAATCAATTGACGTTAAAACTGATTAACTGCCACAATCAAAAAGAGCGCTACCGTTGCCCTCCCGCTCAATGGTTTCCATCGACTCAGTCGTGGCATGGGCATAAAGTCATTATCATTATGGCTTGTTCGAATTGGTCGCATCGCGCGTCGTTACCTGGCCACGAGTGTAAAATCTGATTTTTATATTTTGTTTCTACTGTAGACGTGTCGCCGCTTGCTTTTTAAACGATTCGACATGGCGGCTATTAGAGCACAAGACACTGCAAAAGAATCTATGGGCCGAGGGGCCCATAAACGGGGGGACGCCGTACATTTGCGATAAGACTTTATTTTAGAGAAATACAAGTAAAATGTGCACTGAGCATCTAAATGTTTGACCTGACAACGTGGCACATACATATGTACATATGTATGTCTCCCGCATCCCAAGTTCCACTTCTCTCCTCATTGCTAATTGTGCAACGTTTACAAAAAATAAATTATGTAGAAGGTTAAAACATGGCAAGCAAGCTCTATTCGGTTATCAGTTTTTAGTTGTTGGTGGGGACAAGTGACAAGCGGAAATTAAAGTGGAAATCGTCGACACGATTACTTCATTAGTTGGTAGTATTTACCCAATTCAACTGCCAACTCTGCCTTCTGCCTGCTGCTCTGATTGATGGCGGCAAAAGGTCGACAAGGTCACAGAAACTTGCCAACAGAATCAATTTATGGCTCCTTCGCTTAGCCAATTAGCAAATTTATGTTTTTGACGGTATATATCAGGTACCGGTACCTCTTAGAACCATTTTGTAGATTAGTAGTAGCTAGTATGTACATACATACCTACTATCAAGGTAAAACCCAAAAATAAAAACTGTCCAGAAAATTGCAATTCAATGCAAACGATAGATAGACAGACATTTTGCTCTACACACAAAAGAAATAGATGGACAAGAAAATTATGGAAAGACTGCACGAAAGGCTCTCCATGTACGCTTGGAAAAACATTTTGTTGTTGAACTTGAGCTAAGAAAATGGAAATGGAATGTCGTTTTGGGGGTTAAGTCCTTATCGTAAATTTCGTTTGCTTTTGCCAAGATTTATTAGATCAATGATTTTTATTTTCATTCCCATCTTCTCTTATCTAGACATTTTGCCAAGTTGGCATGTTATTGATTGTGGTAAAAAATCTATAAGTGAATATATTGACATGATCAAAAAACAAAACTTTCCTATAAATAATGTTAATTATCGAATTAAATGACCCTAAATTGTAGTTTTCCCTACTTTTTATAAAGTTTGTTTGATCTAAATTTTAAAGTCTTGTAACTTTCTTGAACTCATTCATTTTTTTCAAAGATCGTCCATGTCCTTGACCAACTATTTATTTTTTTTTTTCTGTTTTGGGCTCAATACTTAACTGGGTTGGAATATGGCCAGAGATGTCACTGGGCGTAGACGTAGTAGTTGTAGGCGAACTTCGACTAACTGTCAGAAAAAAGAAATGGATTGCCTGCTTGACTGACTGTGTGTTCCTTCAAAGACGATAGGAGGATTGGAGGATGACGAGTGCCGGAGTGCCGCCTAGTCGCACTTCGTTTGCAGTAAATGCAAAAACTTTTGGACAGGGAATCAATTGTTGCCTTGTTGTTTTAGGTGTTGTTGTTGCTGTTGGCAGTGTTGTTGCCATCCCGCGCCGACGAGACACGCAACAACTATAACAACAACAACAACAACTGAACGAACAACCGTGAAAAGAACTTCAGGATGACAGTTATGGGTTACAAAAAGCAAAGGCAAAGGCAAGGATTGAATCAAATAAATAAAAGGCGCAAGGTTCTTAGGGGTGGGTGATTTCGGCTCGTCGTCACTGGAGGATAACCTTACTCTATGTACTACCACATACTTCTAGTATTATACTCTCTCTCTCTATCTGAGTCTCTGTTCATGTCCACAATCAACAGGAACGGATTTCATGCAAAACGGGTTCAAGTGCTTTTCTTAGAATCTAACAATAAGGTTTGAGATCCTTGTTAGAAAGGCAGAATTTCTTAAGCCACAGTTGACTTACACTAAAATGTAATGCATTTATATCAGATACCATAGTATGGACTATTGAGATATGGATTTCTACCTAAAAGTAACACCAATGGCTGGAAAATCTTAAACAAATATAGTTGTAAAAGGGCTCCTTATGATCCTTTTCAGAAATGGTTTGGGCAATTTTGAGACTTAGAGCAGTATTTAAAAGAAAACGATTTAGCCTGGGATTTGAACACGGATCCTCGTTGTTCAGTTGCCTAATAACTGGGCCACTTTGACAGCTCATTGTTTTGTAAAATACAAAATAAAGGATATATGTATGTAGGAGCAAGTCCTATCGGTAGCATTTTGGTCTCCACATTTTTTATGTTTATAAATGTCATACTTACTATATGAACCAAACTGAAAACAACTTTTAACAAAAGAAGTTTAATTTTCTGAAATACCCTCATTAATTTTTCTTTTAAAATGATATTTGGGTGGTTCATGTACTAAATAATAACATTTAAGAGCTTTATGAGCGCCGTTTTGAAAATTAAAGGTTTCAGAAAATTGTGTGTAAAGTTTGAACACTTGAATATGGTATAGAGAGATAAGATTTAGACTCTAAATTGTACAAACGACATAATATTTGGAAATTTTGATCATGAATTCTTTAAAACTAAACATAAGAATAAAATTTAAAATTGTAAAATTGCTTTTGTAAATTGCATGGACACTTTTTGGAGGCGGAATCCGCCCCTGGAGTCTTGTTTGCATGCGGCTGCAGGTAATTCCTCATTTCATTCCACTCCCATCCATAATAATAAATGTAGAAAGGCAATGAATATGGCAAATCTATTAGCATAACATCGCATAAAACAAAAGGGCCCCATGAAAAAAGGGGAAATGTTTATTGTAAATCAGTTGCATTGGATCCGTTGAACAGAGCAGCATTATTATTATTACCATAGAACGGCTATGAACATTTGGAAGGCGAAAGTACTGACCGAGGTGCCATTTGGTCATGTTCTCATTGTGAATGGACGCTGCAAGCCGCATCCCAATAAGTAGGCTATACTTTCTTTCTTTTGCCTCTTTCGTTGGTTTTCAATTTGTATGTTGTTTATTTTCGAATTGTTTTTCAGAATTTCATTGGATCTTACGGATAATGTGAATGCCCAGAATGAAAGTGAAACTGTGTTTCTTAAAATCGAAGCGAATTTCCGTGAGGGGCAAATCATACGCAGCATGTTCCAACCGGGCGAAGGATGGCAACAGGAGGAGATATCGAAAAATTGGAAATGCGATGGCCCCAAAAATCCTTTACAACCGGGTCAGAATTTTACCTTCCGAGTGGCCGTTTTGCAGCGTTGCTTTGAGATCTATGTGAATGACCAATTGTATGGATCGTTTGAGTTTTTAAAATTCCCCAAGCAAATCAATTTTGTTCGCGTTTATGGGGACTTTGAGAAGATAACCCAGTTCCATCATCGCATGCTGTTCCCCTTGGTATTTCCACGTAGCCTTATTTTGGCCGGATCCGATCGTGTGGCTTTTCAGAGTGATGTGCCCCGGCGTTATGATGCTGGCACTGTGGTGGTTATGGAATGCATAGCCAAGGGTTTACCCAATTCCGAATTTTCCATATGCTTTCAATGCAACGACTCTGGTCGGTCAGTGCTCAAATTTCATGTGAATTTCGAGCGTACGACTGTGACTCGTAGCTATCAGCGAGAGGATAACAGGTAAGCTATGACAGTGAAGTTTTACGTTTGTTTTATTAATTTTCCTTCCCATCCTTGCAGCTTCTCTTCGGACGATGAGGAGACCGAGGGTGAATTTCCATTTGTGCGTGGCAAACTATTTAAGATTGCCTTCGGATTGGGAGATCGAGCCTTTCTTATAGCCGTCAATGGGCAATATTTTACCTACTACAACTTTCCGGTGCGTCCCTTTTCAATATCCACATTGAAGTGCCTTACCAATGAGGCTGGAGATTTCGCTGTCCGCAGCATTGAATATCATTCCGATTCACCGCTCTTGGCTCGTGTGGAGAAATTGTCCATCATTTAAAATTGAATCTAAATCTATTCCAGAACATGAAACCATTTTGAATTGCTCCGTTTATTATCTGCACCAGTTAAACTGTTGAAATCAATCTTAATAAATTAAAATCCACTCGGTATTCAAACACAATTTATTGCCACTGCACTCTGTCTCATCTCTTAACCAATTCGATCTCAAGTCGTACTTAATCATAGTCTTATGGTTTATATTATATATTACCGAAATGCGTTTTGGAATGTTCACTAAAAGTAACGAAACTCGCCCTTTTTACCTAAATGTTTGCTACGCATCATATCTGTGGCATCCGGCGATCGCTGCTGTTCCATGTTCATGCCCATGTTATCCTGAAAGAAGAAGTTAAGAGTCAAGCGAGGACTTTAGAAATGGGACTGGACTTACCAAGTGACGACTGCTATTCTTGCCTGCCGACTGCTGCTGTTGTTGACCATAGAACTGGGAGCTATCACCGTCTCCGTAATTGAACGGCGTGACTATGGTATGTGGCACATGGGCCACCTGACCGCGCATATTGCGTGCCTTCCACCATTTTCGAGTATCATCCAGAATCTGGGGGGAAACCGATTATGAGTTAAGCAAAGCAATGACACATTATTTTGTTTTGGGTAACCTACCTCCAAGTACTCGCCTCGCATGACACTTAGTTCTTTGTCATTGTTGGCGGTGCGCGGGTAGGTGACAAGTACAACTTTAGCTCCCGTTGCTTGTAGATCCTCTAGCCATGATTCCAGCATTTGGTCGTCGCTGACATGAGGAGCAGCAGCAGCAGCAGCAGAAGCGGCATTGGAGCGACCAGCTCCACCCGGTGGAGCAGATAACTCCGATGAGGGGCCATAGCCTCCCCCCTCCTGCTCCGCCTCCTCGACTTTCCCGCATGTGAAGATTTTGCAGACCAGCTGTAATGGCGCTCAGTGTGGGTCCAGCATTGGCATTGGGACCTGAGCCATTTGCAATACCCCCCACCGCCACGAGCTTCAATCGAATCGAAGGAGAGCTCACTACGATCCACTGGTACACGATCTCGATCTCTGTCCCTTTCCCTATCACGATCATTGCCATGATGAATGGTGTATTTCTCCATACCTAGTCCTAGGACATTGCCCGTGTCGTAGTCATCGTAGGCGCCCATTGTACTCCGACCAGAAGCTTGGACTTCCAATCTCTTTTTACCCCCTTGCACCTGCAATTGCGATGGCGAAGGCGAGGTTGGTTCTAGTTCGTCGTTCACCAAGTAGTCCGGTGACCAGCCATCAAGGAACACGGGATGATAGGAGCCAACATCATCTTTCCATTGATCGCGTGGGATGACCCAAGCATCGCCCAACGAGCGCCACAATTCTGTCTCCTTTGAGGTAACACAATTGATTAGCAAATTGATGGCCTCGCGTGTCAGCAATGGATTCACCACACGGGCCGGCAACTGGGACTCGTAGTAGGTGTCACTGGAGGCCTCCACAATGAGGGCGAGCGGGGTGAAAAGAAAATGTACCAATTCGGGGGCATTCGGATCGTGAATGTGTGCTTTAAGCTTGGCCAGTAAATTGAATGACAATTTAAATTTGGCAAAAATATCCACAAACTCCTTCTCATGCGGCGGACGAGTCCGTAGAGTTAGCAATCCCTCGCCGGGATCACGTTTCTTTGTCTTTCGATTGCGTCGACGACGTTCCAGCTCCCGGGAAGCAGCAGCCGCATGCTGCAATCTCGCTATAAACTTTTCAATGTCATCGAAACAATGATTCAATACGGCCACATCGCGTTCATATTTCTCGCTGGACGTGGAACTGGTCTCATCGCGGGCATCATTGCCACCGGCATGCTCCGAATCTGTCTCTCCATTGTGGTCTACCACGTCGCCGGGTCCACCACGACCTAGTCCGTATTGCTCGACGCTTGTGCGTTGATGCTGCATCTGATGATGATGCTGATGATGACTCTCCCGCTCTCTTTCCCTCTCTCGTTCCCTCTCACGCTCTACTCGTTGGTGATGACTATGCGAGGATGATGACGATGTCTTGCTCATCATGAGGCCTCCCACATGGCTCGGCGTGCCACCGCGTTGTTGCGTTATTATCTTTCCACTGCGCAATTGCTTCAGATCTTCCACCAAATGAACGGCGGAAACGCTTTGTGACTGCAATGAAAGCACTTAATTAAGGGCAAGAAAGTTCCAAGTACAGCCAATTCGATCTTACCTGAAATATGTGCATCTCGGAACGAGATCCTCCACCACCACCTGAGACAATAAAAACAAGGATATTGTTATACAGTTCCATAGCATCGTTCGAAGTAAAGGCCGTTGGCTCCTGGATCAATGTGGCTGGGAAACGCTCAATAATATTCTATGGATTAAAAACAATGATTAATCAAACACTTTAGTTAACAGTTTGATATTGACCTACCCCCGTCTCATAGTCCATGATCAGCACCCATTGATAGTCCAAACAGAGCTGCATTTTCTGCGACCATATACCGGTGGTCTTCTCCAGCTGTAGCAGACGTCGCATTCCATCGGCTGGATAGACAATGCCCGACTCTTTGTTCACTGTAAATGTGGCCAAATGTTCGAGCAGATATGTGGGCTTATCATGCAAATCTCCGCCGCCGTCGAGTCTCTCTCGCTCCTCGCCACTTCGGTCATCACCGGAATAGTCGCCTCCGCCTCCATGAGCTCCGCCCCCACCCCGTAGACTTCCACTGCTATTGCCGGCGCTGCCGCCTCCATTTGAATGATGATTAACCATGACGAAGTTCTAATCAAAATAAAAATGTTAATAAATTTAAGATTCTAAATTAAACAATATATGTATGTATGTATATATAAATCGCGTCCTAAAATTATCACATCTTTAATAATTTAAGACTATAAAGCAATATACATACATGTATGTATCTATGTATATACTTTTTATACTCTTTTAAATTCTCAGAAGTCTTGACATCAAATCTTATTACTTTTCAGTTGAAGTTTAGGCTATTTTAATATTAAGTACAATACATCAATTTAGTTGTGGGAAAAAATAATCAAATTTTTATTTAATTGAATTTTCCATAGTAAAGTCGAAGGGGGAAGTTATTTTATGATAAATATGACACTTTTTTAATTGCCTTATACATAGTATGCGGCAATAAGGATTCTATTATATGTAAATTGATCTAATCTAAGCTAAAGATATGACATTATCGTTGATAACGCTGTTTTTTTTTTTTTTTCAAAGTAGCATCATTATAGATTCTTTTATTATGAAATGGACAGAAAAAGGTAGTTCTCATTGAAGTTCGAACTATATGACAAATACTTGAAACCTCCAAACTGAACTAAACCCTAATGAAATATTATATTTTCTTTTAGTTTATATTTGATACGGACGAGTGTTGAATTTAAAAATATTTGGGAAGATCTCGTGTTTTTTTAACTTTATTATTTATAATTAACTTTTTCTTCATAAAAATGCTATATCGCCAAGACATTTTTAAAAGATCGTTTCAATATTGCTAATGACGGGATTTTTGTCATCTTGTTCTGATATTCTTTTTAACTTTTGTGGGGTTCCCCTTAATTATACGGTTTCTCTTAAGTATTCAGTGTTGTCAATATGCGAGATAGAAAATAATCAGTATACATGGGAAATATATATACATATATCCTTTGGCCTTTGGCTCAGACGAAAATCAAGTCCATACATAAGCCTGGGATTCGTTGTTCAGTTGCCTTTTTGACTGGGCTATTTAGAAAACTTATCTACCGAGGACTCCCAAATTTAAACTACATTTAAGTATGTTGGCAATGAAGTCCTTTATGATATGATATGTATGGGATAAAAGAATCATCTTGAAATTCGGTGAAATCCCTAGTACATGTTTCAGGCAATTTAGTCAAAGACTTGGCTAAGTATTTTGCTTAATAACTACATTTTTCTATGTTGATTTGTATCACAAATACAGGTTGTTATGGATTTCAGGGAAAAATTTGTATTCCTTTCTTATTGAGTTTGTGTTAGAAGTTGAACATAAAAAAGACCGACAGTATTTTTCACAATGAATTTCACTTTAGTTTACTTTTTCCAAACTGAAATCCGATATTTTTGACGATCTCAACAATGACTAGAATATCAGTTTCGTGGCGACCTTCGAATATTTGTAGTCGAATTGACTATTTCTATTGCGCACTCCTCTATCTCGGATTGACTCAGACTCGGAGTCAGACAGAGACCCACATTCCACACATGGCTACAACCGCAACTATTCATAAACTTTAGCATTTTGTTCGCAGCTGCGCGGCGCAGCTTTGGAATTCAGAAATCGCCACACCAACAATGTTCCGCTACCTTCTCGTCTCCTTCGCTACGAGCAACAACACACCTGCGAAATCCCCACATACACTGCCAAATACAAACACAGAGAGACACTCAGAGAGGGCGAGAGAGAGAGAGAGCGTACCACGCGCTCTTTCAGCCACTGAGCCGCTCCCTCGACTTGAAGTGACAGCAACAACTTTTCCTCTGATTACTTAGGCTGGGCTTTGGCATACAAAAACGAAAACTAACTAGGAATGGAATTACTAAAGATCGGCGCTAACTTGACAATTTTTCAAGTTTGGAAACACAAAAATGGGCTAGTGCCTTGTCACTCCTACGTCACTAACTGTGCGTTTAACAATTTAAGTATGTAGGTTGGCTAAAAACTATTATTTAAAACTTAAAAATATAATATGACAATAGTTTTTGAGTCAATGCAATGTGAGAGGCACTGAAAAATGTAAATTCTATTAAATTATGTAGTTTGTTTTTGACTTTTTGTTACAGTGGCGTAGAGCAGAGAACTTTGCTCCCTTAGGGTATTTGGCTAGGATCCCCCCACTTTATTGTGAATTCTCTGATTTATTTGATTTAAAAACTTGAAATATTTGTTTTTTTAAATATTTGTTCAACTTGGCCCCATTTAAAAAGAGAGGAAACACATGATTTTTGAACTCCCTAACATATGATAAGGTCCGTCCCTGTACGTATGTATGTATTTATTTATATCTAAATATATACTTAAAATAAATGTTTCTGCTTTGAGAGTCAACACAACCGATACCGACTTAAGTGCTACTGATACTGGGAACTGAAACTGGGGTCTTTGTTGTGGCAGTGCACACTTCTTTGCCGTCATATTGCATCATTGTCAAAATATTTACCAGAGATCTCTGGTTTTAGAGGCGATAAAAAGACGAGGGGAAAAATATGAGAGAAATTATTATCGTTCAAGTGAAAGTGAATTACTGTGGAGTAGTTAAATATCTGGCATAGGATCATAAATTTGAAACTAACCAAGCGAAAAGATGATAATTAATTAAGGTATGCGATAAGCATGGCACTAGGAAACTGAAGTCATTTGTCACTGACTGCTTTTAAGTTAGTTATCTCTGCAAATGCGTGGAATTAAGTTCTCAAAATAATTGTATTTATTGTTGTTGTTTTCTTTTTTTTTTTTTTAGGAAGGACAACATACACATATTTTAATAGATAAGGTGGAAGCCCCTCGAACAAAAACAACAAACGTTAGATATAACCAGCTTAAGAGACAAGGAGTTTGTGTGTGTGTGCGAGAGAGCGCTTACAAGCAAAACACGGCAAGACCGCTCAGTTATTTCTTGCTAGAGGTAACTTATGGGGAGGACAGTGGCAGAGGCAGAGACAGATATGTGTATGGACATCGACACCCCAAGTAGCGTTATTGCCGTCTCTTTCAGGCGCATGCGCAACTGATACACACGATTAACCTGTAGAGCTGTCTGTGTGAGTTTGTGTGTAAGTTTTGCTTCAAAAGGTAACTCTGATTTGTATACCCTGTAGGCATTTTATCACAGCAGGGAGCATATTAAATTGATGACAATTGTAAATACATGTGATCACCAAAAACGTTAAATTGATTCATTAGTGTTGTTTTTCATTCCTTTTTTTAATAACGATATGAAAGGTCAATTAATAGATCTTGCCATGAAATTTTCCATTGGCCATTAAATGAATTGCAAGTGCTACCGCAGTGGCTAAGGGGTATATTGAAGTCATTGTTAAAACTTCATGTCGTTAAACTCTTTTGTTGTATTATATTTGTCCCCACTTCGCCAGCAAGTCTGAGTTTATAACTTTACTTTTTGACCGACCGCATTTTTAAGCTTTCTTTTCCACCTGTATATGTTTTTTGCTCCCTCTCTCTTTCGCTCTCTCTGTTGATATTTTTATGAGTGAATCGTCTATATTTCAATGTGTTGGTGTAGGTGAGTGTGTGTGTGTGTGAACAAACTGGGAGCGGCGTTCAGTTTCAGGTTTCAGTTGTTTCTATTTCGGTATTGATTTTCAATGCTTTTTGTTCAATTCATTCACTAATTTGATATCTGTTGCATTGCACTGGTATTGGTATTCTAATTGACCGCATTTTCCATGGCATACCACACACACACACACAAACACACAGAGAGGCACACAATAGTTTTATAACCTTTATATAAATGATATTAATATATCTATGTATGGGTATAGTATACATATGTATGCATATCTAGTTAGCATTTTTAGACATCATCTCATCGTCATCCTCTCACTTTGCGCATTCCTCTACTAATTAGCACGAATTTCGAATTTCGCTTTGACACTTTGCAACTGGTTTATACATACATATGTACATAGGTATCTAATGATCTCTCACAAAACAGAGTATTATTATTATTATTATTGTTATTAGAGACAAAAATAACACGAAAAAAAACTAACTGTAATTGGGCTCACATCATCACACGCACACACACACACAGTCACAAAACAAGCTTCTCTTTGCTTTTTACCTTTATGTATTTCTTTTGGTTTTTATTTTCAATTCTGACTACCCGCTTATAAACTGTCGCCTCCAAACGTCGAAATCGCTAGAAAAGGAGGAGGATGATTAGCGGGAGGAAGAGTGTATGTAATTTTCTTCTCGCTTTCTTCTTTCAACAATAGCAAACGCACGCGAACGTTTTCCGTGCGCTGCTTGCGGTCGCGTTTAGTCAGGCCAGACCCAGAATAAGTACTAACTTGGCTAGACTTTACCTGTGCCTGACTCTCTGTCTTACCTGGCTACGCTCGCTCTTCCCCTTCCCCCTCTTTCTCTTACTCTCTATTAGCGTTAGCCAAGAGCTAAGCCATGTTGAAGCGAATCCAACAACAAGTTGCCCACTTGTTTGCTTTTTGAAGAGAGAGAAAGAGAGGAAAACCGCGAGAGAGCAGTAACAGGTGAGAGAATAACCGTGTGATGGCGGGGGGGCACTTATGTATGGGCTCTCTCCCATATTTTGATTATAATACTTTGAAAAATGTTTCCCATATTATTAGATTGGGGATCTTATCTACGCAAAACTCGAGATGAATTTAAATGACATAATTTCACACAAAATTAAATTTCCAACAGTGTGGCAATTTTAAATTTTTTCTTTGTCTAATGGAATGATCAGGGGTCGGATTCTATGTTACAGAGTTGGTAACGGGATAATATCGATGTAACAGACATTTTTGAAATTTTTAAAATGTTGGATTTTTTTTTTTTTTAATTTATAAAATAGAAGATCAAACATAATTTGCACAAGGTTTTATTACGAGTTGGTAAAAGGAAAAAATAAAAAATATTTTCGGTAACCTTTTTACGCTACTATTAGGCTTAAATACAAAAATTACAACTAATCGTACATTTCAACTCTTTGACTTTTTGTTAGCCTTTAGGAGCTTCGCTTTCAGGGATTGGACGTCTACCCTGCTATCGGAACTTTCATTATCATTAGCCTTCCTCTTGCTACCTGTTGGTGGTTCCTCTGTAGGTGGAATGAAGTCCTTATTGCGCCGCTCATCCTGCTTCTTAGCTGCCTCTGCCTGCTTGGTCTGGCGTTCTTGCTGTTTTTTGGCCTGCTTCTGTTCTTTGTTGAGGAAATATTCACCACTGGCCAATTGTTTGTCAATCTTACTCTCCGGCTGAGCTGGCGGGAAGGGTGTATATTCCTTTTTGGGTTTCTGAACTTTCGGTTGCTTTCGTTTGCTGAGGTTTTTATTTTTAAATTTGGGTAAGAAACGAGACCAATCCTCGTTAGCCAATTTGGGGTCCTTCATTAATTCACGTTTGATCATTAAAGCTTTGATGTTGTAAATGGGATGGACATTGTTCATCGTCTCCAGGACTATATCGCGCACCTGCTGCAGACCCTTGTAGGGCCCTAGGGCTGAGACTGTGTTGCCTTGCACAAGAACATAGCAATCAGTAAGCAACTCAATGGACTTTAATGTGGCTCCATTGGGTCCAATCAAACGCTGCCGGCGCTTGACAAATTTTTCCTTCTTTTGGACTAGATTGCCTATTTTAATGATATCGCATCCAATTTCGTCCTGCAATACACGTTTGGCCTGCTCGAAGGGAACGCTGCGAGCCATCAGCTTAATCATGTCTCGCGCTTTTATTATGATATAAGGATCCCATGTTTTGCGTGTTGTCTTCACCACCATGCTTCCTTCTATCAAATCGAGTTCTGCTTTGAGATGGTGTTCGCCCACAGCCTGCTCAACGAGGGGCCATACTTCTTTTAAGTATTTCTCACGATATTTGGGGAATAGTGTGGCAAAGGAACTTTCTTCAATCATGCCATGTGGATTGTCAGTCTCCTTAAAGGAGGGTATTTTAAGAGACCAGGCATTGTCCACGGGATCGGTGTTGATTTTGGTTGTCTCCTCCGACTCAGAATCGCTCATATTTATTTGTTTATGGTCCAGAAATCTTCAATTTGTATAAAATTTGATCAGCACGTTAAATTAAAGAGTTGCCAGACTGCCGGGTCATATACAAAACTATCGATGTGGCGCCACTTGACAACAATCGATATACACTATCGATACTAAAATGGGCGATGAAAAACCATGGAATGACACTCAATTATAATTAGGGTCGCATTTAGCTTTAGGAAAAATATAAATATGATATTCAATGTATATAGCATTTTAAAATATCGATACTTTTGGGCAAAAAAATATTCGATATAAAAATATTTTTTATGCAAAAAATATCGATATATTGATATACCTTCAACAACCCTAATTATAATCACTTTTGCAGAGTTTGACGTCGCTTATCATCTAGTAAGGCCGTAACAAAATTAAAACCAAAAAAAAAGAAAATATATTTAAAAACTGAATTATATTATATTTTCCTAGTAGGCACTAAAAAATATTCAACAGCATTCGAGAAAGCAAGTGTACGAGGAAAAGTTTTGTCTAGTCCATATTAATAATATATATAATTTTTTTGGGGCGTGGGTGTGGACGTGTGGTTTTAAAGTTTCACAATTGTTAAATATAAAGGCAAAAAAAAACATTATCTTAGAAAGAAAAGCGAAAGAGAAACTGGAAAAACACATATTTTGGCAATTACGCAGTTGTGAAAACAAAGAAAAAAATTGTGGTGAAAATCAATATGGCGTCGCCAGGGCGTCTACGTGTCAAAGCAGAAGGCCATTAGAGCTGCCAACTTGAAGTAAAAAACCTGCCTGAGGAAACGGATTCACAAATATCAAAAACAAGGAAAAATTGTGTAATTTGCTGAAATATTGATGTTTTTTCTGGTTTTTTCTTTGAGCATACAAGAGGGGCGGCGGCAGCGGTGATTTTAAACGAGTTGTCAGCCCCGCTTTGTTTCAAAGCGCATTCTAGGGCAATTATCGATTAATGCTAGTCGATAACGCTAACTTCTAACTAAAGTGAAGCACGTACAAGACGAAAGAAGTGGGAGAATAAAGAGAGGAAAAAATTCAATTGTTAGTTAAACTAGGCCAAAGTGGATTGTAAAAAAGTATGTTTTAGATTAAATAATAAGTTCTGGTGTTTTTTTTTGTCTGCTATTATAGATTCTGTTTAATGGCGATTACGTAATCTGGTGAAATATTTTGTGTATCAATTACGCACGTGTGTGTGATAAAGAGAGAAAGCAGAAAAGGGCAGCTGCGAAGTCGGCGTTGCCATATCAATTAATCAATTCTCAATTTAATTTTCACATTTGAGTATTTATAATGGTGAGTTTTGTTTTTAAAATTAAAAAGAAACTAAATTAAATATGGAATTTTTTTTCCGATTTTTTTTTTTTTTTTAGCCACGGATTGTGCCTTTGCAATTACTGAAATGCCTACGGGTACTTTTAGACAACAATGGTGGCATATTAAGTGGTCAGGAAGTAAAACGGATAGCCGGGTAAGTCCAACAGTCCGGTACAGTGGCCGATTAATTTGAAAACTAATATTTTTATACTGTCATCGTTTTAATAGACTTATGGCCAAATATTCCAAAAAGCTGGTTTCCAAATGTGTTTATGTACAAATATTGAAGTCGACAAAAACTGAATTGCTTGATGATTTCATGGCTGTGGGTGGATGGTCTTTGGTCTACAACTGGTTAAATGATGCCATTAGAGCGATGAACTGGCCCTTGGTCCAGGAGATCTTGGAACTATTGCTACTATCCCCGGTAGATGTCAATCGATTGAAAATCAATTCAGCACCTGTATTGGTCAAGGGATTGTGTCGAGATGGCGGCAATGAGGGTAAGTTGGCAAACTTTGTTTCCCATTTACATTAGCAATGTTTTTCTTTTCACTGTAATTTATACAATTTTGGTTTCGTAATTTTTAGGAGTACGCATATTGGCAAAGCGGTTGGTAGAACAATGGTTAAAGATTGTCACAGAGAACACATCAGAAGTTATTGCGGCATCTGCAGCTGCTGTTACTTCATCTACATCACAGCCCCAGCAGCCCGTGGTTTCTACAACGACGGCGACGGCTACAATACCCGCAGAACCTGAGACTTCTTCAGCATCATCGGACAGCATGGATAGCTCGAGTGGTCCTTCAGCTTCTGCTCCATTAACTTTAAATTACACCATAACCTCTGCCCCCCCGAATCAGAACAACAGCAAAACGAAAAACATAACTATCAAATTGAAGACAGTTGATAAATCGATATTGTCTGTCCAGCAACGTGAAGATGTCCAGGATGATGATTATGATAATGACGATGATGCAGCAGCATCGCAAATTGTCAATAAGCAAACAAATTTGTCAAATTTAGATGATAGTTGTTCAGCAAAAGCAAATGATGAACTGGAGGAGGATGCGGAGGCGAAAAAATCAAAAAGTTCACGAGATAAAACTTCCAGTAAAAGGTCAGAAAAGGATAAAGATCGTGACAAGGACAAGGAACGAAAGTCCTCGTCTAGCAGTAGTCATAGATCATCTTCATCTAGCCATAAGTCGTCGTCCTCCTCCTCCTCATCTTCTAAGAGTTCCTCTTCGAAAAGCTCGTCGCATCGCAGTTCGAGTGACAAAAGTCGTGACAAAGACAAATCTCGCTCTAGTTCCAGTTCGAGTTCAAGTTCTAGTAAAGATAAAGAGCGCAGTAGTAGTTCGTCGAATAAGCACAAGTCGTCTAAGAGTTCTTCATCTTCCTCTTCGTCTTCCTCGTCCTCCTCTGGTCAGCGAAAAGAAAAGGAGAAGACGTCGTCGTCCTCTTCGTCGTCATCTTCCTCTTCTAAGAGGGAGTCGCTTGAGAAAGACAACAAGCTAATGCCCCCACCGACTACTGATAATTTGAACAAAGATTCTGATTCCACACCACCCAAGCCTAGATCAATACCGATTATGTCTAGGAAAGCCTCCATATCGATTGAGGTTCGTCGTGATACAGAAAAGGGTGCTACGGTCAAAACGTATCAATCAAAATTTCGTTCTCATGGTTTAACCGAAGAGGCACCACCGCCACCTTCGCGCAAAGGACTAAAGAAGCCTACTTCATCGGCATCAAGCAGTGTGGCCACATCTCTGGGAACGGCGGACAAAATGTCGCTGAAGAGACCCTCACCGCCACCATCACTGACATCTCCACTCACCTCCCCAGTGGTCGAGAGCAAGAAGCCCAAAATAGATCTTAACACTATCAACGGTCTTGTGGAGCGTCCCGGTTCCGTAAAGCTCATAGCACCTAAAAAGAGTAAGCATTCCAGACAAACGAACATCACTAATCTTGTTTCCTTTTTTTCTTTTTCATTCACAGAAATTGGATGGTTTTTGCTTTTGTTGTGTTGGGGTTGGTTTTGTATAGAGTAATTTGTATTTAGTTGAGATACCAAGACAGAAGATAACGTCTAAATTGAAAGATCGGATGATCTGCGTGTTGTATGACCTTCGCCTCTACATATCTACTTAATGAAACAAAAGTAATTTTCCTTGTCGCGTAGTTTGTGGACAAATTCGGGTTTGTTTTACATTTGGGGCATATCCTGAATCGGTTTTTATTTTTATTTCATTCATTTTGGGATTATAAGATCCCCATTTTATCCACAAAACAATCGATCAAAAAAGAAATAATTTCAGATTAGCCGTTATCTTCCCTCTTTGTATCACTTGATTGTTTTATACTTCTGATCGCGTTTTGATTAAACAGTTTTATTGGGGGGGTCATTTTTTTTGTTGACTCGGGTGAGTTTATAATTTGGTTGCCAAAGAGGAGGAGGATGACGCTCATCCGCTAAACTGTACATAAATCGACCATACCATGATGATGACTGCCTGCGCATGCGCCCTGGCCACATAAGACTTTGGATTCTGCTGTGTGTGTGTATTTGTGTTTCTGGTTATTCCACTCCGTGTTAAGTATTTTATTTGAAATATGCTTTAGCTCATAAGGTATGTAGAAGCGTTGCGGCAGCTTTAAATCGTATTAAAAAACAATTTTTTACCCACAAACAACCGAAAACAAATAAAAATAAAAACGATATTTTCCCTCCACTAGAAAAATGTACACTTTTTCTATTGAATTATATACGAGTTGTAGAAAAAGGGAATAGAACAACAAAAATATTATCAATTTAAGCTCGGCGGCGGTTCGAAAAGTTTCAGCTGCCTATGCCCATCATACTATATCCACACACTTTTATATATCTATATATGTATATATGTATGTACAAGATAACTGGGGTTTTCCAAACTACGAAAGGTCAGGCGAATGGCGATGTCTGCCAAGTCCCTTTGAAAATTTGAATTATAATTGCCTGCAAATCAAAAGATTACAAATAATTCGATATATTCGATTGATATATTTCTGGAGAGATAATTATAAAAACCCGGAATAGCCGTAAGGATTTTAGATCAGTGTAGAATTCAGATGATCGTCGTTAAATCCTTACGAATGTATTTTCCTACGTAAATAATAATCATCTGATCAGTGATCAGAGTGATCTTTGTTTATTCTTTTTCTGGGTCACTCCCAGTAACTGTTTACTAAGGGGAAATCCCTTTGTCAGATGAAAAGGTGACATATTTTTGTGGTGCGTAAATGTTTGGGGATGGGTTATTAAGTAAGAAAGCCCCTCAATTGGATAGATACGAGCGGAACCAATACACACACACACACACACATAGTCAAGCAGATAATGGGTGTACATATGTACAACAAAAGCAAAAACCATTTTATTTCCTAACCTATTTAATATATGCAATATGTATTTTCTATGTACTAAAATTTATTTTCTATTTACCTATTGCAGTTCAAACTTTGGTGGAGACAAATCTGTTTTCGGATGCTTTGGCCGCCTCAATTGAGCCCAAGAAGGTGGTTAAGCGTAAGAGAAATGCCACAGCCACATCACCTACTGCTGAAAAGGATGCAGCACAGTTGGCTCCTCTGAAATTCTATCAGGACACGCTGGATGAGTCCAAGAGTTTGGAGGAGAACACCAAATCGGATGATAGCAGTAAAGAGAATGACGAAAGCAGGGACAAAGATGATATCGATGATGATGATATTCCTCTGAAACGAGTCAAAGAGGATATCGAGCAGAGAGTGAGAAAGGAGAAGGGTGAAGCGGCAATAGCGGAAGAAGGATCAAATACTGAGGCGGATGTAGAGGAATACGAGCCCCCCAGAGCCCAAAAAACCGGGTCCTGGCTGTGGCCCAGACGGTCCTCCCGGTGTTCTGATGCTTCATCGACGAAGAGGTCCTAAAAAGAAGTTGACGTGGCAACCCGAGGAGAAACTCACTCAGATTCGTTACTTTGAAGTGGATCGATCCGAGCGGGTGAATGTGACGAAACAAAGTTTCCTGGAAATGAAGAACATGGAGCGTTATAGCGAACGCGATGCCTTGAATATAGCTCGCCGAGGTTTCGATGACATCATGGAGCCACAAATGGAATGGCGACCACTGATAGAAGTAGATAATGTCCCTGATCATCCCAACGGCAATTTGTCAAAGCAGCGACAAGTTCAAGCGGACCGAGAAGCTACCACCTTGCGTGCTTTGTATTTCTCACCTGACATGATACCCGATAGTGCGACTGAGGCTGAATTGGAGCCACATTTCGCTCATGACATCCCACTGATACCTATGGATGATCTTACTGGTAATCCGGATGCGGTCAATGACTACAGTGCCTTGCCCTGGCCAGAGCCGAAGGGTTATGCCAACAGCGGCATAGGTGTAGCAAATAGTGGCAATATGAATCTGAGTTCCCCTGATATAGGCTTTAATGATCCAATACTACCGCCTATTAGTGGGCCATTAGGACCAATTGGTGGACCAATGGGACCCATAGGCGTAGGACCACCGCCTGCGGTCAATAATATCGGCATGGGGATGGGACATAACGCCTTCCAGGCCTTTGGTCATTTAGGCAACAATTTTATGCCGAACTCACAACAGCAGCAGCAGCAGCAACAACAACAGCAGCAGCAACCACAACAGATGTCCATGAATGGTCCACCTCCAGGAATTTGGATGAATGGTCCTGGTGGCCTAGATATGAATCAAGGTGGAGGAGGAGGAATGCCACCTCATCAAAACTTTATGGGCGGGAATCAGTTTGGCAGCCCAGGTGGCGGACCAGTTGGTCCTTTCGGTGGCCCAGGAAATTTCAATCAATTTGGTCCCATGATGATGAATGGACCTGGTCCTGGTCCCGGTCCCATGATGAATGGACCCAATGGCCCGATGCAAAATGGCCCGAACGGACCAATGCAGAATGGACCAAACGGTCCCATGCAAAATGGACGACACAATAACAAACGGAATAACAAAAATAACGGAAATGGAAACTGGCGAAGCGGTGGCAACAATTTTCAGGACGGAGGCGGTGGCAATTGGCGCTCAGCGGGCTCTGGCTCCAATCGCGGTGGTGGAGGAAACACTGGCATTTGTAAACAATTCATGCGTGGACACTGCTCCATGGGAAAAGCCTGCAAGTATGTGCATCCGCAGAAAAAGAATAATAACCGCATGTAGGAGGACCTAAACGAATCTTCCCAATCTCCGGAAGATTCGACTGCATAGATCTCATCATCGTCATAACAATTATCATCAAAATCAATACTGAACTGGGATGAAAGCCACAAGCCAGAGCCAATGCCCCAGCCAAGCCACTGAAGACTGTTGCAATCGCCTTACACTTAGTTATAGATTTGTTTGTTTTACTAATAACTGGCTATAAGTTATTTGGCCATTATCTCTACCTAAAATGTGAAATGGTTTGCAATTTTTTTTTTATATTTTAACTTTTAATGGTTATACGGAGAAAATAGGCCCAAATAACTACGGTATGTGTATATATAGGTATATAGTGTCTCTTAGAGTAGAAGCGTAGAAGTTCAATAAGCTCTATTAATTTTGTTTATATTAAGTTGCATTTATTGGATGGAAAAAACCAGGTTAGACATAGAGTTCGCACATGTTGTACTTATTAAGGACTCTCATTTAATAATTGTATTAAACTAAATTTATACACACACACACCCATATATATATATATATACATATTTCCTATTGATAAGTTTATAGTTATATACTAAATGTAGAATAAAGACCAAGTCATATTATGAACATGTTTTGGGCGGTAATATTAAACTGAAAAAGAAAACAGTTGAGCGCGAAAAAAGCTACATTTAGCCTATAAACATACTCTGTAATGGGCTACGTTATGGCTATGTTAACTCTTACTTATCTACTTCGATTATCTACGCACGTTGAGCTTCTACATTTGATTCTACATTTCTTCATAGAATTTTGAAATAACAACAAAGAAAAGTAACAAGTTAAATTAAAAAAGGAAATTCTTTTTTAGATGCGTTAAAGTTAAGTTAAGTACTTCGGCCCTTGTTCGAAAAAAAATTTTTAACATCTTTCAATAATATGTAGAATTTTGAAAACCGTTTATTGTAAATATTCAAAAATTAACATGGCTTTCTTAGCGTTTATTAAATAGGTTACAACAAAACAAGAAATATTTGCAACAATTTTGTTTTATAAAAATAAAATAAGGATAAATATGTAAATATTTAATCAACATTTTTACCAGCAAGTTTTGAATTAAATGATCTAAAAATATAAAAAAAATAACAGTCTTTAAATTGCCCCTGTTGAGGGTGTCTTAGACACCATGAGACGCCATTGCTTTTTTCACACTCACAGGTGGAAAAATACGGTAAAATCAATTCCCAATACCCCTCCCTAGTTATATACATACATACATACTATATACAGATGTACATATGTATGTACATACATATATGCATTTCGGTTGTTGGAGGGGCAGGGAGGTTGACTATGATTGTGTTTTGTCTAAATTTACTAGGGCTTCTTCTTTGGTCTGCCAGAAGTTTGGTTTTCCACATAGATTCATTCTTTAGTTGTTAACATTTCGTCATCCGATGCAAAGAGTGTTCGGCCAGCAGCATGAAGTCCAGTGGTCTATTTTTTCTGTTCTGCTCCGCCCTGCTGACACGCACGGCAATTGCCCTCAGCTTCACGGTGACCTCCCGCATCTATATGGATGTCAAGCATAATAAGCAACCTCTGGGACGCATTACATTCGGACTCTTTGGCAAGTTGGCTCCAAAGACGGTGGCCAACTTTCGGCACATTTGCCTGCGGGGGATCAATGGTAGCAGCTATGTTGGGGCACGATTTCATCGAATTGTGGATCGCTTTCTAGTGCAAGGAGGAGACATAGTCAATGGCGATGGAACCGGTTCGATAAGCATCTATGGCGCTTATTTCGAAGATGAGGCGAAAGCTTTAGATATTGAACACAATCGTCCGGGCTATTTGGGAATGGCTAATCGGGGACCCAATACGAACGGGTGTCAATTCTATGTGACCACAGTGGGAGCCCAGTGGTTGGATGGCAAGCACACGGTTTTCGGCAAAGTGCTCGAAGGCATGGACACAATCTACGCCATAGAAGACGTAAGTCGAAACAGATAGAATATGTTCCTTCAAGCGATTAATCAATCTTTGGCTAGGTAAAAACCGACACCGATGACTTCCCCATGGAGCCTGTGATCATCTCCAATTGCGGTGAAATACCCACTGAACATTTCGAATTCTACCCTGACGATTTCAATATAATGGGTTGGATAAGGGCCGCAGGATTGCCCGTCACTAGTTCCTTTTTAGTTCTTCTCATTTTTCACTATTTCTTTCGTCAACTCAACATGTATTGCTAAATGAATTTACGAACAGTTTTTATTTTCGTGATTGCAACACACAATAAAACAAAAAATTAATAAAAGAGAAAACACATATAAAATCAAATGCCTAAATTAGACGACCTGTTAGGAGAATGGGTAAAGTGGGTCCCAAATGGAGCTAATATAATGAAGAGAAAGTGGATTACAATATTTTGAATCGAATTTCAACTTTGTGACACTCACATCTATATAGATATAATCCTGTAAAAGTTGATTTCGTTCATAGAACTTGGATTCAGGCTTAAAGAAACCCACTAGGTGAATATCAACGCCCGAGAAGTTCGTTGGAGATGCTGAAAAGACTTTGGCCAAAGTGAAATGATGCTTATGGTCTGGATAGACGGAGAGATTCAGACTATTGTAATATTCATCAATTATATGACGATCTTTGGAATGAAGATCACGCTGGTGTCTGGTACTTCGATCCAAATCAAAGGAATGTGCATGTTTTAGACGGAAACTATCCTCGGGATTGGTCGTAACACGCTCCACCATATTGCGATATTTATTCTTAAAGTATTCCAATGCTGTACACTTCTCAGCCCAAAACGAGAATTTTTTGTCGGCGCTAAACCAACAAGAAGATTAAACAAAAGAACTCGCTTTCTATTTGTATGACTTACTGGTTTCCGACTTGGAAATCAACATAAAGTCCTGGAATACGAACTGCTGTCCGGGCAGATGCTTTTAATTTCCCGGGACCATAGAAATGTAGTCGAATTTCAAAACGACGTAGCGTATTAAGTGGCACCAGACCCAAATCAAGGATGTAGCCATGTTGTTCACAGGGAATGGGCTGGACGGTAAAATGTTTCACATTCACCGACTTGGCTTTACTGGAAGACTTGTCTTGCTTCACGTAGCTCTGATAGACCTGCTGATGCAGGGCATAAACTTCGGGTCGATGGTGCAAACGATGGATGTAACGTTCCGCTAGTAGCATTTGCTTAAGTACTACAGGATGGGGCAATTCCTGGTTGTTATTGACTAGAACATAACTCTGGACTAATCGGAACATTTGATAATCACGAAG
This sequence comes from Drosophila tropicalis, assembly GCF_018151085.1. Taxonomy (NCBI): domain Eukaryota; kingdom Metazoa; phylum Arthropoda; class Insecta; order Diptera; family Drosophilidae; genus Drosophila; species Drosophila tropicalis. The sequence continues at coordinate 633,004 of NW_027172877.1, forward strand.
GCGTTGACGATCACTGGTAGCCTGCTCGTCGCCTTGCTCCTCATCATCAGTGGTGGGATAAAGACTGAAATCGTCTGAGATGCCATCGCTCTCAAGTCCATGCGGGTTGCCATCCTCTTCGCCTGCTAATAGCAGGGGCTCTTTATCGGTTTCGGTTATTGATTTGAATGTCTCATAGTAATAGATGCGTTGCATAAAGTGGTATTCATCTATGATTTCACTAATATCTTGTTGGACCCTTGGTAGGTCCGAAGACATGCTAAGTATGGGCAAAATCCCTTGACCTTTAAGCCAAAAGTAACAGTAGGCACTTGTATTGATAACCACACCGAAAGTACGAAGAAAGTTCTCATTGAAACCGAAAATTCCATTGACTTTAATGCGATCCTCGGCCAAGGGCTTAGATTCAAATGTTTCACAAGACTCCAACTTGGCATAGCCCGCAATAAGTTGTTTATTACGTGGTGTGGGATTTATTTCACCCACAATAAGGCTTAATGGATAATTCGTGACATTCGAGATCCTCACGGTGGCATGGTAACTTTCATACCAAGGCTGCAATCGAAGTAAAGTTCGTCAAGTAATTTACTGAAATCATTTTAAAAATACTTTACCTTAATTCCCAGATAAAGTGTCTCCTTGTGGAACTTTAGCAACTGCTGTAGATTCACTAGAGTAACAGTCAAATATCGACTTTGTCCACCCAAAATGGATAGTTCAAAGCGAGCCTTTACCTCGTGGGAGCGTCTAATGTGCGGTATGTGCAGTAGACAACTCTGGTCCTCGGCGACATTAACTTGACCGCTTTTCTCATGAAAGTAGATATAGCTCTCGGCAAAACAATATTCCGAGCTTACAGGTGACAATTCTTGACTAGACTCGATGTTAAGTCTATCCATTATGTCGTAGATTGTGCGTTGAACAAAACACTTTGAATCGCAGATATCACTGTTATCCACAGACGGGGGAATATTCTCCAAGCCCGGAATGACAAAACGTTTATGGGATAAATCCAAATCATTGATGACCTCATCGATTATGTTCAGGACCAAGTTACCCGACTCTGTCTCGCGCACAAACTGACAGCGACACTGTTGGTAGCGCAAAGTCATATTCGGTTCATCGTCACAGGTGAAATTGTATTCGAGCATACGTAGGATTTCGGCTAGAAAGTCGGCCACTATCCCTTGAGGATCGTCTACATCACCGACGAATTGCTCGTGTGTTTCAAGGCGCTTCCACTTAAAGTCCGCGACTAGGCAACCTTGATTAACTAAGTCAACGCTAACATTGTAAGGATGGCCACGATCGAACAGCACCAATTCGGGTTGTAATATCAGCACCTCGGGCACTTGAACCGAAACCTTAACGATAAGTGGCTTCTGAGGTTTACCTCTCGCTATAACATTAATGCGACCTTCGATTTGTTTGCACTGTAAGTGCTTCAAGGCACCCTTGTTTAGCGTTACAAAGATCTCCTTGTGCTCCAGAGCTTTAATTTTTACACTTATCTCCTTCTCGAAAGTGTGCTCGAATAGCTCTTTGATCCGGAGGGGACCTGCTGCTTGCAAAACTACCTGATCAATCTCGAGATTTAGATGATTGGCCAGTTTTGGTATCTCGATGTGTGTGCGCTCTTTAAGAGGATGACAAATAACCAACAATTGCTTGGGCTGCCAACTCAATTGGGACTCTATGAAAGTGGCTTGGGTATTGATTTTGATGACAAATTTTCGTTGGGGATATTTCAAGTCGGTGACCTCCAGAAGGAAATCGCAGAAAAAAGTGCCTGGTGAATAACTACTGGCCATTATCTCAAGATGCTCTTCCCCACCCGATGGCATCATGATGTGTTTGGGCATTATGTCCAGTCGTGCTGTCAAAGGTTGAATCGAGCAAGCACCACCCCTGGCCAAATTTGTACCATAGACCTTTAGACGGGTAATTTGAACGCGATAGGCTCGCAGTCCACGATTAATGACCTTCACGGGAAAACGATGTGAGTAGATATTATTATGAAAGGACTCTTTCGTATCGGTATAGAGAAGACCAGTGTTAAATCCTTTCCGTATATTTGGATAAAAGTAGAGAGGCACTCCCTCGACCAGAAACGTAATCGGTAATTCCATAATATGATCAAATTTCAAGTCTATATACAAAACATTCTGATATAGATCCGGATCAGGAAAACATGAAACCAATGTGGTGTACATGCTCTGACCAGAAGCCGCTAATATTCCTCCCATAGTGGTCAAGTACTGAAACTCGGTGTCTTTCTAAAAACGACAAGGTTACGACATTTAAAAAAAATTGTAAAATATGAATGGATCTTACCAATTTCATTGAGAGCTTAGTGTTGGTCGGCGAATAGTTGTCTATGTAGAAATGAATTTTACTTAGTTCATAGACCTGCAAACGTCCATGGACATAATTTGGATTAATGCGTATTTCCGTGGGCAAGACGTTGGCCAACAAATGAAAGGGATAAGGTCGAGGGGCTCCCACAATTTTCACCAAACCCGACAATTTGGTTGTACCTAGCGAACGGAAAGTCACTGAACACTTTGCCTCGATTTGACAGCCAGAACTGATGTAAAATTTCCATGTGCCATCGCGAAAACTCATGTCATTGGGCTGCAAAGTAAAGTCGAGTCAAAAATGTAACTTTCTATTCTGCATAGTTTATACTCACAATGACATCAAAGTGGAGAAAACCTCCGACATTTGATAAGTTTAGAAACTTCATATCAAAGTCATAGCTCTCACCGGCATAGATAACACGTCGAGTCAGATCAACCAAATTATCCCATTCGATTTCCGGAACACAGCAATTGTACTCGAACCAAAGTTTTGAGCACAGGAAATCCGATTTGATAAGAATACGATCATTCAGGTGATCCTCACTTGAATCCGGACTATTACTGGGCAGTGCCGGACAGATACGCACCGTGAGTGATCTATGGAAATAGCCCACTTTATTGGGAATGATCAAAATGGTAATACTTCTGCCCGTATTCGGTCGCAAATAGATGATCTCATTGTCGCAGTAGACCTCCTGGGGGTCACTCGGTATTGCATTCCAGTCCATGAATATGAAATTGTTATGCTTTGTGAATACGGAAAAATATTTGGTATTGAGTAGACTCTGCAAAGCCTCTTGAATGACCCGTTTATCTGTTTCGGACTTATCAAATATTTTCTGTTTCTTCAGATTGGTCAGAAGATGGGCAGCCATAACAGGTACAGGCTCTATACGGAAGAAGGATTTAAGTTAGTTATACTAATGAATTTTTGAAATTTTTGGTTGCCCACCCATGACATCCTCCTCGAACTCCACACTGTAGACGGATTCGTTTTGATTATAGGAGTGTACTGACAACATATCTGGTTCTAGATTAGACAACTCGATGTCTTCATTCAAGAGAGAATCATTATTCCGCAAATCTTCATGGACACGCTGCAAATGGCTAATTGGATCTCGAACCGTTATGGGAAGCATTTCCGATGAGTCTCGTATATTAAGTACAAGGGGCTGTTCCTCCCCATCCTCAGTGGCATGAACTTGCAGAGTGATTGGCACAGCCAGTGGATTCATCAGAAGCATATAACGCTTCTGGGGCACAGCCATCGGTATGCTACCGAATTCCACCAGCTGGGGAAATGTACGCAGCTGCACATGCTGGCCAGCGCCTCTAAATGGACGAAAGGAATGAAGTTAGGGATTCGAATTTCTCAGTTTCTTAATAAGCTTACTTGACTAGAACTTTGTGGTAAGTTCCGTTTTCCACTTTAAATCTCAACGTAAGCGTAAAACGTGCTGGAATAGTCGAGAAGAATGACAAATGAAATATGCCCCGTGTGCAGGGCTCTAATTGAAAACCCTCCACGGGACTAATACGCACTCCACCAATTTGTGGATCCTGATAATCCTTAAATGTTACCTTGGCCTGGACGTCATCCACATTTAGGAACTTAATGTGGGCGCAATGCTCTTCACCCAAATAGATTTTACGAAAATCGATTACACTGGGATGCACCTCAACCACGACGCCGGCCACATCGCCGGTAACAATTACAAAATGTGATTCGATGCATTCCTCGACATCGGAGAAGCAAAACATCAATTTAGTGCGCTGATGATACGGAGGTTCTAGTTCGTCCGGAAAGGGTTCGCTCTCACTGTACACGGGTCGCAGAGCGATAATTATCTGATCACTCGCCCAGCCCTCAAGAGTCTTGGGAGCTGATACACAGAAATGTTTTCCCGCCTTCGCATCATAGGTTACATTCTGAGCGTTGGCATTTTCCTCAAAGTCATACATGAGCACACTATGCATACTGATGGCATCCTCAATCAGCTTATTCGATAGTCTCGAGCGTGACGATGCCGAACTCCGCGATGTATCTGTCTGCCGTCGATCATATTGAAAGTCCCCATCCATAAAGACATCATGTGGACTATCGTTGCAGACGCGAATCGAGCGCAAGTGTTCGCTCCCGAATCTAGCCAAGCCGAATTTCACATAGCCAGCGCTTAGATAAACTCCCATGGACCTAGGTGTATAGTCAAAGACAACCAAATGGGGTGGGCCTAATAAAAAAAGGACGATTGCAATCGGATACACAACTCTCTGTCAACAGATACCTACTTACTCCGAATTTAACGTTGAAGAAACCCTTGTAAACTTGCAATTTACGTGGATGCAGCGTCAGTAAAATCTTTATATAATCCCGAGGAGCTAACATGTCCTTATTTAGCGTATTAATTGAGAGTCCACGATTGGTGCTAATTGAAAACATGAGAGTTTAGTGAGTAAAACAACACTTGTTTCTCACTTTGACTTACTTTCTGCAACGCATTCGCATGCGATCTTTGGTGGGATTATAGACGATCATCTCGAAATGTGTATTATTGCTGGGCACACTGCTGGGAAATGTGATGGCTTCGCAGATGGATGGAGTGTTATCCCCATCGAGCACAATAATGGGCACTTGGAAAATAATGTCCGGATGAAAGGATTGTATGAAAATGTGACGACGTCGATTAATATCTACTGTGGTGCTACTACGTATCCAAATTTTTACATCTAGTGATTCGTCTGTTTCAAGATAACGATGCAAATCCGCTTCCACTATGGAAATAGAAGTATCTATGGGGCTATCCGAACTCAATTGGATTAAACGAGGATACTAACAAAAAACACAGTAAAGTTAATCGGATTCAAAGACATATCTTTTCACAAATACGTACTAAGCCCATATTTCGAATAGTCAAGGTTAGACCATAAGTTAAATTCTTTTGAAAACCAGTCTTATGTACTATAAGGCGTGGCAATATAAGCAGTGAATCAACCAAATTCGTATATTCACTAAAATCTTTAAGAAATCCAACATGAAATCATTTCAAAAGGAAATTATATGGTAATGAGCTTACATTCCTTTACTATGCAGCAGTAGTTCCCCTTTGATCTGACCACACTATAACTAGGTTTAGCCGAGTTTTTTAAAAGTTTACTAGGTTTCGATTTCGGCGGTGAGTCCTCTTCCAGAGAGCCTTCCTGCTCCTCACTCATGTCATCGGGGGCATCACCGCCGCCGCCTCCATCACTAGATGGCACTTCAACTTGCGACATTTCTAAAAGTAAATGCGGATGGTGTTTACTTTAAAACAAAAATAATTTGTACATATAATAAAAAAAGTATTTATTTTTTCTTGTTTTTTCTTTTTTTTTTTTTAAATTCAAACTGAAATATTTGACAACACAAACTTTTGACAAAATTGAACGGAAAGCTTTTTCAAAAGCTTTCTTAAAGAGGCGCCACATTTGCAGATAAGAATTTCGTTTTCGAGCTTTACTACCAAGATTTCATACTTTTCCACCTTCACTTTATCTAATAACCCTTAGTTATAAAAACTTATCAAGAGGATCTTTGGGTTTTTATTTATTAAACAGTCAAATCAAATATTTTGAACCTTTATATTATGAAAAACTTCTAAACATCCTTTATTAAACTAAAAAGTGTAGAGAATTTCCATAATTCAATGCCTAACAAATGGTGTTGAGTTTTCGTCCCTGAGAGAATTTCTCTAACTTTTTAAAGTATTCTTCATTAACCACTTATAAACCACCTTATATGCATGTGAATGCTAATACCTATATCGTTGCATTTCATTGATTATTATATTTAGCTTAAAACTTGCTTAATACATTTAAGAGTTTAGACTTATATTACATTTTTTCATCGTACTGTTTAAATGTAGACCTATCTAATGTCCTTTTAGGTATCAGAAAACCAAAGAAGAAGATATAAACCCTTTCTAATATAGTAGTTTAAATAAATTTTCATTAGGTTTTCGAGTAGAATTCCTTAGAATAGTCCAAATGTGACGTCTTTTTGTTTATGTATTTACATGGTTCGTTTTTACGGTTTATTTATTAACTTTTTTTTATGTATCATTCACTTGTCTTTTCCTCACTTTAGCCGCAATAATTTCACACAAAATATTTCCGCTACACATCGTCGTTGACGTTGACTAGACGAGAGATGTCCTGTTCTTGTCCTGATGCTCGCATGCTCCTGCTCCCACTTCTTTCTCTATGCTGTTGCTTTTACACATTTCACTTGACTTCACGTCGTCCTCATCTTCTCCGGCAACTTATCATTTTATAAGCATTTTGTTGGCTTTTTCGTTTTTTGTTTCGGTTGTTTTGTTTGCCCTCAAATGTTTTTTCTGTGTGCAGCAGAGAGAAAAACAAAATATTTTGTTGCATTTTGTTTGCTCAGTGGCCAGAGTCTTCTCCTCCATCTCCATGCACTCCCTTTCACAGACTCTCGACTCTCAAAAGCACCAGCATCATCTTCATGTGTATTTTATGTGACAGATACTTTAAAATGTGGCAAAATGTTTTTGTCTCTGTTGTTTTCTTTTCGGTTTTTGCAAGTACCAATTTGAAATTAAATTAATGTAAAATAAGACTAAACTTAAACCATGCCAAAGTGTCGATACCCTTGCCAATTATTAGTCGAAGGACAGATCTTCTTTTTAATTACTGGACACGATTCTTGATTCCATCTATCATGTTCCTCTTCTGTTTTGAACAGTTCTCGGGTAAGAGAGAAATTCAAAGAGGTTTATCATATTCTAAATGTTGAATTTAGACAACTTTTAGCTAGGTTAGGCAGGAGAATAAAACAATATGCCCCTTTAATTGTAAGTTTACCTAAATTGTTTGCTAACATTTTGGGGAAAAAAGATACCCCTTGGATAGGGTATAATTATGTGCCACGTAAACTAATTTTTATGCCTCGAAATGGGGGTTTACAATTTACGATCCGCAATCCTTTCATAACATTTGGAGACGCATTTTATTGCCCACTTAGAAAGAAAAAAAAAGAGAAAGCAGGAGAGGAAACCGCTTGGACCATTAAAATGTTGCCCTCTAAAAAACCTTTGTTGCTTTCAGTGGCGGGCTCTCAAGGGGGATTAGCTAGTTCTCATACAAACCATGTGGTTTTCCATCAATACCTTCAACAAATGCAAACCATATGATCCCCTCGATTAGGCCTTCGTAGATACGCCACTGGCCTATGTGTTTGTTTTTCAAGTTGGAAATTTATATTAGGCCAACAAAGTCGCCCTAGAAGAAGGCGCAGGACAAAGTGATGGAAGTGAAGAATGGAAGGCGTCGAAGGACGCTGCCAACAGCCGCCACTAGTGGCCATGGCGCCTGCTCTCAAGTGCTCATAAATTCACGAAAATTTCACAGCGGCCAACAAAATCAAAAAAAATAAAGCACGAACAGGAAGAAAGGAAACAAGCGGAAAGGGACATGGCGTCAGCTGTTGCAGGGCTACTTGATTATACTATAGAACACACCCGACCCCTCCACCCATCCAAAGCCATGGCATACGACACTCGACGTTGGTTTGGCAAACATAAATTGTTAAAGAATTGCCACTTTACAGTCGTAAGGACCACATAAACCCACAATCCAAAAACCCAAACCCAACCAAAAAAAAAAAAAAAGGGGGAAAAACGAACTGAAAACTCGAAACCCTTCTGTCAGCCACTTACCTTCAGTGCTTGGTAGTTTTTCCGGAAATATCTTTTGCAGTCCAACGCAGCCTTCTGCATTTTCCCCCACCCTCAAATTTCAATCTCCACTCATTGAGCGAGTGTGTGTGTGTGTGTGTGTGTGTCCGGGTGTGCCATAAAAGTGTCATCATTATTATGCCATTCAATTTGTAGCCAATAAAAATGACAACTCCAAAAGCGGTAAATGAAAATCAACAGCCAAAGCTGGGTTTGACATTTTCATTCCATCAAAGTCTACATGATAAAGTACACAAAAGCTTTAAAATCAAAAAGTGAGTGCAAAATAAATTATAACACAATTGCTTATTAATCACGTCATGTATGTCAGTAAAAAACTATTGGTAAAAATATATATTTCATCCATCCATTACACTGAGAAAAACAAGCAAATACAAATCTTATATAACGTTGATTTGTGAAATCTTTTATTTGACGATTTGTGGAGGAGAAACGAATGGGCAGAAAAAAGTCTTCAGTTGGCAGAGCATCATCTGCCATTCAAAAATCTTTATAAATAAGGGTAGAAAAACGATCATTTGGGGAGACTGCATGAATACATTCAAACAAAATGAATGTAGGGCCTGACGTAGTTGTCGAACTAATAGTTCTGTTCTATGCTGAACTAAGGTAAATGACATGTGTGAATTGAATAAGATGAATACAAATGAACGACTCAGTCTCAAACATGTCCAACAATACAAAAATTGTCTTTCATATTCAATATATTCATAATGTGTGGTATGAATACTTAAAATATTGTGAAAATGTTCTTTGAATGTTTGAGTGATTCGCTTTAAATCAACTTTTTAATCTTTTCAAATACGAGTGTTCTTCTATATCAGAAATTCTTTTGAATACTCGGAGTTAATTTATTTGTGCAGTCCTCTTGACTAGAGGATCGCTTATACATATATACCCGGTGGGTATTAACAACCTGGGAGTTGGAGGACGGTTTTGTCAGAAATCATTTTGAGGAGTCCTTGTTGATATGACTCGAAAACGACGCTTCCATATGCTTGAAATGTGTGATAGTTATATGACTCGAAACTGATTAAAACAGGTCATATAAGCGAAGGTTCGAGGCATGGGTACTATTATTTCACGAAATTGAGCTCAAATGTTGTCCTTGCCCTAAAAACAAAAATTTATATACCATTTCGCCTGTTTGTTTCTTAAAGATTTTGTTAAAGTGTTGCAATTGAATTGCCCGAAATTTATTTCAATTTAATCAATCCGTTGCGGGATGATGCAATTTTCGGAAAATGTCTCCTTTTTTTTTCTATTTCAGTCTAGATGGGAGACTTTGGTCCTTTCCATTATCTACATTGAGATACATACACATGTCGTTCGGTTAGCCTGGACAAACGTTAGTGGAGGATGCATGTGAAGTGCTGTGATTTATAAGCGCTTTGTCGGCGATAACAGACAGAATGAAAAGGGCTAAGGACACGCCCACAAACAATGGAGGCCATGCAAATCGTAGTTCCGGCCTCTCTCTGCATTTCTTTCAATTTTCTTTGTCTTTCTTTTCATTTTCTTTTTTTTTTTTTTGTCTTTCTCTTTTTCTATTTTGTTTGCGGTCGTTTTTCCAGCACGCTGGAAACATTTGTATACATTTACCAAGCCGGGTATATTCAATTTGGCTAATAGTTTAACATTGAAATTAAGGGCACTGAAGTAATAGTTAATAGCCGCTTTTAATGCCTGTTACATCAAAAGATAATTCCGAACAAAAAGAATCTTGTTATGCATCGGGAAAGGGTACAGCAGCTACAGCATCTTCACATTCAGCCCGAGATATTTTTTGTTTTTAAATTTATTTTTGTGTGTTCTTTCTTTATCTAAAGTTTTGTTGTTGACAATAAAAACGGCAACCGTTGGACTGACCTAACCGCACTGAAGGAGAGTTGGACCATATCATTAATTTTGCACAAAAGGAACGAAAAATTGTCCTTTGCCAAATGCAGAATGGGGCGAATCTGGCCTAACCAAACCAAGCCGAGCCGAAACCAAACCGACCAACAAATAAATAAGGCAAAAGAAGGCGACTCTGTTGTGCATTGGCAGCCCTGCGGTCGGAGGTTCTGAAATTGAGAAGGGGTTCAAGGGAGGTTTGGAATTGCATTTGTTCTATTGCCAGAACCATTTCGGATCTTTGGACTTCCCTTAGACACGTTCGACATTTTGTGTGTCCTCACGCTGCGCTGAGTTTTGCCAAATTGAAATTGTAGCCACAACTCATACCACCAGCCAACCGTCGGAGGTTGCACGGACACATATTGCCACATATTGGTTATGTGCAGCCGCATATGACTTATGTAAGTATGTGTGGCTATCTATGTATGTATGTATGTAGGTAAGCTTCAATTGTTTATAACAATTACATTTAATTAAAATTCATGTCAATTAAAATTTGTGGTTTACATAGATATTATATGGTATTTCAATTAGTATTAGTAAATGGTTTACGATTCGTTTTTGAAACTTTTGAAGACTTTTTAGAAATAATGCTATATCAACCTCTCAAAGAATGAATCTTCATGCAAAGTTCGACTTTTCAGAACATTAAAACATTTAACAATAAAAAATGACTACAAGATTTATTGTATTTCAGTAAATTGTTCGTTAAATTTATTGCCAATTTATGTTTTACTATCAAGTAATAACAACAGTGTCGAGCTCGTAATCGAAACATCAAAAGTAAAGAGCTAAAAATGTTGGTTACGTATACGTAATATTTGTGATATCTAACTGTATGTGAATCTAGACGAATGCCCGCAGTAGATAATTAGTGTGACAAATTGCTTAGTCCATAGAAACCGCAGGCCAATATCCAGCAAACAGTGACACATAGAGCAAATACACACACTCACGTGTGTACGCACACAAACATATACACTTTGGGAAAATGAGAAAACTCATTAAAAATTTACAATTGATTGACTACGGTACATTGTACGAATTTAGGTTTTTCTGACAGTTGCCTGACCAATGGTCCATGAATGATGCAAACGAACGGTTAGTTATTGGCCATATGGCAGCCGCAAGAGACTGTCCCTGTCCCTCCCATCTTTGAACTCTACCTCACCATCCCCGCCCCACCCTCCTCTGTCTAGTTGCAATTTATGCTAATGCTCGTTAGTGAAATCAAACACAGTGCAACAATTGTGTAAACAACTGGGCAGTAAAGCAAACGACGAACCAAACTGCATCTGTCGATGGCGTACAAAATATTGACGCATATATTGAGGCTGTGACAATTAATCTGCTAATTGCCAATTTAAGCACGTAAACCAAACACAGGCGTGGCTGCAGCAGAACGAAGTGCTGGACAGCTCGACAGAGAACAGGACAGGACAGGCCAGGCCAGGACTGGATAGGGCCGGACAGAATAGGACAGGATGGCATTGAAGCAACCCAATTGGAAACTGCATTTGAATTCGATTTTGTCATTTGATTTATGAGTGTGTTCACCATTCGACCCACACATAATGGGCTCCAATAACTGTACCTGTATTGGGCAACGGTGCGTATTATATTTATGGCCCACTGCCAATGTTATTTCAATAATAAACTAAACACCACTATTTCGAAGGGTCGGAAATATCAACACACATGTATAGCAAAGACATTTGAGTTGGATAACATTCTGCATACACATTAATGTCGTATGGCAAGACACTTTGAAGTAGTAATTACACACATACGAAAATGGAAGTTATACGATTCCGTAAGCTTACATATATTCATTATTATTTCAATCCAACCACACCGTCTTCCAACTTTCACCAGGCAAGCCTCTATTCTATATTTAAGTCCTCATTAGGAGGTCATTTCAGGGTGGTCTTTCAACTTATATAGAAAAACAGTTTGTTTTTTCCATACCTTTTGTTAAGGCTTATAATTTTGATTTGTTAGAGAACTTATGTTTTTTGTATTTTATATAATGTGAGATCTATTGATTTTTCATCTGACAAAAGTCTGACAATTTATAAATATATTAAGTCAACACGATATATTATAGAATATTTTAAATAACAGAATATACTCTTCTCATCCTGAAGAAATTAATTGTTTTTTAACAGCCTTTGATTTGCTTTGCTGCTTCCAGGCGAGACGCAGGTCCAGGTAAGAATGTCAATGTTCACCATTATTCTACAGTTTGTGGCCATAGACAAATCCAACTAAGCTATATGTACTTGAAGTTGGTTGGTGACAATATTTAAAACTGTGCTTGTTGCAATGCACTGCAATCCGCAGTCTGCAGTGGAATTGTGTTTAACGATGGGTCTAAAAAACGTTCTTCAGGAATCCCAGCATCAGCACTAATTAGGAAGTAAGTACATGTTACACTTGTGGAAATTCTTTTTGAAAAGTAGGAACACCCCTGTTTTACATTAAATTAGACAGCGGTCGGGTAAAGAAAAAAGGAAAATAGTATAGAGCCATGGGAGTTAAATGAGCCACTAAGAGGCCAAACTGCATTAATAGAACCTGTATTAAATAGACAATAAACAAACATTCTGGAAAACTATTAATTAAGATTCCATTGACTTCAACCAATTTGTAGTGAGCGGACCTGGCCTGGTTAAAAAACTTCACCAAGGCTTAGCCAATTACTCTCAATGGAGTTTGTAGATTTTAAACCTTAAAATTTTAAGTATTAAACAAAAAGCATACTTTAAATGCCGCAAATATTACTGATGAATTATAAAGAGTCAATTTAATGATGCGAATATTTCCATACTTAATAGCTGATTATACATTTAAAGCACTTATCGGTGTATGATTAAAGGCGCAGAAAAGTATGCTATATTTTTCAAGACATCTTTCAAGACAACTTTCATTCCTTTATCACATTATTCGATTCACTTAACCTTTTTAAGATCTCTACAAAATTTCAGTGGGTCGCTTACAATATATTCAAAATAGTTTTGAAGAAAGAAGCCGACGAATCAAAATATCAGAGAAAGTTGTAAATAAATTAGTTTTCGGGTGATTTATGAGTCCCAATATGAGTCCCACACAATGTCAGTTTAATGAGTAAGCATTTGAGTTTCTTTTTTTTCCACTTTCTACTTCTTCTGACCATTTGTGTTCTTTTGTTCCCGTCAGGCTAATACGCTCTATTGTGTGTCTCTAGGACTTTCGTCAAGGCCAAGAACGTTGACGATTGTCTCAGCTCATTAAATTTTGATGTAAAAAAAAAAAAGAAACGGAAAAAATAAAAATAGCAAAGAGAAGCAAAAGGCAAAAACCACAAAAATCCTTTTGTCTAGTCCATGTCATCTTCTTCCCTCATTTATACCACATTCAAAATGCCATTAAAAGCATACTAAAATTAATTTGTAGCAATTAGTTGCAAATTGCATGAAAAAGCAAACCAAAAGGACAAAGAACGTTCACCACGACAACAGCGACTCCGAAGCTGACCACCGAGGAGAAATTGCTCAACATTTTTATGTGTTTTTGCGCATTTAGAAAAAAAAAAGAATGGGGAGAAGAAGCAAAGCAAAAGGAACTCAAACTGTCTATGTCGAAATCATAAAAACTCGCTGCTAGCAATTGAGCACTGCTTCCAAACGGAGCAGGAGAAGAAAACGGTCTATCACTAGTAGAAGAGCAGCGACTGGCGAAGCATAAATAAATTCTGTATGTGTGTGTATTTGTGTTATTTTTGGCAATTATTTTCACATTCGACTGTCTGTCTGACTGTCTCTCTGTCTCTCTGTGTGTCATGGTGTATTCCCTTTGTCTTTGCGTTGAGCTCATTTGTAATTTGCAGTCAGTTGGTGAATGGAGGGATGGGCAAAGGCATGAATGCCAGAAGACACACTTCTCACATTGTGTGACTCCTCCGAATTGCTATTCAAGACTGAGCTGGTTATATCCATTATACATATAAGAAACAAATATTCTACGAGTTATTAAACTTAAGAAACTAATAATTTGATTCCAAAGACTCTTTATTTAAAGAGTAATGATTTGGAAGTGTGTAATTGAAAATAAAGTACTGCTGGAGTGTTTTATTTTGAGTATAATTAAAGATAACTTTGAAATACGTAATTAACTAGTTTTAATATTTCAATTAAAGTACTGCTATAGTTAAGTAATAATTTAATTTTTATAGTAATTAGATCTAAGACTCCTTTTACAAAATCTACAAAACTTTAGTAAGATACATTCAAGAATTCCTTCAAACAGTATTTTATTCTGATATTTAGTTGTTACAACTACAATTTGTATATTTATAATTTAAATGAATAAGTTTTTGTTCATTACTCAAGTAAATACGATTAGCGATGAGAAGTCATAAAAAAATGTATTTGTTATATCTAAAAATAATGGTTCTGCATGCATTTTGATCAACTCTCTTACAAAATACTATTAATGCCACAAGTCCTAAGGCTAAATTAGTAATTAAAAATGTTTTATGTTAATGATTTACCATTTAATTTCATTATTCTTTTATCTTGGATTCAATTGAATTGATATGGAAAATATAAATCCCTATTTTATTAATTGTAAAGTAATTAGCCGATAATTATCAATTGTTCGAGCTGTTAATCACATGAAGTTTTAGGAATTCTTTTTTTTCTACTTCAGTCCATGTCAGTTATGGTTAAGAACCTGGCGTATACGGTAACAAAATGTCTATTTCCTGACCATATTTTGCACTCATTTATTGTTGTTTTTGCTAGTTGCTGGTGATGCCATTAATTAGCCTCAGTCTTCGACTCTAGCAACCGATAGACATCTCGGTGCCGGCATTTGTCTTGTGACAAGACCATAGAGATGGGTAGAGAGAGAAAGAGAGAGAGGAAAAGGGGAGTTTTGGGGGGATGCCATGGACATGACACATGTTGTCAGCGGGCTCATCTTTCTTACCATTGTTGTTGTGGTTGTTGTCGACGACTATTTTCCTAGCTGCTAATTGGAAAATGTCACAATTTATTTTATTTTTATGTTTAATTGGATTCTCACAGCTTGCCAGAAGTTTCGTACGTCGCCTAGGTATTACGTATTTGTGCGTATGTATGTATATATATACATACTTACATATATAGAGAGTATTATACGATGCATGATAATTTTCTTAATTTGTGCGCCTTGACGAGCAGCGAAGAAAGAATATGAAGCGAAACTTTTTCCATTTTGCTGATGGCATGTGTACGTGTAAAAGTTTTTCTACTACCCCACAGCAACTGTGTTACTCTTCCCCTATCAGGCATCAGGACTCTTCAAAGGTGCAAATAAAGTAAATTATTAGATTCCTCTTCGTCGTTTCCTTCTTCGATGCCGTCGTCTTTTCCTTTCTGCCGATGTCGGCGTCGTCGTCTTCTTGCTACTTGTGGATTTCCGCTTCAATTACTGAAGCTGCTCGCATAAATTTCACTTGACAAACTTGACACTATGTGATAGTTGGGAGTAACACATACACATACTCAGACACACTCATACACACTCATATACACCCACACAAAAATGTCTATGCATGTACATAGGTATATACTTTAGCAAATTAAGGACTTCCGTTGACTGCAAATTGTAATTGCTAACTTTGCCAAAATGACAAATTTAATGACTGTCTTTAGGATAGGAAAAATAGATAAGCTAAGAAACAATCTTCAATATATGTAAACATATATCAATTGATATATTTCATTGTAAAAATAATAAATTGTAAAAACTCATTCTAAAAAACATTTTAAATAAATCATGTTGAAGAAATTTCGAGATTTTCAATACAAAGAACTTTTTTCAAGTCCAATCCAAATCCATCAAATGTAAATTGAGAGTAGTTCAGGACCGTTACGAACTTGCTGTTTTCAATTCAAATGTCGATTGTTTTTTAGCTTTCGAAGCTAAATCAAAGCACTTTTGTTTCGCCCTTACAGATTTGTGGAACTTGGTAATTATTTGGGTATCAATTTGTTATTGAGTGCTATTCCTGACAAAAAAAAAACTCAGGTCTTATTTGAGAATAGAGTTTCATTCGACTATTCGCACTATAAACGATTTAAAACCGAATAATTTGGCTCGGAATCGAAAGCGAAAACAAGTCTCAAAACCAACTCGACAAAACATTTGGAATCAGAAACGTATATATGTATGTATGGCTTGTTCTGATTTGGACGGTTTTTGTTTCTCAAGAAATATTCCCTGTTCTGTAGGGACCCGAAATTGTTTGAAAACTTTGAAGAAGTTTTTGTCACGATGTCCTTTACATGAGCGGAATACATTTCTTAATATTTTCCCTACATATGGACGGGATTCGTTTGCCCTAGAGTCTTTTTGGGGCTTTCTGGGCTGGATAGCCCAGCGTAATGTGCTATCATTTTTATAATTCCATAAATTATAATGATGTTAACTTTAAAATTTATTCAGTGCGATAATTTTTGATAGAGCTGCTATTAATTTGACATCCTATTGTCCTCGGTGGTATGGAATCCCATGCATTTCGAATAAAGAAAAACTTCCTTTGTTGTAAATTACAAGCCAATTTCTTCGAGCTCTTTTATAGATATATAACTTTATTTTAAGATTGGCAAATTACAAAAATTGATAATCTTTGCGCTCAATTTAACTTACAGGACATATGTATCTACGAGAATATGTTGTAGAGGTTTCGACCAGAGGAATGGGAAGCAAAAAAAAGGAAGTGAAAGAGGACACATCCGCCCGTAGCTTAAGCTGGCGTCTGGCCAGAAGTTTAATGATGCATATGTGTCGCCGCCATTTGTCCTGTTCGGGAAGAGTGTATCAAAGTGGCAACTGCTGCATCCTGGCACAACGAAACCAATTAGGAACAGCGCCAAAGGATACGCCAAGTGTCCAAGTGGTACACCAAAAAAAAAAAGAAAATCAATTAAAATCGTATGACAACAAGGCAACAATTTCTCCTCTCTAGTCTTGACAGATAAAATATCGGGCAGGGCATTATTTTACATTTTCGTAGAGCTCATTAGCCTGAGGGCAGGCGTGGAGTGGCGTGGCTGGACGGTTGCGCAGGCGGCATATAAAATGAAAATTGAAAAATGTTAAATCATTTATGCATGGAACAGGCGCTTCACAAGATATCATCAAATTTCATGCACTATCAAAGTCAATTTCCCGTCAACCACAAAAAGGAGCTTGCCTCCACTCAGCAATATAGCAGCCAAGAGGCTAAAGGGGGTTGGGGGGGAGCGTGCTCAGTCACGAAAATAATTTATTCCGTGGCCTGTACTGCCCGGTCTGCGGTTCATTGTCAGTTAAGCTTTTTAAAAGAAAACCACTTAGAATGTTGACATTATCCTTCACTTTCTATTTATTTTGTCATTTAATCAACTTCCTACTTCGTCCTGTCCTTGTCCTCGACTTCGGAGTCGTCGTTCCCGTTGCTGTTGCCGTCGCCATGGCGACTCCCTGATTTGCATACCAAACTTGCTCACCCGGCAGGATACTTTTCCTCTACTCCCCACAATCTTGAGATGGACGCCCAAAGTATTTGCGCTTCGGCGCCGTCTACGTCAATCAGTCATCAGAGAAGAGGACGACCACGACGACGACGACGACCACGACCATAGTTGAAAAAATTGCCTTTTGCCGCAATAACCTGTATGTGGTGTGCCGTAGCCGTTGTCCTTGATGCCGCCCCATCAATTGAATACAGAGACAATTTGAAAACAGATGAAATCAGCTCACTCCATCTTCAGACACACAGAGGCTAGTGTTGCCTCGTACATGACAGACAGAGATGAACTTTTGTGTTAAACGAACTAGTACACTGTTAAATAAGTATTTTTTCTTTATTCAAATAATTTCTAAAATTCTTTATATTCAACAGAGACACACAACAAAATACCTATAAAAGAGAGCTTAGCACTTAACAAATCAGAATTAAATGAGGAAGAATGAATGAGTTCGTTTTGCATGCAAAAGTCAATCAATTCTTACACTAGCAGCTACACTGAAAGGAAACAAAGGAAACACTGAAAGGAAACACTTCTTAACAATTAATCTGTGTAAATCTATGCAATCCTATCATGTGGAGACATTTCATTTGGGTAAGGTGTTCGCAATATTCCGATTCGAAGCCAAGGTGTTCAGGAAAGGGTTGTCAAAAATGTTATCAGTGTCTTTATAGGAGATTTCCTTAGAGGAGACATCAAATTAAGGAGACAGAACGATAAAGAGAGATTATTTGAGTTGTTAAAAGATTGGCAAAGCACACGAAAGATAGGAAGTAGTTAACATCTCCCAAGAAGTATCTTCTGGTAAGGGACGAAATAGTATCTAATAAATGAGATGAAATAACTTTGCCGTTGATCATTTTAGGAAGGAAGAGAATGTCAGTTGAAAGTCTTTGCTTCTGAATTGGCGAAGGAAGGCGAGGAACCGAACACCAAGTTAGAGCGTTAAACGTCAACTTGATAAACAGCTTTTGGACCGATTTCACACAGGGAAGCAATACTTTGGAAGTATTTTGCGCATTCGTACCCGGAAGGGAACACATAGGAATGAAATCTTATGCTGAAGTTTTACGGAGAGAATAGTTTGTATAGAAACAGAGAGAAAACCAGCCATATTTATTGAATTCTCTGGAAGGGTATTAAAACATAACTTTTTTTTTTGTCTGCAATAGATACAGAGAAAGAGCCATTAATTATTAATTAATTAATTGTTGTGGAATGTTACTCACAAGCACAGTGAAAGTTTTATATATGTATATGTAGTTTTTCTCAGTGTATGATATATTTTGGTTGTCCCCGACTTGCTCATTTACCGTTATTAAAGCAATTCTATGAATATTTTAGAAGCTTTGTTTGGCCAACTGGAATGAGGAAAAAGGTTTAGGTTTCTTTTTCGTTTTGCCAAAAATGAAAATGCACACAAAAAAGAAGCCGAAGAGTAAGATAACTTGGAGAGAGTAAATATTATGAGCATGTAAATAATTTGCCAGCGGAGAATAGTCGGTTGGGCAAGCAAAGCCAGTTGGAGAAAAGAAAATACAAGAAAAGAAAAGTAGAGAAAGAAAAACTTAAGCCGCATTTGGGCCGAACCAAGCTCCATTAGGGGAAAATCCTATTGAATAGCCTTTTGTCTTTTTGTATTTAGCATGGAAATGCTTTTAAAAATCAACAATAAAAAAGAAACCTCAAACATTGCTGTGGTATTACGTTTTTATTTTGTTTTTTGGTACTGCCAACTCGGCAACCACTTAGTTTCGCTCTTATTTTTTTTTTTTTGTATTTTCTGGGAAATATGATGGCAAAGTTTTGTTTTGTTTTTTTTTTTTTTTTTCTTGCTGAAATAATTAACGCACAGTCAGTGAATATGGTTTTACGAGTGGAATATTTTTCCGTCTCCAGGGAAGAAGGCAGAGTTGTGGAACTGAAGAGGAGGGCGGAAATAGGCGTCGTGTTCTGAAGTACGTGACGCATCAATAAATCGGAAGAGCAGAGCTCGGGACGATAGAGAATGGAGAGAAAGATAGTAGATCATCAGCGTACTCACAACAGAGGCAAAAAGTATTGCATGCTTCAGGGCGCAAACAAACTTTGTAAAGTTTGCAACTCTTTTTGCGTGTGTGTGTTTCAGTATGTTTGTGTGTGCAGTGTGCGTGTCTAGTTAATTAGTGGCCTATTGATAAAGTTGAATCGCAACCTAATGGTGAATTAAGTTGTATACCCTTTTAAGCAGACATATCCTTCATGACTAGTAGTTTGTTATTTTGTCTATTAATCTGGGTTTGCTTCAAATATTAATACATATGGGCTTCCATTAGCATCCAAATCTATTTGAATTAACGTAATAAGTTTTAATATTAACACACCTTTTTTAATACTCACCTCGAGACGAATAATCTGTCAAGTTTTATACATATTTATATAAGTTTCCACTTAATTTTTGCTTCTCAAATCCAATTTAAATTTTTCTGAATATGTTACATTTTATTTTCTTTGTTAAATTCAAAACAAAGAACATCTATTTGGCAATAAACTAATTAGGTAATTCCCAACGAAATACTTTTGAAAGACTTTTGCATGCCGAAATTAAAAGTTAAAAAGGTTATCCGTTTTTTATGCCCTTCCTTAGGGTATTAATTGATCTGGATATGTAAATATATTCTTTATCGGCATGAGAAACCGAGTTGATATAGCCATGTTTTTAATTTGATCAATATATCATATGAAATCGAGTCTATACGTTTAATATGTCTGTTAAAGTAATTTAAGGCTTTCAATTTAAAAGGTAATGGGATAATACTGAAGGCTTAAGCTTTTTATTAACTGAAGGAGTTCTGTTAGAGTCGTAACATAATACGATATAGTGCTATAGTAAAAACTGTCCAGTTGTTGAAGTATCTTAAGCTTATTTATTACTTGGATAGTTTTTATAGTAAAGCTTCATAGTTTTTAATTTCAAATATTTCAGACAAACAGGCTCTTCTGAAATACTGATTTAAGCTTAATTCAAGAATATATAAACCGAAGTGAGATTCTTTAATATTTTGTTTTAAATAAAAAGTAATTATTAATTTTTTTAAATGTAAGAATATATGTAAATATATTGGATATACATGTACATGTAAGTTACGAGTCTTAGGTACGAGCCTAAGTCATGAATGCGAGTCTGTTCCCTACTCGGGAGCCAGTCTATCATACGTGTCTCCCTGTCGGGGTGTGGCATTGCCATGATACTTCGGATACACATGGGAGATGACATACAAGACTCTTTATTTAAACACTAGTTTACCATGAAACTAATTACACAGAAGCTTTGATATAAAGTTATAATTTGTTTATTGGTCACTTGAATGTACTTTTGGTTCCGAGGCCAGACTAAGACTAAAGCTACTCCAGAGATCGGGGACTTAAATATACCTCAAAAGGGCTGATCAACGTCTATTGATCGTACTGTGGCCGATTTTGAGAGTATACTACTCTTCCGGTGAAGTCAGAAGAAATGGGTTGGTTACAAAGGTGAATGTAAAAGTGCTTATGCTATGTGATAGGAAGTTAGTATTGGGTCAAGCGTTAAAGTGCTTACTCTAGGTATAGGAAGTCAATAATGGAACAAGTGGATAGTGTGGATTAATATGGGTCACAATGTACTTCCTAGGGTTATGGGATGTGTGTGTTGTCAACGTGACTTTTAATGAGAAGGGGTATACTATCCGGAACTCATTCAGCAGTTTGCGTCTCGTCTTGCTGCATCATAGTTGGGCGGTGTGCAGGGCATGGTTCTACTTGTTCTGTAGGAGTCGGCGTATCGTGGAGAAACGCGTGTGCTAACTTATATACGTCGTCAATCCGATTTGATGTTTACATTTGTTAGGCTGCCTACATTACGTGACTTGGAATGTTCAACTTGCAACTCCACGCCTTACACCGCCGTGCTGCTTGAAGTCCATTCGGCGTTTAACCTATAAGTCACCGAAGCTATAGCTTTAAATGCGATTTATAAGCAAAATATAGAATAGTGCGCCGAAATATTTCACACAGGTTCAAATGACGGGGTAGTCCACAACATATCCAAAATTCATCCAAGTCGGTTACTCGGAGTCCTGAAGTTCCCCTTGTTAGACAATCTGTAAATAAATATAGTCAAATCATTAAAAGTTACGAAAATGTTGTGGAAAATAAGTTGTTCTTCAAACTTTAAGATGGATTGGAGAATCTATAACAACAAAGTTGACGTCTTGACATGATAAAGTTTATTGTAAAAATTCAACCCTTCCTTCGAATGTTAATAGTCTCAGATGAGTTTGAACTACACATTTTTGTCCGAAATATTGTCTTAATAAAGAATAAATATCTTGCTTCTATAAAATTTCCATGTTTCAAATTAATGCCATCAAAAATTCTTTTAGATAAGTATTACATGGAAGTATTTCAGTTTTAATTCTCATCTCTGCCTGTGAGATGAAACTAAACGCAAATTTTATTAATTAAAATGCCACAAAAACGCAAAAACAAACAAATGAACCACTACACGCACACACACTTACAATTACCTACTAGTATACATAAATATGTGTATATATTGCTCTCATTACCGTTTTGTCAAGTGCTCATCAAAAACAGAAGAAGCGGCAAATAGGAAGGGGTTCAAAAGGCGAGACCATGAATTGATGGCATAGCCCACCAATCCCAATATGGTTGTTAGTTTAATTATGCATTTCAGGACAAGAGTCCTTATGTCTATCCTCTCTGTCTCCCGCTTGGCCATTGTTATCATTTGACCATTTTCCATAATAATTGAAAACAGACCACAAAACATTAAAGCAAACAAACAAATTTGTCAAATGTTAATTTCAATTATAAATGAAAGTAGTGCAAGTCCCATACAAATTTCATTAAAAATATATCCCTTTAAAAACTATTCAACTTGTGTTTGGTGTTACTTTCCAGACAATATACAAATTCAAAAAAATAATATGAAATAGAAGACGGATGATGGGCAAAATGCGTCTGCCAGACGCGTCTGAGAGCTCAAGAAAAATGAGGTCTCTGTGTGAAATCCAATCAACTTTTTCCTCTTCTCTTTATTTTATTGCGTTCTAATCAGCCAAAGTATAAAGTAAATTCAATTACGCGGCTACTTTGTAAATCCCCTAGGATCACACACGCCTAGCAAGGCGACCATGTTGTTGGTACACTGAAAGAAAATGCAAAATTAGTATCACAATGCGCTTATTTTATTTGTCAATTACGATAAATACACAAATATAAACCCGATTGGTTTATATTTACTTCAATTGGTTACTTCAGGGTAACCAGGGGACATTTGAAAAGGTTTCACATTAAATTGAAGGTATTATTCATAGATAATAAATCATAGAACTTTAACTTTCTTACTCCTTTCCTTCTATGGAAACATAATGTGATATTTGCTTTTCACCCACTTATCAGATAATCAGAATAAATCGTTTATAATTTCGCTATAATATTTAAGTTCATAAATGCCATCATAAGCAGCACAAAGGGGAAGCAGGATGTCTGTAGAACCATCAGCACACTTTGTAAATTCTCGACAATTGCGAACGTCGAGCGAACATGTATTCAACGTTAAAACAAGTTGAGAATTATAGATAGTCATGATCTCCTTTTTTGATGATTTTAGACTCGATTAACCACGAACCAAAAAATTAATCAACATTATTTTGGTTAAGAAAAAAAAGTGATTAAGTTAATGAATACTAACTTAAACGACTAAGCCTATAACTAAAAGTCAGCAAATGTTTAGTCCTTTTAAACAGTTTTTAAATTGAAATTTTACAATTGTTTAGTCCTATGAAAAAGTTACCATACCTACTAATATTGTATTACAGTTTCAGATTGTCACATGTGTGGACTACGTAGGATCAAAAGCATTAATTGCTAACAAAGACAAAGCGATGCTTAGACGATATAACAACACCTCCTTTCATTTCGATCCTTTCAAGTAAAATCTGTGCTAGCAGAATACTTCTTTTATTGATGGTTTCTGACCCTAGCAAGAATATTTTTTAACTGAATACGAATTTTATAGTATATCCTAAGTTAAAGGATAGAAAATGAGATTTACTATCTAGAATGGTCAAGAAGTTTTCCTTTGGGCAATACTATCATATGTTTGATCATAACTTTTTATTTTTGGAAAAAACACACATAACAGGAATACTAAACAGCTTCATTTTTGATTTGCTCTTATTGGTTTCACTTTTTAGAAAATGAGAAAGGTTTTCTCCAACTTGACTGCTGCTGTGCAGAAAAAATTTGGAAAATATCTATGACAGAGAATTTAGTTTTGCAAATTTTCTCTTGGTGTACTTATGCACATTTCCACATGCGTGTGTGTATGTGTGCTAGGGAGTGCGAAATTTTGTCCTAAAAAGGAAATTTTTTGAAAATAAATAGAATTCCGCCAAAGTCAAAGAAAAGTAAACAAGTGCGAAGTGGCGACGTCGGCGGTGGTGGTGACAGGCAGCGCATCCATAGCAACTAATCAGAAATTCCGTCTCATGAAAAAGAAGAGGATGAACAAAAAGGAAGAAAAAACTTGAAAAAAATCCGAGTGAGAACGAGTCAGTCAGTCAGCCAGGATGGCTGGCAGTCAGGCAACCCGCCCGCGCTTGGGATTATGCAAAATTCAATTTGCAACTTAAATGTGTTTATTTTGCGTTACGCTGGGGCAATTTTTATTTTCACTGAAAATGAGGGATTTACTTACCAAGTACCCAAGACTCGAGAGATTGGAACAGAAGCAGAATGTGAGCTAAAGGGGGAACGGGTGAACCAAAGCCAATGAGGAGCAATACCGACACCATTGCCAAACACGAACAACAACATCAATTTTCCAATCTTATTGAGCGTTTAAAATGCTGTGGTGCGACAGTTTCACCCTGCACACCCTTTCCACCAATATCTACTTACTCCTACACCCTCCTACTGTGACCGGCTGCAAATTGCTGATTTACAAACAAAATCAGATTTTCACAGAGCCTGAGAGAGTGCCTGTGCCCTTTCCTTTTTCCTTTTCCTTTTTTTTTTTTTTTATGGCCAGCATAAACAGTTTGCTTTCCTTTTTGCTGGTTTCTTGCAGCAGAGACAAATTGCCAAATTCAATTTGATAGTGAATTTAGCCAGCCGTTTATTTAATTTTATAAACCCCTTAAAACACCATCTCAAAAGATCGCAATCAGAGTGTGTGCAGATAATATTGAATTCACTACTAATTCTTAATACAAATCATTCTCTAATACTGAAAACCAGAATTCAATTCGGTCTTAAAAATGATGAGAGGATTTTAAGGATACAAATAATTGTATACCAATTCGTTAAACCATTTCTGAATGAAGCATATGATGAGAGAATGGAAAACAATTGAGGAATATTTTAGAAAGCTTTATAAAGCTGCAAACTTAAAAATAGCACCAATTGCTGAGTTAGGGTGTTCATGGGATTCTTAGATTTAGTTTAAGGTTTAAGTTACATGTGAAAACGTCATTAATTATAAAATATTTACTACTAATACCCGAAACTCAAAACATCGCCTAAAAAAGAACTCTATGGGGTCTTCTAATTGTTATATGTCTAATAGTTAAAGGCGCTAGGAATAAGTCCTTAGAGTTTGAGTTTGTCGCATCAACTAACTCCAGAATACAAAATTATATAATAATGGCTAAGGCCCAATCAGCTGTCTGAAGCCTCTTTCGTTTGCCTTTCGTAGGAGTCATCTAGTGCCTGATCTGGCTTCTTATCAGGCTTTAAATCAATAAGATTTTATTTTAAAACAATCATAGGGAATACTAATTCTGTATAGTTTCTGTATAAAAATAATTTAATATCTTAAACGGAAGTAAATTTTGCATTCAAATCGATTTAATTACTTGTCAATGGGTTTAGGAAATTCTCATTTAAATGTGGCAAAGTGACAAAGACCAGATATCGCATCATCATTCGGGTGGCCATTTGCTAGGCAAATGACAGTTGAATCACTCTCTCTATCTCTCTCTCTCTTCGACGGTGTCCTTCCTTTTGCTACGTACACAAATTAGCCCAAAGTTTTCAAAAAGAGGTGTAAGGAAGAAAAGCGAGGCGCAGTGGGTGGGTGGGCCAAAGATGTCGTCTTTGAACCCTTGATAGGCCTTAGACTTGACTTAAAGTCTTGAAATGAATATTTGATGGGCAGTGTGGTAGATAGCGAAGAGCGAAAGAGTGGGAAGAAACAAGGGGGTAAAAAGAAATTAAAAGCAAAAAGCTTGTTGCATACTTTATGGCGCTAATTTAGGTAACGAAACGACATACAAAAGAAGACCTCGTTTATGTTGCAATAGTTAAGACCTAACAACCCAACCCAGCTGAAGCCAACCAAAACCACACCACACCACACCCCCTTTTAGCCCGCCCACATTTTGTTTATGCACGCACATTAATTTCAAAGGGTTTTGCAATGACCAAATAATGTGAAAGGCAGAAACAGTTGGAGTGGGGCAGGCATCTGGTTGGGGATGCAGGGCGAAGGCTTCAGGGAGTGAGTAAAGTGGCGGGTGAACTAGAGGGTGTGGAAAAGAGACAGCTACAGAGAGGGAAACCACATTTCAATGTTGCAAAATTTTGTCGCTACAACAAAATGCTTTTAAGTGCATTTCATTGGTCTGCCACGCCCAGGAAGAAGAGTAGGAGGCTGACGACAGGCCGCAACATTTTGAATCCACACAAAAAACTTTTAGAAAGTAACTAAAAAAATTATTGTTTTCTCTTTTTTATTTTCTTTCTTTTTTTGGTTGTAGGTACGGAAACAAATATTTTACATATAAAACGCTTGAAAAGGGAGGGAAAAACATAAAAAAATCAAAAAAAAATTAGCCTTGCCGATATACATATACCCTTGCAGTCATTTACCATTAAATCTTGAAAAGGTTAAGTCAAAATTTCTTTGTCTCCATGAGATTCTGTCACGATAGTAAGTCATCATCAGGTAAAGTAAAAGATGGACAAAATAAAGGTAAATTTTAACTCTGGCTTGCTATAAAAGGAAGTTATGAAGTAAGTGAGAATCTTCGGATAAATGCTGAGATCAGAATTTAAAGTTCTATTTACACAATTGCTTTGAAGTATCTGACGTGTTATAACTTCTATATATCCTTTCTTGACTCTGTTACTTACAAGCCCGTTTTAAAATTTTTGATCAAATCCTTTAGTTCTAGACCAATTGGACTTATTTCGACAAAATAAAGAGTATGCCAGGAAATATTATCTGAAATTTACAACAAAAGAGATTAAGTTAGTTGGTTTAGTTATGAATATAAAAAGCGAAACAGTAATTAAGTCCCCATTGAAGAGAGTCCTGTCTTACTTGTTTCAATAAAATCCATTTATTGTTGTATGATATAATTTGGTAACATATTCGAAGGTATCAAGATTTAAAAATAAGTCTCTATAAATTAGTTAGAGAGATTTGTTAAATTAGATTAGTTAAGGGGAAACATTTCCAGCTTTCTTGGGTTCAGCTCACTAACCCATCTCTGATCTGAATACTTACATATATAAATTCATTCGTTTCTTTATATGTCTATAAACTCTTTGAATTAATCATTAAATTGTGGACATCTGAGTCAGATGAGATCCACATAAAACATCTTAAATAATTTAAAGATTTTTAATATTTTTATGTATTTCTCTTGCTAATGTTAGTATTAAACTAAAAATCATTTGTGTGAAATATTGAACAAATTTGAAATTTGAACAAAATATTTTTATATCTCGATTGAGTTTGCTTTTTAAAATATATCGGTTATTCGGAAAAATAGGTCAATAGATTACGATTCTAGTTAATGTCTGGAATTTCTTTATAACGGTTAATTGTTTACTTGCTGTCTCCCTTTATTTTCTTGTTTTTCATGGAAAAACGATGCTTTAAGTGGCATATGGAATAACTCATTGGGTGCCCCGTTTGTTTGTTGCTGCTGGCCGTTTGGGCTGAGTGGACTCATAAATATTCATTTGCAATTTATGTAAATGCCTCCACATTGTCATTCGTCCTCCCTGGCTTCCTGCAAATGCCCAACATACTCCTTCCACTCCACGTCCCGCATACTTTTGATAATGTGTCGCGTTTTAATTATGAATTAATTGCGAATGATTTCAACATCATGCATTTTAATTGACATGCCATTGTATGGCGATCTATCTGGCGAGGTGTCACTGTCATCCACACAAAAACACACACACACACAACCATATTGATATATATTTATATAAATGAATGTATATATAGACGAATATACAGCCATAATTTATCACAGAACGGCAACTCCTCTCCATTGTGTGGTCGATGGTCACTGTCGCCGTTGCCGTTGCCGTTGTTGGCGCTGTCGCCTTTGCTGCTGCCATTTCAATCAATTTCATTTCGTTATCGTTATTGACATTTTGTAATTTAATCGTGTGCTTTGTCGCATGTGCCACGCCTACCCACTCAACCCGTCTGCCGCCCTTCTTCGTGACATGGCTGCTTTTAACTTTATCAGCTATGGTTAAAAATGAAAAAAAAAGAATGAAGAAAAACCAAAATGAAAGAGCAAACATCAGAAGTGCAAGAACGAAAAGGAGATGGAGAAATTGGAGGACGGAGGATACGAAGATATCCAATGACACCAAAATGGCAAACAGCAACATTAATAACTGTTTTACCCACAATGGAAACCACCGCCGCCAATATCACCGTCATCCTGGACATCATCTGTTTTGAGTACGAGTACGAGCTGAAGTTAACCCTCCACTAATTAGTTGTAGCCACAGTTCAATGGGTCTCTCTTGGTTGAAACGTCCCGACGTACACAATCGAAACAAATTTTATCTTCTGTCAGTTGCAGTTTTCTGCAAGTATTTCTTTTCATTTTTTATCCAGTTTCAATCGAAAAGTGACCAACATTTTAGGAAAGGAACCCACAAACCCATGAAACTGAAATCCAAACTAAAATATTTGTATTCGTCAATTGATTAAGAAATCTTCCTTAGGATGTCTCGTTGATATCAGAATTTGTGTGCATTTTTTTGTGGATGAAAAAATAAGTGTACTGAACTAGCTCTTAGCTTAGACTGGTGCTCTTTCCATATACATAAGAACTAGCACATTCATGTTCTTGTTCATAGCAGGAGGACCTACATTTGAATTTAAGCCAGGAGGAATGGGCTAACTTTGACTGCGCCGAAGTTTGTATACCCTTGCAAGTATATTTGTTAATCTTTTCTTCCCTTTAGCCGTCAAAGTGGAAAATCAAAGTCACTGTTTTCCACCGATCTTTCCTATGAGAGCTATATGATATCGTCACCCGATCTTGATCAAGTTTGGCACAGTTTATAGGTGTAATAAACTCACCAATATTAAATTTCACGACAACAGCTCAGAAAATATTGAAGTTATAGAAAAAAGTTCATTACTTTGCGGTTTAAATGGGAGCTTCATGATATAGTGCTCCGATCCGGCTGAATCCGAGATGTATAAACTGTGCAGTATATACGAGTGAAAATTCAAATGTAGTATTTAGGCTCTGTAGTTCTTATGGTCCAGTAGGAGATCGCCTCGATTTTGACGGACGGACATGGCTAGTTGAACTCGTCTCGTGATGCTGATCAAGAATATACATATATTCTTTATATGGAGATGCATTATTCTGTGCCTTGCACAATTCCGAGCAAAATTATTATGCCCTTTTTGCAAGGGTATAAATAGAAAATTACTTATACTATATTTTCTTTTCAAAATTCCATGTCTTTTAAGAAACGAATTCTGGCAGATACTTTCAGTTTGTGGAAAAATATAAGGAACTCGTAAAAGAAGGAAACCAGCATCTGTATATCTACCAACACTTGAAGTTATCACACATATAACCATATAAATGTGACATCGTCTAACTGATCATCCGCCTATGTACAGGACGATTGCAGCGCACGGGAGTACTGAATTCATTATGCAGCCCAAGTGACCCGAAAATTCATAAAATTTTTAACTACTAGTCGGTGGCTTAATGGAGACCTACTAAAACTACAATTCTGTTGTGCTCGACTTCGAACCCCGACGCAGGTGAAGTTTCCCCCGATGAAGCAATACTGAAAGGTAGTTCCGTTGGGGATAATGGAAACAATAGTGGATAACGAATAATTTTTACATCCTAACACCAAATACACTGGCCTAGGAAAACCAAATAAAAGAATGGGAAATTAGAATAAAAACCGATTGCTAACATGAGCAGATGCTTCAATGCCAAACTAATTCAATCTTAGTACAACATGTTATATTTAAATTACTACTAAAACTGCACTTTCTTTTGGGATGGTTCCTTTGAGAATTCAAGCATCTAGTTTTTGGGTAGCATGTGGAAATGATTGGGTCTAAAAATTTTGTGGGTCCAGTAATGGGATAATTAAAGTTGTCCCTCTGACGGGACCCAACGAACGTGTGTGTTGGCTATGCCACAAATTAAATGCTCACTATAAATTGTCTGGGCTGCTGGTGAAGGCGAGCAGATGCGTTGTGGTGCTGTGGTGGGGGCAGGAGTTTGTTTTTTCCTTGGCGCAAAAACCGCAGCCACATGTTGCCCTTTGCCTTGATTTTTGTGGTTTCCTACAAAACACTCGTCCACACTCACGCACATGTGACAAGGAGGCGTTTTGTGGAGTGCTTAAAATCTCATTTAGTGTTTGCAGCACAAGCTGTGTCCTCGCATCTCATATCCTTTGGCCTGGCATTAATATAAAATGTAAATTTACATAAAACTAAATTGTTTTTGCTCTTATTTTTTTATTTTTAAGGAATTCTGACTTCTGTGGAACATTTTTATACCATACACCCATAGGGTGAAATGGTATATTAAAGTCGCCAAAATGTATGTAACAGGCAGAAGGAAGCTTCTCCGACCCTATAAAGTATATATATTCTTGATCAGGATCAACAGCCGAGTCGATCTAGCCATGTCCGTCTGTCCGTCCGTCCGTCCGTCCGTCCGTCCGTCCGTCCGTCCGTCCGTATGAACACGCAGATCTCGGAGACTATAAGAGCTAGAGCCACCAAATTTGGTATGTATACTCGTGTAGTATGCACATGTTCAGAGTAATTTGGAATTTCGGCCACGCCCCCTTACGCCCCCAGGAATCACATAAAACTGTTTTTCTTAAAAAGTATGACAGCTAGAGACATCAAATTTAGTTTGTATACCCGATTAGTTAGTGCGCAGAAATTAGCTGTTCAAACTTTTTGCCACGCCCCCTTACGCCCCCAGGAATCACACAAAACTGTTTTTCCTAAAAAGTATAATAGCTAGAGACATCAAATTTGGTTTATATGCTCGGTTAGTTAGCGCGCAGAAACTAATTGTTTAAACTTTTTGCCACGCCCCCGGAATTTACATAAAAGTGATTTCCTTAAAAACTATGATAGCTACCGACATCAAATTTAGTATTTAGACTAGCTTAATAGACGCGCAGATATTGGCTATTTAAACATTTTGCCACGCCCACTTCCGCCCCCGCAAATTAAACAAAACTGATTTTATCAAAAACTAACAAAGCTAAAGTCACCAAATTTAGTATGTATACTGGCATAGTATGCGCGGAGAATTTTGATATTTTCACATTTTGCCACGCCCACTTCCGCCTCCATAATTTAGAAAAAAACGATTTCCTCCTTTAGTTTTTTGACTATCGCATTTAAATTTGGCAGACTAATTAATCTTATCTATTTCTACCAAACTACCAAATTTTATTGAAATCGGACTAGAAACATGTAAAATATGCGTATGAACGTATTTTACTACGCGGTCCACAAGGCCAGAATTGGACGTTGGCTAGTAGCGGCGCTAGAGTGCTCGTGTGTTTGTAGAGTGAGCGAGATAGCACATAGTATAAGACATGTAAAAACAATTTAATAGACATACATTTGGTCTTCGAAATAAGAAATATTTGTTTCACCAGGTGTATGGTATACCCAAGTCGACGAGTCGACTTACTTGCTTCATTTAATCAAAAATTCTGCATCTTTTGCTTCTGGATTGCAAGGTTTTCAATTACTGAAGCAGAAACTGTGACTTTTGGTTTAAATGACCTGAAAATTGAATGTCCTTTTTTTTCGTCTATTTCAGCTTAGGTTAAGGGGGGAGGAAAACAGAGAAAAAGGGCAGATAGGCAGACATGTGTGACACTGTCGCGTTTGCCTTGGCCAAATTAGAAAAATAAAAAAAGTAGCAAATTGCCGCAAATACAACGCAATGACAGCGGTAACAACGAAGTAAAAGAAAAAGAAGAAAACGAAAGAACACACAATTGAGGCAAGGCAACAATACAATAATGTTGCAGTAAGAAGCAACAAGGAAGGCAAGGACCACATCTACACGTTTTACGCTAGGAGAAGGGACCATGTGAAGTTTCGGTTATGCAGATAAGCGAAGGACCCTACAGTCGAGATATGTACAAAAAAATGTATTAAAAAGGAACTTAATATTTGTAATGAAAAAACATCTGCTTTCTATACCACAATTATTTTAAGAAATATTTTCAAACCCCGATTTTCAGACAGAACCAACAAAAACAGATCTTTAATGTGCAGTCCTCGTTAGGTGAGTTGTCCTAATGGCCCAGTCATTTAGGCAACTGAACAACGAGGATCAGGGTTCGAGTCCCAGGCTAGTATATGGATTTAGTTTACGTCTAAGCCGAAGGTATTAATTCCCAGTGCTTGTAAAATATGCTTAGGTTGATAGTTTATAACTATCCGGGTCACATGGCAAAAATTGTAAAGGAATGGCTCGAAAATCAAACTTTTCTGAAGATGCAGTGACCGGCTCAAAACCCAGAATCCGATCCTAAATCCGATCGAAAATCATGGGTTCTGCTAAAGGAGCAACGGCCGCGCGACCAAAATCCTCCCAGGACAATGGGCGAGCCTTGGAGTCGAGTCCAAGCGGAATGTAGCACTCTATCGCACGGATTGATTAAAAAATTGTTGGAGAGTATGGGCATACCTGGGCAGGAGCAATAATAGAGTGATTAAAGGCAAAGGCCTTTGGAATAGTATAAAAAAATTCGTTAATCTATAAGTTTTGTTATACGAGCAAAAGTGGATACATTCAGTTTTTTCTGGATTATTTGATCTAAAGAGAAGATATTAAAAAAAGTTTTTGTTTTTCGTTTTTTATATTATTAATGGATTTTTGTTAAAATTTTGGATTCGATTAAGGCATTTTCCTAGGTTTTAGAGCCACTCAAAGTCACAGTATCGAAACATGTATCCGCATGTGCTCGCCACTGTATATCCTATACTTATAATAACAATAACAATAACAGATCTTTAATGTCCTTACTTGTTTCCTGTTAAGGAGAATATCTAATTGCTAGGAATGCATATTTAGCTAAAATATCCCCTGATGAGATCGGCATCTAGTAAAATAACAAGAAGATAAGAAGGTTGCTAAGAAATAAATAAAGTAAAGTAAGTAAATGACTATAATTCAAAGCTTTTAAACATGTACTTCTAAGAACATTTCCTGAAAAACATTTTAAACAAAATGAAAATGGTTTATTTACCTAGTTTCCTTTTAAACAATTTGTTAATATTGTTGTTATTAAGATGCTTTGATAAGTATTACTCAGACGAAGTGAGTTTTCCAGACATGAAAGTTAAAATTTAAGTCAAAAGATTTCCATATGAACCCACCCAAAAATATAACTATTTACTTTATTAAACAAAGTTCTTAAATTTAAAATTTAATGTTTAGCGTAACGTTTGTCTGGAACTGGAACTGAATCAATGGGAATGAATACGGCAAAATATTGAAATACTCATAAACTTCAATTGCAGAGGAGAATACCAACAAATGGTCAACATATTGAGTTGTTTTTCTCAGTGGTTAGTGAAAAATTCAAAAGCCAAGCGAAGCTGAAACTGTACCAAAACAAACACACAACCACACGACAACATATACACTTACACACAAATATAGTAGAGAGGCAAAAACATGGTCTAGGATATATTTAGTTTGAGTACAGGACCTGAAGCTGCGGCCAAGGATCAAATGAAGCACACCAATGGCACCCAAGTGGGCTAATCAGCAATGGCAACCACACACACAAACACACAAACACACACATAAGCACTGACTATAGCTTGTTCCGTTAGTCATTCAGTCAGTCAGTCAGTTTAGTCCTCTTCAGCTCAGCTCGACAGACTGCAAAAAGCACACAAAATTGCCATTTTTCCTTTCTTCTTTTCACATACGAAACGCAAAAAAACAAGTCTAGAAACTGGAAGAGGGGTAAAAATGGTTGGGATGGGGTGGAGTGTGGGCGGAAAGCGTATAAAATGAAGTGGAAAAAACGTAAACTATGAATGTGGCCCATATGATGTGGGGTTGGGGGTTTTGGGTTTTGTAAGGGCGTTTTCCGCATTTTTATTTGTTTTCTGTTGTTATTACGACTCCATTGCGTTTAGATGGAGATTAAGTCGCTTTTCCACATGCCACACACCCCCACTTCCTCCACCGCACCCTCTTTTAGCCCTTTGCTTGTTTTTTGCAATTTTTGTACATTTTTTTTTTGCTTTATGAGCAGTTTATTTGCTCTCTGGCTTCGTCCCAATCGTCCTCGGCTCTCCATATGCCTGCGGATGGATGCAAGATAACAAAACTCTGCGCCAACATTTGTTTATGTTTTTAGTAACAAATGAAAAACTGTGAAAAAAATCGCTAGAAAACAAAAATATGTATTTTATATTACAAGAGAGACAAAAAAGGGGTAAGAGACAGAGAGTGTGACGAAGGAGGTGGAGGAGATAGGCAGGCAAAAACAAAAGAGGAAAGCCGCTGCTTGACTATTATATTGCTTTTGTGGAAATGGCTGTGTATATGTCTCTGTGTGTATACTTTTATTAGTCACTGTCATACACAAACATAGTTGCTCCCCAACGTGCCATCGGACCAAAATGATGTTCATGTTGATCTTTCTCCATGTGCCAGTGTGTTGAAAAGAGCAGCTGATGGTAATTTTGTTTCTCTTTTTCTTCCAGTGAATGTTTTTAATTTACACTGAATCACATTTATTTTCTACCATTTAAGAATATGATTGTCATCTAAAATTCAAACAATAGTCTCCAACTTAAACAAATGGGCAACCTTTAGGATTGTTCTAAAAGTGTAATAAAGGTTGAGGTCTTTACAAGAAGCTCTCAAAAAATGACTTCTTCCTCTAAAAGTATATACTGAGATATCGGTGTATCATAAAGATTACCCCAATGATATATGTATGTGTTTCATTGGGGCCAATCTTTATGATGATGACATGACATTAATGACAATAATGACCTGTTGCACATCCAGGAAGACTCTCTGCACTATATTAAAGGTATATAGAAGGTATATACATAAAAAACCTTTTTGTTTTTTTTGCCATTTGCTTTGAAAGCTTTGAAACGATTGCCTAAGTAATCATAGTGCGAAGGGCCGAGAGAATGGAATTAGTTAGCATTTAAGAAGGAAGAAATGGATGTGACAAAATCATATGAAAGACGATTGACTGTAAAATATTTCTAAATAAATTTGCGCTGATTTTAGTGAACAAAATGTTTTAATTTGTGGATTTATTACAACATAAATTTGAACTATTTATTGCGATTGTTACACCTGAGATGTCCTTTATGATGTGCAAATTGTCGCTTCAACATCTTGCTATTAACAACTTTTTCAAAGACGTTTTAAATTTGGAAATAGATGGGATATACTTGGGAATAGGACTGTTTTGGTTCACACTAAAGATGAATAGAATTTGGTCATTTCCATAGAAAAGTTATCAAAAGGCGAAAATTTCGAAGTTAATTAGTAAATTTAACCATAACCCATTTCGCAATAATCAAATGAAAAATGAAATGAAGTAAGTAAGTCGTCTCAAATTAATAAAATATATATTAAATTCTCCCCATGTGTCCAGTCGAGCCCAATAGTTGATTTGTTTAATACCGAGCTGACAATAAAAAAAATGTAATGTAAATGTAAGCATTTTTGGGTTTCTGCGTCGATTTTAGAACAAACTTCCCCTTACGTGCCCGCCAATTAAGAGCTAGATCCGAAGTTATAGACATTTGGTAGCTCTCCAGGCTAGAAGACACTGGCACTCAAACTGCTGGACAACAGCATGCAGATTAGACGTCTGAAAAGAAGTCACCCACTTGGCTTGCCATTTAGACTAGAGACGGACTGGTGAATTCTCCCCCATTTCATGATTACCCTTGGATGCATGATATAATGAATACAAAAAAAAAAACCTTGTTGGTCAGGCCTACCAGCCATATAAAAACACATTGCGTATACTTAATTAGAAGTTGAGTTGGAGCATTTTTTCGAAGCGTGCGAATTCTTCCTTGTTTTTCGATTTCTTTAAAACAAAAGCTAGTTTAAAATTTTAAATATAATTTTCCTTTTTTTTTATTGTGTACGATTTGAGCACATAGCTGCACTATAAAGAATTTTCAATAGTCAAAAAACCTCCTTTTCCTTTTCCAAAAAGAACTTTTGTATTCTGTAAAATTGAGAGAAGTCTTTACATGTTTGTTGAAAGATAAAAGATTGGTGGAAACATAAATCCGAGTTGGAATTTACTGTTTGGAATGGGAAAAACCGCTTGCTTCAAGCATGGTAAAAGGACGCATTCTTCTTCATCATAAGGATGCATACTCTCAGAATATGATGAATTTGTGTAACTTTAATATTTGTTTAGGTGAGAAATTATGAAACTTTTTATAGCCAAAGATATTTACGCTCTTTAAACTTTGTCACGCGTCTTGTGCACACATCACTCAGGCTCACACCCACATCCATACAAGGTATTCATTAGCTTTATGTTTTTGATGGCTCGTGTGTGTGTGTGTTGTATCTCTCTCACATACACACAGATACATTCTTTTGCTGTGTGTGTGTGTGTTTGTAAGCCCAAAGGTGTTGTTGTCGAGCAACAGCTCGAGCATAATTTCTAATTAACTTTTTGCTGCAAGGCGGCCAGTCACAGATCCCTTTAGCACGTCATCATAAAAAAAAGAAAACGTACATTTATGAGACGATGCTTTGTAGGAGAGAGGAAAAAAATGCGTAACAAATGAAGTAAAGAAATATGTAACAAAAACCGAGCTCCAAATGGTAATAAAAACAAAAGAACACCAACAACAACAACCAACACCTGTAACAGGAGCCTCTTCTTCTTGGCCTGATTTTGTTGTTGTTGTTGTCGTTGTTTTTGTTGTTGCCTTTATGCGTTAAGTCATTAAAATGAAAATTTATTATGCGAGGTGTAAGAGGAATGGGCGGCTGAACAGATGGAGAAGAAATGAGAGGAGGAGGGTGGATGAGAAGTAATGCTGTGGATGGATGTGAGTTCTGTGCACATATCTCATTAAGCCCAAACGGAATGCTGCTGCCATAATGAAGCCAATAAAGCTTTTTATCTTAAAGAAAAACAAGAGTAATGTGATTTATATCTATATCCAAAAGATACACACAAACAGAATGAATTATTCAAGAAACAAATTTTGAAACTGACTGAAATCATGAAGAAAAACAAAATTGTCATTCATTCGCTTCAACTACTTTGAAACGCTCTCAAGACCTGAATTTGTAAATAATTTTCCAATACAACTTCACCAATGTAACTATGTGAACGATTTCACTTGTTCAACTCAACGTTGAATTAACTGAACTAAAATCTCGACTAACTTTGCCCATAAAAACGTTTATATATATTCTTGATTCTCTTGATTTCCTTATTCCCTGGAACATAAGATAAAAACATCTATCTAAACTCATTTTAAGAGCCGATTGTTCCGATGGTATCTTAAATATGTTTATATGTTTTTATATTATAACGAATACGTGGTCGGATCAGGTCGAGTCCTGGATATACAATGCCTGCAGTATTTAGAAATCTACATGAAATATAAGCGCTGTAGGGCTATGAGTCTTTTATGTTGATTCAGAAAAAGAACTCGTCTCGTCGTGCTGGTTAAAACTTAAGATCTTAATAAATTCCAAAGATCTTTCGCATAAATTCCCTGCAATCGCCATCGAGTTTCTAAGATCAATCATCGACTTAATTTTATATCCACTGCCGTCCCATGGATGAAGTGCAAAGTCATCGTAGTGGGCAAATGAAATGCTTCCATCCTTACACGCAATCCGAGCCAACGTCAATAGTTTCATTAAGTGATCCGTTTTGACATTCAAAACGTCTTTTGAGTATCCAACCAGAGATATAACTCTTAATGGGCACCGTCAAGGGTTTCCATCCATCGGAGATGCTTACTTCTATGAGTTGTTTATATCTGACCAAAATGAATATACATACTCTTGTTGGTGTTTAAATGCAAAGCCATGTGCTGTAAGCGTTTTGACAATCTCTCTGGTCCCATAGATAATCCAGGTTGCGTTTTGGCTTAGACGAGATCTTGCCTCTTTACCAAGTCGTTTTCAAAGCTAAATCGCTAGGAATTCCCCACTGTTTTTCAACTTGCTGTTCTCAAGTCCGCACCAGATGTCATTGAATTTGAAGCTGAGTTCAAAACATTTATTCACTTACGGCTAATATCGCTCTCAGCAAATGAAGCATTTAAGAAAAACATTTAGGAGGTGTAACATACACGTATTAATAAAAGAAATTGGTTTTGGATTCGAAAGTGAGAACAGGTGTCATCCGATAAAATTAGAATCGGAAGCAAGCCTGAATGTAAAGGGAATTTTGATGGTTAGGGTATTGAGAGGAGGTAAATGTTCTACAATTATTTTGTTGGATGTCAAGCCTCGTCTTTGTAACAATTTAGGTAGATCCGGGGTCAGTGTAACAATTAAAGAAGATACAAGAATCATTCTACTCGTCCAAGCAGATAGTCCGCAGAATGGCCTCCACTACGGAATATGGATCGCAGTTCGAGCTGGGCCTTCGGTCCTCGAAATAACCCTTGCCGTTATTATTGACGCTACGTGGAATGCGTATGCTACTGTTGCGACTAGCGACACCGGCGCTAAACTCGGTAAAAGAGCTCGTGCAATGTTTTCCAGTCAAACGACGGGCATTGTCCAGACCTTGTTTGGGATCATAGGCACGAATGTGACGCTCATGACATTTAGAGAGCTTGTTTATGGCTTTTTGAATGTCTAAAATTCCACCATCCTCTCGCATGGCCTTTGTAGAGACATTGGTGTGGGCTCCAGCAGCACTCCAGTCGCCAGGCATTGGTTTAGGATCCAGAGTAACTATAACCTACATACATAGTGAAAGAAGAAATCAGTTTTAGTCAAATGATATTGAGAGGTACAAAACAAGGTATCAACTCACGCCACATTCCTCCGCGATGCGATGGAGCAGGAAGCGAGCCATCCACAGATCATCAGCGATGGTAATACCGGAACTTGTTCCCACTTGAAATTCCCATTGGGCTGGCATGGCTTCAGCATTAGTGCCAAAAACGTTGATGCCGGCATACAAGCAGGCACGATAATGAGCATCTGCAATATCGCGACCAAAAACCTATAAAAAAGGTAAATGTAGCGATACGGATTTTAGAGATCAATGAATGCAAAATTTACCTTATTGGCACCAATACCGCAGTGGTAGGATCCCTGTGGTCCTGGATAACCGTTCTTGGGCCAACCCAATGGATGGCCATCAAAGTCCAAAAAAGTGTACTCCTGCTCAATGCCGAACCAGGGTTCGAAATCCTCACACTTCTTACACACCTCAAGGCAACTCTTCCTGTGGTTTGTTTTGGCGGGAGCACCATCGATTTTGCATGTCTGGCACAGCACCAGAATGTTATTCCCACGGCGTAAAGGATCCCTATAGATAGCCACTGGATAAAGGTAGGTATCTATATCCGGCTTCTCGTTTTCGAAACAACCAGGGTAATCCCAAACGGGTAGATCTGACGCAAATATATGGTAAATTTATTATTAAACCGAGGTAGAAAACAGAATCTAACGTAGTGAAAATAAAATCACTATTTAGCCACTTTAAGTCGTCATTTCGTATGAGAAAGTAGTGTGCTGTGACTCATCGATGGAGCGACAGACAGACCTCTATTAGTGTATAACTAATTCAAATTACATATCTAAATGGTAATGGCAACGGTTAAAACGTTACATAGCTTGATTTTAGGTATGAAAAGAAAAAAACGAGCATAAAAGAACGA
Organism: Drosophila tropicalis; assembly: GCF_018151085.1. Classification (NCBI taxonomy): domain Eukaryota; kingdom Metazoa; phylum Arthropoda; class Insecta; order Diptera; family Drosophilidae; genus Drosophila; species Drosophila tropicalis. The sequence continues at coordinate 672,788 of NW_027172877.1, forward strand.
GCACAATTTAATAGGGGTCGGCACAGAGAAGGCCATCTTTGGGTGAGAAATTTAGATTCGAAATATAAAGTTCAAGCTAATCAATTTAACCACGTGTAGTCTTCCAACAAAGCGACAATATTGGCCATAACAATGTGTAATTGCCGCTCCTCACCTTAATTATCATCCAAATCGACAATTTCTGTGTGCAGTTCACAGATTAGACTTAAATTAATATTCAATTAGGACTTACCATTTGGACTCGATGGCATGAAGTCTAGGGTGCGATCCTTGCTGCGCAGATCCACTCCTGTGCCATCGATCCATACGTATGTAGCTTGGACAACACCCTCCTGAAGCGGCAATGACATATAACGATCCAATACGTTCTTATTGCTCCCCGTATTAGAAGAGCCTTTGAGGATTACACCGGACATACTAAAATCCAAACACAAACGAGGCCAGTGACTAAGAGAGTGCTTTAATTTCAAAACTATCGTTGTTGGCCGCGGGGATCAGCAAATGTAACTGTGTTCTATTTAGCTTTGTGTTATTATTAGTTGATACGCTGGAATACGTCTGAGCTGGAAAGCAATATTCCAACTCAATTTATAGATGTAGCTACTACTATACAGCAATAACAATGACGCAAGTATATCTACGCGACGACTTTATACCGTGTATACCGTGCACCATGTGAAAGAAACTATGACCAAATGAATCTATATACACTCTTGAAAGCACACGTGCACTTCAGCGCCGTCATCAGCCTAGAGCCAGCTCCGTTTTTAGAGTGAAAAACGTTAATTCGGCATGGTGTTAGTATTTAATAACAAATGTTAGGGTGACGAATTTGATTGCGATAGTTTAAATATTAGAGAAGAAAATCAATTTTCTTGGAATTACAGTTGCTTGCCTACAGCACGAGTCAGCAATAGAAATTTGGTAGCTCTAGCCTTTCATCCGGACTAGCAGACGGGCGGACGGATGTTTATATCGAATTTGGCGACTTCACATGTAATTTCACATGTTTCTTCACAATTAAAAAGTCACTAAGATAAAACCTGGTATTTAGGTTTTTTATTTTCCTAAAGATTCATGACCGATCTGTCCAACCTTTGAAGTAACTCTATCAGCTCATTTAAAAGAAGTTTACAAAAATCGTCGCCCCTTCGTCGAAATACCATGCACCAAGTAAAACAAATGTTTAAATTTATAAGTAAATTTAAATTTTTATGTATTTAAAATTTATTTTACATGCTGCAAAGCATGCAAATGCGATCTCGCTCATTTCACAGAAGACGGAGAGGAAATTTTAAATAAAGTTCATCAACGTCAATACTAGACGATCTCTTAGTCGCCGATTTCTAGGTGTTCATACCAACGGACCCACGAAAAGACGGACGATCAACTGGACATGTCTGGATCGACTGGACTATTAATGCTGATTCAAACTCTACATACTTACTCCTGAATGTTACATAAACGTTGGCAACTTTACATAACGGGTGCAACTCCATTAGAATCTCGTCTTCGTCTCGTCCTTAACTAAAAACTCTGACCTAGTTTTGATTTTAGCATATGAACAACAAAGTCCATATGTCCTACAAATGGATTTAATGCTTCATCTCAATTGCTGACATCATGTAAAACGGTGGAAAGCAAGAAGTCTGCAGCATGTATGTATATAGTTAAAACATCGGGCTAAGCCTTGATCTCTGAGGTCTGACCTAAATACTTCATGGTTGGCCAGCACTCCTTGTAAAGCTCCTGCAATAAAACTTTTAGTACGAAATGGTAATGGTGTTGTCTAAAGACTACATAAGTATGTTCTCTTTGGAGAACCGAATTGGAAAAGTACCAACAGGCTGATCGCTAAGAGGTCTGTATCCTATTCGATACAAAAAAAGGGACCTGCGTCGTATATGGCATGCACGGAGTTGTTTCTGACACCGATCTGAATACTACTGGGCTCCAGTAACCTCAAAAAGTTCTAGAACCATTTCCTCCACACTGCATATAGACAGTACATATGTATAAACAATATTGCACCGACCTATTAATTGACCCTTCAAATCCATGCATTCAACAGTATTTTGAACTGCAACGGTACATCTAGTAGCTTTTGATAACCCGCAACAACCCGCTCTTGGTTAACATAAGAAATCTGAACCACCATATGGGACAATGCCCAAATTGCAACCGGTTGATTATTGTCTAAAATATTAGTTTAGAAAAGCAAAGCGCATTTAACTGCCAAACATCTGCCAGACATCTGTGTCATCTGGATTCTGTCGGGTTTTAGCCTATTAAATATGGCCTAAACTATCTGCAAGAAAAATCCGCCTTAATTTTTTACTCTAATAATCAAAATCCAAATCCAGTATCCATGCTGCATGAAACAGAATCAATATTTTTAGAAAATCCTTTTTTAAATTTTGCTTAATGGTGGGATGCATCGTTTGTTTTAATGGGAGCTATATGATATAATGATCAGATCAGACAAAATCCAAGATTTACAATACCTGGGGCGTAGTAGGCCCTAAAAATCTCGAGGTTTTTGAACGAAAACTGCTGTCGTCTTCATTTGGTCACAGTGGTTTGAATTTGGTCAGAGTTAGTCTTGTTAGTTTTTAGGCTTATCCATTTTGGTCATGTGATATATCTTGTGTTATATATGCATATATTAACTTTAAATGCTTGTTAGACAGGAAATATTAATAAGCTTTTTCTTTTGCTTTTCGGACAATATTTCTTTGTCGTGTTTAAGTCTTTAAACCGGATTAGTGAAAAGAGTTAGAGGTATTTCTACCTTACCCTTTATATACCCCTTCGATTTGATTCTCAAAGCTCTCCATTTATTAAGTTAGCTGCGGATATGCCCTTAAAGCTTCTAGACGGGTGAAACGCTACGATAAAAACCTCGATAGTTAGCGTTAAACTTTAATGTGCGGCGGATAATTAGAGATTTAAATTAAAAATAAGGAAAAGTATAATACAAATATAACTCAAACTTAAGGTGCCACGGATAAGCGTATTTAATGTGTCGCGCAGTTCGTTTAAGGCTGATATCCATTATTGATTGAATTATAATATTAAAGGCGGATTGAATTTATATCTGCTCTCATTTCGGGCTCAGGTTTCCACTTTCACTATGGCTACGAATAGCAATTGGATTACTTTCTGATTTCGCTTTAGTCCATTCAAACTTCTAAAACTATAAGAGAACAGAGCATATACTTTTCGTAGTTTGTCTTGTCAAAAATGTCAGCAGTGTCAGAAGCACATCGAAAGAGCGTAGCATTTTCAACTCTTGGAACAGATCAATTCTCAAATTGGCAAAGCGCTTGATAAAACTGTTAATAGCGTTCGATTTGGTTTCGACCAGATTACCCAACTGGGCTTTTCATGCTGATAAAGAATATAGATTCATTTTGGGGCCTCGTCTGCAAAGGCTTCAAAGATAAAAAGTTTATAAAAATTAAAAAAAAAAAATGTTTAAAAGTGTTGATTGGAATTATGACTGCATAGGTGGACACTAAAATGATCCACCGGAGACGCCTTTGGGCATGGGTTTGGAAGTTGTTGAAAACGGCAAAAATAGGGGCAATTATATTAAAAATTTAAGCGTATACCGTATAAAATAGTAAGGATATTTTTTTTTTGCATTTAAGGTGTTTATAAAAAATGTCGGTATCTATGGCTCAATTTTAATTCATTTCAGCACACAAAATTTTAAGAAAGTTCTTTTTAAGAAAGTCAAATAAAGTTGTTTTTTTTAGGCCTTTTTAGAGCTCAAGTCCCCATGTGTGGTTAAAATCAGGATAATCATAAAGATATCTCAGTTATTTCAGCAAGAGTAACAGACATTTATTCGGGGTAAGTATCATTTGCAACAAGTTAACTAAACTTTAAAGTTTGAATTTCAGCAATAAAACCGATTGCCGTATAAGAGAATTGATGTGAAGAAACATGACAATTTTATTTATATTTAATATTTGTGACTCGTTTCATATCTGAACGACCACAACTTTCTGTTTGAAGCTTCTGACCCCTTTTATTTGCTAGGGGGAACATAAATTCAATATTCTAGCCTAATCGATTACATTTTCTCTTGATTTCACACATTTATATTAATGTTTTTTATCATTTAGTTTTAAAGAAAAAGAAACCAATCAAAGTTATATTTGTGAGTTAAATTTATTTACTTAGCTATTCTACAAAAATAATTTGTCCAAAAGTAAACGAACGACGCCGACAAATATATATACATATATACTGACCCAAACCCACTCAATTACAACTTTCGCCATAGCATATGGAACAACAACTATTAAGTCCAACCTTTTGCCACACTACTCATCTGTCTTCTCTGCCGAAATAATCGCAATCGCCGAAGCTGTGGACATGTTTAAAAGCAAAAAGGGAAAATATTGCACATGCTCGGATTCCTTATCCGCTATTGACGCCATAAGTAACACAAACAACAGGAATACTACAGCTCATACATAAATACATAACACCTTACAAAAAACATTCCCAAAATTCAAACTACTCTGGATAACAGGCATGTAGGAATTGCAGGAAACGAGAAAGCAGAGAACGAAAAACGCAGCCAAAGAACCACTTTTTGCCAAAGACAACGTAAAGGACATACTAAAATACACACATACATCAAAAAAACACATCACTTAAAAGTACAAACACATTTTTCAGATACCTCTTCCTGGTACCAAAGCTTGAATGGCAAGAAATATAACAGCCTATTCAAAAACAATCACCCTTCCCTAACACGTGCAGATCAAGTAAAAATTACTAGACTTAGACTCGGTCACACAAAAATCACTCACAAATCCTATTTCAACCGCACCCCCAGTGTATGCCGTGACTGCAATCAAAACATTTCAATAGAACACATACTCGTCACCTGCAACTTCTTGACAACTCAAAGATACACAATATTCTAAAATACTAATCCCCTGCAATGCCTCTCAAACCCCAGACCTCCTAACATACTGAAAATCCTTGAATATTTTAAAAACACAAACCTGTACATTCATAGGTATTTAAGACACATCCATAGTTACCTAGAACCTAGAATACATGGGCTGAAGGCCTACGTTGTATCCAAGTTGAAAGTTGATTGAAACTCCTCATCATTTTGATTACGATTAGTAAAATAGACAAAAAGGTAAAATATTTTTTAGAGACCATATCAAGCTGCCCTTGATATTCCTCTTTTAAACCCACAATTAGGATTACATCCTTTCCGTTTGAGAAAGCAGATCTTTCCATGGTTCTCTGGCTCAGATACTCTAAACCATTAAACTCGTAACCAAAAATATAATAAAATTGTTGAAGATTTTGTAAATCTATTTTCATTTGAATCAGTTTCTAAACCAAGGGAATCATAGTAATCGTAGTAAATGTTCAACATGTTTAATAATGGTAGCTCTCTTCGTTGGGCTAACCTTGTTCTGACTTAATGATCCCAGCAATGCTGGCTTTAGCAGAGAGAATCCTACAGATTTTATCCGCATTTCATATGCAGAACTAAACTTTTGTGTATAATTTATATGCTCGCTTGTTAATATCTTTTCCTTCCTCTTATCCCTCTCGTTATCTTTCCTACTGATTCTGCTATCGTAAAATAATAGAGTGTGCAATATGGTCTAGACAATGAGCGACAGGAGTGGATGAGCAGGGGCGTGGTGGTAGTGGTGGTGATAGTGGTGGTAGGAGGATTGCGGCTGTTTTGATGCTTGTCAAACAAATTATAAGCCACTGGCAGTACCGCAGCCGCACGCAACTCAAGTGCCTCAACGAAAAGCGGTTTAACCACTCAATAGTCTTGTTGTAGTTGTAGTTGAAGTTGAGCTTTGTTGTAAAGTTTTGCTTGTGGTGGGGTCGGGGGTCAGAGTGTGGGGTAACAGGGAAGAGCTCCACTAAAGCAGCTTATGGCTAATCCCCGCATATGGCAAATGACATAATATATATGTATATATATATACATATAGATATGCATGTAGATGTGAGTACACATACTCGAACTCGTGTGAGCATATGGATATGTCTCCGGGCTAGAGACACAAATCTGACAAAGCAATTTTTACAGTGACATAAATTTCTCATACGCCCCGTTTTCATCTCTCCTTCTTGTTATTGAAAAATCAGAAACCAAACCAGGCTAAAAATATATAAAGCTGTTTAAATAAGATACATATGAACAAGAGGCAACTATTTTTCAAAAGCTACTCAAAATCATTTCGATGAAGAGTAAATTAACTATTGGTAGTAGTTGCGACTTAACTCTTTTGCAAGTTTAAGTTTTAACCTTGAGTCCGTCTTTAATATTTGCCAGAGAGCTAAACAGTTGAAAAAATATGTACATACATTCTCAAAACAGTTTAGTTCTAGACTAAGAGCAGTGCACGTGAAGTAAGGTTTTAACATTAATCGAATAGTCAAACATTTTGAATCAAAATAGTTTGCCTTTCACGGGCTGAAACTTTGAAAACTAACCAAAAATGGGAAAAAAATGTTGGGAATTGAATATTACAGTTTGTAAATTCCGCATTCTATTCTATATTAAGCGATTTATTTACTGACAAGATTTACAGCATACTTTTCTACAAGTTATAGAAAAACCATAGGGCCGTGGCTAATATCGACAGCATCGAAGTTTGTATACCCTTGCAAGTTTTTTGTTACTCTTTTCTTATCTAAAGCCGACAAAGTGGAAACAACGACATAACGAAATAATGAACTTATTGATGAAAGTCTTTGTTTACCACCGATTGTTTTTATGGACGCTATATCATATAGTCCCCTGATCTTGATCAAATTCGGCACAGTCATTCACAGATATATAAAACTGACAAATGTTAAATTTTTTTAGCAATCGCGTCAAAAGTATAATAAATTTCATACTTGTTTACCTATTTTTCGTCTATACCAATAGCTCTTAAGATGGCTAACTAGAACGCATACTCACCGACGAACGGACGGACGGACTTGGCTATATCGACTCAGCTTCTCATGCTGATCAAGAATATATTTACTTTATGGGGTTGAACAATCAAAAGAGACAGTCTGTATAAATATGTCGCGTAATTTGGGGTGGTTGATACATCAAAATGTCATAAGGCGGGAGAAATATTCAACTTTTGTGTGCTTAAGTATATACATATAATATAGATAAGATTTGATTTCTTCAAATCATAATCAGTAGAGAGGATTTTTGAAGAAGTTAACCGATTGCTTTGATATATGCCTCCGGGGCATATTTATACCCTTGCAAAAAGGGTATATTAATTTTGGTCACAAGTGTGCAACGCATAGAACGAAGCATCTCCGACCATACAAAGTATATATATTCTTGATCAGCACGACGAGACGAGTTCAAATAGCCATGTACGTCCGTCCGGATCAACGCAAACTCCTCCTAGACCTTAAGAGCTACACAGCTGAAATTTTGCACGTAGGCTTGTATATACTGCAGGGGTTGTATATCCCGGATTCAGCCGGATCGGACCACTATATCATATAGCTCTCATACAAACCCCAAAGTCACGAACATTGACTTTTCTCAATTACTTCGTTAATTTCTGTGCTATTATCGTGAAACTTAATAAATATTAGAGAGTTTATTACGCCTATAAACTACTGTGCCAAATTTGATCAAGATCGGATGACTATATCATATAGCTCCCATAGGAACGATCGGTGGAAAACAGTGACTATGATCAATATCTTCGTTATTTCCTACGATTGTAGGCCTTTCTTTCGCAAACATAAGCCTTTTCAGATAAAACGTTCTTCCACATTGATGGCTAATAGGTAAGGAAAGAGTTACCAAAAAAGTTGCAAGGGTATACAAACATTGACGCGGTCAAAGTTAGCCCCGGCCCTCTGGTTTTCTTGTAAATCATAATCAATTGTCTATCTTATCAAGTCTTTGTCTTTTGGGTCTTATCAAGTTGTTGTGAGAAAGTGTGAATGGTATTTAAAATTATTATAATTCAAAGGCCTGCTTCATATCTATGCTATATGTATATAAATTTGATCTAATTAAAAGGTATATAAAGCAGACTTGCAGCAGAAAGATAGTAGTTAACAATGAAAGTTCATTGGATTTATTTGGCAGTGTCTGTCCTGACACTTTGTCAATTCTTTGGTATAGAAGCTCTATCGGCATTTAATTCTTCAGTCGAGTTGTTTGGGATCACAAATTCCACATTGACCAGGTAAATCAACAAAATTAAATAAGAATAAAGTGGAAATAATGATTTTTTCAAATTTTCTATGATCAAACAGTGAAGAAAACGTCAAATATGTTGATCATGCAATATATCATACCTTAACAACGTGTCCATATGCTAATGGTGAAGAAGGCATTTACGAAATTACCGTTCCTGGACTTGATCCGTTCCCAGTATTATGCAATGCTCAAATTGCAGGAGCTGGTTATATCGTGGTCGCCAGTAGGGCAAATGTCGAAACGAATTTCTATAGAAATTGGAAGGCTTTCAAAGTGGGATTCGGAGACATGTCTGGCGATTTTTTCTTAGGACTAGATAAACTCCATGCCATAACCAAATCGCAGACATATGAGTTATACTTTCAATTGGAGGATTTCGAAGGAATCACAAGATTTGCTCGGTACGATGAATTTTATATTGAAAACGAGCATGAATCGTATAGAATGGCTAAATTGGGAACTTATACTGGAGATGCCGGTGATTCTTTGACTACGAAATCAAAATTTGGGGAATTTTCAACATTTGACAGGGACAACAACGCAGATTGCGCAAAAGAGCGTCGAGGCGCTTGGTGGCATACAATGTGCACTCTTAGGTATTACAACAGAGTATTAAGTTGTTTGGGTATATTTATACCATATTTTTGTTTTCTTTTCCAGCAATCTATTTGGAACGTATTATGAAGGGGCTCATAATAGTAGTTTGGGTTGGACTGGCATGTCATGGGAGACTTTGCATGGGCCTTACTACTCAATTAAAGCCATGAAAATGATGATCAGGGCCAAAAATTTGTGTACCTGTTGAAACTCTAAGCAAAACAATTTCGTGTTACCCCTATATTTTTCAAGTTTCTATAAGCCAATTAAAACGTAGTCCAAGCTTTATCGAACTTCTCCAACAATTGTCCACTTGTCGCCTTCTTCGGGTATTCAGAAGGCCATCTCTGGGGCACCTTAAAGGATATCCCTTAAATGACAAAATATCTCTCATTCTTGATCATTAAATACTTTAGGAAATACTTTAAGTATTAAATATTTTATTCAAAAATCCACAATGATATAAAGGATCTACATACGTAATTAAGCGAAATGTGAGGGTTACCTTTAGTATCAAATCATTCAAGTACACAAGGAGCATCTAACATAGTTTGAGCTTCCAGCTCTAGTGTTCTAGGACGGTTGGAATATTTTTTGTGTACACGAGATGGATAGAGAGATGAATAGACAAGAGAAAAGAGAGAGAGAGAGAGAAGGAGAAAGCATTTGCAATTTATTTGCTGCATGTGCAAGTAAATAAATATAAACATAAATAATAAAAGCATATTAGTGCAGATTTTAATTCGTTTTTATTAAAATGCGCACATCACGGAAAAGGATGGGTAGCCGAATGGTAGGGTAGATGGTGGGGTTGGGTGGACAGTGGGGAACTGCTGTCTGTTTGTTTGGTTTGTGGCTTGCCTCTGCCTTGATGGTTGTTGCTGTCAGAGACGGTTGGAGGCACTGAAGTGCGGAAGACGCACTTACATCACTGCACAATTTTTACATTAATGTGAAATGTAAAGTGGAAAAGAGACAACTAGCGAGAAAGCGAGTAGGAGATAGGGGGGTAAACCGCCGTGGGAAATTAAAATAAAAGGCAAACAACTGGCACTTTAACAGTAAAAACAAAAACTATATAGTATGTATGTCGGATTATATAGCTGTCTGTCTATCGCATATGGCGGGTGTTGTGTGTGGGGTGGGGAAGGGGCAACAATGGCATTTTTGTTTTATTTTTCATCTTTTCATCCTTCATATGAACAAAATTTCTTTGTGAAGCCAACAGTGAAAAATTCCAGTTAAATAGATTTTAAGTTTTCCGGATTTTTTTTGGCTTTAAATGTTCAAGTAAGTAATGTTCTCTCAATTTTCAATATTAAATAACAAGAACTGATTGAGAATCATAAGCAAGTTAATAGTATTTTTAAATTGTTCTTAGCCAACAAATTCAAAGATTTCACGGCTCTGTTGGGATAATGATCAATTAAATCAATAGGAAAAGGAACTGCCTTTTTGTTTGCCACAAAAAAAAGGACACAAAACGATTAGCTCCCCAGGGAGCTAGTTCATTGGATATGTCAATAACACAACCGGACAAAGTTCAATCAGAAGTAGAAGACAAACTGTTTGGTGGAACGGGGAGGTGAATGTGAAATCTATTTTTTGTTGTCAAGTGATGAGGTGTCAATTTTCCATGCTGAAAGTAAACTCAATAAGACGTTGCCCCAATTTGCATAAAATGAGCATTCACCATACACAGCGACACATGCGGGACACACGCAGGATACATTAACATATTTTTAATGGAACCCAGCATGGAGGTCGCTAGAGGGAAGGATTCGAACAGCAGAACAAACAGTAACCGGTAGAGTAACAATATGGCCGCTGGTGTCATTTTAGCCTTTTCCTCCTTCATTTTAGTTACTTTTTTTTTGGTCATGTTCTTTCTTGAAAGGGATTTTATTGATGCCAAACACGTTTTGTGTTTTAGCCTCGAATGGGGCTGGAAAATTTGAATACCGAACAACAGGTAGGCACACAATCCTTCCCCATCACACTGGAAACATCAAGGTGTGGAAGTTAACTCAGGCCACAACCGTTTATATTCATTTGCTATGCTGATTAAGATAAATGTTGGTTAACTTTCCAAGCAGATAAACGCTTGCGAGCAAACCAGGTAATAAATATTCTTCATATCAGCTAACTAAAGTATTACATCATATTTATAACAAAATATAAGGATCCTGTAATTAAATCCACCTGGAAATGATTTTATGATCAAAAACATTGGGTTCAATTGGAAACCTTCACATACATCTTGCCATATCTTTTATCAGTAGAAATTATCTATCTTTCTTCCCAATCAAATGGAGTTTCATAGGTTCCTGGAATTTGCAACTCTGGAAATTAGGCAACCCAGTTTTTCAATTAAAACTTTCATACATTTCATTATAAGAGCCATTTGGAATAAACGCACACTAGTCGAAAGGAAAGGAATGCCGTTCAAGTGAATGAACCGAGTGCCCAAAAACAAACTGAAGCTTACATAAAAAATGTTAGAGCACTTACAAAACATTTTCTATGAAAATATTTATGGACACGTATGCCGGGGAATGGAATGGAATGTTGTGTCGTGTGTGCCACTAGCCAAAAACCAAACCCTAAGCCAAGCCAACAACAAGTCCAAATCCAAGCCGCAACAGAAACAGCAGAAGAAGAATCTGCAGGGGCAAAAAAAAAAAAAACTTTTCCTAGGTAATAAGAACAAGACGAGGAGAAGGGGGAAACGATGCGAAGAAATGGTTTGGGAAGGATTGGTCTCTGGCTAGTGTAAGGAATGAAGAGAGCGAGCGAGAGGGAAGGAAAAAAATGGAGAAAAACTTTTTAATACTTGCCATAATGTTGCCAAAAGGATTATCCAAAAGAATGACTTTTAATGGAGACAGGAAGTAAGCGCATAACAGACAGAAGTATTAACTGTTTCCTTCCGTTTGCTGGCAAGGTTACCCGAGGGAGGCTAAAGGGAATCATTTCACATATACATGCACACAAATAGACACACACACACACATATGAAACTGTCAGTTCCTAAGCGTTGTACTTGTTGGTTACAAATGCCAGAGTGTATGTGAGATTCTTCGAGATGACATCGAATACATCCAGACCTATCGAAAATGTTACATTTCTCACTGCTTTTTAAATAAGAATAATCTACAAATATATTTGCCTGATCCACCAGAAATCGATATATTCAATTTCTGCAGAAACTCAAAACTAATTCCAACATTTCAGGCCCAAGAGGATTTCGCATTGAACCAGACCATCAGGCAGTCGGAAACTACTTTTCGTGCTGAACAAGAATATATATTGTTGTTTATATTTGTTCGTGACTCACGTTACCATCTCTAGCCATGGTGTGTATGTGATACATAAGCTGTATGTGCGGAAATATTGCAACATGAGAGTTGAGTTCTAAAAAGCTTATGCTTATTTTTATTTTCATTTCATGCAGCCCACAGCCCAAAGCCCCAAAACATGGCCAAGAGTCTAGATAGATAGAGAGCGAGAGAGGGAGAAAAGAGTGGAAATGGTAAAGAGAGATTGGTTTGGTTTTGCTGTACATTTGCAGTAGATTTCTCGGTAAGGATTTGGGCCAAAGGCATTAGCATTAGCCGTGGCATTTCCAATAGCGGCTCCTTTTCTGCTCTCTGCTGTCTCTTTTCTTACAATTTTTTTCCTTCTCGTGTTTTATTTTTTATTATTTTTCATTCTATTTCAATCTATTTTCATCTCATTTTCCATTTTAATGAGTTCAGCAGGCTGTAGACATAGCTCAGGCTAAACGGAAATATGAGCCAAGGAGGGTGTCATAATTTTTCAGTTTGCTTTTCTTCTTAAGAAAAAGTATGCCAAGTCTAAGGCTTGCCTGGTCTCTGTCTCTGTCCCAGTCCCGCAGCTCTCTCGCTGTCTGCAGGATATTGCTTTAATTGAAATTTATGCTAAATAGATTGACACTAATGAGCAATGGCTGCTTCTCTAGCATCAGCTAAAGGTGATTCCATGAAAGACTATCTGCATAATTAAATTGCTTCCTAGAGTTTTTGTATGTGTATTTTTCGCTCTACTCTATAAATAGATTGGTGGGTATATTAAATTTATAAAAAAAGAAGAATTTCGTAAGAAAAAGAAGGTTGAAGGTATATTTTCTTAAGCAAATTATAGGTCTAATTTTTAGTGGCTTTAAATTAAACTTGACATCTGTTTTTAAAAGTCTTTTCAATGTTGTTCCTTCTCTGATATAGTATTAAAAGGAAAGTGTGAAAATTAGTTAAATTATCATTGTTTAAATAAAATCCTACATATTAAATAGAGATGGCAAAACACGTTTTGTTGTATAAGCTACAGGGTATCTTTAAGTCGATGCTTAGAACTTGCAGTGTGTGTGTTTTTTATGCTGTCATTTTGAGGCCTTCTTGATGTCAACGAAATTATTATTATTATTTTTTTTCGCAATTCTGCAATTTGCATACAAAAATCGACTAACTGAGAAATTGTTCAAGTTGTGGACTTCCGTTTTGGCAAAGTGTTAGGGGTTCCGTCTTTAAGAAAACTACACTGCAAAAATTAACCGAGTTGTTTAGTTTAGTTTAGTCACAGTATTTTAAGAAAGGTGGAAAGATTGGAATTCGTAAAGAAATCATTTGCTATATTTAGAAATTGTTCAATTTAAAGGATCTAGAGATTTTGATCCTAAAAATATATATGTTTCTGTTTGTTTCATTGGCCTTTTAGAATTGATAACAAACGTTGTTTTTTTTAGCTCCCCTCTCGGCTGGCTTTTGTATTGCCTGCATTGCGTTACTAGGATACATTCATTCTATTGACGGAAATGAGTTTTTGTCGTAAACTTTTATGGCAATAAACGTCGCTTGTTAGTCTCCATTGCTTCGTTGGCCTCTTTTGCCCCATTCCTGACTCACCGCATACGCACTTGGCAATTGGCTCGTGGCAGGGACAGACGCCGAGGCAGAGGCAACCAAACAGAGGACAAGCCCAACCCATAGAGCAGAATATAGTAAACATATAAATAGCTCTGGTGCCAAAGCTTTTGTCGTAACACATTTCCATGCTGCATAAAAATGGCAATAGTTGGCCAGGATGAGAAGACAGAAAACGATGGCGGAGGCATGACGAGAGGAGAGGTGGGTAGTTGGTAGGTAGTTGGTTGGCGACCATTTTCCATTACATTTGCCACGTCACGGCACATTTCTCTCACATGTAACCAGCAAGCGAAAAGCGAATTGCGAAATGCTGAACAGAGCAAGAGAAAGAGACCTCTTTCCGTTTCCTGTTCCATCTCCATACACTCCTACCGCCCACGCGTCAGCCCCAATGTCCCCTGCCCATCTTGCTGTTATCATTTTCAATCTTTTGTTTCATTTTCTGTGCAGCTTTTTAATTCTTTTAAACAATTGTGCTGAAAGTTGTGCATTGAACAGAACACAAAACTTCAAACAATATCAAAAATGGGCACGGAAACGTAGCTGTAAAGTATACCGATGTGACCACGCCTTCCTCACACACACACACAGCACCGCCTCAATGTGTATGGCCAGAAAGATAACAGAAATATTGTTTACCGCAATGCAATTGTTGCCAAAGAAAAGCTACAAACAAGACCAAGAGAGAATGAGAGATAAAGAGAGCCAAGGGAAGGAAGAGGAAATCGGTTCAGTTGGTTTGGGTTACATTGGTTTCTCCCATTTCCATTTGTTTTACTTTATTCACACCCTTGCAGAAGCAGAAGCAGCATGTACAGCTTCCGTTTCCGTTGAAAAGTTTCATTTCCCCACACACTGATGCCTCTGACAGCGCCATCGTCTCGCTGTGATGATAAAGTACAAAATTAACTTTTGAAATAAACAACAAGAACAACGCCAACGCACACACACACACACACACACATATATCGATACACACTCACATGAGGCAATGATAGGTAGCCTCACGTGGATTCACTGAACATGTAAAACAGGCCAAAAGAAACACAGACAAAAATTGTTAGCAAGAGAAAATATTGGCATCATCAAGCATGTGTGAAATGAGGTAAATCCATCAGATGAACTAACCCAATGCAGACAAATCATTCACTGCTAAACAAAGGTAATATTACTGCTATATATATACTATATGCTATACTAATGCTTTCCTAATATAAAAGAACATTTCGGAATTAATTGCATAAATTGCAGTTTCAATTCAAAGAACTTACTAGTTCTTTCATGTATGTAAATGATTTTCCATAGAATGCTGATCTAAGACTCATTTTCCAACCCCTGGGAAAAGTGCGTGGAGGGAAATTGCATTTGGTAGGCACGTAAAAATTGTGGGGGAAAAGAAGAAGACACCACAAAATAAAAAATATAACGAAAATTTGTTACGCCTAAGCAGCAAGTTGATAACTCTGCAGAAATCGCGGAAGCAGCAGCTTCTATCATAGGCATGCATATTTAATATGGTAGGCGTGGCCACATCCTCTTTTACTCTAGCACTTCGTGACCTGTGTGCTCCTTCTGCTGCTGCTGCTGCTGGTGGCTGCTGCTGCACACTCCATCAACACGAAAAGCAATCAAATTGCAAAAATTTGTTTCATTTTCTGCGATAACATGACTTGAATTTGATGAATGCCTTGGCACGAGTTGGGCTTACAGGAAGCCAACGGAACCGGGAACAGAGAAGTATCGACACGACAACGAATGAGAATGAACGGTTCGAGAGAATATTGGCAGCCCGTAAAGAGCCCAAGCCAAATGCCAATCTCAGTGTGTTGTTATACCCTGAATTCAAATAGGAAGACTTGGGTATGCTTAAATAACCAGCCAGAAGAAATAATAGTGAACTGACCTTGTGAGTCTCTCGGTTGAATGGAAACGTCTTTTATATCTGTAAGAAGCCGTTTGCCGAACCATTGCAGAGTATCCAACAGTCTTGTCGAAATCCTTAGATAATGGCATCTTTTTACGATGAGCAGAGGGCAAAAAAATGTGCAGATATGGCCAAATGAAAGAGTTATGAATCCGCAACTTTGTTGCTCCCCGGGCGCTTCTGGCGCTGAGTTTCAACCCAAAAGCGTGGCGAATGCCAATTCCGATTACTAATACGCCCCGTTGCCTGACTTGGCCCCTTTTGCCAATCCCTTCTGAGAGTATGTCTTCCTATAGCCACTGCTGCTTCCGCTGTTGGAGGCGGATTAAAATAAATGCTCGACATTTGTATGTGCTCCACATACACTCAAACAAAAAAAAAAAGGAGGAAAAGCTTAGTTCGCTTTAGTATTCGATAACCGCTATTTATGGTCAGATGCAATGCCCGTTCGCTTCTCTTGCCCCTGCCTCCGGGGCGTCCTCCACAACATCAAATGCAAATGTACTAGAGTCTCTCAGTTTTTGGAGCAACATTTTTAAAGCTTTTCGCTTTGGCCCTTAGGGTCCTCGGTGTCATCAACTTGACGAGACGTACCGAAAATTTTTGTAATTACGTTCGACGTCAAAAGCACTCACCACCAAAAACAAAAGCCGCGGCCCAAGAAATAAATGACCAAAACAACTTGCCGGCCGCGAGGGCTTAACGCGCGAGGAAAAACGTGGAAAATTAAAATTAAATTGCTGGGCATTAGGAGCAGCTTCAATTTTCTGCACCCTCTACTCAAAACTCCACCAAGGGTAGATTAAAGTCAACGAAATATATAACTTATAGACTTTTAGATTGTCAGGCGAGCAAGTTTCTATAATTAAACCTACTGCTAAAGAATTTGGGAACTAAATTTATTATGTCTGACTTTCAGATAAGACTTTCCTCTGACTACAGGGTATTATAGAATCGGCATTGCAACAGGCTTTTGTTTTTTGACAGGGAATTACACATAAAGATGGCAAAGCACAACAACATTTTAATGAGGAACTTCAACTCTGCGCTTATAATATTCCAATTTAAATGATAAAGTCAAAATAGAGAACCGTAGTGACGAAGGTCATACCGAAGTTTGCATACCCTGGTGTTGTCTTTTGCTACTTTCCTTCTGCTCAGTTTAATTTCATCTCATATACATGCAATATGATAAAGTCATCCGATTTATATAATAATTCTGATAAAACACAACAAATTATTTAAACAAAACGGGTGAATAGTAATCAATATACCCTTTTTAAGGGTATAGAAATAAAGTATGTTTATTATATAATGCACAGTAAAAATTTCCTAATGAAAACCATTTTGCTATTTTTATTTACAGCTTATACATTGTCACTTGTGTCAGGAAGATGACGAGAGTGTTTATTTTTGAGTGAGGTTTTTGCTAGATCCTCTGCTACTTTTCAGTTTTTCGGTAGAGATTTGAAGTTAGATACCTGGAATAGTTTTTGGCAAGTTCATTCATAATCTAATCAACTAATCTAATATAATGTGGGACAGGATAAATATGTTTCTGCAAAGACACATTCCACTCCAAATTCTCAGTAACTCTTTGATTGGCAATTCAATCAAACAGATCTTCTTAAAGTGCATCTACTGTATGCTTTTGCATTTGATGTTGAGAAATGCTTGTTAGTTTAGTCGCAATGTTTTTATCTATCTGTAAGCTGCTTTCAGAACTTTGCCATCTTTTTGCTCTCTCTGCCCGTCTCTGCCGCTTTGCAATAGACTTAGCATATGAAGGAACATTGTTGTCATATCAACCAACCTCCCACCAACCGCCCAACCCAGGACCTATACCAATCAGTAAATCCACAAACGCAAAACATAAAAGTCAATTTATGACATATAAACCGCTTTGTTGTCAGGGGAAACTCAATTACAGGTGCCTTTTCGTTTGCGTTCCTTTGCATCAATCTTGTGCTCCCTTTCCCCCATTCTGAATGTCACAATTTGCCGAAATATTTTAATGAATCAAAGCGTTGGTGGTTCTCTTTTCTTCATTTTATGATGTTTGACTTCCCATCCCCTCAATCTTTCATTTTTGTTTTTTGCTTTCGGTTCTATAGCATTTCAATCGTGGCACTATATAACACATCATCAAAGTTGGCATATTTCATTATAGACCCACCTCACATTATATTTGATATCGATATCGTTCGTTTGTTCGCTGAGTCGTTGGGTTGTTGCGTGTCTGTGCTCAATGTGCAAAAAAAACAATAGCAACAACAGCAACACCGTTAAAAAAGAGAACACAAACTATACTACAGAAAAATACGAAACTCAAACAACACATTCAAGTGTTACACTTTAGTTCTAGTTCGATTTCTACGGGTAGGCTATGGGGGTATGGAAAGAAATTTTCATTTCATTTCGCGCGTCATTTGAGGCGGCGCCGTTTGGAATTGTTGCAACAACGTTGAATACCCCACATTGGCCCAATGCTCCCCCAACCAGTATCTTCCATGCCGCCTCTTGATTGAAATCGCATAAAAAACAAAGCAAAAAGGATTCGATTCGAGAGTCGAGTTTCTACCATTTCGTTTTTATTAAAAAGTTTGTTGATTGTTTTTCCGCCCGACTCCCATTCTGTTTCTGTGTTTTTTCTTTTTGTTTTCGCTCCGCATAATGACAGTGAAACATGCCAATGAAATATGAGTTGATTGGAACACCTCGCAACAACATAACCATCCTAGACTCTCATGCCAATTGAAGGGCTATAAATCTAACCGAAAAAAATTGTAAATAATGTCCTGGACATGCTCGTTAGGCCTCTAGCATAGAGATTGTTGGCAATTACTTCTAATTAATGCAAAAAAAATAAAAAAATTACGGGAAAAAATTCATTTTCTCTTTGTCCTTGGCCCCGCCCACTTTTTAGCATTTACCTTTTCACGTTTCTTTCACGGCAATTAACTCTAAACGCTCATTACAGGGCTCGAAGGAAGCTGGTAGCTCCCTGGCTAGTTGTGTCACTTTTTGGTGCAACGGGGCGTATTAATTAGCTACTCGCAGCTCGACCTATTCAGTTTCTCAAGAATATGGAGCGGGTATATTAGTTTAATGAGTCAATAACTAATTCTTTAAATATTAATATGCCCGCCAGTTGAATTTCCATCAGAAGACAATTTGAAATTGTAGATGGCTATCTGAAGCGGACAAAATTCCTATAATTTGTCTAGGGTATCCGATTAGTCGTGACTTCATTATAAACCTGGTGAGAATGGAGTACGGAGAAGTGTGTTGGTAAAGTAGGTTGACAAGCCAGTCGAGGTCGCCATAGTAGTACTGTTGCTGCGGCTTCAAATGTTTCATTCTCACAGGCAGTTCAAAAACTGTCGTTCCATCCGGCACTTCTCCTTCAAAGTCCTCCTGCACCTGTACCAGGTAGTGGTTCTTCTTTTGGTCTCAACATCGTTAGCATTACGTCAACTAATTGGCTTCATTTTGGGGTTGCCGTGCGGCAGCAGCTGCCTTTTCTTTTTATTTGCCTGTGTATCCTGTGTGTGTGTGTGAGTGAGAGTGTGTGTGTGTGTGTGGCAATCAGGATTTTCTAATTGGCAATGAAAGGAGCATAATTTATGGAATATGTCGCACACTCATTTCATGCTACACTTGTCAGCCAAGTAGAACCTCTATCGCTGTTCCAGTTCCTGTTGAATCTTTTTTCATATTGATGAGAATTTCGCGGGTTGATGCGCTAATTAAGAAGGCACAAACCAAAAATGTAAGAGGGAATGAGAGGGAAGGTGTAATTGAAAGAGCAATTCGCATGCGTGCAAACATTACTTTAAAACTATTCTTTAAAATTCATGACTTTTAAATTTATTGTACATTTATTTTCATGTACGATTTTGTAGTCCCTAAATAAATGAATAATTGGGCAACAATCTGAGAAAAATAGTTGTAAACTTGTAATGTATATATTTCTCTTTTAATATTCGTTCATTCATTCATTGTGTGCTTTATTTCCAGTAATATAAATGTTTCATTAAAGCTAATGTTTAAGTAAGGATAGCAGTGTTTTTAGGCATAGGCTTTTCATCTGTGACATTCAAATGTCTGTTCGACTAAAGGCTTGATCAATAATTGACATGTTATTATAAAGGAAAAATGAAAGAAAACCTTTAATGATATCTTAGACTATCTTATTTCTATGAGCCAGATACTAAAGGAAGCTAACTTCAATGTGGTTGCAATGTGGAATGTTGGTGATAATAAGCCCCTAAACAATCAGGGAGATTATTTAAGAGAGTAGATGCTCAATCACCTAAATCAGTTATTTATTGATTGTTTAACAGTTTTAAGACCTGTCGATTCGTAGAGGCTAGCTGTTCTGGTGAAGTATGGTAGATCTAACAAGAGTTTTAGAAGCTTATTTACTGATGTGCGTGGCAGCACAGGTGCCCCAAGTGGAAGAACCAAACAGTAGAATGGGCATGAAAATATTTTTAAAGATGATTAATTTGTTGTAGGTTGATAGCTTAGACTTTCGGTTTATTATTGGGTATAGAAGACAAATTAATTTATTAATTTTGTTAATTGTAAGTCCAATGTGAGCTTTTTATCAAACGTAATTCCCAAGAAGCTTACTGAATCTACCCATTGAATTGGGGAGTAGCAAATATTTAAAGAGTCGTTGGGGAGAAAACAGGGTTTTCTTTTTTTTGGTGAAGAATATAGCGTTGGTTTTGATTGAATTGACTTTTATTTTCCATTTGTGGTAGTAAGATTCAAGTATATTGAGTGTCCAACAGCTCACAGTTTGGAGATTTAGGTATGTCATGGGTATATTAATATTTCAATATTTGATATGAGAAATCCCACTAAAGTTAACTGAGTTACACAATGTATTCGCGAAGTTAAGGATTTAATAAATTATTGAAATATATGTTTATATATTTATATAAACATTAAGCTATCAAAATATTAAAAATTTAGGGCAGATTTCAGCCGGCTTTTTTGTAAATTTCCAGAACTATGTACATGTTTCCGAAGTTATGAGGTTTTGAGTTCAACAAATTGTACGAGTTCATAGATTTTGAGTTTCGTCTCGATTCCATATATCTTTAACAATTTTCAGCCTAAAAGTTGTAGCATTTATAATCCTTAACAAATCCGGCGCTGAGTACTAAATGAAAAGATCATGTAGGTATAACTGAAAACTTTGAAATCGTCTAACGTCCTATTCGAAAATTAATCAGGGGCATTGTATGTATGTTTGTTCTTCAACTTAGAAACTAATACAACAATGAATGCTAAATAATTTGTTGCTTTCAAAATTGGTTAATAATTGACTATTGCCGTCGATATAGAAAATCTGAATATTTGGCTGTTTCTTTTGCGCTTAAGTTCTTGATACGGCTTTAATTTTCAAAATAATATTTTCCTGTAATTCTGATTAAAAATAGAGAAAGCAAGACAAACATTTTTCTCTATATTAAAAAAAAAACAATTAATATCTGTATAATGTCAAATTTTGAATGGATTCCTTTTTGAATTTCTTCTCTATTTACATAATATAAAAAGAAACCATCAGCTGTCTTTCAACTCACAAAGCTTTTCCATTCAACAGCTGTTCATATTTCCATCTGAAATAATTTAACATTGCATATTGACTAAATTTCCATCCATCTGGCCATAAAGCTTTCATTCCACCTACAGTATTCAAGAGATAGTGAAACGCATTGGATTCTGCGTTTGTCTTCTAGAAAGTATTTCAAAAATAGCTCGGCCGTCCAGAATTGGGGCCATTCCTCCAATTTGTGTCTGGGAGCACAAGAATGTGGCGCAGTAAAATGCTGATTTTGTGCTGCATATGGACGGCATTTCTGGTGTCCAGCAGTCAGCAGCAACAAATCAACATTGGTAGGCGAGACCCAAAAGGAAAACCAAGTAAAACATTTGGTGAAATTTTGTGGTTTCACTTTGCCCTCTTGCAGGTGCTTTCTTCTACGACGATGAAATGGAACTGGAAATAGAATTCGTGGCTGTGGTAAATTCCTTAAACGGTCCAGAGATGGAGCAACCCTTCACTATGAATCCTTTGATAAAGAGACTCAAACGCGAAGACAATAGTGTGTCCATGCAGGAGCAGGGTAAGCGAGATCACATTAAAAACCCCATTCATCTAATACACTTTTCTATGTTTGTACATACATGTGTTTCCTTCGATTGGTTCTTGTTCTTCTTCAGCTTGTGATCTTATAGATAATGGTGTGGCAGCTATTTTTGGACCAAGTTCAAAGGCGGCAAGCGGTAAGGCATGCAAAATTTTACTGTGTAGAAGATGCAAAGCAAAATAAAATGAAAACTAAAAGCTTAATGAACAAACAGCTGTTGGCCATGGATGTTTGTAAATAAACACAGAGAGAGATAGAGAAAGATGGAGAGTAAAAGAGGGGAAAAATTGGCCAGATGAAAAATAGGAGTGAAACCAAATAAAAATTTGTTAGGTTCAAGTTGGAAATCAAACGAAATATGTCTTATATATGATAAAAATACAAACTTATAGGAAAAACCAAAAAAAAATAGGAATCGAACTAGTCAAAAGCTGCCCAGTATCTGGTCGAAAATAGATTACATGTTTTCGAATGGACTAAACATATTTTTTGATGCTCGTCTGTTAAAAACTTTCGCTTTTTTGTGAGGTATGTCAGATCATACCTAAAGGTTGGTACCTTAAACGATCACTTACCTCGATTTCAGGACACATAAAAAAAATGAAACGAGACCAAAAGAAAGCAAAACTGATTTCTTTTCTCCAGTTTAAATTCCTACATGGTCTCTTTTCATCTCTGTTATAAAAATTTCACTTATAAAAGTGAAGGTAGCTCTCCGTCTATTTTATATAACGTTCGCTTTTGATCAAATATAACATAGATTAACTTTTGACATTAGTCTACTTAACTTTTAATGGAAGGAACATTGCTCACATATTCCCTACCCCCTTTAGATATTGTGGCCTTGGTGTGCAATAGCACTGGAATCCCGCACATTGAATTCGATGTGTCCGATGAAGAGCACGTGGAAGAGAAACCGAATCATGAAATGACCATAAATCTATATCCCTCACAGGTAATACTATCCAAGGCCTATGCAGACATAGTCCAAAACTATGGTTGGCGGAAATTCACCATTGTATACGATGCCGATGATGGTGAGTCATTATTAATAGAAATCAAATGGCACATAACTTTCTCGATACATTTAGTGAAAGCCCAAGCGCGTCTACAGGATCTGTTGCAATTACGTGAGGTACACAATGATGTGGTTCGCGTGAGAAAGTTCAGCAGAGGAGACGACTACCGGGTGATGTGGAAAAGTATTAGGGGTGAGAGGCGTGTGGTGTTGGACTGTGACCCCGATATGGTAGTTGAACTTCTGAATTCATCTTCAGAATTCGGTCTAACAGGGCAGTTTAATGTAAGTGTGAAAGGTTATTTGCACGCATCTTCAGTTTACTAAACGTTTTTTTCTGTCTGGCAGCATATTTTCTTGACAAATTTGGATACGTACAGTGACCATTTGGAGGAACTGTCTGCGGATAACGAAACATTTGCTGTGAATATAACTGCAGCGCGTTTATTGCTTACAACCGAGTCGCAACCGATGGTAAATAGTGGAATCCCGATTCATAAACCAGTTTTATACTTATCCCGCACACTTATATCGCTCAGTACTTGCGAAACTATGGATCTGTCATCCAGCGAGAGAATGTCGTCTCTGAGGAGAACAATGAGGCTATTCGAACTCTACTCCATGACCTCCTGGCCGACGGTGTACAACTATTTTCCTATGCCTGGCGTAATGCCAGCTATTTTTATCCAGATCGAATGCAAGTTCCGCGCATGAATTGCGACTTTGCAGCCTCCGGTGGACGTCCTTGGCAAATGGGGCGCTATTTGATGCGTCTGATGAAAGGGGTAAGTCGGCACATTTTTTCTTTAAGTCATCATGTTGCTCATGCCCCTCGACTATTACAGACTTCCGGTGTGAATAGCGCGATTTTTCGCACCAGCAATATGCAATTTGATGAGGATGGACAGCGCATCAATTTCAATATCGAGATTTATGATCCTTTGGATG
Source organism: Drosophila tropicalis (assembly GCF_018151085.1). Lineage (NCBI taxonomy): Eukaryota > Metazoa > Arthropoda > Insecta > Diptera > Drosophilidae > Drosophila > Drosophila tropicalis. The sequence goes on from NW_027172877.1 coordinate 696,624, forward strand.
GCATAGGTATTGCTATCTGGGACACCAAGGGTCAGATAAACCAGCTAAATGTCGATGCCAAGGTGCAAAAGAAAATTGTCTATCGCGTGGCCACTCGCATCGGTCCTCCGTACTTCACAGAAAATATAACAGCCATCGAATTGAATATGACAGGAAATGCCATTTATATGGGCTATGCGGTCGATCTGATCGAAGCCATTGCCAAGGAGGTGAATTTCGAATATGTCTTTGTTCCCGTGGCGGATCAGCAATATGGCAAACAGGATAAGGATACCAAACAGTGGAACGGCATCATTGGAGAGATTATCAATAATGTGAGTGAAAAAAGTCTATGGAAAAGGTAGATTTAGAAGAAAAAGGCTTCTGGTTTGATCTTCCTATATGTAAATAAAGTTTTTCCTAATTTCAATGCAGCACTTTTTCAATTTTCATTTCTAGGATGCTCATATGGGTATTTGCGATTTAACCATCACTCAGGCCCGACGCACAGCTGTTGACTTTACGGTACCCTTCATGCAATTGGGCGTCAGCATTTTGGCTTACAAGAGTCCGCATAAAGAGAAATCGGTGTATGCCTATTTGGAACCTTTTGGCGGTGAAGTTTGGATCTGGATATTGATATCGGTGTTCGTAATGTCATTCCTCAAGGTGATTATTGCCCGAATTGCGAAAACAGAATGGGAGAATCCCCATCCGTGTGATCGTGATCCGGAGGTTCTTGAGAATAATTGGCATTTGCACAACACTTTCTGGTTGACCATTGCCTCCATTATGACAGCCGGTTGTGATATTTTACCGCGCAGTCCTCAGGTGCGCATGTTTGAGGCCACCTGGTGGATATTTGCTATTATTATAGCCAATTCGTATACTGCCAACTTGGCCGCCTTTCTTACCAATTCAAACATGAAGGGTAGCATAGGCAGTCTCAAGGATTTGAGTGGTCAGAAAGCAATTAAATTTGGAACGATCCTCGGAGGGAGTACCTATAACCTGCTAGCTGATTCAAATGAAACCGTTTATCGTTTGGCATTTAATCTAATGAAGCAAGATGATACCTACCCCTACACCAAGGGCAACCCTGAAGGAGTCGAGCGAGTGCGAAAGAATCGTGGCGATTATATGTTTCTAATGGAGACAACCACACTGGAGTATTATGAGCAACAGCATTGCGATTTGCGATCTGTGGGCGAGAAATTCGGAGAGAAACATTATGCCATAGCCGTGCCTTTCGGGGCCGAATACCGCTCAAACTTAAGCGTTGCCATCTTACGACTGAGTGAACGCGGCGAGTTGTATAAAATGAAGCAGAGATGGTGGATAAATCCGGATAGATCTTGTTTCGAGGAACCCGATGCGAGTGAGACCCAGGACATGACATTTGAGGAATTAAGAGGAATATTCTATACCCTCTATGTGGGCATTTTCATAGCGTATGTAATTGGCATCACGGAGTTTATGGTCTATGTGCAGCAAGTGGCTCTAGAAGAACGGGTAAGTCCATCTTCAACTCCAACTCCAAGTTTTGGTTTCCTTCGTTTGTCACTGTTAAACGTTTGTATTGCAGCTCACTGTTAAGATGGCTTTCATTAAGGAGATTAAATTCGTGCTCTGCGTGTGGAACAACAAGAAACCTATTATGGCAGGCACCCCGGTGGCCAGTGTGCGCTCTGGAGAGAAGTCATTGGACTGCACACCCAAGTCTGCTCGACGCATTGTCCTAGGACGTTCCGCAGAGGAAATGCGCGAGTTGACGCCAATGGAAAGCAAAGGCTCTATGGATGGTGTCGAGCACCAGGAAGAGGTGGGAGAGGAGGCGGCGGTGGTTGAAGCCCGTGTCTAAACTTTCTTATAGTTTCCCTTCGTTTCTGTGAGTTGTTTTTTTTTGTTTTTTTGTAATAAAGAAAATATCATTTTATCAATTTGCGACTTGAAAATGACTTCTTTCAACCTTGCTGGTGTGTGGCCTGCGGACAAAATATGTGAAAGTTGACGATGCTGAAAACTTAGCACATGCCTCAATGGGCGTGTCATTTTCTCTCACAGCTGAGCTGAGCTCCTCACAGCAGAAGAGCTCGGTGGCTCAGCTTGTCAATTGCGTGTTATTGGAGCTTATTGACATTTTATGTCCCGACATTGTCGTCCTTGTCGCCTTTCGCCTTCTCCATTGCCATCACCATCTCGACGTTGTCCTTGTCGTTATTCGTTGCGAAAATTATTTAAGCAGCTGCAGGGCAAACACTGAACTGAAGTGAAGTAAAGTAAAGTGAAGTTTGAGCTGCATCTACGACCAAAAATCAGCATGGACGTAGCTGGAACTTTTCTGAGTTTCGGCAAACTCAATTTTATTCAAGCTCAAAGAGTCAATAGTTCGAAATTTTGAACATTCAAATGACTAACAGACAGATAAACGAATCGGACTTTGTATAAAAATAACAGTGAAATGGAGCCACCTCAAAATTGATATTTTAGTTTGATTTTTATTGTAAAATGTTTCTAATTTTGAATGAATTGGCGTCATTATTTCCTACTCTTCTCTTCAATACATCGATCTAATAAATCATTTTCTTAATTCTCCCCTTGTTGCGCCCCTGTTGCATGGGGTCAGCGATGGGTAACAGAGAGAGGGACATACAGGAGTTTGTCGTGGTCATGTTCGTGCTGTGTAGCCTTTGGCCTTTTGTAAAATGAGCAGCAAAATGACAACAAAGCGTCGACAATGACAGCCAGAGCAACAGTGACAGGAAGAGAAACAGCGACCATTGCATTCCATTGCCAAGTGTCATTTCTCTTGCTGCCCTTTCTACTACATCCAGCAACCTGTTCGTTTATACTTTGTCAGCAAGCAATTTTTAATTATTTTGGACGTATTAATAAAGCTCCCCAACAGATAGAGAGCGTTGGGAGAGAGCAAGGAAATGGTGCAAAGATGCAATCTCCATTCGCCTGTTTAATCAAAAAGTTAACAGAGCTGTTGCTTCGTTTAACATTTCAGCTGAAACTGAATTGAACTCTGTTAAAATCAAACACTTGTTGCTGCTGCTTTGCGGCGCCAACATGCGCAGACGTTCAGTTATTGTGCGAAACTCACCACAGTCCATCAATGGCTGAAAGTTAGGCCACAAAGCGACAAAGTCCACAAGATCCACACTCTGTGAAGCAACCCCAAACGAAAAGTCTTATACTCGAGTTTCGTCCTTTTACTAATGCCACTCACGTAAGCAATTTCCGCACGAAAGCGCATTCCTTGTTGAGCCTTTAATGTACTTTTTGATGTTAACAAATTTTTCCAACATTTGTTGATGTCGCCACAGAATAAACGGCCCAGATGGGCCAATGTGGGTAGGAGGGGGTGCTCGACAGACACGACTTGAATGATTAAAAAAAGGAAAAATTTGCACCATCATTGGGTGTGAGTGATTAGGCAAAGGTATAAACAAATTAATAAACTGTTTTGAGTTTAGTTAAACCATGGTTTTATCACGTGGCTCAAGGTTTGCTTAAAGAAAGTCGCCAAAGCTAAACATTTAGGGAGAAATAGTAGAACAGGTAACTGACCTTTGGTATAAATAAACTTTCAGGCCTGTTTGTTTTCTGCAAAAAATGAGAAACTCAAAAAGAACATAGAACAGCTTACAAATTCTTAAAGCGTCCTAAACAAATGTCTTTTATTTGAAACACTAGAATCAATACATATTTGTTAACAAAAAACTAACTGGGTTAAGACTCTTGAATTGTATAAAAATCTGCCCCTTTAAGTGTATTAATTGGTGAGCTTTACTATTTCGCCATCAACACAAGGACAATTTATGTGCAACATTTTGCTAAGGCAAGTGAAAATCGCAGGTGAAGCCGACGAAAGGTAAGTCAAGTAGACGGCAATCCTTTTCAACCAGCACACATTCAACGGGATGGCTGTGAGGAATGGAAGAGAAAGAGGACGAAGCATGATCCACTTGCAGCGGCCGACAATGTAAAATCACATGGCTTGTATGTCCGCGTCAAGAATTAGTTGATATAAATCTTTAGCACTTAACATTTTTAATTAACAGAAGGTGGAAAAAAGGAGGGCGAGACTTCAGAGTGTCTACTTTAATTGTAATTTATATGGCGTAGCCATGTGAAACCTGGTGAACTCTAAATAGTAAATTCTATTTCAAATAAAGCTTCCCAACCTAACTTTTAAGGCCATAACTTATGTATTAATTAGTGGCTCGTGAATTTACTTGAACTAAAATTGTCCATATCACTAATCTTAGCCCTGCTTAGTTACAGTTTAAATTGTTATTTTTTCTATTTAAAAGTCTCTTACTCTTACTCTTTGACTATTTCACTTCTATGCCATAAATTCTTGTTGCCACACGAATTCAATTTTCCACACAATTGAAAATCTAGTGAAACATTACTGCAATGCGCGATCGAAGCATTTAAATGAAAAATATATAGCAGGGATGAAAAAATATATAAAAAAAAAACAATTCCAAACCCATTGCAATTTTTCCTCTTCTCAATGAAATTAGTTGGGCAAAGGAGTTTCTTGACTAGCAGATACCCTGTTAATTCAATCAGACGGACGAAGGAAGTTTGTTTTTATAAGACTTGGAATATTACCAAAATACTATTAGAGGTTTTTTATGTGATAAGAAATAAATATCTTTCAATTGCAAAAATTTCTGACTACGTCTCTGTGTGAACCGCAGAGAACACTGGATATGTGGAAAAAAAAGGAAAAACAAACGGAAAAGGAAAACGCGCCGCTTCACACAAGATGTTGAGAACTTTTGGGTGCTCTCCTGGCTCTGGGGTCCTTCTTTTGCTTGCTTCGCTTTCGCTATTAGATATTTATTTCGCACATATTTGCACATGTTTCACATTTGTATTCCAGGCGTTATTGAGCTGAAAATTGATGCACATTATTTACTCTATTGCATTACACATTAGCCGAGGCGAAAGCGGGGGCCACCGACTCTTGCTCTTTGGCCAATAAATAATTTGAAAATAACAAAATAACAAAGTGAAACAAAGACAGACAGGCGGGATGAACAGACGTGCGGACGGACCTACGGTGGGACAGATAGACAGAAGGAGGTACCAATAAAATCAACGTCGCCTCGGGATGCTGCAGCTGCATCTTCTCCTGCTGCATTTTCTTTCACATTGCTACCACATTGAATTATGCATGTGCATGTAGAAGCGTGTGCATGTGTGTGTGTGTGTGACTCTGTGTGCTTTGACCCCTCGTTCCCCTGTCCTTATCTTCTTCTAGTGGTACCCCATAAATTGTACAACTAAATACAATTTATTTCTCGTCGTCGTCGTCGTCGTCGTTGTAGCTGGTGACCCGTGCATGTATCTCTGTATGTACGTATACGGTCTATCCCATGGTGTCCTTTCCTGTGCACAGTGCGTTATTTATGCTTTGCTTTTAGCATTTATTTTTTCTTTATTTCTTTCTCTTTTTATTTTACTAATATAATATTTATGTTCTTTTAAATAGTTGGCAAAATGCTTTTGGCGGTTCTGTTAAAATTTAAAATTACGCGCTCTGTTACTGACTGAGGGGAACTTTAACAGGGACACTGTTAACCGTTTCGCTTTAACTGTTATACAAAAGGTTGCACTGTTATATATAAAGGGACAGTCTGTTAAGATTAGCAGGGACAGCGTTTACAGTTGACTTACTCACAGGATAAAAAGGATTATGCAGTTTTATCTAGTATGTCCTTAGTAGAACTATGTTAACAGCCTTCGCTTTAACAGTCAATAACATACAAGTTAACAGACCCCTGTTAAATATTTCTCCTGCTGCCCCCTAAGCATTCAATGTCCTTAACACCGGATAACAAAATTTATAGCAAATGTCAGGAGTTTCTTGCGCCATTAACAGTAACATTAAACTGTTGCATTCAGGCAGGACTTCACCATGAAATGTCCTTTCAGTTGCCCACAGAGTCTTCATTCGCAGGCGAAGAGTTCGTTCTGTTCATCGTCGGTATAGTCGTTATCCTTCGTCCTTGCGCTCTGACCGCCCGAGTATATAACAACGAGTGCGCCAACTATGTCAATTCAGTCTTCGTTTTGCCTCTGAATCGTGCGGTTAAAAGCAACTTCTAAGCTCAAAAAGAGGGATACAAATATTTCAAAAGAAACAAAAAAAAAAAAAAAAATAAAATCAAATAGAAATAAAAAGAAAGAGGAAAAACACAAAATAAAAACAAACGTAAAGAAAATTCTGCAATTGCAATTCGATTTGAAGGGAAAATAGCGTTGCCTCGGTTCCGGTTGCGGCTTTGCCTAAGAGAAAATGTGGCAGCATTTTCAAATAAAATTCGTCTAGATTCGCATAGCACATTGTTGGTTCTAACGGATTATTTTTTCATTTCGGAAAATTGGAATCTTTAAAGCGAGCAAATTTATCAGAGTTTCTGTAAATGTGCGTGCGTGTGTGTGTGTGTGTCTGTGTGAATGTGCGTGCGTGTGAGTGTGAGTGAGTGTATTCTCTGTGTGTTCGCTTTACTTAGCTTTCGGGCAAAATCGGGATACATTTCCGTTAACTGCAATCGCTGACAAAAAAAAAAAAAAAAAGCCAAAACGAAAGTAAGAAAAGTGACAAAAGAGCGAAAAGGCAAGTAGAATACATAGATGAAAAAGATGGCAAAATCTTTAACTTTTTTTTTTTTTTTTTGTTGTTTTGGTTTGTGAGAAAATCTTTGATTTTCATCCCCATATCAGTTCAAGAATAGAAAATTTCGCCAGCATAAATATTTGCTTAACAAATATTTTCATATGCCGAAAGGAAATTTTCTATGCAAATGTCTGGGCAGAAAACAAAATAAAATAAAAAAGGCGAACATAAGAGAAAAAAAATTGAAATTAGATATAAAAACGCAGAGAAATTTAATTCGGTTTAAGGGTAAACCGCGCATTTTCGGCTAACCCCAAAAGCCGCCAAGGCATATTGTTGTTGTTTTAGCTACTGTTCTTATTCTTCTTTTGCTGCTGTTTGTTTCTGTTGTTGTAAGCAATTGTGGAGGCTTTTCCGCTGCTGCTGCTGCTGCTGCTGGCGCTGCCATCCTGCCATATGCGGCCCCAACCGCAAAACTTTTGAATTTTTAAGTGGCAATTCGTGTAGCCTAACAGAGAGAAACGCTGAGAAACGTTGGCACAAAAGGCCGGGTGAGGGCAGGAGCAGCATCACAAGGACTTTTCCCTTCGTATTTATTTAAATTTCCTGGTTTTTCCTTTTGTTTTTGGTAGGTTACTTTTATTTAGAGCTAATAATGAGATAAAAATACTTCATTGAAAATTCTCATTTTAGTTTAGTTTGTCATTCGTTCATTCAGTCATTTGGGTATGCAAATTTATTTATTTTCCCCTCATTCAATTAAGCTAGTGAAAAGTTTGCCTTGTTTTTTGTTGTCTATTTAGTCGTAAATGAATTATATGTGTAATTCAACGTCATTAGAGAGTGATTTTGGACAAGTGTTAAGTGCTTTGTTTTGTAAATTATTGGCAAAAGTAAACCAAATATTTAAATTTATTACAAATATTTGGGCAAAGAATCTTCTCAACTCATCTCAAAGTTTTGTTTTCTTTAGCGATTTGGAAAATTCGAAATTTAAGGGCAAATATTCGTGCAAATTTTGTTGAAATTCCAAACGAAAGTTGGAATTTTCAAAACGTGAGCAGAAATTGAAATATTAATAGAAAGAATTTGACTGTGCAACATTAAAACAACAAGTAAAGTTCGTGGAATAAATTTCTTACCTTTATTAAAAATGTTTCTCAAAAATAAAACTCTAAAAATGTTAACAACAAATTCACAGTTTAGTTTTATCGAAAAGATAAAGAAACAAAAGATTTTCTTGATAGAAATAAACAAATAAAATATTAAAAAAATAAAATGATAGCTCTAGAAACATTTCAAAACTATTTCACAAAGCAAATTAAAACAAATTTCAAAATAAAATGAAATTTGAAAGAAAAGAAAATTTGATTACTGATTATTTTTAGATACTTCTAAGTTTTAAAAATGAAAATTGTTGAAAGAAAGTGGAAATAAATAATTGTTAAATTTTACACATTTTATCTAATGCATATTTGTTAGATTTTCGGATACAATGTGCAAGTTTGAAGTGTTAAATAAAGCATTCAATGAGTAACTTTCGATTTTAGACTAGTTTATTGTGAGCTGGGTTCCAGTTGCTGTTACTTTTGCAGTTGCAATAGAGCTTTATCTTCGTTTTGGTAGTAGTATAATAAAAGTGCAACTTTGTCTACTTTTGGCCCAGAGGCGACGCCAGCTGTTGTATAAGTATATGTATGTAGGTACATATAGGGGAACTTCTCCCTTCTCTCTAACCTTGGAGTGCATAAGCATGTGCATCAGTTATTCGTGTGTGTGTGTGTGTGTATGGAAGAGAGTAAGCATAACCACAGTGTGCAACCACAACGAGAATACACATACAGACACAAATGCTGTATGTGATCTAGCGCCGTTAGCCCTTTGCCTTTCTCGCATAGTTTTCTGCCAGTGGGAGGCGAATACGGCAACAGCTGTTGTTCCTACTCTACTGCTGAGTACACTGACAAAAAACAAGTATCTAAGACATATTCTCGAGAAGTAACAAATGCATTTTTTCAACCTACCAATTTCCTATTTGCTTAGGTTTTTTTTTAAGAATATCTCCAAATATAGCATAGCATACTTTTTAGCTTGCATTGAAAGATTATTCAATCTTTGATGGTTTTGCTTAAGTGCAGTCTACTAAATGCAAGCATTGTTCTCATACTTTTACAAACACACATACACACACAGCCTCTTTGAAAACCTGCACATTGAAGTGTGTGTATATTTTAGTAAGTGTGAGAGTGTGCAGTCAGTTCGTGTTGGTTCAGTTGGGCAGAGGATCTGCGCTTTATGCAAAACTAACTTTTTCCATTATTTTCTGTGTGTTGCCGCCGCCGCTACTGCTGCTGCTGTTGCTACTTCTTGTGGTTTTTATTTATGGTCTATTTTTGTTTTTCATTTTTTTGGTTAGTTACCCTTTAGACACCACCCAACCACCGACCCTCTATCCACATATATGTATGTACTACCACCAGTTAGCCCTAAACTCCCGTTCCCCCGTTTTTATGTAAATAAAAAGCCAACTGCAAAGTTTTGACAACGCAGCAGCAGCAGCAGCCGAATGAAAATTGGGTCGACAAAAGCGAAATTTATGTCGCAGCCGCGTGCAAAGTGACAGCGAACAAATTGCCACGACACAAACAACAACAACAACAACAGCAAAAACAGCAACAAGATGAGCACAACAAATCGCCATGTAAAATATATAGAAAATGCCGAGCAAAAGTTGTCTAGCATAAACCAACTTTCACCTCGTCTCCTTGCGTCCTGTCCAGTCAACATAGCTAATCAACTGACAGCAAGCTAGTTAACCAATTTATCCTATTTCCAAATTAGTGCACAAGTCTACGATTTCAATTTGCATCGTTTCTGCATTGATCTAATAACTAGTTCAACAATTTAACAAATTTTTTAAATTGATGACAAGTTTCTCTTCTCATGACTTTGTACTGACATTGACAACTTCTAATGACTTGGCCAGGAAACTTTTTTTGGCCTTTCAGATAGGCAAATAATAATTGATTTTGAAATTTTTATTTTCGATGAAATTGTTTATTGAGAAAAACATTTTCATCAATATTTTTGATTAAAATTTGAAATTCATAACATGCTCAAAAATCGATAAAAACAAAAATCATTTTGCTCTAAAATGAAAATAAAATAAATATTGCTATATTCCTAGCTCAGGCATGAAATATTTAAAGTTCTTCTCTATGAAATTATGCAAAAATATTTGAAAATTGCCCAAATAAGTATGCTTGGAACAATGCATTGCAATGTGTGCCCAGAAAGCTATGCTATGTTTTTTTTAAGTGGATTTTTTTCTACAAAATTTAGATGAGAAAGTTGGAATATTCTTTTAATTAAATGTTCTAAGTGCAAGTTATTAAAAATAGATTTAGGGAAAAATTTGTACGAAAGTAAAGAAAATGATGGCGAAGAAAAAGTGTTAAGCGCCAGACGGTTACCCGCAACAATAACAAAAAACAGCAAGGGGATTGCAAAAATTTGTTGCCTGCTTTGGGGGGTAAAGTTTTTGGCCAAGTCCTGCGACACGTCGGAGTCACCAAAATGAACCTCTTCTTTCTCTCCTCGTTTCTCTGTCTTTTTCGTTAAGAAAAACAAAAAAAAAAAAAAGAAAAACTTTTGGGCATCATTGTTGCAAAACTGAAATTGAAGGAGAATTGTGGGAGTTGAGGCCAGTGTCAAGTAACGCAGCTAACGGCGGCAGCAGCAGCAGCAGCAGATGTTGCAAGTGTGTCATTTGGCAGAAGCAAGAGAGAAGCAGAGGCCAGAGAAGTGAGAAGAGAAGAGAAGTGTCTTGTCCCTTTAATTTACCATTTTTACATGTTTTTGTCTTTTCTTTTTGGTAAAAATCAAAAAAAGTTGTGCCACCAAATTTATGTAGATGAAAACCCTTTAATGTGTGAAGAAAATTAGAAACAATTTATTTTAAATTTATCCCAAAGCAAACTATTTAAATAGTTTCCTTCTGTAATCTTGAGAGAACAACTTATGGCAACTTTGGAAGATTTACATATCTCTGACTACCTGAACACAATTCGATTTTGACTTTAACTGTCATTGAGTAATGTTGGAGTCAGTTTTCTAGTTATTTTTTTATAGAACGATCAGCAAAGGCATTTGATAATGAATATTTTGCTATATTAGCTGGAAATTCCATTAAATGAAATACTAATCAAAATTTACATATTTTGTGGATGGATTTAAACTTTGAAAATTCACCTACGTTAACACACACTCATATAGAACACACACATATACACACACTGGCTAAAACTTTTGCAAATGTTTTGTTTTTTCGTGTATTTAATGTTGAATTATTTTCATTTTTGTATTTTCATACTTAATTTTTCTATTCGTTGAATAAAATGTGATTATTTGATCAACTTTCGTTGATAATTATGGATTATTGAAAGTTTTTGTTTTGAATTAATATTGAAATAATTTGTTAATGTATAAGAAATGCGCCGACGAACAGGGAAGGGGCGACGTGAAGGGAAAACAAGATAGAATAATAATAATTGACATGGAAAAAAAGGGGAAAATCGACCGCATTTGTGTTTTTGCATTTGTCGGTACATTTTATCGATATGTTATGGTATTATGTACATATATTTATCTGAATAGGTGCATTTGTGTGTGGTTGTGCTAGAAATTGGGTTAATTAGTGGTCAGTTTTGTTATGTAACTGCCATGCGATGATGACCTGACATAGATAACCCTTTTCTCTTTCCCATTTTCTTCTTTTCTATTTCCCCATTTCTGTTCCCTCTCTTGCTATTCACTCGGGGAATTCACTTTTTCTCTGTGACAACATCTCGATGTCACCCATTTCCCCTTACACACTTTGTGTGTGTGCCTGTGTGTATGTGTGTGTGTGTGTCTGGCAGTAATGAACTTTTATGCGTTGTCATTAACTTTTATTGTATACTATATCTGACAACACCCCACTTTCCCGCACTTTGCCCTTCACTGCACTCTCCTTGATATTCTTATCGTTTGTTTGTCTGTTTTTTTGTTTTTTGTTTTAATAAATTTAAATCATTTGTTGCATTTATTTTAATTATGCACACAATTTAAAATGCATTTACGGCTAGGCGCAGCTTTAATGTAGAACCTTGATAACAGGGTGATCCGGGCACCAGGACACCTGCATTGTTCGTTTATTTAATTTTATTTTGCTCAGAGAAATTCAATTATTCTGGATGTGTTTTTTTCCCCATCTTTTTTTTTTTGTTCGTTCAAAATGTGAGCCGTGAGCCACGAGCCTAACAACCAAACCAAAATTACAATTTTTACCCCTGACATAATGTGTTTTCATGAAATTTTTATTCATTCGCTTCTGCTGCCTTTTAGATATATGTACATATATATATATACATCCCAGACGTCGCGACATTGCAAACAAAAATTCTTTTGGTGTAATTTCATTATTTCAATGTTTTACTTGGCTGAATTATAAATGAGGCTTTCCCCACACCCCCATCTGGAGAGAGTCCTGGCTCTTGCGTTTTAGGTCCTGTTTATAGCTAGTCATATGGTGGGCGGCCTACTTCTCACTCTTTGCTTACACTCGAAAAACAAGTCTTAAGTACTAGACAAACGAAATCTGGACAAGATGGCTGGCAACATGTGGATTTGGGTATACGTCGATCCCTTTGTGATGATCACAAACCTTAGTCTAGACTAGACTAAAGCCTTTCCAACTTTATCTAACACCATTTTGAATAAAGTTTCACTTCATTTTCAAAAACTGTTCTCAATGTTCTTCATGTTTGAAAGTCAAGGTCGTGATTGACTTTGCTTAGCTTAGTATTTCTCGCAGTGCATGTTATTTCGAACAGATGTTGGGTTATACAAATTTTGAGAGTTCCCCCAATCCTCTGCCGCTTCCTTAGGAGCCCGGACACACACACACACACGCCAATTTTTGACATTTTTTGAAGGGGGGGCGTTGGTGTTAGGTTAAAGGCAAATGTTTTCAATGAGTTGCTGTCCACTCCCCTTCGCTCTGGGTTTCTCCACTTTCTAGCCACTGCTTCCTACTACCTACTAATGTTTCTCGTACTTCTCGTTTATAAATATTTGATAATGTATAGCTGTCAGTTAGCCGTCCAATTGAGTGATTTCCATTACACCAAGAGCCACCCAGCCACACAGCCATTGGCCCGTTTTTTACTCACTTCTCTTTTGTTGCTGTATATTTTTATAATTTTTCACATTTCATGGAGCAGCTGCACTGGTTCTCATAATGCAGGTAGATGGAATTGAAGTGCCCTGCCATTGACATACGACTTCTGTTTCTCACTCTGTCTGACTGTCTGTCTGTCTCTGTGTCTGCTTGTCTGACGCTCGTTTTGACAGTTTGACGTCTGGCGTTATTGTTGTTGTTGTTCTTGTTGCTATTGTCCTTGTTGTTGGGTTGACATTTTGACAAAATGCTGAGCAAGCGACAAACCTCGTTGAAATTGAATATTATTAGCGTCAGGTAATTGCCTTGAATTTGGGGCTCCATCCATGAATCTCCCCTTTCTGTCTGCCTCTTCATCCTGTACCATGTTCCTCAATAAATTACACATATCATGTAAGGTATACACACGTTATGCGTAAGGGTCAACAGAAATAGAAAAATTCCTTTTAAATTTAATAGAATGTTAACCTTTTAAGTTCACCTGAGCTTGAAACAAACAGTCTATTCGTTCATTTCTCTCTCTCTCTCTCTCTCTCTCAATCATTTGTGTTCAAATGCAATCTTTAAGCTCATTAAACCAAATCATCAATTCTATAACTAAGATATCCTTTTTCCTTTACACGAGAATTGGATTCATTTGTAGGGTTACCAATAGAAATGCGATAACGTGTCTGAAGTATATTTGCCATTTAGAAATTACATCTTTACATGTGTGTGTATCCTTGAGGCACTTCACAGATCATTTGTTTAGGGACAAGGCTTTATGTACCTTCTAAGACTAATACTTGATTGATGAAAAGTTTTAATTAAAGCCATAAGTTCTTATCATTCAAGTTGAAGCTTTTTTCAGGAACTTTTCTGAGGTTTTTTCGGAAATATTTTTAACAGCTTGAATTTTGCTTTATTTTACTTCATCCACAATTCAAAGCTAATGTTGAAAAAGGATATATAAGACTCTGGAGAGGCATTCTCTTATTAGTTAGAAACAATACACAAATGCTTGTGAAACTGATTTTGGCCATATTTATTTTTTATTTTTTATTGTAGGTATTTGAAAAAGCGTTAACATGGACTTACTTTACGAAATGTATTGTGTCTTATACACAAACTGAAATGCCTTCTAACTAACCTTCTCGACTTCCCTTTTCTCTTTCTACGGTTTACTTTCAGGCTTTTGGAGAGCATGTGGAGCTAGGCCAAAGAATGCAAATAAATAAAAAGAAAACTCATATAAATTACCCAAACGAAAACGAAAAACCCAACACATACACACACATCGAGACACCCACTTACACATACACATCACACATACAAACACATATACACATTGAAAACCAACAGAAAACCAAACTAATTTAAACAACAAAATGCATAAAAACCCACACACATATGGCCAAGCCAAGGCGAAAGCCTGAAACCAAAATAAAATCACATAAAATGCAGCAGCAACAAATTCTGCCGAAATATATAAAATATTTAAACTAAACTAAAAGGAAAAACAACTAAACACGAAACGTACATTTCATAAGGAAAATTCTCCTGGAGAAGGAAAATGCCATCAATAGAACAGCATCAGCATTGGCTTCTGCCTCTTTCTGGTCTCAAAATGTGGGCACAAGAGGCGTGGCTCAGACTGCATAAATCAAAGTAAGTTTTGCGGGGGGGAGGAATGGAAATCGAATTAATTTAAAGCGAGAAAGCACGAAGCAAAGTTTCTGGCTGGAAAAAAAAAAAACCCATAAAAATTGCATTGAAAAATACGAAAGCGAAAATAAAAATGGAACAAAAGGTAGAACAAGCGCAACAAGAGCAGCTTGAAAAAGTTCATTATTTCAACAGTTTTCTTCTTGTTGCTTTATTCTATTTATAAATATTACCAATGGCAAATTGTGGACACAGTGTGTAGGAGTTGATTTATTCTTAGGCTTAGTTGCTACACAAAAATAACCATCCGAAAAAACGTGGCCAGGATCATGTCAGAATGCATAAGTAATCCATTAAGTCTTTGTAACTTTTCAGAATCTTTCTTTCAGTCAGCGGATTCGGTGATTCTCAATAACTAAGTAATGATAGTGATGACTCGTGAACTAAACCTAATTCTAAATATTAAATACAGTTCGATGAAATAATGCTTTAATTAACTATAAAATATAATATTCTTGTGGAATTGATGGCTGCCAAAAATTACATAAATGAAAAGCCATCAAAGTGCTGGCTCAAACCCCAAACAGTCGCAATGGAAAGAATAACAAAAAATATAGACCAATGCCAGTTCTGAACAGTGCCACAGCTGTGATAGCCACCACTACCCACCACACCCACTTTTGCAGCCATTACTGGGTCTAGGTACATGACCAGCATCAATAAGTTCTTAGTGTGTGCCTCAGAGAGCAAACTTCGAGCCAAACAGCTGCTTCTGCTGCTTCCATGGGGCTGACTGTGAAAATGAGCAAAGAAATTTATCGGGTCGCAGTGACCCTCTCTCTCTGTCTTCACCATCTTCATCTCGCTTTCTCTTTCTCTTTCCATCCAAGTCTTGTCGATAATCACTGCGACGAGGACGACGATGAAATCGAAATCCCATGCAGTGCAAATTTGAGGTTAATGCACAAATAAATCTGCCACAAATTGAAAGACATCAAAAAAAAAGAAGGACAAAAAGTATGAAAGAACGAGAGGAAAAGAGAATGTTAAAACCGGCTAGGCACGTAACAATTCTGGTCCCACAAGGGCTATGTCGGCAAAAGGGGGGGATTGTTGTCTTGAAAATAATAATTATTAACGCTCAACTGCGTCTCAATCAACAACATTTTATCTGCTGCTTCCAGTTTTTCAAGTTTGGCAACAGAGTTTTTTCTTTCCTCCAATGTGTTCTTCTGTTTTTTTTTTTTGCCGTTCTGTGACAGGAAACCGCTAGCCTAGATATCTCGTGAGCCTCTGCTAACTTCCGATTTCCGTCGCATGCTGTGATTGAGCCGCTGTTTGATTTCCTGTCAGAAGGCGCCACCAGCAGGCCTATGAGGCAATAGGCTGTAGAAGTGCTGCCTGCCTGCCCGCCTCGTTGCCTTACAGCTTGACTGTCTTTTGATAAACTTATTACACTCTTTATTTGTCCAACAAGAGGGGAAAAACCCCATGGTAGTCGACAGGGTTGTATCCAGGGTTGTCAAGAAACAGGAAATTGTTCATCCATTACCTGGATCCTTGTAGGCTAACAAAAAGTAGTTAGTTCAAGATCATGTGTTTTTATTGATTGTAATGTCGATCTAAGTCAGTTTTAAGAAGGTTAAACAAAGAAGAAGCTAACTCATATAGGCTTTATATGAGGGTTTCTTATACGTTATTTAAGGCTACTTTTTAAGGCGAGCTAATGAAGGATTATAAGTTGGGGGTTCTCTCGTATTGTAACCATTTCAAAAACTGTTTGAATGCTTTTCTAACTCTTTGACGTTCTAAAGTTTGTAAATCTTCTAAGGCTTGTCTGATATGCTCATTCAACTCGATGGTATTACAAGTTAGAGGAGGCAATCGTCTTTGGCTTGTTAGCCACGTGTCGCTATTGTGTTGCCTATTTGGAGTCGGTTAAAGTTTTGGGTGTCGCATAAAGAGGGTTCGAAAAGTGATATAGAGGTGGGTTGGGAAGCGGTTTTGGCACAACCCATATCCCGCGTCTAGCTGTCTGCGGGCATCAATGTCAGTGATTTATCACAAGGCACAAAACGAACATAAATAAACAAGAGACAGAGAAAGAGAGAAAGAGACACGGGAGACAGGAAAGAGACCTGAAGTCGACTCATGGTTTAGCTACTGGCTACCGAGTTGTTGTTTTCTCTCTTTCTTGCTTTTTTTTTTTTTGGTATTTTTTGACAGTGCGTTGCTTCGATTTGCTTTACGCTTCACTAGATTTAGTCCCCCAACGCCTTTCTCTCCATCTCCTTTACTCTGCGCGGTGTGCGTGTGTGTGTGTCTCTTCTTCTCCTTCTCTTGCTCCCAGTTTCCTTTTCATTTGACGCTTTGTGCACTTGACTTCGACTTTGGCTTCGATTTGCTTCTGCTGCTGCCGCCTAACGACCCTCATTGTTTGACACTCGGCGTTGATTTTTGAGAACGGCGCGGCGTCGGGGTCTCCCTTTTTGCTGCTCCGGCTTGTGCTCCAGCTCCTGCTTCTGCTCCATTTTTCGTTATCTTCCCAGATAATGGCGAAGAGTCTCGCGCGTTTTTGTTGCTGCTGCTGCTGCTACATTATTTTCACTTTATTGAAAACTTGTAGCCCAAAATTGATTTTCTGCGTCTCCTGGCGGTTGCCAACCTCGACGACGGCACATTCCAACGGGATTTGACATTTTTCCCGTCTTCTAGCAAATTTATTTCGCATTTAGTTTGAATACTTTTTCCTTCTGTGGTGGTCGTGGTGGTGGTTAAATTTCGCATACATTTATTTTAAAGACTGTAATTTCGTTTTATTCTCATGCTAATGCTTCGGGTTTTCCGGGTGAGAAGTAGGCGGACGCAAGGTAGGTCTGAGGGAAGAGTTGTAACTTGTGACTTGCTTTTATTCTGTTTTGGTTTCTCATCATTATCGCCTTTTTACTCCTCCAACGTTTTCATATTCTTTCACACTTTTTCATTTAAGAACAATACGGAATTCCTAACGTGCCGTGCAATGCGTGTTTTACCAATATTGAGTTTATTATTAGACATCGATATTTGTAGAGAGCAGAAAATGTCACCCTGCTATGCAAATTCATGCTAACAAAAGATTTCGGATCAATAAAATTTAATATTCTTGCTTCTTCATACTTTTAAATACAATGGACTAAGCCCTTCTCAGTGCTTTGTTTATAGTTTTATCCTGTATACTCAGAATGGACAGGTATGTTCACTTTAGCTTTAGGTTGACTCTAGAACGAGATAGTCAATAAGAAAAGGACATTATTAGGAATGTAACTGATTCTAAAACGAATATAAATATCTTGATATCCGATTGAAATTTTTAATTAAATTACTTAAGTATGTAAATTCAAAGTTCGGGAGTCTTAATTAGAATTTCAAGAGTATTTTCATGGTTTTCCACTTTCTTTGGCAGTGGTTTTAGATTTTGTTTTTTGTTGTAGAATATTTTATTTAAATTTCGCCGGACCAAGAATAGAACAATAGAAGCAATCAGTGCTAAAAAATCAAATTCAATTTGCGCATATTCAGCATTTTTTCCTTTAGAACCTTTTGTTGTTGCGAGCGACTACAAATTTTTTGTGTTTTTTTCCGTCGTTTCTTTTTTGAATTTATAACAACAACAAAAAAATGCTCATCTGAAGATGTATAACCGACTAAAGCATACCCTGGCAGATTATAGAAAAGGGTGTGAAAAATCTCCCTCCTATCACTTTATCTGTTTTGCCATCTCTAGGCGACCGAATTGATTGGCATCGATAATACAATATTGCAGGACTTGTAGACTTTCAGTTGATCTTCACAGGGTAAACAGGGAAAAGAGGATGAAATTTTAAGACCCGTACTAGTCAAGGACAACCTGAAATGTAGAGCCAGAGCAGGGGAAGGCCAGGCAAATCATAAATATTCCCTGAATCAACAGAATATGATGAAAATCCATAAATCATTGTAAATGTACGTATGTATGTGTGTGTGTGTGAGTTTGTGTTTTTGGGTGGCACGGGTTGCGGGTGGCGGAAGACGGACGACGGAATGCTGTAAACTGAGTTGAGTTTTGGATTGTTTTGAGAGAGCAAGGATTTCAAATGCAAATCAACTGTGTCGAAAATAAAAACTTTCGCTAACAAAAAGTGCGCAACACAATCTCTCCGACCCAGCGTTTCTCTGTTTCTCCGTTTCTCTCCTCCATCTATCCGTAGCTTACTCAGTCTCAAGACTCAGTCTCAGCGAGACAGCCAGCCTCAAACAAATAATGAAGACGAATGCAAACAGTAAAAGACCAAGGCAAATAACATAGGAGAACAGAACGGAGCAGAACAGAACGGAGCAGAGCAGAAGGCAGAACAGGCGACAAGTGGGAGGAAGAAGTGAAACTGTACAAAATTTAAGCAAACAATGAAAGGAGTCGTGAGTGGGCGACTCGAGCATTGGGGCGGATAGCGAAAGGGGGGAATGGATGGATGACAGAGAGAGAGGGAGTGAATAAGTGAGCGACATGAAGAAAGGGAGGCTATCCCTTTGTTGCCTTTAATGCGATAATTTCATGCGCAAGAATTTAATGGCAAATTATTTCAGCTATTTTCATAACGGTTCGCTTTTTATTTTTCTTACGTTTTTGGAATTTTTCATCCTGCTTCGAAAATGTGAAACACACAAAACTTGTCGTCCTTTTCGTGTACCTATTCTCTGTGTGCCAACAGATAACAAGCAAAAGGAAACAGACTGACAATGAACGCCAAATCAAATATGCTCGAAATAGTGTGGCTGCATATTCCAAAATAATAAACGGCAAACTGCGAATTTTTGGTAAGAAACGATATAATCTATATTCTAATATTATACCAGTATGAAGAGAACATTTAAATGTTGGTCGGGATTCCTTGAAGGCGGGGTATTACCTAACAAATTTCGTGGATTAGTGTGGCAGCCTATTTAAAGGACTTCAAACTTTAAACTACGTAATACTATTCAAGATTGATCAGTTAAGTTGGAGTCTCATAAAACTAATCCCATTAATGTTGAATCATCACAAAATTCTTTCTTGTGCCATCCAAATGCTGTGAACAACAAAGATTAAAAAATTCTAAGAATGAAATGGCAATAGGAGTGGCAGGAGACAGCTGAGGCGCGAATCTGTTGCAACAAATGTTCAAATGCAATTTAATTGTCTGCAGTGATTTTTGCTGCTGTCCTGTGCTCCTGAACTTTTCACGTCTCTGAACCGTAAAATTAAACAATTGCAGAGAGAAATAGCGGTAAAGGAAGGTGGCCAGCTAAGCGTAAACCAGATGCTGCCAACTTGTTGATGGACAAATTGTACAAGGCCTTAAATTTGGTTTCCTTTCCGGCTTCCAGGGAGTGGATGTTGTATGCATATTAAAGCCAAATGCATTACGCATTGTAAGCACGTGCGAGAAGGCAAAAGAAATAGGTGGAAACGAAATAAAATCAAGCAAATTTGCGCAGCTGACGGACACAACAGTCTGGACGAGTCCTTTTGGATATCCCCTAATTTTCTTCTTCTCGTTGTTCTTTCTCTCTCTCTCTCTCCCTCTTTCTCTGTCTAATCAGATCTGGTGTGAAAACGCGGCCAACTTGTCGCCCATAAAACTTGAAATTGAAAAACTTTTAAAGTTTAAACTCGAAATGTCTACGACTAAATTTTTGTCTCTCGCTCCCTCTTTAATGTTCTCGACCTCTGAGTGAGTGTGTGTGTGTGTGTGTGGGTGTTTCGACAATTTAGACAAAGGCCAAGCCCAAAAACCCTAAAAAAGAAAGAGAGAAAAGAAAGCAAGTCGAAAGTCGGAACACTTTCGGCTGATTACAAACGCGCAAATGATGCGTGTCTAATGCGAGAAAGCTTCGAACAAAAGGCCAAAAGCAAAGCAAAGAAGGCAAAAAATGGAACTAGGAGTAAACCACAGTGAAGGCAGACAGGCAGGCGAAAGGCTAAAGGCACCAAAAATTGACTTGCCAAAACGTATTTTTAACATATGTACACTTTGAGAAAAGAGTTAACCAAGAAGAGGACACACTTAACTGTTCTTTAAAAAGATTAAAGAAGGAAATTTTAAAGATCGGAGTACTCAATTCATTTGATTAACTGTTAGTACAAATTTACTAATCGATTCTAATGTTTCATGCAAAAAAATCGATTCTTATCTTATCTAAAACTAGA
This sequence comes from Drosophila tropicalis, assembly GCF_018151085.1. Taxonomy (NCBI): domain Eukaryota; kingdom Metazoa; phylum Arthropoda; class Insecta; order Diptera; family Drosophilidae; genus Drosophila; species Drosophila tropicalis. Next base: position 717,315 of record NW_027172877.1, read on the forward strand.
AAAGTTCATTTCAAGAATAAAAACAATAAATTTCGAGAATCAATAAAGAAAAGTATAAACAAAATTTAAATTGACTTTTAAACTAGCAAAAAGGTTTCATTTAATTTAGCCTCAAAAGGGATGTCTAGGGTATACACTGACACAAAAAAAAGTCAGACCTTTTCTTTTAAATTTTTCTGGTTTTTTATATATTAGTTAGAAATGAAGTTCAAATAAATAAAACACTGAGAATCTGTGAGATTTGCTTATATAAAGCAGTAGCAAAAAGCATCTTAAACAAAATTTTGTGAAGAAAAATCAGTATTGAAACATTTTGCAGTGTAAAACCCACATGACAGACAATTCCCACAAAATGAGAGAGACACAATCTGCTTGGGTGAAAAGCAGGCAAAATGGTAGCCAGCTGCCCATTTTTTAATAAAAATAGAGAAAGACTGACGACTGGCAAACGTTTAACATATGCCAAAGCCGGTAGACAGAAAGACAGACAAATCAGCTAACATAATGGCAGGAGGGGCACTGTGGCAAGTGAGAGGGAGAGATAGCAGATACATAGACAGAGACAGAGACAGACACTGAGACGCTTCCTGAAAGCGACGACGGCTTGATATTAAGCTCCACTGAGATAAACACAGACAGCACTAAATTAATTCTGCTCAATTTGCATTAAAATATATATGCGAGTAGGCGAGACTCGGTCGGAGTTGGTATTACGTCCCAAAGTCACACACACACACAACTTCTCTTCCCCTTCGTCGTTTTGGTGGTCTGTGGGAAAAATTATGAGTGAGTGTGTGGCAACATTTTAGTTACATCTTTTGCTGGGTCTTTTGCTTGCTGCTGCTGTATCTTTTATTTAATTTATAAGTCATTCAGGCCACAAACTCACCTTCGTGGGGCATCTTTTTGTTTTGCTTCTTATTTTTTGGGGTATTCTGTTTTACTTACTTTGGCGGTCACATTTTGAAAATATATATTAAAAACATAACGGAGATGAACCACAAAATGGCGAAATATATACAAATTGTTACGCACTTTATGAAATGCCAAAGAGTCGCAAAATTTGTGTTTTGGTCTCAGTGGATTTTGTTCTTTGCCCGCTGCCGTCGTTATTGTCTTTTACATCATTGCTTTACTTAGCATAAGTACACGCAGAAACCAGCAACAGCAACAAGAGCAAGAACAAAGCAACAACAAATTGCTACCGCTTACCCCCAACCCAATCAAATCCGCCATCTCCCCAACCTTAACCAGCAAATACCCAAACCGAACCGAACATCCCAACTCCATTTCAGTCTCCTGGCTCACAATTTCTGCCCAGAGGCGTAGATAATAAGGAGGCCAGAACATCGGGGTCACCAAATAATCTAAAGCTTTTAATTTCAAATATATTTAATTGAATTTAAACGAAATGTTGGTATTTTCCTTTAAAAAATATGCCTTTATACTTTTACACCTTTTCTACTTAACCCGAAGAGGGGTCAGAAGGACGCCTCTGTTAGTTGGTTGCTGTTATTTTGGTATTTCAAGCGCCGCATGAGGCTGAGACACTCCGTGTAGGACGTCGTAGCTTCAGCTTTAGCTTCCGGACGCCTTTTTGCCATTGTTAACATTTATTTTTATTTTATGCACTCCACACCAACACCGACACTGCCGTCCGTCTGCCCGAGCCCCCCACGTCCTGTGCCTTGTTCTCTTCATCGCCTTTTATCTGCCGTGAGCCACTCTCTCCTGTCTCGCCCTTGCTTGCCATCTCTCTGTGGGCGCCTTGAGCTTCAAATAAGTATGCACAGCACGGGGGGGACGACTCCGACTTCGACTTCGACTCTGACTACATCCTCCTTCAACCGCTGCCAGTTACTCCCGTCATTCTCCGTGCTCCAATATTCTCTTCCCACCATTCAGGGTTAATATTATTGACTGCGTGTGCGTGCCAAAGCCAATATTTAGCTAATGGTCTTCATATTTTAAATATTGAAGCAGCAAGAAGGGGAAATACGCAGAACTTTTCTTTTTTTTTCTGCTTGTTGTTGGTGCCAAAATTCGCTTCCTGTAACTTTAAGTTCACTTAAAAGTGTGAATCGTTAAAGTCGTTAAAACAAATGCGTGTGAATTCATTTCATTTGTTTTTGGTTTTCTGTTTTTGGTATGCAAAATATTTAAATTAAACTACAAATAAACAAACGCAGCCACAAATACACACTCCAAACACACACACACACGCACACTCGCACACACTCACGTAAAATGCAATTTCATTTTCCCGCCATAAATTGCCGTCAGAGCATGTGGGAAACTTTGGCCCCATTATTTTATTTTTATTTATTTTTTGTTTTCTTTCTGGTTTCCCCCTTCGTTTCTTTTTTTTTTTATTTTGCTCTTCCTCCCGAAATTTATTTGCAAATGTCACGAGTCCTGCAATGGCTGAGGGATAGGGCTGAAGGACGAATGGCTAGGGACATGCAGCGGTGGCGTGTGAAAGATAAAAGTAAATTTGCTATATTATTTTGTTGCAATAAATATTTAAATGGCAGAATTGGTTTATCTTTGACGCTTGAGCAAATGTTTCCAAATGTTGGCCAAGACCTAAAAAAAGCCATAATGTAAATGCAACATTTTTTCATTTTTGGACCAAGTGAATTGAGTTGAAACACCAACACATTACTGTCGAGCGAGAGAGAGTGAGGGTGAGTGAAACCAAATTGACAGCACTCCATAATGATCGACTAATGTATACCCAGTAGGAGTGACTATTTAGTGTGAATTGTCTCTAGTCAGAAATGGCCATAAAAGAGGAGAAACAAAACACACTTCACACACAAAAGCCGAACGAATAACTTAAACTGGAACGGAGCATTCAACATAGCTCAAACGATTTTCAAAATCGGGGGCATACAATATAGAGAGCATAGTCTGCCATGAACCAAATACGCGAAACGCATTTGTCCCATGCTGGTTCCACTTTAGTTTGATGGTGGCCCGGTTTAAAATTGTTGTTTTTTTTTTTTGCCGCCAAGTGAGCAACAAAAATGGTATGTGACATTCATTCCTGGCAACTGCTTCCCACCACTCACTCTTTCTCTCTCTCTCTCTCTCTCTCTCTCTCTCTCCATCGCTGTTGCATACACATCAAGCAAACGTCCATACGTGGCAAACAACAATTGTGCACTCGAAAATCGTAAAAATCGTTAAATCGCAAAAATCGTTGCGCCTGCAGGTATGCAATGGTTACCAATGCTCTTCTTTTTCATCCCACTTGGCTCCCCTGCTTCCTTCTGTTTTACCTTCTAATTGAGGACCGTCGGCACATTCTTGTGCATACATTTTAATTTGTTTACTTTTTGGCCTATAATAGTGGTCTCTAGGCTGGGCGCCCCCCCCTCGCCCTGCACTCTGTTGTGGTGCCAGTCACGGATAAAGTTTCTAAATACATTTTTACGTGACTTGGCGACATCAAACATATGATTTCTATGTTAATGCATGGATGTATGTGTGCGTTGGAGCAGAGGAATGACCGTCGTTCGTTAGCATTGTTTCTCTTCTTTTCCACATACATACATCCTGGTGATATTTCCAAGCTAATTTCTCAGCACCCGCATACGGCAAGTGAAGGACTATGGCTTGGGGTTGGCGATGGATAGAAGCTGAGTGAAATGAAATTTCCTGCCTGTCTACATTGACACTGATTTCATTTCACATTCAATAAGGAACGGAAAAACGGTAATGCAAAACGCGGCATTTAACACTCTTTTTTCCGCGGGCAAAGCAAAACGTAAACCAAATCCACCCACCGGAGCAGGCCACACAAAGCGGGAGAGATCCGCCATCCAACGAACCATTCACTGAGTCAGCCATATAAAATGCCAGCCCCTATAAAATGCTTACAAAATGTTGTTTTATATACCTATGGGAAGCCTTTTTGTCTCTCTGTTCAGCTTGCCCCCTCTCTCTGTCTCCCATTTTGCAATCCCTTTTGTGTGTGTGTGCGAGTGTGTGTGTGTGCTTTTGCGAATTGCATTTTACATGTGACACACGTGTGCAACAAACACAAACCCAACATCGCTCGAAGCTATAGCGGCGGCAGCTAAAGACGGCGATAGAAACAAACGAGAGGAAAGGTTTACCATGCAACCAGATTTCAGATTTCAGTCCCAGTTGGGGTTACATGGATTCTTTAACTACTCTGAATGCAATTAGGAATTTAAATTCTTAGAGAAAGAATCAAGGAATGAAGAATGTTTGGAATGATTTTTTCCACTGATATCTGTAATATAGAATCCAGATAAAAATGTAGTTCTTATTTAATGTGAAGTTTATTTTTCAACAATTTAACTCAATACTATAATCAAACATATGAACTAACTTTTCCTAATTCAAAACGAAATTTCTATTCTGATAAACGATCAGATCAGAAATCAATTTCGATATGAAAAATTTCGAACTATTTTTAGTTTTTGAAGATTTTCTAAAAATTTCATTAAAACCATATTGTATTAAGGGTATGCAGAAAAAATCATAAATCGCTTTTACCGTCTTCTCTTGCGTCTGTGTCCGTCTCTCTTTTACCATCTTGTGTGTGCATTTGTGTGCGTGTGTGTGTGTGTGTGTCAGCACTCATTAGGATTAATTTTCCGGTTGCAGCTTGCAGAAGAGACACACCCAGTAGATGAACGAAAGGCGGAGGAAAAGGATGCGCTACGACTACGCTTAAGTGTTGAACGCGACGACAGGCTTTCCCACCCGCCAACTAACCAACCAACTATCCGTCCGTCCGTCTGTCCGTCCGTTCGTCTGTCTTTTAGCCTTCATCTCATTTAACAAAAAAAAGAAAAAAATGTTTATACAAAAAGAAACGGAGAAAAGTAAAGCAGGAATAGTTAAACTGCATAAAATTTAATCAAGAGCGTTGAATGTCAGCCCTGGCCCTGGATGGAGAACAGAGCAACGACGAGCAAAATGACATTTTATCATCCAAAAGGTGGGCACACAATAAAATGAATACGAGAGAAACAGACATAGAGAGAAGGATAGAGAAAGAGTAATGGAGAGGGAGACAGAGATAGCTACAAAGAGAGAGAGAGAGAGACAGTGACATAGGGAAAAGGAGGGGAACAACCGACAACCATTTTGTGTGCACCGAAGGATAACCTACATTTTACTTTACAGTTTTTAGTTTGCCTTTTTTATGCACGTCTCCATGGATGTGTCTGTGTGTGTGTGTGCATGTGACCAGACTTTATATAGAGTCATCTGTCTGTATGTATGTGTGGGTGTGGGTGTGTGTGTGTGTGTGTTACATGGCAATGACAAAGCAAAACTTTCCAATTAACTTTGATTAAAAAGTTGCCCACTATCGCCGCCCGTACAATGTAAACATGAAAAATTTGTTTGAATTAAACTGCAGCAGCACAAGGCGAAAGATGTAACAGAAGTGGTGGAGGTCAGTCAGTGGGGAGGGGGTGTGGATGGGTGGGCGGTGGTGGAAGCGGGACTAGCACATAAAATCAATTTGCAATAAAATCAGTAAGTTGTATTTGTTCAGGTCAAACATTGTGTGAAAAAGAGTAAAGAAAGAAAAAATCGGAAGCATACTTTCAGGAGTTTTTGGATGGACTAGGATCTCGACAAACAGCAGCGAATGAAAGTACAAACAGTTTTATTAAGTCAGTTATTCCCTCTATATAGGGAGTAGATGTAATGCAATATATAACATGTTGGTTTGAAATCGAATCAATTACATACTTTTAGGGGCTTTGATTGCAAAGTTCTGGGATAACCTAAAAAAGTAAACTAAATGATATATCGTTATCGTCTCTGTGCAGTTCTCTGTGACAAATGGCAAATATTTCACTAATTTTGTCTAGTTTCGAAAACAAATGAAATAAGCGCATAAACGCATTGCACAACTCTGGATTATCATCATCATCGACGTCATCATTATCATCGATGCCGGCCACACAGGCGACTGATTGTGCCTCAAAACCACATCAACCAGCTGCCTTGCCTCATCAACCACTCGCATCCCTCCGTTGTCTACCCACGTATTCAAAAGCCACATGATACACGGCAATGGCAACAATTGCCGGCTCTTTATGTGTCTGTTATTTGTTCGTTTTACATTGAATAAATTTGCCATATTTGTTTTCATTTCATTCACTTAAAAATGTTGCATTGTTTGCCGCACGGGAGAGACAACCACAGAAGATAGTGATGAGTTGGCGGAGTATTCAAATGAGTAGGCAAATTGTTAAAATAATAAACTAAAGATAAGTGTGATTCTTGACACAGATTAAATAAGTAATTCAAGTACACAAAGTACTACTTAAACAATCAAAATTAATTTAATCATCAGACACATCTCCAATTATTGCCAGTAACTATATCTAAAATCAATTAAGTAACTACATCAGATAAATGATCTTTGAACTTTTTGAGTTTTTATTGCTTACAAATATCTCAACTAACCCATTATCCACTCAATCATTCAATTGAAACCACACAAAATGGCACATTCAATTACATAGCTCAATATAGAAAGATTTGATACTTTTAGATACAGGTAAACCCGCAACACTGAAGCATCATCGGCAACAACAGCAGCAGCAATGGCACTATCTAGCAGCATGTGGCAAGTGCCACAAAAGCTTCTCCCCTTCATTTTTCCATACAAACCAAACAAATTGGGCACTTTTAGTGTACCAACCCGCACATGAACGAAAATTGCAGCCAAAGGAGACGGAGAGTATGCGGAGGGGAGTGGTCCTAAAAGGCAAATCTGTTAGTTGGACAATATTGCAATATGTGTGGGTGAATGAGAGTGTTTGGGTGTGGGTGTGTGTGTGTGTGTGTCATCTCCAAATGGAAACAAGCAGCAGCTGTTGCCGATGCTGCATGTGTGGGTGGTTGTGGGTCAATACTAGAATCAATCGAATTGAATGATTGATAGAAATGTTTTTGATATACATTTGGCCATCTGCTGGCATATCGATCGATCGCTGGCAACGACAGAATCACAAAAAAAAAGAAGAGAAATAACATTACCCTCCATGTGTGTTTGCATGCGACTGTGCGAAAGCGCGTGACAAATTTTTAACGCACTGACGCCCCATTCGAATTTTATGCCGCCGGGCGAATTTCGTCCTACATGTCCCGCTCTCGCCTTCTGTCTCACTTTCTTTCTTTCACCCTCGCTGGCTGTGGGTCTATAGGTAACTGTCTAATAATTTTGAAACCATTAAAAAATCATAAAAAAAATGTTGGCCATGACGCATCTGTTCCAGGCTTTGAGCTCAGAAATGCTTTTCCCAGAATCGGAAGCCCAAAATTTAACGACGTTTTTGATTTACATATCTTGAGCGGAAAACTCTCCAAACTCAATTTTAAATATTTAAATTGTGTCATTAATATTTTGAGGATTTTTGGAAACAATTAAGTTTTAACCTCTTAAAATATCTAGTTTTGATGTAGGTCCTTGCATTTTCGCTTTCTCATTGGGTTCAAGTAATTCAAACGTGTGTGACCAGACCTAAATCCACAAGCAAATTTACAGCCAAATTGTTTAGTTTTGTTTTTTGTTTATTTTTTTGGTTGCAGTATTTTATGCAACGCTTCATTTGGTTGGCTATATAATGCGAGGGTTACCAAAATAGTTTGCATTTTCCTAAACTAAAGTCAAGGACATGTAACTAGATGTGTTTGTGATCATTGTCTAGATACTAGAATACCTATTTGTAAAAGAAGAAACAAGTTTTACATCTCACTTTGTAAACAAAAGCAAAATATTGTTATTCCACTTAACAATTTCCAACTTTTAACTCCTTTCATAAATAGTTTTTTCAAGGACTAAATTAGAATTAAATTTATTCATAATAACTGTTTAAAAGTTAATCGACTCGAGGTATAAAGAGGTCTAAGTACATTGATACTTAATTCTTAGTTCCATCATTTTATTCCCCTTTGTTTTAGGTTAAACTAACCAATTGTTAATTCCATTGCCTTTGCTTGGAGCTTGCTAAAATTTGGTAGTCGACCCTCGCATTTAGTGTTTATTTTATATTTACTTTACGTTTTCACACTCCACCACAAGCTGGTGCCGCGTGAGTTGTTGTTATTTGTTTGGTTGTGCATAAATTGTGGTGTGAATGCGCTTTCATTTCCATTTCCATGCCCGTGACTTTCCTGTGCTGCTCCTTTGCCATCCTTTTCCACTATCCCTTATCCAATAAACAACGTGACTTATCACATTGCGTAACTTGTGATTTAATTGGATTTATATACACGTACGTTCATTTTTATTACAACTGCACTTCCTCCGCCAACCACCCGACAAGCCAGTCAACCTCGGTGGCTCATCATCCACCTACTAGTCATTCGACTCCCTCCAACTGCTCGTTGTGCAATCGGGAAATCGAAATCGCAATCGCATCGCCATCGATTGTGGTTGCGCAAAGTTTTTAATTATGTTTGCGGTTAGCAATTGGATTTCTTCTCAACGCCATCAACCAACGCTCCACGTTTATACAACCCTGTTTGTACGGGGACACATGATTGGCACGAACAGTGGCGTCTGACACACGTGCCAAGGCCGCGCTTGTCCCGATATTAATCGATAATTATAATTTAATATATTTAAAATAAAATTTAACTAACAAATCCATAGAGAAAAACTTTAACCATTTGAGAGTATTTCTGAAACTAAAATTAAACATAATTTTGTTGTTAGGCTTCTAAAATCAAGGCTGAGATCGAGTGGATAGTGGTGACCCCGACGATAAGTAATTAGTAGTAGTAGTTGATCGGCTGTTTAATCTATTTCTCTTTGCTTTTATTTTTAACTACGCCAATGCTTAACAAATTGATTTGCTTAATTATTTTATATGGTCTAGTTGATTGTTAATAAATTTTATAATTTTTATTTTTACTGCCATCAATATTTTGGCTTACAACAAATTTTTAAAGAGTTACATTTGCCTATGCGGAACTTTATATACCCTTCCATCTTTTGACGTAAATATTTTCCAATCTCTTTAGGATAACAAATGGGATAATATTGACATCGATTATATATCGTAATCTGATCTTAAAAAAACGGGTTTTAGCTAGTCTTACCGACATACAGACCAAACATTGCCGTTGATCAAGAATATCATCTCAGTTTCTAACATTCTTTGCCAGGGTATAAAAATTTGTTAAATATTCCATAACAAACTATTTAAATGTGAAACTAAAAAGAATGAAAACCCCGAATGAGTAGATAAATACACAGCGAGAAAGAGAGAGGGAATATCGTAAATATTTGCAGCAGCAGTGAAAAGTTTTCCATAGTTAGACCAAATCAAATGGCCGCCAACATGGCGTATGCGTAATTATAATTATGTAATGCAAACAAGCAACGCGCATACAGAGAGACAGAATGAGAGTGGGATAGATAGATACTTATACACACACACACACACACATGCGTACACATGTCATTTTAATTAGCATATAGAGAGCAGCAAACATACTCACACAAACACACACACACACTCAGTAGGCCAGACTCGAGACTCAATTTCAAGGCACTTGGCATTTGGACATGCCAGTTATAATTGTTCAACAGGCTTACGCAAATGGCTAAGCGGCCAAAAGAGGAAGTGCTGAGGGCGTGGGTAGGGGCAGGGCGGCAAGCGGGTAATTCCACGCGACAGTTGCGCATTCAATTAACGCAACACACACACACACACACACACACTTATACACAGACACACACACAAACTTATACGAGCGAGCATAACTAGGCCATTTTATCGACAAGTTGTACATTTTGCTCGACATTTTTCGGTTGCGAAACATTTTCACATAGCAAAATCCACAAATTTTCCCTTTCAACTTACCGCCCCACCCGATCCTTTGTACTATAGCTATGTGTGTGTGTGTGTGAGTTAGTGTACATAATTAAAGCAATTCACAGTTTGAGCATTTAAATTAAATTAGAGGGGAGGTTCTCATGGGTTGGTTTGAGTTTTGGGTGAAATCGTTTCACTTAAAGGCGCTTCACAGAGAGAATTTGCCGAAATTTGTTAATTGACAGATTGCTAATTATTACCTAATTATTATTTATGTGAGTTACGGCTACAAGGTTTCGGTCTCTACTCTGAAGTTTTGGGGTTCATTGATTGATAACTTGATAATGGTGACCCCGACGCGAAGACATTAAACTCGTAGTGGAGTTGTTTTTATATGGCCAAGTAGAATTTTGTTCTTTCCCTTTAAAGCTCAATCACATTTAACCTTAAACGTCTGATATTTTATGACTAGCTTAATGTGAAGTAATTTAACAGCTGATTGAAGTTATCTGTGAGCATCCAGGTGGAGTAGCAAAACGGCAAGTCAAATATTCAAATGTGTATTTCGTCCAACTGACTATAAACTCAAAATAGCAGGAAGCACAGCGGAACTGCGGCACTTTTTATAACTCCGTTGAAAGCTGCTGCCTCTGAACGGCTTTCAGTATTGCCAGTGTGCTTAAGTAAGACACACTGTGAGGAACATTATAATTAACTATAATATCCCACACAACAAGCCAGCAACAACACAATCAAGCGGTGCAAACGATGCACCAGATACAAGATATAGCCGAGACACAAACCAAACGTACGATATACGACCGAATCCGCTGCTGATGGATCGAACCGATTCGATATAAGTGGCATACGATCAAACGTGGCCAGTCTAACCACACGCAACCGTCGGCGATTTCGTACAAGCGGGAAGATGCGTGGAAAGCATAATGCAAGAAACCGATATGCACACACATGCGATGGGCAACCAAGTCCAATATGGCTCGATCCCATGATTTACGATCAAACATGACCGATCGAACCACATGCGACCGCTGGCAATTTCGTACAAGCGGGAAGATGCGTGGGGGGGCATGCATGCATTATATGAAACGATAATGGTTTATGCATTGCATAGGGGAATATGCGAACCGAAGGGGAAGGGATGAACGATAGGGAAGCCCTCTATCTGATAGATACGATATACGTATGAAAGTGCATTGCAGGGGAAATTAAACGAGTGCACACAGCACGCGTGCATCGCGACCCATATCACTGTTAGTCAACTAAGCTACATACGTCTTTTATTTCCTGTAAACACATTTAGCCATGTAAGCAACTTATGTTTATGCGACCCTAGCAAAATATGTGACCCAAGACACACTAGGTACTTCACTTCCCTTTTCTAGCATAAGCACTTTTTAGCCTAGCCATTCTTTGAATACTGCCGGTAAGCAAAATTCGCCGGAAGAGGCGACCCATTTCTGACACGATCCCAACGCCGCTGCCAACAGCACGACGCCGCAGCCAGCGCCCTATGGGCATCTCGGGATATATTTAAGGGACCACGCTCGACAGAGCCGGCAGTCTTAGTTTAGACGTGGAACTAATTGACTCAAGTATACAAGTCATGATCAACCAAGGGAGTTTTTAAGGCCTTACGAGTAACCTTAAAGGCTCAGACTAGTGAAACAAACAAGTGAAAGGATCAAGAAAAGTCAGAATAATTCGAGACGGCCTTACGAGTAACCTCTCAAATTATCCTGTAACCAGCAAGTCCTTGGAATAGGACTAAAACACCGTGTTTAGGCAAGAATCAAGTAAGATCAAACTGCCCCAGGACGATCCCCAGCATATTGGAAGGTACAAGGATATATCCTGTTACCGAAATTCCAGGAAAGAGCTCGGGACTCTTCTAAAAGAAACTTGTCATATCCAACCAAGCCCATAAACAATCGTAAATAAACATACCACCAAAACAAATCATTAAACAAACCTGTTCTAATTTCACCGGGGCACAAAATAAATTTTGTTGTGCCGAACCTAACCCAAGAGATAATTGTAAATATCCCGAAGGACGAAAAAGGATCGTTACAACTGGCGCCCAACGTGCTATACTGGTGAAATTTTAAACAAGACAAAGTTTGAAAATTGAGAGGAAAACATCAAAATGGGGAAAGGATGGATGTACCACATGAGGAAGGAGGATCTGCTACAAACAGGCCAAAGGATCGGAGTCAACATGAACGGCACGGTAGAGGAGATGAGAAAACAACTCGGCGAATGGATAGACAACCACGAGTCTGATCCAGAGTGGGGAGAGGAGATAAGAAGATTAGAACTCAAGTTCACAAAAATGTCCAAGCAAAAACCAGAAACAAGCGCAGCACAGTCTGGCGAGAATAGTGAGAACAAGGAGGCCGAGGAGTTCAAAAAAATAAATATCGCTACGCTAGCGATTCCTCCATTTGCACCACCAAGATGGGGAAGCGAAGGAGCATTAGACGGCACCGACACAAAGAGGGACTTAAGGAGACAAACGATAGACCCCAAGAACGCGGCACCACACACAACAAACAGGACCACCGAATACGCCAAGGTGGCAAAACAAGTGAGGGAGTGGACTTTCAGATTCGATGGCAATTCCAGACCGCTAGAATTTATAGAACAAATCGAGTGGTCAGCAGACATGTATGGCATCGAGCTGGACATGATCCCAAGAGCAATGCCAGAACTACTGAAAGACAAAGCACTCAAATGGTACCTCGCAAACAATAAGCAGTGGCGATCGTGGAAGGAATTCGTTGAGGGCTTCAGGAAATACTTCCTGCCAAGAGGATTCTTCAACAAATTGGCTGATCAAGTAAAAAATCGCAAACAACACAGAAACGAGTATTTCAAGGACTATATGGTCGACATGCAAACAATGATGAGACCCCTTAAAATACCAGAGTACGAGCAATTGGAGGTTATATTAGAAAATTGCACTCCAGATTTGAGGATATTCGTTCGGCCGCACAGAGTCAGAAACCTAGATGAGCTGATGCAGTTGGCGGAAGAACATGAGATGCTTGAACAAGAACGATCAGATTTCCATCGCCCAAACAATGCTCAAAGAACACACAACAACCAATCAAGCCATAGAGGAGGAAATAATTACGGGCCACCAGTCACACAGTGCCGAAGATGCCAAAACAACAGCATGGAGAACAATTCAAGACCAACCCAAGAAAATAAAAACATCCAAGAGGGAAGAGTCTTGAACCCAAACCAGGCATGCCGCAGATGCGGGGGAGCCGGACACTGGGCAAGGGAGTGCAACAATCAAAGACTCAATTTCTGTTGGCAGTGTGGAAGGATTGGGAAAAGAACAAAAGAGTGTTGTTGGAGTTCGGGAAACGAAAGGCGGTTCCAGCCTATCAGGGGCGAGCAGGGACCCAGCCAACAAGCTCCTCACCACTGATAGGCCAACTAATAGAGGAAGAGGATCAATTGTCAGCAATTATCGAAGTAGCAGGAGTCCACATAAAAGCGACAATTGACTCCGGAGCCACGAGCAGTTTTATCAGCAAACAAATGTTGGAAACGGTGGAAAAGAAAGGAGACCGAGAGACCACGAACAAGCAAGTACACATGGCGGACGGGAAGGTGAGAGACATCAACGAGCAATGGACAGGATACGTTCGGTTCGGAAACAAAGAAATGAACATAACATTTCTCATCATGCCAGACGGAATAGATGCTATAATCTTAGGATGGAATTTCCTAAGGCTGATGAATACCGAAATAGCATGCGGAGGCCACAGGATAAAAATTCCAACGGTGAAGAGGATGCAGGACAGGATAACCGAACGCATATCGATCGTGGTGACACAGAAGGAAGAGCAAACAGAAATACAAAGGTTTCTAGAACACGAACTGATGGAATTGGGGAAAATCAAGGGATCATCAAAAGTAGGTTTACACAGGATCACAATGAAGGATGATATACCAATAAAACAAAGGTATTACCCAAAAAATCCAAAAATACAGGGAGAAATCAACACAAAGGTCGATGAGCTGTTGTCAAAGGGATGCATCGAACCATCACAAAGCCCATATAGCTCACCCATAGTGATGGTGAGAAAGAAGCAGACGGGCAAATGGAGATTATGCGTAGATTTTAGACAGATTAACGCAAAATCTATAAAAGATGCATACCCAATGCCCCGCATCGATTACATCTTAAACCAACTATGTGAAGCGAAATTTATAAGCAGCCTAGACCTGAAGGACGGCTATTGGCAAATTCCGTTGGAAGAAAACAGCAGACCAATGACAGCATTCACAGTCCCAGGGAAAGGTTTATTCCAATGGAAAGTGATGCCATTCGGGTTACACTCCGCATCAGCAACGTTCCAACGGGCACTGGACCAAGTCATTGGCCCAGAAATGATACCAAATGCGTTCGCCTACCAAGATGACATAGTGGTAGTAAGCAAAACAATCAAAGAACACATGGACCACCTGCAAGAAGTGTTCAGGAGATTGAAAGAAGCAAACTTAAGAATAAATGCTGAAAAGTGCCAATTCTTTAGAAAAGAGCTAAAGTTTCTAGGCCACTTGGTAACAGAAAACGGTATTGCAACGGACCCAGACAAGGTGGCAGCAATAGCTCAATTGAAGCCGCCCACGTGCACAAAAGAATTACGGCAATATCTAGGAGTGGCTTCATGGTACAGACGATTCGTACCAAATTTTGCTATGATAACACACCCGTTAAACGCACTGCTCAAGAAAAAAACCAAATGGCATTGGAGCGAAGAGCATCAGGCAGCATTCGAATCGGTAAAAGAAAAACTCACGAGTAACTCAGTATTGGCATGCCCAGACTTCACAAAAATGTTCGTACTCCAGACAGATGCAAGCAACATAGGATTAGGGGCCATACTAGTACAAAACACCGAGGAGGGGGAAAGAGTGATTTCATATCTTTCGAGAGAGTTGAATCAAGCGGAGAAGAACTATTCGGCAACAGAAAAGGAATGCCTAGCAATAGTGTGGGCAGTACGCAAGCTGAGACCATATCTCGAGGGATACCGATTTAAGGTGGTGACAGACCACATGGCGTTGAAGTGGTTGAATAGTATAGAGAGCCCCACGGGCCGCATAGCTCGATGGGCACTGGAATTACAACAATACGATTTCGAAATAGCATATCGAAAGGGTAAATTAAACATTGTCGCCGATGCACTATCAAGACAACCGATGGAAGGGTGCAAAAGAATAGTAGACAATGGCGCCCGATTACGACAAGCAAACAAAGAATGTGAGTGGATTCAAGATATAATAAAGAAAATACAACAACAACCACAGAAATATCCAGATTACATAGTAGAAAACAGCCAGGTGTACAGGAATATTCCGCATAGAGCAGGCCAAGAAGAAGTAATATCATGGAAATTGTGTGTGCCCAAGACGCTACGAAACCAAGTGATGGAAGAAAACCACACTTCCATAACGGCAGGGCATACAGGAAACAGGCGAACGATCGCTAGAACTGCGTCAAGATATTATTGGCCAGGAATGCAACGAGATATCAAGAAATTCGTGGGAAAGTGTACAACGTGTCAACAATACAAACCCAACCAACAGCAAGCAGCAGGAAAAATGCTGACGCAAATACCGGATGAACCATGGGCCACCGTCTGCGCTGATTTCGTCGGACCCTTACCACGGTCGAAACATGGAAACTCAATGTTACTAGTAATCATTGACCGATTTTCAAAATGGACAGAACTGATACCCATGCGAAAGGCAACTGCGGAGAATCTAATCAAGGCCTTTAGGGAAAGGATTCTGTCGAGATTTGGAGTTCCTAAAGTGGTAATAACGGACAATGGGGTCCAATTCACTAGCAGAACATTTAAGAAAATGCTAGAGGAATGGGGATGCCACCACCAATTAACAGCACCATACACACCACAAGAAAACCCAACCGAAAGGGCAAACAGAACAGTGAAAACAATGATTGCTCAGTTTACCGGTGAAAATCAACGGAATTGGGATGAGAGCTGGCCGGAAATAACACTGGCTGTAAATACTAGTCAATCAGAGTCAACTGGATTTACGCCAGCATATGCGATACAAGGACGTGAACCTAGAATGCCAGGCGCGATATACGATAGTGTCACGACAGGCACAGGAAAGCAAAGCGTACCACCAGAGGCGAAGGTAAAACAAGTACAAGAGCTGTTCGAGCTAATAAGACGTAATCTGGAGACGGCGGCACAAAATCAGGCACGTCACTATAACCTAAGGAGGAGAGAGTGGAGACCAACAATTGGAACCACAGTATGGGCAAAAGAACACCATCTCTCGAATGCGGCCGAAGGATTTGCAGCAAAGTTAGCACCAAGATTTGGAGGCCCCTATGAAGTGACAGGGTTTTTGTCTCCAGTTATATGTAAATTACGGCACAAAGAAACAGGAAAAACCAGGCAAGCACATATCAGCCAGATAAAACAACAAATTTGCGAACAAACAGATGGCAAGAAACTAGATGAACAATGAGAAGGACGACTCTGATGACATGGCAGCGAGAAAGAAATACACATACAGAAAACAAACACAAGGTACAAGGGACAGGGGAGGGCAAATCACTCCCGAAGAAGGGGGAGTGTGAGGAACATTATAATTAACTATAATATCCCACACAACAAGCCAGCAACAACACAATCAAGCGGTGCAAGCGATGCACCAGATACAAGATATAGCCGAGACACAAACCAAACGTACGATATACGACCGAATCCGCTGCTGATGGATCGAACCGATTCGATATAAGTGGCATACGATCAAACGTGGCCAGTCTAACCACACGCAACCGTCGGCGATTTCGTACAAGCGGGAAGATGCGTGGAAAGCATAATGCAAGAAACCGATGTGCACACACATGCGATGGGCAACCAAGTCCAATATGGCTCGATCCCATGATTTACGATCAAACATGACCGATCGAACCACATGCGACCGCTGGCAATTTCGTACAAGCGGGAAGATGCGTGGGGGGGCATGCATGCATTATATGAAACGATAATGGTTTATGCATTGCATAGGGGAATATGCGAACCGAAGGGGAAGGGATGAACGATAGGGAAGCCCTCTATCTGATAGATACGATATACGTATGAAAGTGCATTGCAGGGGGAAATTAAACGAGTGCACACAGCACGCGTGCATCGCGACCCATATCACTGTTAGTCAACTAAGCTACATACGTCTTTTATTTCCTGTAAACACATTTAGCCATGTAAGCAACTTATGTTTATGCGACCCTAGCAAAATATGTGACCCAAGACACACTAGGTACTTCACTTCCCTTTTCTAGCATAAGCACTTTTTAGCCTAGCCATTCTTTGAATACTGCCGGTAAGCAAAATTCGCCGGAAGAGGCGACCCATTTCTGACACGATCCCAACGCCGCTGCCAACAGCACGACGCCGCAGCCAGCGCCCTATGGGCATCTCGGGATATATTTAAGGGACCACGCTCGACAGAGCCGGCAGTCTTAGTTTAGACGTGGAACTAATTGACTCAAGTATACAAGTCATGATCAACCAAGGGAGTTTTTAAGGCCTTACGAGTAACCTTAAAGGCTCAGACTAGTGAAACAAACAAGTGAAAGGATCAAGAAAAGTCAGAATAATTCGAGACGGCCTTACGAGTAACCTCTCAAATTATCCTGTAACCAGCAAGTCCTTGGAATAGGACTAAAACACCGTGTTTAGGCAAGAATCAAGTAAGATCAAACTGCCCCAGGACGATCCCCAGCATATTGGAAGGTACAAGGATATATCCTGTTACCGAAATTCCAGGAAAGAGCTCGGGACTCTTCTAAAAGAAACTTGTCATATCCAACCAAGCCCATAAACAATCGTAAATAAACATACCACCAAAACAAATCATTAAACAAACCTGTTCTAATTTCACCGGGGCACAAAATAAATTTTGTTGTGCCGAACCTAACCCAAGAGATAATTGTAAATATCCCGAAGGACGAAAAAGGATCGTTACAACACAGGAGAGACCGTTGCGGTGTGGTGAGGTGAGGTGAGGTGTGGTATGGTCTGGGGTCATGTGGGATCCACAAGCAATAGTACGAACAGTTGGCCAAATGTTCAACGAGTTCAACAAAAAACCAAAAAATACAAAAAAATCGAAATGAAAACTTTTCTCCGCCTGAAAGCAGAAAATATGAAAAGTTTTTTTTCTCCTCCTTTTTTCGTAAATCTACCACGCCTCCAATTTTTGGTAAGCTGTATATATGTGAGTATAAATGTATATAGAGGGGCGTGTGGGAGTCGGTGGGTGATAGTAGGAACTGCCTTTTTGTGATTAGCATAAAACTGCCAAAGTCTGTATGGGTTGGGGCCGGGAGCGGGGGGCGGTAGACCATAAACATTCATAGACTCATGTGTGGGTTAGATTTTTGGTCGAAAAATACTCGAAAAGCTGCTGACTGACCACAGCAGGAGAGAGAAAGAGACAGAGTACGAGTTTACAATGCATCCAATGGGCCATCGACTTCAACTTCAGCTCGTTTGCATGTGTTGCGCTTTTGCTGGAAGGCGCTTACCTTCCATACGAATGGTTTGTTGCATAGGAAGGGAGCTGGGTTGGCTTTTTGGTTTTTTTTTCGCTTCGTTTTAGGTGGTGTTGTCGGGTGGTGGCAATATTTGGCAAGGCTAAACCAGTTTAGTTGGCCAAACATTATCATAACTTGGTCGTTTGCAAGCCGCAATGGTGTGTAATCGTTTCATTTTTAAAACGTTTTTCGGCATTTACCAGTCGCTTTTCCATTCATTATTTCGTTGTAGCCTGTACCTACTTTAAATGCAGACTGTCTTTTTTGCTGCATAATAATCAACTTTCGTTTTCGTACAGCAATTTATAGCAAATTTACCCTTTGGGGGGAGAATTTCACCCTTTTTTTTCCTCTATTTTGTGGTATACTTTCCCCCGAAAATTGGCAGCAGGTGTCGTTGCCATGTAATTAATTTTATGCATAATCAAGCAAATACCTCAAAAAACGAGCCTATTAATTATAGTTTTTGCTTTGCCACCGAAAAAAAATGACTTCATTTGACTGGGCGTGTAGATTTTGGCGTTTTGGGGGAAGCAAAATTAATTCAATGCGCTTAAATTTCACGTCTATTAGTCTCTGGAGTGTTACGCCAGTTTCTAATTTCCATACATTTTCTTTTTTTGTCCTGCTGCTGTGTTTGGCATTTGGGCCATGTGGCCATAGCCGCGGTAGGCAATTAATTTAGAATTTTAATACCCAAAAGTCGCAGAGAGCACAAGAGCATGCAGTAGCCCGCCTAACTTAAACATTACTTCTCCCACCCCCACCCTTCTACCGACATTTATGTAGTAGATGGCTAATTGTGGCTTGCAAAATATAAACCCTTACATGACCCTGGACATTGCCTAGTTTTGGTTAGGAAATTAAAGTTAGCGCCAACCTTCGACGAAAAGTCTGGTTAAATGTATGCCCACACTCACACTGGCAAACATCTGCGTCAAGCAAATTTAATTAGCCAGAGGAATGCTGAAAAATGTGCGCCAAATGTTACTGGGCGAAAATAACTTTGGATTCCATGCAAATGCCCACACAAAAGAATAAAGAACTTGAATTTAAGCTTCAGACTGATTGCCAAAACTTTTACAAAATACGTTCTCCAACAAAGTTGGGTGAAACAGAAGTTTCCTTTTCATTGAAGTAGCGAATAAAGGACATCCATTGTCTAACTTAAGGTTAAGTAGCTATGAAATCCAACTAAATGAAACAAATTATGGCACCATAGCATTGAAATTTAATTAATATCAAAAGTCGGGGTCACCACTCCACACTGAGCCGAAAACCACTAAAAATGCGGCACAAAGTCGAATGTAGATATTAAACAAACAAAAATAATTCCCATCGCTAATATGTTAATGACAACAGAGCGTATACGTAATCATACAACCAAGTTTGAAGTAAATTTCTAAAGACATATAACGAATTGAAACATTTCTGTGAATGTTTTGAATGTATAAGGATACTTTCACGATGAAAGAATTGTTTCAACAGTTTTCTTTCAATTTTTATTGAAAACTTTTATTATTTCGATTAACTTTAATTAAAATTCTAGTATCGAAAAGCTAACATCCATAAATGGCAACATGAGGCACAATACTGGGTATCCTTGGACCTTGAATTACAAAATATTTGCGTCAGGGTCACCATTAATTAAATAACACTTTTATGGTATTGTCAAATAGCTGAAAATGAGCAAACAAATTCTATCTGGCCTATGTATGAGCATTCAGAAGGGGAGGCAACCTTCATTTGGAAGTTCTTTGGAGTGTGCATAATGCTCAAACAGCACTGAATGAATGAAGGTAGGGACTGGGACTGGGACTGGGATAGCAGCAGCGAGGCACGGGCCATTGCGTGGCCAGTTCTAACACCTTGGCAAGCGGAAACGGAAACTGTCAAAGGCACAACAAACAACGTAACGCAACAACGTAGAAGAAATAAAAACCATTAGACGACACAATTTACTAGGTCAGCAGAGCTGTTCAGGTGGCAGGGCAATAAAAACAGAAGAGAAATGCCAACTGACTAAAGTTCCTTGAGTGGAAAGTGGAAAGTTGTGTAAACAGTTTAAAGTGCAGAGCAAAATTTAATCAACAATGAGGCAAACAAAACAAATAAATCGTCGACCCTCCGAACAAAATTGAGACAATGAAAAGGTCTGTAATTTATTATGTGGTCGAGAGCTAATTACAAAAATAAAACATGATTTATGGGCCAAACGATAAAATAAGAAAGTTAACATATAACGACACATGGGGAGAAGGGGACTGAAGGAACCATAGGAAGGAAATGTATAAGGATAGCGAGCAAGCAAACAACAATGGATGAAGCGCAAAGAGTGAGCAAAATTGGCGAAGAAGGATCAACTTGTTGGCAATTATTTGTATATGATTTCGTATGCGAGTCTCGCATGCTGATATTTTAAATGTAAGTTGACAGTATAGGAGGGCGAAGTGCGCACCAAAGAAGATGTTGAAGATTGTAAGCAGGAAATGAATTGGAAGTAAACTGCAAGCAAATCAATCAGGCAAACTTGCACACGCACACACGGAGAAAGACATAGAGACAGAGAAGAGAGGCAGACAAAAGAAAAGCGAAAGCAAAGCCCATCATTATGGCTCATTAGTAAAGCAATTTTCGGTGTCTTTCGTTTCGTTCGTTTAGTCGCATTCTGCTCCTCCATTTCTGGCTATGAGTGTTGTTTATATTGAATGCTGCTAATTTGCTCATAAGCCGCTTCTGGGGCCTCGACAAAACTATGCCGGGTCATTCACTAAGTCCCCAGGCAGGACTAAGCCTCACTGCTTATTACAAGCAAAAACGGCACAAAAATGAGGGGAGACACAAATCCAAAGAGAGAAGCAACCCACACACACATACGCAGCCGAATGAGCCCCCCCAACATATACATACACACACACACACACAGAGCTCTTTGAGAACACATTTCGCTCCATTCCCCAACAATTCCATTCCATTTCATCTCATTGATTTTTACATGCAATTCTCTCGGGAAAACGGAAGCTTAGTTGAGGCAACCGAAAAAATAATTAACCGCAAATGTAGAGACAAAAATCTGCAAAACATCCCAAAAGGGATGTGGATGACCATACACACACACACACACACATACAATGAGAATGGGTTAATGTGCCGGTGATGGTGATGGTTGGCGTTGGCGTACTTTAAGAACAACAAGATACACTCCGGAGCCTTGTTGATAGCCTTTATTGTTTCACATGTTGACAATGGCAGCAGGAGCAGCAACAGCAACAGCCACTCTTTACATAGAGTCCTGTCTTGGTATGTCCTCGTGTGCTCTGCTCTGCTTCTCATTATGTGTAATGGCTACAACAGGCAGCAGCAGCAACATCATCAACAGAAATGACAACAATGCTATGGAGGAAAAGAGGAAGTCATGAATGCAATCTACCTGCACATTTCCCTTCTTCATGAGAGAGAGAGAGAGAGAGAGAGAGAGATAGAAAAAGAGAGAATAAGCGAAGGGAAAGAGTCGGCTAACTGTCTGACTGGCTATTGCCCAACTAACAGTGACTTGTCCTCTGGCATCTCACAAAACAAAACACAAACAAAAAGACAACGGAAAAAACTCTAGCCAAAAACAGGGCTGGGCCCATCATCTAACCAGATGAATTACAATAACAGACATTTTAAATTAAATTTAAAGCTCTACAAATAAATGTCCTGTCATAGACAAATCTTACGCAGAATTTTAGCTAAAGGGACTTGGATGATTCAAACCACAAGCTATAAACTATGAAGATGTTTGGCTGATCCTTCTCGGAAGATGCTGTAGCCAAGGAAACTGCTTCCTTAACTGGTGGAGGATTCTTTTCTAAAGTTTTTTAATAGAAATTCTGATATTATAATTCGTTAGAAAGTTGGTGGTCTAACCCATTTTGGGTCTCTCTAAAGAAAGAAGTAAAAGTTTAGTACAGACCTTTATACTTATAATCTTTGCGTTAAACAATTAGTTCTCACTCTGATTCTGCAAAATATATGTATATTTTAAGCTGGTTTATAAATATATTGTGCATCCTTTAATCGATATTATTTTGTGTCTTTTTCTTTTTAGTATGGACTACACATGTCTCTTTTGCTGCAGCTTGGCTTTCGTTCTCTATTTGAATACACTTAATGCCGGCTTCGTTTACGATGACAGGTAAGAAGAAAAAATAATGTAATGTTTAAGCTTAAGGTGAAATTTATTAAAGTTGCGATAGGAAAAAACTTCAAAGACATTTCTAGTTGTGCTTAAAATCGAATTTCAAGCCAAACACACACTTACGCATACTGGGTCTGGCGGAGTGGGGGGCTCAGACCAAGGCGGCGCTCGCAGTGACTTGATGCGGCATTAGAGTGGCATTTGTTTATGCGAACCACAGATGGTAGAAAGAGCGAAAGAGTAAGTGAAAGTGTGTGTGTGAGAGCGAGAGAGTCATAGAGAGGCATCATCGGTATTGGCCATGATATAGAAGCTGATGCTGTTACCACGAGGCAGCTGTCGTTGTCACGAACACCAAGCCAAAATCCTACAAAAGTCCGCCTGCCGTGCGTGCAAAAGGTGCGCTAGAATGGGGATCCAAAGACCAAAAGAATGTGTGTTTCTATGTATGTGTGTGTGTGTGTGTTGTTTGAGAAAAAAGCCAACAGCAGGATGTAGCCGATGATGTTGTCGTAGTCGTTGTATGTAGTTGCCGTTGACTGCGCTGCAATGCGTGCTGATGGTGACGGTGAAGCTCGAGCCAGAGAGAGCTAAGGCTTGATGATGCCATCAGTGACATTGTCGAGGCATAGCATCCATCGCATACGACTTTGCTTTGTTTTTCTCACAAATATGCCAGCACTTCGATCGTTCTATAGTCAGATGTCGTAATGATGCCGCTACATGGCTGCAAATGTATACACGCTTAGCCCCACGTTGGGAGCCAATTTTAAAAATAGTTAAATTAAGCCCTCGCATGGGATGCGAAATCAATAAAAGTGGAATATAAAATATTATTACCTATTTCAATAAGGGAAAAACTCAAATTATTATATATTTTCTTATCCTTGCAGACGCGCCATTCTTTCAAATGCGGATGTCTCAGGTGGAGCACCATGGCAGCGAAGCTTTGTCAATGATTTCTGGGGTACACCATTGACAGACAGTGGTTCCCATGGTTCCTGGCGTCCATTGTGTGTGCTTAGCTTTCGCCTCAATTATTTTCTGGGCGGTGGTTTTGCCCCTTGGGGATTTCATTTGGTTAACAATCTGTTGCATTGCATAGCCACGGCTCTGGTGGTGCGAGTGGCTCGCACTCTACTGGCCTCGGTGTGGGCTATTCTGGCAGCCGGAGCCCTATTCGCAGTCCATCCCATTCACACCGAAGCGGTGGCTGGTGTTGTGGGTCGAGCTGATGTAGCAGCATGTGTGTGCTACCTTCTGACATATCTCAGCTATTTGAGGCATATGCGTTGGCGAGAATCGGCAGATCCACGTCAATGGTTGGCATTGGGCGCCACCTTGGTTTTGGCCCTGTTAGCCTTGCTCTGCAAAGAGACGGCCATAACAGCATTGGTGGTGTGTGGTCTCATCGATGTGATGAGAGGCTTAACAAGTGGACAATTGGATAAGGTAAGTAAAGCATTGCCAAAAGATGTTTTTTTCGTTGGTATTCCTCTGGTTTTTACTAATTGTAAATTTTTTTATACTCTATGCGCTTTCCATTATTAGCAACGGCTGCGTTCTCTGTTCATTGTGTTTGGCGTACTTGTGGCTACTGCTTATTATCGTATGGTTATTGTACCAGGACCACAAACAGCATTCTCCAGTGCTGATAATCCTATTGCACGCACTGCTTCCGCCTGGACGCGGTGGTTAACATTTCTCTATTTGCCGGTATTTAATTTGAAGCTAATGCTTCAACCGCAAACATTGAGCTTTGATTGGGGCATGGATGCCTTGCCACGTGTTGTAACATTATGGGATCGTAGGAATGTGCAATCCGCATGTTTCTATTCTCTGTTGGGAAGCGTGGCGTGGCGCAGTTGTCGCCGCTTGTTAAACCAGGGGGAAACACAAAACCAGGGAGCAGCTGGAGTTGGTGCTAGTGGATCGTCTTATGCCCAATATCACATACAGAAGGTTAGTCGGAAGTCACGCTCAAAGCGTAAGCGACTGACCAACAGCAACAGTAACAAGTACCATGCCTTTGAGGCCACCTTTAATCATCATCATCAGCAGCAGCAACATCATCAAGATGCGCTTCCATTTACCAAATCGCCGATTGCCTGCAACGATTGCAACAATAACAACAGTAACTTTGTCTACACGACGTCGTCGGGGTCACCATCAAGCACCCAAACACCACCTCACCTAGTGCCGTCTTCCGTGTTTCGGGGTTCTCGAAGTAGTAGTAGCTGTAGCAACAGCACCTCCAGTTCCAGTTCAAGTTCAACTTCTAGTTCCAGTTCCACGTGCAGTTCCCTACTATATAGCACTTCGAGCACAGTCATTTCACCGTCGTATATTTTGGATGGAATGTCGCCGATGAAACGACATTCATGTATTTTGCTGATGTCATTTGCCTTCTTGGCGTTACCCTTTCTGCCCGCTTCAAATCTCTTCTTTTACGTGGGCTTTGTGGTCGCCGAGCGTTTACTGTACCTGCCCAGTGTAGGTTTCTGCCTGCTTGTGGGCTACGGAATCTCCAAACTGCTAGCTTGCTCTCAGCTAAGTGGCACGAGGACACGTTGTGCTTTACTCTTAGGCTTTAGTCTGCTCCTTGGAGCGATGAGTTTAAGAACAATTCGCCGCAATGCTGATTGGAGAGACGAGGAGAGTCTGTACAGGAGTGCAATTGCCATCAATCCGCCAAAGGGTAAGGCTCAGATCAAGGGATCAAATGCCGAATTAAGCTAATTATAATGTTTTGTTCTCGTGTTATCTATTGCAGCGCTAGGCAATCTGGGCAGCGTGCTAAGCTCGCAAGCTCGCTACGAAGAGGCCAAACATGTGCTTCAGGAGGCCATCAAGTATAGACCCAATATGGCGGATGTACATTTCAATCTGTAAGTACTTACTCGTCCTATACAATTTTGCTTTGTCGTTGCGCATTTAACGCACTCACATATAATTCAGCATTGCATCTCAGTTATGAAACTGGTAATACAATGCCGAACAAGCCATCAAATGAAGCCCATTTTGTTCATCTCTTGTCTCGGCTTTAGTTTTTTGTTTCCCCCCATCTTTATGCCCATTTGCGTGCTGCAAAAGTATGCGCATTTCGTGCTGCATACTTTCCATAGAGCACAGCACAAATGCTCAACACAAAAGTCCTTAGCTTTCACACTCTACCAGTTGTAGTTGTAGTCGACGTCTGTCAACGTCCTGACAAACTCTGTTGTCTGTTCCTTCGGAATGCAACGGAACGAGACGCGACGAGACAACAACATAACGGGCCAAAGAATAAAACAGAAAAAGTGCCAGCACAAAACACTGCAAAAGCAAAAAACACGCGGAGTTGCGCTTTGAATATTCAGTGCGTCATTTTAGCAAGCTTTTTTTTTGCTCATAGCTTTAGCCCATTTTTTCCTTTTTCTTTCTATACCATTCACTCTGCTCCGTCTGTCAACGTCAGATTAGTGCATGAAGTTTTTGGCCTAGCCCTTCCTACCAGCTTGGTGTTACTTGAAAGCAGGTCACAGTTTTCCAAGAAGGGGGTAATCGAAAATCAATGTTGTTAAACCTGAACCGCAGTAACATCACGAGCATTTCCTGCATTTCTTGTGAATTATTTACGATGATCAAGTAATCAGTAGCAATGGTGCTTAGGGCCCTATCGTTTGAGGACGTCCAGGATGGGGAGGAGCACTGAAAGATAATCCAAAAATCAGTAAGCTGTATAATTTTACTTGCTTCCTTTCGCTCCCCCGTGAACCTTTCCACGCTTTACGTCATTCGCAGGCGCTGTATAAGTGCTGTTGGCTTTTGAGAATAGCGACAGCAAACTAATTACATAAATTCAAGTGGAGACTCTAGCAAGTTTGTAGCTCCATCGTGCCGCTCTAATTAGTTTGAAGCAGTGGGACAAGTTCATCTATATTCGCAAAGAAGAGAAGCGTCTATTAATGTCAGCACTTTTACTTTTCAACTTTTTCCAGGGGCATTTTGCATCAGAATCAACAGGACTATGAGTCAGCCGTAGAGTGCTTTCAGCGTGCCATACAGTTCCGACCGAATTTGGCGGGTAAGAGAATCCTTTACCTTTTGATTGCTTTGATGACCTTAACCCCTCTCTCTCTTTTATACTTTTATCTTCATTAGTGGCCTATCTAAATCTGGGCATATCATTCATTGCCTTGGGTAAAAGGCAAGAGGCCATTGAAATTCTTCAACTGGGCTCAAATTTGGACGGATCTAAGGTCCGCGATCGTTTGGCCCACGATCAGGCTCGTAGTTCCGCCTATCTACAATTGGGTTCACTCTATGTAGAGCAGGGCAAGCTCCAACGTGCTTTGGCTGTCTATCGCGAGGCCCTCTCCTCGCTGCCCATCTACCAACAGCAACGGGAAATTCTATTTCAACGCATTGGCGATGTCTTTGGTCGCCTACAGCAGTGGGATGAAGCTGAACTGCATCATCGTAAGGCCTTAGAACTGCAACCCAATCAGGTGGCAGCCCATTTGTCCTATGGCATAACTTTAGCCAGAAATGTAAGAAGCAGTAAACTTAGGCGACTATGCCGAAAAAACTAAATGTTTCCTCTTTTGTAACCTTTACAGAGCAGTCGCGCTTCGGAGGCGGAAATGTGGTTTAAACGAGCCTTGAAATTGGCTCCAGAGCAGGCCAGCGTTTACCATCACTATGGTAAGTGTCATGATTATCTCTTCGTTTCGTATTTAAATCAAATTCCTTTTCATTTTAGCCGAGTTTCTGTCACTGCAATCGCGTCATCACGAGTCCGCTGTCTATCATCGACGAGCTGCCGAATTGGCGCCCAAGGATTATGCCTTAGTAGTGGCTGCTGCCACCGCATTGAGGCTGATTGAACGTAAAGTTGATGCAGAGTTTTGGTATAGAAAGGTGAGTACTCGAATCGATGTTAATCTGATATCTCGTTTAACAAATTCCCTTATGTTTGTAGGCTGTGGCGTTGCGTCCTGATGATGCTCATGCCCATACGAATCTGGGCGCAATTCTACATCTGTTGGGACGGACACATCATGCGGCAGCCAGCTACAAGGCAGCCCTTCGACTGCAACCAGGAGATGCCATCACGTTAGGCAATCTAGCCAAATTGGGTGTCACGAATGTTTAGCTAACTCTAACCTAAAGAAAGTTATTTTTATAATAAACCGTTAGATAACTCTACAGAATTTATACGAAGGACTTCGATACATATATTGTATATCAACAACTAGATCAGCCTGTAAATAAATATTAATCCCAACCCGCACCTCCAAACAAAAAACAAACAAAATTCAGCGACCAATAAAAAATTTAAACCAAATGGAAGCGGAGAGAACAATAATTAAAATATATCCAAATTGTGGGTAGGTGGCCGGGACTGTACCTACTCCTCCTGTAATAAGCTTAACAAGAACTATTAATGTATATTATTGTAAATACGATCCAAATTAATGAAACCAAATATATATATATACATATAGATATATAAATATACATATATTGACTTATGCCTAATCAATGTGTGGTGTGGCTTCTTTAATTGATTGTTTTGTTCTGTTTTGATTTGTACATTATTATTGTCTATAAAAGTACATTTGTAATACATATTATTTTTGTTTTAAGCGAATTGTAAAAATATAACAAACAAAAAGGAAAAGAAACCAAAACACAATGAAGCATACATAATACATGAAATGGAGAAGTATAAAATAAATTGAACAGAAACAAAACCTATTGAAAATCAAAATGGTTATTCATTTCAAGGGCAAGGACATTTTTGAGGCTTGGAAATATTGCAAATTTCCAAGTGATTATTTCAGTCAAGTAAATATTTGTTGTCTTTCCACATAATTAAAACCAGTTTGAGTTTATTTAATACTTAAAACGTCTTAAAATACCAGGGACAAACACAATCTGTGTCAAAATTTGTAAGCCAAAGTCGATGTTGAGAGAATGGGCATGAGGATAAGCATGAGAATGGGAGACGATACCACTTAAGCCGGTTGCCAAACCACAACCGAGCAGAGGAAATAAGGCGTTGCGTCTTATGCCAACTAAATCGTAGGATTATGAATTACAATATACTCCAAGAAAAGACCGTTTGCCAAGATGCTAGTTGTGTTGGCAAACTGGAGGATATCTGAAGGTTCCCAGCTGCAGTCATAATATTGCCACAGCTCTAAATGGCAGGCTCATGGTTCGTCTGACTCTGTCCTTTCGGTTTCGGAGCGATAAAGGTGATGACTTCTGACATGCAAACGGCTGGCAGAGGAGCAGGCGACAGCAGCGACCAAGTGCACTCTGGAGCAGCAGCAGCAGCAACCAATTGGTTTTGGCTAGTCAAGTGGAGGCTTGTGTTGGTTATTGTAGTTGCCGTTGTTGTTGTTGTTCTAGAACGTGCACAAGGAGTGCCTTTCGAGAATGTATCAGTGAGTCTGTCCTTCAGTGTGTCAGTCCGTCAGTCACTCAGTTGCACGAGAACGGCATCCTCTGAAACGGTGTCATGTTGCCAGCCACTAAATGTGCTCGTCGTCAGCGACTGAGGAGCGAGAGAGAAAAGCATTGCTGCTCACTAATTGCAGGCGCCTCTCAACTCAATCCTTTTTGCTTTCTCCCCCGCGAACCCCTCCCGATGCACCTCAACAGTTTTGCCGTCTGGCTTTCTTACAAAATGACTCGTTAGCTGGAGAAGCAAGAGAGAGAGACAGAATTAAAGTAGATGGAGGAAAGTACTGAAGTACTGGCGTTCAGTGCGCTAATTACTGACAGTCTCAGTGGCTAGTGGCACGCGGATTTATGACAAGACATCGTCAACGTCCACTCTTTCTATATCTGGATGAAAAGCCTTTAAAGACGCCCCGCCACAGACGTGGCGATGTGGAGTGAAGTGAAACCGTAAACCACCTGCCAAATGCACCCACGCCGACGCAACTAATTTAAGCTAATTATAGCCCCGAGCTACTTTTGTGTGCACTGAAGATGACGGACATAAAGAGCCCAGACCGGACCAAAAACAAAAAAAACCTTGTTTGATGTGTAAAGCACACACACATAACCCCAAAAAAAAAAAAAAATCGCTTCATAGTTTTATGTTTTAATTGTGGCTTACGTTTGATTTAGCCAAAGGACATACAACGGCCATGACAGGAGCAAAAAACAAAGGCAAACAAACATGATGCTGGTGCCACAGACACACACACACACATACAAAATTACACACAAAGTAAGCGAGAGCATACAAGTGTGGGCTGTGGTATGAAAGGCCACTTTTATTTACAAGTGGGTGATGGCAAATCCAAAATCATTTGTTATTTGCACATTTGCCAAAAAGTAGAACGAAAAACTTTTTGTCTATTTCATCCGCTTTCTACCAATCTTTCTCTCTCTCTCTTTGCTTTTATATCTATCTATCTCTGTCGTTGTGGCTCTCTCTTAAATCGTTCTTGATGAGGGTCAGCCTTCAAAATACTCCCGCCTGACCACTTCAAAAACTCTCAACTTTTTCTCTGTTTTCATTTTTTTTTTTATGCTGAACAATAGATAAATTGATGCTGGTGCTGGCTGCTGTTGTCATGACTTATCAGTCACATGGTTAGATTAGAAATAGACGAAGACAGAAGACATGTGTAGCAATTTTGTGTTTTTGGCTTCCAAAAACGATGAAGAACTTATTAAATGTATTTAAAAGGGGAATAAAAAATGTCTTGCTGAGGTGGTTCATCTTGGTTTTTGGCGCCCAACGTGGTGATCGATCTCGGCTTTATAAAAAGAAACACAAAAAAGGACATTGTTTTCAAAATAGTGTCCTACTGAGAAATAACACATTACTTGTATTACACAAAAGGTCGAGCTGAGGTGGTTTTGGTTCCATTGAATAACTTGGTGTCCTGCAAGGCTCTTAAGGTAATAATATTATTCTAGAAGCAGCTTGGATTTAAAATTAAAGAATTTCTTTTCTTCTTTCAATTTTTCAGAAGTGAGAAAAAAACTATTATGATTTGCGCTTCTGCTTTTTGTACTCAAGTGCAACTAATTAGCGTACGACTCACTTATCACTTTCAGATGTTGGTGCCTGCTCTTCTGGTTTTTCCTTTCGGTTTTTATTTTCTTTTGTTGTTGTTGTTGTTGTGTTGCTTCCTACCTACTTGACATGCAACAAAACGTGACAACGTCAACACTTTTGCATTCGCATAATAATCATATTGCAATATAATGGCGTGAAACAGCAACAACAGAAGAAACGCCTCATGCCACTTGCATGGGAAAAATGTTGTCTCTGACAGTTGACAGCACAGTTGAAGCTGCTGCTGCTGGAACAACGACAGCAGCGACTACGATGTACGCGATTCTTTTCTGAGTCTCTCTATCTCACTCAGTCTCACTCGGCTTTCCATTTTTTGTGTTGATTTTTTGTTTCTGTGACACTCTTTTCTGATGTTTTTTGCTGTTGCATTTTGTAATTGCACAAAAATAAACTGACTGCCGTTGATGGCTCAGAATCTGTTGCATAATTTTGGGCGCTGGCGCGTGTTCAAGTGCTAAAGTGGAGAAACTGAAGTCTATGCAATTTTTTCCCCCTTAAATCTAAAAGTAAAATATGCAAATTTCACAACAATTACACTTGTTGTTTGTGGCAAATTATTTGTCCTGTATGGCCAAACAATTAAAAATCAAAATGCCAAATTACACTTGTACATTCAACAAATTACATAGAACACACACAGCAACAAGAGCCGCAGCAACAGCATTCAAGGAGGGGAAACACAGTTCCAGCTGAACAAAATATAGAGACATCAGTAAACTAAGCTGACAGTAAAAAGTCCGTCCAAGCGTGTAATTAGAAATTATATCCAATTGCCCTGCGGCCACTCGAGCAACGAGCCAACCAACGTACGAACAATCCTCCTCATACACCACCTCTACCATGCCCTCTCGATTTTTGGTTTTTCCTAGATCGACCCTTACATTGCCTCTGTGTTTGTGTGTGAATGTGTGTAAAAATGCCTTTAGATTTTTCTCTATTTAAAGATGAACGCGTGAAGACACAACGAGATGCTCTATGTGGGTACACGACTCACAAATTTCGTTTTTAACCACTCGTCGTTTTGTGGTATTTCTCAGTTATCAAACTCTAAAATTAAAAATTCAAGAATTTAATCTTTCAAAATGATATGGTCTTCGGGAAAGGTTATCCTGGAATCAGTTTATCCTTTAAATTTGCATATATTTATATCGATTTCTATAACAAAAGATTATCGATAAAAATTTGTACTTGCTTGCTCGCCTTTGATCTATCAATAATTAATTTTTCTATCTTATATTTGCATTTCGATAACTTGTACTTTTTGAATTTCTTTGCTGTGGATACATTTGTAGACCTATTTTCGTAGATTTGTTGAATTTAGAATTGCTGTTTCGCTCACGACCACATCTCTAGCCATTTTTTTTTTGTGTGTGTGTGCGTGCGTGTTCCTGACACTGCAAAATGTTTAACTGCACTGGCAAAGGCATCTGACTGACTTTCCGGTTTGCCGCCTGCCAGCCTGCCTCGGTCTGCCTATGGCTGCCGAAAACCCCTTTTGGCAGCTGCCAAATTGTCTCTTGTGGTTGTCACACACTGCGTATTAGTAATGCGCCATACGCAGCGTCATTCTCTTTATTCCCTACATTCCCCAGTCACCCGACCCCGGTCCGTCCGGTCGTTTCGTTGTGTCAAGTGTCAATGTCTGTGCTTTCAATTACTAGAAATGTCAGACAAGTTGAAAATTAAATTCAGAATGCGTTTCACTTTGGACGTTTTTCGTGAAAAACTTTTACGCTAAACGCTTGTCAATGAAGCGTAAGTCAGAAAGGAAGTTCAAAAGGTAAACACACACCCAAACACCCACACACACACACGTCCACACTAATAATAAGCGCCTAAGAGTTGGCGCCCAACGTGGGGAACTTCGACTGCTTTTGTACTTAAGCTAAATGGCAAGCAAAGCTTAAACACAGCAGCCGAGCAAGCAAAGTCAAGGTGAAGAGCTGGCTTGAGAGAGTGTTGTCAATGAGTTTATAAGCCACTTTACAAACAAGCTAAAAATGTTTGGTGAAAAAAACTTCCAAGCCATCTTAATAGCTAATAGAAAATGACAAAAGGAGTGCGAAAGGCCAAAGAGATGAAGGAAAGAAGTAGAAAGAAAGAAAGAAAGACCAAGAAAGTGGATTTGCAGTTACTGTAGTTATCGATAAAGTCTTAAAGTTTAAACAGACACAGAAAGGACCCACGGAGGTCGAGCAATTGGTAAATAATTAAGGAAAATATGGAAAAACCTAGAATATAAAAAAGCATTGCTGAAATGTAAAGAGCATCAAACAGTTATACATAAAATGAAGCAAGTAAGTCGACTCGTCGACTCGGGTATACCATACACCAGGTGAAACAAATTTTTTTAAATTTCGAAAACCAAATGTACATATGTATGTATGTCTATTAAATTGTTTTTACATGTTTCATAGTATGTGCTATCTCGCTCACTCTACGAACACACGAGCACTCTAGCGCCGCTACTAGCCAACGGCCAATTCTGGCCTTGTGGACCGCGTAGTAAAATACGTTCATACGCATATTTTGCATGTTTCTAGTCCGATTTCAATAAAATTTGGTAGTTTTGTAGAAATAGATAAGATTAATTAGTCTGCCGAATTTGAATGCGATAGTCAAAAAACTACAGGAGAAAATCGGTTTTTTCTTAATTATGGAGGCGGAAGTGGGCGTGGCAAAATATGAAAATATATATACTCTGCGCGAATACTAAGCCAGTATACATACTAAATTTGGTGACTTTAGCTTTGTTTGTTTTTGATAAAATCAGTTTTGTTTGATTTGCGGGGGCGGAAGTGGGCGTGGCAAAATTTTTAAATAGCCAGTTTCTGCGCGTCTATTAAACTAGTCTGCATACCAAATTTGATGTCGGTAGCTGTCATAGTTTTTAAGAAAATCAGTTTTATGTAAATTCCGGGGGCGGAAGGGGGCGTGGCAAAAAGTTTAAACAATTAGTTTCTGCGCGCCAACTAAACGAGTATATAAACCAAATTTGATGTGTCTAGCTGTTATACTTTTTAAGAAAAACAGTTTTATGTGATTCCTGTGGGCGTAAGTGGGCGTGGCCGAAATTCCAATTAACTCTGAACATGTGCATACTACACGAGTATACATACCAAATTTGGTGGCTCTAGCTCTTATAGTCTCCGAGATCTGCGTGTTCATACGGACGGACGGACGGACGGACGGACGGACGGACGGACGGACGGACGGACGGACGGACGGACGGACGGACAGACGGACATGGCTAGATCGACTCGGCTATTCATCCTGATCAAGAATATATATACTTTATAGGGTCGGAGAAGCTTCCTTCTGCCTGTTACATACATTTTGGCGACTTTAATATACCATTTCACCCTATGGGTGTATGGTATAATAAATATGGAATTCCCATCCTAACAATGCAACCTGCAACATAAAATCTCCTATCAACTGTCCACCAAAACGAAAGAGAAAAAAAGGAACGAGAATTCGTTTCAAATTGTCAAATGTAACAAAGTCTTCAGAGGATACATTAGGAACACACAAGCATGACAATGGCAGGCCAGAGTGCAGAGATTCTAGAGAAGCAGCAGCAGGAAGGGGAATTGCACCAGACAATGAGACGAGTTGAATGCAAAGCTCAAGCTGGAGGAGGAGAATGTGGAGGAGATGGAGCTGTATATGGGTGTATGGCGACTCCCAACACCGACACATTTTTAACTTTTATGGCATTTTATTATGATTTTTTATGATTGTTTACAAGACAAGCGGCTTTTAAGCAGGCTCCAGCAATGCATAAACCTCTAACCTCTCTGTACCATGTTGAAACAAAATGCTTTTGTTTGGTGACATCAAGTTAAGTACCTGAGACCTCCCTCCATCAGCTCTCCGGTTCACTCCGCTTCGCCCACTTACTGAGAACAACTCAAATACACTCAACTTAAGGAGAGTGAGGGGTGGCGGGGAAGGGAAACTCAAGTGGATGCTTCCCTTTTACCCCATTTCATGTACGAGTATGTGTGTGACGTGACTCGAGTTCGTTTTGCATTTTGAAAATTTGCATTTTTAATGAAAAACGCTTTTAATTGCATGAAATTGTTTGACTTTGTTAAACAGAAGCAAAGAAAATAGAAATAGGAAAGAGACAGCGGGTGAGTCAGAGGATGAGAAATTTACACGCCAATGACTATCAACAGGAAACACAGGATGCAACACTTGGCAGCGCTGCCAACCACACCAAATTATAGCCAGGACAGAAAAATTGGCTGGCAAAAACTTGCCGAAAGTGTAGCAAACAGACAAACAGACAAACAAACAAACAGTCAGACAAATAGACAGACACTAGCAACTGGACGCCAACTGATAGCAAATATGTTCTCAAGTACTTTTACCCCCGAAAAAGAACAAGTCGAAGGAAACGTTTTTAAGCCAGCTCTAGACACAAAACTTTTACCTCGACAGAGAACCGGGGACCGACTAGAATTTTGTTGCTCGTTCCTCTGAGTCTTTGACTCGCTAAGCTGCTTAAATCTTTCATGTAAACTTTGTCGTCCAACTCTCTTTTTTTTTTTTTCTCTCTCTCTCTCTCTCTCTCTCTCTCTCTCTCTCTCTGGATTTCTCTATTTCACTTGCTCCGTTCTCTGTATCTGTCTGCTCATCATTTCTATAGTCGATCTTTTGGACTTAGTCACTTATCCGCCTTTAATGAAGCTAACAGCGTTTTGTTCGCTTTTTTTAACCCATACATATATGTTTGTATGTATCTATAGTCTGAAATGGTTTGACTAAGATATTTAAAATGTATATAAGCATTGTTTACATCAAATTTATGAAATTTTGTTGAATGTCATTGGGTAGGATGCAGCTAGATGATGACAAAGAAGAGTCTCTTAGAGGGTTAGAACTTTAGTTTGAAATAAATTTCAGGTCTCTAAGGAAAAATGTAGATAGATTCTACACTCTTTTTGAATCCTTTAACTTGAAATTGTTAACAATTATTAAGAAATAATTCAATGGATCTCGCATGTAATTAAGAGAACACACACACAACTAAAGATTTCTGAAACATCTTTTTTTTTTTAAATTCTAACTTTAAGGGCGACCTAGTAAATCGATATTAAATGTTACATTTGAATCTTTAAATAACTTTAGATCGAAGATGTTTTCGTTTTCCCGACCCCTTACCTTAACTTTTTTAAAGGTTATAAACATTTATCAAACTACATATATGAAGAATTTTGATATAAGTTCTTATGACATGAAGGAATAGTTTTTGGCTATTTCTAAACCGTTAACCAAGTAATGCTCTTGGTTTTGCTTAGCCACAGAGCGGTAATTGGAGTCGTATAAGGATGACTTTTATTACATTAGTTTATTGAACCACGAAATCGAAATATGTCTTTAGACAACTTTTTAGTCGATTTGACCTAACTTTCTAATAGTTATAGATGGTCCAC
Organism: Drosophila tropicalis; assembly: GCF_018151085.1. Classification (NCBI taxonomy): domain Eukaryota; kingdom Metazoa; phylum Arthropoda; class Insecta; order Diptera; family Drosophilidae; genus Drosophila; species Drosophila tropicalis. The sequence continues at coordinate 753,481 of NW_027172877.1, forward strand.
TTTGTGTAAGTTATTTTGATTTCGAGGATAACTAAATTTTGCAAATTTAATGTGTGACCTTTCATCGCATTACCCAGATAAAACATTGGCAATATTTTTGAACTTGTGGCAAAGACTTAAATGGTACGCAAAAAATTAACATAATTTAGCTGGTGCGTAGATAAAACATTAAAACGAAGCCGCGACTAAATGCCACCTGTCAGTCATTTGATTTGGGTCAATGTACGCAAATTAAGAAAATGGCGTAAATTTTCATGGCGCTCTGCATTCTTTTGCTTTACGCCCTCGAAAAACACACCGCAAAGGTCGCCAAAAAAACGTTCAATTTCTTTTGGGATGGAGTTAGATGGAATGGGAAAATACATATAGAAAGAAACCGAACAGAAGTGCCAAGGTTTTTTACTCCTTTCGGGTTTCTCTCGTTATGTTGCCCTAATTGAAATTACTTCATTAGGCGGTGGCGGAATTTTAGTTGTTATTTTCCTTACCGCGCAGTGCTTTTGCAGGAGGAGCTCCTGCTCCTTCATTCTGCACAAACAGATGACAGTTGTAATCAAATTGGACGTGCACCATTAAGAATGCCCTCACCCTTCGGTCGCCCCTTCCCCCCTCCGCCGTGCCGCTCCATGCCTAAACGGAAATGGTCTCTCAAGTAGCTTGGAACTTGGCCAAATAAAAGTAAAACGAATTGAAAATTAAATACAAAATTTATAGCATTCTCGCGGGCTCTTGTCACGAAGCAGCACCAACCAGCAGCTCTAACGGGACACAAACAACACAAGTTCTATCTCTCTCTCTCTCTGCCCCTGGCCAAGCTGCAAGTACAGTTGGCCCCAACATATACTATTGCATTCTTCTTTCTCTTTCTCTCCAGCTATCTGGCTATCCCATTCTCTTCTCTGCTCTGTTGCTTGCAATAAGTGAAAATTTGTTGTTCGTTGCACATAAATTTCATGCCAGTCCAAAAAGCGTATAGCGAAAGAGAATGACAAGAATGGGGGGGGCCAAGCCGGGTATGGGGCTACGGCAAATTAATATTTATTCGTAGACTGAAGGGTTGCAGGGAGGGAGGAATGTACGGATAGGAGAGAGGTGGTAGCTCGATGACGGTCTGCTAATTACAAAAGTCGAATGCAGTCATTACACGAGCGATTAAGTTTTTGTCGTGTGTTTTTGTGAAAGAATTTTTCCTGTTTGCCGCTGTTGCTGCTGTTGCTCTTTGGTCGGAGCATTTAGAAGTGGACATGAGTGAACATGAAATTTAATGGCTCTATTAAAGTGAGGAAACAGAAAATACTAGATGTTCCACTACACATCCGTATAAATTCCTTTTCTAATGTTCGACTTTTAGAAACGACATTAAAAACGGCATTCCAGTTTTACCCAAAAGAAAGATGACTTTTGAAACATCTTTTCCAATGATTAGAAAATACTCAAACTAGGATTGATCCGTTAAGCCACTTTTCCTTGTCTATTAGTCTACTAACTCAATAGTGAGCCAAGAAAAAGGATAAAATTAGAAGTATGAATAAGTTTGATCATTCAGGAAAATAGTTTCCTATTGAAATGTATAATAATGATTGTCCTTTTGCCTTACCCCTATATGCCCCGTCCTGCCTATACCCAATGCTTGGTTGGCAAACAAAATCTTTAAGACATAACTGCTTCAATATTCATAAACCTCGCCCTCCAATGTCTGGCTATTCGATGTTATCTTCATTTCAGTCTTTGATTATCCTATTTTTGAATACTCCAAGCTCTGTTCCTTTGTCTCAATGGATAGATACACTACACAAATACAGTCCGTCCGCCCGGTTATAGCGACTAAAGTTGGATGAGTGATTGGTTGGTCCCAATACAAACTTATATGAAAGGGCCTCCGATTAGTAAGACTTCCGGATATAACGACGAAAATCGTCGGTCCTTTGAGCGCCGTTATAACCGGATTCTACTGTATACGCAAATACACAACTCCTAAGCTCTCAATCTGTCCCTTTCTCTCTAACTCTTAAAAGAGTAAAAAATAATAATAAAATTGTAAACAAATAATGTTCTTTCGTACCAGACTGTTTTGTTATAACAATATTTTTAATGATTAATGAAAAACAAAACCGACAAATTGGCGAAAAAGTGTGAAAAACAAACGATTTCTCTTTTACTTGGCCATCAAACAACAATTAATGGCCGATTAATAGTCTTCACACAAACTTCTAATCGAGATGCCTCCTGCCAGAGCATTTCGTCCGGTCTCGAGTAGTCGTCCAGCAAGTTCAAGACAACGCGAGCAAGAAACAACACGTCAACAAGTAAAACTAATCTGACAGCTAAACAAATAATGGTGATTTTTATATGAAGAGAGGGAGACAGAGAGATAGGAGTGGAAAGCGAGATAGGGAGAATGAAAGTTGTCTGTAGAGAAGTGGAATGAGACAGTAGCCCAGGAAGGAAGACTAATGATGATAGTATACAAAACGAAGAACTGAGCGATGGGGTCACGGGGAATGGGGTTAGTAAGTCAGGTTAGGTAAAGTTAGGTCAGTTAAGGTTAGGCAAGCATGTACATACATACATACATATGTAAGTATGTGTGTATTTGAGGTTTGGGCTAATCAAAGTGTGTTTATTAATTAAACAAAATAAAGCAAATGAAATCAGCTACAAGCAAAGGCATTGCCAATTAAGGCTCAAGCCTGTTAACAATGCTCACTCGTTTGGTTAACCCCTTTCGTTTTTTTTTCTCTTGCAGCACAACATGCAACTTGAAAATGGGGGGAACTTGGAGTTGTTGTTGTTGTTCCTAGAGTAATTTTGTGTGTACACAAAGCACTTCTACCTACCACCGCCATCAAATACATACAAACATACATATGTGTACATGTATGCGAAAAGGGAAATCTCACTCGGGCCCATTCTTGGACGCCAATTTCTAATTTATGCACTGCCAGGACTGGACTGGACTCAACTTTTTCCTGCAGCCTGCCACTCGAGGCCAAACAACAATTAGAAAACCTAGCATGTTGCATGCAAAAAAATATACATGTATGTGTGTACATGTCGACAGTGGCAAGGGGAGCGAGCACTGGCAGGTTACAGGCGCTCGAGCGTAAGCTGACAGAAAGAATTAAAACGGCAACAAATTTGTTGCATACTTCGCGGCAACGCGCTTCAAGTGGCCTACCCCGACACTTCACTCCACTCCACTCTTGACGAAGGAGGCTCATGACTGCGGCAAATTAACACACACAGAACATCTTAAAGCAAACGGTGACTCCGTGGATTGGTTAGTCACACATGAGCTCTTGCATTTTCATAAATTGTCGCCTTCTAGCCAACTTAAAATCGGCTTAAATTGTACTACTTATCGCATTAGGTGAACAATTTTCAGATTACATTTTGGCAGATTGCTAAAGAGGCAAGAAAAGGAGTCCAAGGTCATATGTAGATAATTTCCGGAGATAACTATTGTAATAATGTGTATCGTTTTTTATTTGATTTGAATTTGCCTTAGATATACATATATAAAAGAGACTTGCATTTGGCATTAATTGGAATCGTTACAGCGATATCGTTGGTCACTTTGATGTGTAATTCTCAGAGTAAACAACAATAACAACTACAAACGATGAGTCCTTCGTCGAAATACTCATGCTCGTATACAGTATTCAGTGCTCGTTCCCTTACTATATGTTTGCATATATAACAAATAAACACACACTCCAAATACAAACAGATATGCATATTCACACCCAACATACTCACATTCACCCGCACACACACACACACCATGTGCCATTCCCATGGTACGGATCCCTGCAACATAACACCCATCTCTCTTCAGTACACAAATAAACTGATAAACTGATTGCAACCACAGTGGCTGGAAGAGGAAAAGATGGACGAAGCGGGGGAGTGAAGCGCATTCAACCGAAACCGAAACAGTAGCGAAATTTATAACCAAAAAGGGAATTACAAAATCGCGTATAAATTTATGTACGACCAGGGAGATAGAGAACCAAACTGAGGGGTAGAGGAAGTGCAAGGACTCCCAATAACAACAACAAGCACAACAACAGTAACACGAAGCTGATAAAACAGATTTCGATATCAGGAGCGACAAAACGCCAAGCGAAGGACACAAAACGACATCGACATGCGATGCATTGCAATGTGAATGTGATTGTGATTGTGAATGTGAATGGGTAAGGCTATAGTTATAGGAAAACGAATATAGGTATGTATGTAAGTACATACATACAGAAAAGTGTGCTGAGGCGTTTTGAAATGAAGTGCCAATAGGGCGGTGTCTTTTACAAATAGAGATGAATGCGTGAGGAAGATTTAACTAAAATTAAAATCGATAATCGAACAATGTCGATACTTTCGAATTTATAAGACAATTGGGGTGAATATTGAAAAATCGGTTGTTTGATGCCCTTATAGACTTTATTTGATATTGAATTCGAAACTCTCCGCTATCGATTTGCCTAGTCGGTTGTGGCAAATACAAAGTCACACCACCATCTCCTTAGCCAGGATTCTCACTCTCTAGACTCCCATAATTTGCTCGCGTTTTCTTTTTTTTTCAAATTTGCCTTTCGGGGTAGTTACATAGCGTCACACACACACACACACACACACGCACACGCAAATAAGAAAAAATATCAATTTCAGTGAAAATGCAAATTCCAAAAAATTGAAAGAACTGCCGTTGAGTGGAATGGGTAGATCGGTGGATATGTGTGACGAGGTGGAGGGGGCTTGTGTTTATTGCTGCCTGGCAGATTGTTTCCGCTGCTTTTGGAGACGATTTTTTTCGTTTTTGTTTCGTTTCCTCCTGGCATTCTTGCACCCTCACATGTCGTGCGAGGCATGAAGCTTCAATGATACGGAAGTAAGTGCGAGAATGTCTATCCCAGTGCTTTTCACTCGAACTCTATTTCCCCCTTCCTACCCATGTATCTGTGTCATTTTCGCAGCTCAATTCGCCCCTCGCCTCGCCCTTTGCAGGGACCTAGTAACCGAAGTGTTAATTTACGAAATTGCAGGAGATTTCATTGAGTTAAGAAGTGTTGCCGAGCCAAGAGTGCTTCTTCCTACCTCTCCCTAACTGCTATTCCCACTCCCACTACTTATTTATGCATGTAAATGTTTAAACCCCCCACCTCCTCTTTCTCTATCATTCTGACTGTCTCTCTCGCTCTAACACACACACACACACACATAACACATTTATTTCTTTTTCTAAATATTCCTCACACTGAGCCTTTTCACTAGAGAGCTTTATTTTTAGCTCCATTTTCTCCCTTTTCTTCTCTCGCTTGCTCGTATTTAACTCATGGCCAGACGAAAACAGAGTCCAGGTAGTTACCTCGCCCTTGCTGCTTCCTAGTCCCCGCTCCAACTCCTACTACTTCATGTTTATAGTGTCTGGCCAAGTTGTTGTTGGTCGTAGGATGGTATCAGAGCGCTTCGATCTTGGTAAATGGAAATTTACACGTTAACACTTTTGGCCGCTTGTAAGTGATTTGGTTTTAATTCGCTTGATGGCGTCTGTTGGGTTTACCCTTCATCCCATACTCCTCGCAACCACCTTGTTTATATCTATGCCAAAACGTTTGCGGCCAACAGCAACAACATTTTCGTATTTCGGTTCCTACCTCATCTACTCTCCCTCCTGCCTCTTTCTTTCTGTCCATGTCCATGTCCACATCCATATCCTATCCGCATGTGTGGGTTGTGTTCTGTAGGTGTAGGCGTTTACTGGTCTATGTGAAACTTCAGTCCTATGTTAATTTCTGGCTTGGCTCATGTTCTTTGCTGTTGTTCTTGTTTATGAAATAAATGAAATGCAGATAAAAAATTCAACTTGAGGCACCAGAATATACCAGGGGCAAAACATAACAGGGTAACAAACAAAAGTTAAAGCTTTTCCAATAAGGAAAATTAATACACTTTTTGTCACTGAAATTTTTTAATTCACCAATATCCGTAAAGATAATAGTTCCTTAAAAACATCTGCTCTTCACCTTTTGACCAAATTTTGGCCTTGTAAATAAAAACAGATTTTCAAAATTATCAAGCAACCCTCTAATGCTAAAATTTGCATATGACTTGGAAAACTGTATTTAGATAGCATTTCATAGAAAATGTGTCGAATGAATGTAAAGAAGAGGACCATGTCCATTTGATTCGGACATGCCAACATCGTTTCTAACTGAGTCTCTGTCTAAGTGTGTGTGTGTGTGTTTGTGTGTATAGTTAACTGGAAAAAAAGTCAAAATCTATTTTTGCAGAGCTCTCAAGCCCTAGCCAAAGGGCAATTCTCTCTCTCTCTCTTCCAGCAAGTTATTCGAGTTTGAGGTTTTGTCTTGTCTTTCAATTTTTGTGTTTTTCTTTTGGGCTTATCTAACATTTAGCCCCCCCTTCCTATGCTGACTTGTATTTGCTTTTGTGTTCTTTGTTTTCGCAGCATAAGGCGACAATCATGGGGAAATTTCATAGCCAGAAGGGGCGTGGCGGCCATTGAATGGGGGACATTTCAACATTTAACTAAATCAAATCGATATCGAATTTAGTTGTCAACGCATTTGCTAGGCAGATAACTTTTTTTTTTTTGTCCTGTCACAGAATGAAGGAACGAAGATATGGCCGAGGTGGGGTATGGCATTTAGTAGCCCGAGGGTTTCAATTTCTCTAGTGAACTTTGGCCATGAAATCTGAGAAACAGCAGCAGCAAAACGAAAGGCCAAAAGGGAAAACATTCACTTCTTTGTCTTCGTCTTCAACTTACCCAGTCGGAAAAAATTACTCTTACGCTTGGGTTACTTTTTCTACTGGAAAGGATGAGAATATTTGAGGCTTAATTTTTACATTTGAAATGTGTTAGTCCCAGAAAATCAAATATTTAATAATATATTTTTGTATACGATTCATGAGCCACAAAATTTTATCATTAGCTGATTCTACTGACGACACCACACCAACCCAAACTAGTTAAGAATCACAAGTAAATTAAGCGAAAGAGATCTCTTGTTGGTAGTTAGCTGTGAGTTTTTTGAAAGGCAATTGTAATATCTTCTTAGGACCAGCTATATTGTTAATGCTAGAGCAAAAGAAAGAGAAAAAGAGATCTCTCAGAAGGTTTACAAAAAGGAGTCCTAAAATGAGTTACTGAGTTTCTATTACACAAGAATACCAAATTTTTGTTAGCTCAATTTCCATTGGGTTCTCGCTGGCTTGGCACTTATCTTCGCTGGTTTCCCTTTTGGCACAACTTTCCCTGAGCGGTTGAGTCTGACCGCATGACAGAAAGCCACAGGTTATGAGTTTTTCATTACATTTTAGCCCCTCTAACCCAGTCAGCGAAACCTTCGAGCAAACAACATCTGACACTTAGCAATATGAGCAGATTTTCTTTCATTTCGTTTGTGTTCGTTCTTATCCTTTGGCAAGTCACCAAATTGTTGGTAATTGTGTGAAATTGGTCTACAGTAGCTTTTTATGAACTAAATTCTAGTTGAGTGGCGGCTACTAACAAGCTAATAATATATCTGGTATTTTAGTTTCGATTCCAACTGTTGATGATATATTTATTCGATTGAAATCTAAACATGGCTAAAAAGGAGTCGCAGGGTATGACAGAATATAACCGGAAGCTTCACCCCTTAAAATAAAAACAATCAATTATTGAAATAATAAGTGGGATAAGGATTGATAGAAAATTTCGGCTACCCCTGTTATAATGAAAACCATTCAATTAAGGATGCAAGTTACTAGAGTTAATGAGGCTACTAAATTTAGGCAGTTTTGAAGATTCTAAACAGAATTTCTACTTGAGGTGGAGTCGCAGCAGCATGACTCGGTGTAAGCACTTTGTGCAATTTAGCTTTTTGGCCCAAGAGTCATTAAGTTAAGATGTTAAAGCTTGTTGTTGGTGCCTGGATTTGTGCTGCCAGTCAGTTCGTCAGTCAGTCAGACCGTCAACCAGTCGGGCTTTACAGTCGTTGCCTCGTTCTCCGAGACCAGAGCGGATGCATTACAAAGGACATCAAGTCCAGGGAATATTGAGTTTGTATGCAACAAAGAAATGCGCATACAAAGCCGAGCGCAAAATAAATGCTTCTTTGTTTGCCAAAGCCAAAGCCAAGGATGAGGAGGAGGATGAGGAGGAACAGAACGAATCAGATGGATAAAACAGCAAAAGGAAAAAAAAAATTGAATTACATGCGAGTCTTCTTCCTTTTAACGCCTGCCACCCACCGCCAACCCATACCAACTTTACCGCAGGCGCAAAACTACTGTGATTGCGTGTACCAAGTCCCTAGATTCGGTACGACTACGCCGACGACGACGGATATGATGAAGCAGCAGCAGCAGTAGCAGAGGCATAAAAATAAGCACAAAAGCAACGACTCCATGAGGAAGGGACTAAGAAAGAAGAGCGAATAGCAGCAAAGGCAAACGTGAAATGCTCTCCCTCTTCCTGCTGTTACTGCTGCTTCATAAAAAATTTCCCAAGCGGAAATGCAATTTAATTAAAAATGTCCTGCTGCTGCCAGCTGCGGAGGAGTCGCACTCAGTCTCCGCCGCCAACTGCAACAGCCTGAAGGCAACGCGGCCGGCGCAACTACTACGCAAACATGATGAATCTCTTCCTTCACACAGATTTCCCGCTGGACAGGAGAAAACAAAATCGTTTAAGATTAAAAGCAAACGATAAACAGGCCTCCATTCAAAAAGAAAGGCCCCTCCCTTTTCCGCAGCTAAGTGAATTACCATACTCAATTAACGTTATACTTATTAAGCCTTACTCTATACAGACGTTCGGGTTCCCGACATTCCAACTAATGCAATTCAAACCGTGAATAGAAACGGCAGAAAAACTTACAGACCAAAAACCAAATTAGCTTTGGCTAAAACTCTATTGTAGAGAACAAAGATTAGCCTTAAAACTTTAGTCTACAGAACAAATCCGCTTTTATTCGTATAGTAAAATCAGGAATAGATTAAGGGGAGGACTTCCTAAGAGAACCAGGAACCTCTGACAGCGCACTCTAAAGCTTATCAGGAATATAAATGGTATGCACATCTTCTAAGTACATGGTATTGGAATATAATTCGTCGTTGTATACTAAGACCCCTTTTGGAGCTCTAACAAAACTGAAATTAAGTTACTGATAAGTTCTTATATTCTTACTGATATATCTTAGAGACAATTTCTTTTGTCAAATTAGTATATAAAATGTAAGAATACAACCTAAGGCAATCAGATGATCCTTAACATAAATATCAGTACCAGACTTATCGACATTGTTTGAGTTTGGGTTACTCGTCAAAAAGATTGTTGGTCTTCTTTATAATTTGCCAAGTGCCCAAATTGTACCACTTATAGTCCCTCTAAAGTTATTTCTGCGCAGACAGATGACCAAAGCCCCACTGAGGGCTTAGACAAATCAAAACAACATAGTGAATTACGTTTTTCACTCAAACCGCCTAAAAAGAAAGTTTTGCCTCTAAATAGGATGTTTTGTGGGAAATATTGTCGCACAGTCGAATTGTTATAAAACTGATATTTACAGAAACTTCGGGACTAGCAAGCTACATCTTAATAAGTGGGAAAACATGTTTTACAATCCATAAAAAGACATAATGAGTCACAAACTAATCATCCCAAGTTGCCTTTACCAAGTTTTTAAAAAGTCGGCTAGGTAAAAAACTCTGTAGTCGGTCTACTTATTGGTCATTTGAATAACCTTAAGCAATAGATTTCTTTCTTTAGTTTTGTAGAAAACTTTACTACTTAGAGTTGCTCAACGAAATGAACTCATTTTTCCAGTATTACCAAAATATATTTTATTTACGGCGACTGTTGATAATTTTTTTCCGGGCCTTAAAGCATTTATCAAATAAATGTTGTTGGAACATAAAAACTAAATGTTAATAAACACAAAGGGGTTGTTTTACTTTTTAATGTTGTTTTTTTTTCTTTTTGTTTTTGATGTCATAATTCAAAATCACCTGTTGTGTTTGGTGTTTCTAGTTGTTGTTGGGCTGTGTCCTTGTAAATTTACATGTTTACATAGGAATTTCGCATACAGTTTCGCATCTATGTATTTTCAATACCCTGTATTGAAGAGTCTATTCAACTAGAGGTGAAATGATTGGTTGAACTCACGTTTCAATGTTTCGATTTGCAATAGTTTAGTAGAACAAATAAATTAATATTGTGGGCTAGTTTGAGCAGCAGGGTATCCTAATGTCGGCGGTCACCTTAAACGGGATTTTTTTTTCGTGCAACCACAAATTGTAAAATGGTAAAGATAGCAGCTAGACCTCCTGCTGGTTTGTGGCTGTTGCTTGCGGTAGCTTGACACAACGTTTTGGCCCTGTTGTGTGTCAATTTAATTATGCTATTACTTGAAAGCCAACCATTTGCCCTCCCTCGAATGTCTTCTTAAACTCTTGTAATTCAATTTGGTTAGCGGAGGGGGGCGATGGAATAAACAATGACTGCCCACACGTTGGCATATGGAGCTCATTACGCAGCCTTGCATGCCATGTAATTGAGCCATTCCCATCCTTATTTTACCTATCGCCATCCAGCCAGTGCACTTTTGTTAATTACGAAACAACGTAAATAAATCCCAGGAAAAGGCAAATTTACAGCGCTGCAAACGTGCTCTGAGTTTATCCAGAAGCTATAAGAACGTTATATTGAACTTAAATTCATATAGTTAACCGACAGGCAAAGGATTTTGCAGTAGATAAAAGACCTTGCTGGCATTATGAGGAATAAGACAGTCTGTCATATAAGTCGGAAGTAAGTGAAATTGTGAACATCCCCATCAATATCCCCTATTTCTGGCTCATTTTATCTCTACCATATGATGATGCTTCATATGTGGCAACCTTTGCGATTAAAAAGTGGATTTATCACATGATTTTTGGTTCATGCAGCTGCAAATTGAATTACCACTCTGCTTCACACATATGTGTCCTTATATGTCCACAGTATGCATTAATAATTATATATTTATTAATGAAATGAGTGTCCTCCAGCGACATTCAAGTATTGCTGCTTTCATTCATGACCAATCGATCACTTATTTATTCATTTTTTTGTGCTTTGCTTTTGTTCACTGCAACGTTTCCGTTTCCGTGCCTCGTTGTATTGTCCAGAGAGAAAGAGATTCCAAAAAAGAATAGCCAGATTGAGTGGGCAGTATTATATGCAATATAAATATTTTCCTCCATCGCATTAAATGAATTCTGTGTAAAATTTAATCAACCCATCCTAAATTATGCACTCTTTTCTGATATTTAATTCAATTAATTTTCGGCCTTTTGCGCTTGTTTTTTAATTGCATTAAAAATTTGTTTGCTAAATTCATGTACATATCTAAACAATGTCTCTATTATTTCATTAAAATTGATGCAGCAAACTAAACAAATAAATAAACATCAAAAATTCCATTAATTTCACAAAGAATTATGTGTTTTGCATTTTAAAATCCATAAGTTTTATAAATCACTTTTTTTGATTTCTCTCTAATAAGTTAATTTGGATAAATAACACCGTTCTATTAAAGTAAATGTGCTTATGAGATTTCATTTCAAACATTTTTAAAACTTCACTTAGTGCAATGTCCTCAAATGTGTTAAGTAGCCTGTTTATTCAAGATTCCATTACTTAACTAAGGTTCTTTTGTATAAGCACTTTAAGTGAGAGCAAGAAATTTATAGAATTTTCTTTTCTTGAAGCAGAAAAACATATATTCTGATATATTCACATTTATTGCGGATTCCAGATCGAGGAGAAGCATTTCAAGATGTTCTGTATTGTTAAGTGAATATAGTAGGTAGCCGATATGTATAAAAAGATACTCTGAAATTAATTCAATTGATTGATCAGTTGAGTGTAAGCATTCAATGTGTGAACTGAATACATAGTTTATTGCCTGGCAATATGAATGGGATTTCAATAAGTAGGAGCCCCAGTTTCTCCATACTGACTTGGGGAATTGGGGAATCATCATTTTGGTTATATCAAATGTCAAAAGGAAATCAGGAACAACAACAATAACTGCACAGATACAGCAGACCTTCATGGTTATGGCAAACTTCAATGCAATTTCCGTAATAGGAACGCGTTGTGTGGGTTGCAACTGCTAAAGGATGATAAGAACATGAGGCGGTAAAAGGAGAAGGGGATGAAGAAGGGTAAGAGTGAAGGAGTGTGGTAGGAAATGCCATGGCAAACGCATGAATTTAATTACCAAAGGCAAGGAGCGAGCAGGAAGAAGTGTTTGAGGGAGTCTGAACACGAATTGCTGTCGCCGTTCTGTGTCTGCTTGTCTGTCCGTCCGGTTCTCTGTAGGTCTGTCTGTCTGTCTGTCGTCGTTGTCGTAGCCATGTTGTTTGTGTTGTTGTTCTTGTTGGTGTTGTCACTCTTCTTGGATGGCAATGTTAATCAACTTCATTACCACAAATTGCTATTAGCATATGTTAGTGTGGCATTGCCCGCCGCCAACGCCACAGAAGCAACACAGAAACATCAGATGCAAGAAGAACGATGGAAGCAACATACATACAAATGCACTTGAATGTCAAGCCCAGCCCCAGCATCCAGCAAACAAGATCAAATGATGCAATTATTACCATAGTGAAGGAGCAGCAGCATCATCAGCTTCATCTTCAGTAGGAAACCAACAAGTCACGCTTCGCTTGAAGTTTTCCCAGCGAAATTTCCTATCGAAATCGACCGTCGCTAATATAATTAAAAAGCCATTAAGCTCAAATAGAAAGACAACCTTGAGACTAAAGCCGATAACCGAAAGATGGGAAAAAATAAACATTAGAGAGGGATATCAACAGATACCGACCAAAACCGAGAGTGGGCATCAGATTTGGCTTAGCTCCTAGTTTGTTCGTTCCATACCCTGTAGTAATAGCAAAATAGGTTATATCAAACTCTAAGAAGTAGATGCATAGAAGTCTACCACCGGATGAAATCAGTGGAATCTACTTCTAAACATCACAAAGAAAATCGACGACTGTTTGCTTTCTTACTTAAATTTAAAGTTTTGTTCGACTTTGCTCCGGGGTATTTTTAAGTCGACGAACTGTCTGGTTTATAAGATCTGTCTTATCCATTATTAAAAGCGAGAGACACAGATGAAATTTCTACGAAATGTATTCAATGGGATTTTATTTTTGAAAACGTCCATATACAAGTCCATGTCTAAGGTAAAGGTCAACTTTAAATTCATAGCATACTTTTTTGCGTCACATTTTGGTTATTCGTTCAGCGCCCGGATATCCGTTTAATGTTTGTTGAAAAAAGACAGAAATTATTGAAAAAGTTCCATAAAACTTTAAAACTTGACCTCGAATCGGCAATTTATAGAGTATGTAACAGTTTAGCTTAGTTTTGCTGGACATTCTTACAAATGTTAAAATCTACTTCCTTTAAAGTTACTATTATTATTTATGAGAACATTTTCTAGGGTATTTGTGAAACGGTGGATCAAGTCGACAGATTTTCCCGTTCGCCATAAAATGCCAACGTCGAGGGGCTTTCACCATAAATTATAAGTCATTGGCTGGACTTGGGACCCTCTGAATGATGGCGGCGGCGGCGGCTATACGATGACTATGACTTTGAGTGAATGCTTCAAATTAAAAAGAAATTTACCGCTCCCCCAATCCCTCTTTCTTTGCCACAATGATGTTGACTTGGATTAAAGGGACGCCCGCCAATGACAGCAACAAAAAAAGAGAATAAAACATAAAAAAGCAAAGAAAAAACAGCTGCAGAACGTGGCATATACGTAATGTATCAAAAAGTTGAACGCGCTTGTGAGGGAGATGTGAGGTGTATGTGTATGCGGGTATGTGTGTGTATTCTGTTTAGCCACAGAAAATGATTACAGGCAACTAATGACGCTGTCTAAAATGATTTATCTCGTTATGCCGGTCCGAGCCTAAGTCGTTTGGAAAAGTCAAAGCCAGAAATGGGAAATATGGCAAAAAGAAACGGTTTCTTTTACTTTTTGGTCATAATTCAAATGTGTTTATAAACCATATAGGCCGATTTTTGTTTGCCTAGTTTATATCATTGATTGAAGCCAGAAACTTAAATTGCAAGTATGAAGAGCATGGAAAGCACTAAAAGAGCTCTGAATGGAGTACTCAATGGTTGAATCCCGTCCGTCGACTATTCGTACTACCCATTCCACCCATTTTGTCTTCATGCAGACACTTCGTGGGGAAAGAGAGAAAGACAAGAAGTCTGGCAAACGCAAAGCGTATTAACATTCCGACCAAATATCACAAATGCTTGCCATATACAAATTTGTATACTCTAGTGAACAGAGACAGAGAGAGAGAGAGAGTGAGAAAAAACGGAATAGTGTATCACCAGATATTTGTACAAAACTAAGTGGATTTTCAATTCTTTAGAAAGCTTTTTCAAGTGAACTTTATAGTCTAGATTGTTAAGGACTATTTTGCTTTTCGATCGTGCCATTGTGGGGCTATACAAAAGTCCTTAATGAGCTTCTTTTGAATTGGCTTGAATACTGTTTCTGAAATCAAAATCATAAGTTAGGCATTGACCTTTGATAGGATACTGATTAGGTTGATGGTTAGGGTATATTAGAGTTCGTTATCTTAGGGATACCGTCGTATGAAATGTTTTCTTTATATGTACATACATATCTATACAATATATATATGCGTATACACATATTTGTCTATATATATTGTGCAGAATATGTACATATAAATGACGGCAGCAGCGTGCATATATGCCATTTGAATGTGAAGCTCTGGCTCTGCCTCTGCATCTGTTAGTGGCAGTAGTAGCATCTGTTACTAATGGATAGTAGCAGAAAACAAATGGACAAGCGCACAGATTCGCACACACACACACACACACTCATATACACACCCAAATATACCCTCTTAGATGGACGTCAACAGCTCGTGCAAACATCTTTGTAGATTTTATTTCTAAATCTCATTACCAAATGGTGTCCCGTCGTCCCAATGGGTGCAGAGGGACCAGCATATAAAGGAAACATGTAGAGAGAGCGAAATAGACGACATGTACGCACACGTGTGAGTGTGTTTGTATGTACTTGTGTGTGCGTGTGAGTGACTTACTTACCCACACTAACAGACAGACAGAGGAGAGTTCTATAAATGCAATAAACTGTAAGTGTTTTACTTCTTCTTGGACTTTTCGCTCGGCGTGTGTGTGTGAAGGATGGGGGATGGGTGAATGGCTACCTAGGACCTAAACATTACTCCCCCCATCAATTTACAACAAAAATATCAGCTGTCGCAAATGTTTTTATAATCGCAACAGTAAGCGCATGAAATAAATTTGTTCAACTACAAAAATTATCTTGTAATTGAAACTAGTTATGGCTGGAACTAAAGAAATACTCTCTGTGACCAGAGCTTTCAAAATGAATTTAAAATTTTCTAACCTATTAAAGTTAATCGTCTTTAGTCATTAACTTAATTTATAGGCAGTTCGGCTATAGATGGACCATTGTATTTCCATTCAACTGCAGTCGACTGGAGAAATTATTAGGCAGTTAACTAGCAAAGGATGGAGATTTCAAATGTTTGAGAAAATAACTTCGTTCTGTTCTGTTATTTCTGATTTTAGGCTCCAAACCCGCTCATCATAATCTGTTGATGTCCACCCATTCACCTTACCCACTATCTCTCTGTATGTTTCTCTCTCGCTCTATCACTGTTTGGTTCAATTGTCTGAAACTCTCAAAATCCTGGGCCACAACTCATTTTCCATGCTGTTGCCTCGTTTTTGTATGCGCAATTAAAAGCATTGCCGGAATTACCGTTAATGGCTGCAGTTCAACGGCAGCATCCATGATTTTTTGCTCTAGGCTCTCTACAAGCACCGCTGTTTGTTTGCCTATTGTCCTTGTTGTTGCTGCTCCCGCTCCTGCTGCTAGACAAAACGCGATGCACTCTAGCTCTCTCCCGCCAACGCCATCCACATCGAAAACGTCGTCGTGGACGTGGACGTGGCCATGGATGTGGATGTGGATGTGGACGTCCGTCGATTTCAGGCGATTTTGTTGATTACATTGTGGGGGCCATTCGCAGGCTTGTCGAACAATCGCTGCAGGAAAGCGGCAAGAGCAATGGAGCAGTGGGGTCAGCGGCGGGGAAGGGACAACAGCGCGTGTGTGCGTGCCTAATGAACAAAATCGTTGGCGTTGCAACGGCATTCGCCAATCGCCCCATGTGTGTGTGTGTGCCTGACCAGAAAATTGAACTGAGGCCAAAAAACTGAGGCTGCGTGCAGGACAAATGACCAACTGAGGGTCTGCGGCACTGTCACTCCTAATGGCCAAAAGCACAGAAACGAACAACGCAGCAACTGGTACAGAAGCAAACGCCGTTAAATTTTGTTTATTACATCCTTTTTTTCGAGAAAGGGTACATTAATTTCTATCAAAACTACAATCTATTGGTGAACTTATCCAAATGGAATCTGTGAGGATATTCCAATTATTCCAGGGTATTCAAAATTCGTTAGTTCTCATGACCCGTCCGGGGTGTCCTGTGGTTTTGTCGGTTACGCTGAACTCGACAAATATTTCAATATAAGCAAAATCATTGACATTGCCTTGAATTGCAGGCAATCGATCAGAATTGTCGGTTTTGGCGTTTGATTGCTAATCTTTCGACACTTGAAAGGATTCCAATAAATTCCAAAGATTGCGCCATGGCCTGTTCAGTGTTTTCAGTGGCCAGTCAAGTCGATTGCAGAAACGAAAAGAAATTAAATCGAGATTCTACCTTCAAACATACACCATTCGATACGAGTATCAGACTCGTTACCAATGCCAATTCATTTTTTATATAATTCAAATGTTTTGAATGCATTTCGCTTGGCTGCCTGCCGACTTTGGGTGCTTCCTAGTTTCCTCTTGGTCGCCCCTAGTCTCCTCCTCGTTTTCACCGCCTTCTTTTGGGGCTCCTTCTCCGCCTGGTGGTTATCGATGCACTGATTCACTGTCAGATTGGCAGACCAACTAATAACATTTTGAGTGTGCGGCTCCATGCAATGGTCTTTTCGGCATATTTGGTTGAAAAATTGTAAGTACCTTGTAAGCTGTTTGCCTCTTTGGAGAAATAATGATGTTACGTGGATTCAACTGATATCTCCCAAATATGAAAACGAAAGTAAAGCGAAAGAAGAAAAATGAAAATATAAAACACTTGGCAAATGTTGGTTATAATAAAAACTTGAAAAAACTTTGTGCGAATATTTGCTGTTAACACTAGGCTTAATGTGTCAGTATGGAAATGTTTGGACCTTCTATTAAGCATAGCTTGCTTAAGGTCAATCTTGTGTAAAGGATCATTAAATCATAACTATTGTTTGTACGGGTGCACACTGGAATTGCCAAATAAGTAGCATAAAGTCGAAAGAATTGTGAAGGCAAGTTATAATTATATTTCAGTACATTCAAATATTCCCTAAATAGAATAATCGGTGATCGCTTTCACCAAACATGCAACCCTGTCATTCTGATCAAGCTTCAAAGCCAGGTGATTAGACAGCTGATAAGATATTGTAAAAAATGGATTTTGGAGGCCAAAACAAAACAATTTGGTGTTCAAATTTACTATAATTATGTATGTGAACTGTTTTGTATTGTCCAAAAAGATAGAAAACCAAACATATGTGTTCATCTTCTGTAGAGTAAAAACTAACCTTCTGCGTGTTTCTGCGATATGTTATGTATGTGAAAATAAAGTAGAGAGTGTGTATAAAAATTTAGTAATAATCTTGTTTGCGGTTTTTTACGGCTCTGGTGGTATTTTGAACTTGTAGATCACGTTGAGTTCTGTCATTCAACGCTGCTGGACGTATGGATCGACAGCGGCCACAACTCTGCCGTTCTTACAAACTGGATATTTGGCCAATTAACGGAAATAAATATTAGTAATTTATATATTAATTATATAACTATCAATAATACATAAAAAATATTAAAATTGTTGTACTTTATATGTATATAGTTCTTATACTTTCCTTTGTGATGACGTATACGCAATGTTGCCTTATATGGGCTATTGGGGTAGGCGTGGTCAAATGAACTTTAAATTTTGTTTCAATATTTCTCTAAATATTGATTATTATCAATATATTTATTGATATATTCTCTAAATATAGGGATAGCACTCTTGCTATCCTTATCAAATATACCAAGTTTCAGCACGATATCTGCGTTATTCGACTTTATGCCACTTATTTGGCAATTCCGCCCAGTGTGGGGTGTTTCAAAATCCACCAGCAGACTATGCTAAAGACTACGGAATTTAAGTGACCATATTATAATTTCAACGTTTAAACTCTCATTATATACGAAATAACTTGGAAGAAGAAAGAGATTTCCTCACTTTTCGATTAGATATATTGAGTATTCATTTCGTATTACAAATCTATGCGGATAATGTATAATACCCTCTTATAATACCTACTGCCTTCCAATTTTTTTTTTTGTGTACCAATTCAATGACAACGTTAAAAAATGTTTACATAAAAAAGGATGTTCTTTCTATACAGTGAATGTTTGTTCAAAACTTCTGAGGAAACCGCGTATTCAAAATATTTCAATTTTATTCTAAACCCGCTTAGTCTGCTACTTTTTACATTTTCGAAGTTAAAACCAAAGTTAAGTCATTTTTTCTGCGTATTTCCAGAACAATTAACTTAAAATGCCTTGTTCGCTCGTTCGTTGGTTCGTTTCGGCCAAATAAGAGCCCAAACTTTTTCACCTGAACAAAAAAGAGAAATCGAGATAGAGAGAGAATGACAATGTGAGAGAAAGAGCTTTGGGCGCTAAGCCTTCGACCGTTGCAACAAATGCCGCAGCATCTCGTTCCATTACCAGGGCATGACCAGCGCATTGCGCTATTCCTAACAAGGTGGCAACAGAACTGATTGAAGGAGTGGAGTAGCAGTGGGAGTGGGAGTGGGAAAGGGAGTGGAAATGGGAGTTGGATTAAGACCAGAGGAGAGGCAAAGGACGATCACATAAAGTACAAGGCAACCAAAACTTGAGCAACCGGAAACACGTGAATTAGCGCAAATCGCGCAATGCGGCAGCGAATCTAGAAGCGACACAATGCAGTAGAATCAGTAGCTGTGGTAGCTGGTAGTAGTAACCAGCTGAAACAATGCAGCTGCGGCTTAAAGTTGCCAAAACAGTTGGAGTCCACTGGAGGGGCAACTGGTGGGGCGGCTGTGAAGTGGGTGCGGATTCTGTCTAGTTGGTAACAGCTGCGTAAAGCTCATTAAACGAAGCCAACACGGCAACAAATGCACGCCACTAACAGCATTTTCTTCTCTTTTTTTTTTTTTTTGCAGACTTACTTCTTCGCGTTGTCGTCGTGTCGTGGGTTTTCATATTTTACACCAACATGTAACAGACGTCTTTTGGCTTCTGCTTCAGACTTCCTTCCTGTGTGCAGCCAACAACAACAACGACAACAACAACAACAACAACGATTGCAAGTCGTGAAAGTTTTTTTTCGGCTTTAGTTAAAGACGCATAATTCTCTAGGCATATCCTTTGCATCAGATAAGGGAGAGGGTATATCTGTACCTACAAATTTAAAGAATTGAAGACTAATTACTTTGAATGACTCCCGGCCATGTCACTTTCTTCTTTGACGTTGTAAGATTTGCCGTAGACTTTAGGTTGGACTCCTTATGGGCCACCTTTTCTAGGGTGTTTGCCATTTCTTGCCCTTAATTCTGGCTTGGCTTTTTCTTAGTTCTCTATAGTTGCAGTTGGTTGTACTGCCGAGTGAGTGGGTTGGTTGGCTGGCTGGTTGAGTGAGTCAAGAATCGCATGTAAAACATTCAAGCAAGTGATACGCACCATAAATTCCTGAATTTATAGCGGAAGTGCAAAATACGAAAATACTTGAGAACACTGCAAAACTCTGCAAGCTGTGTTGTATGCAGGAAAAAGTTAAGAAACCTGAAAGCACGGAGAGAGGGAGGATTGGGAAAGGATAAAGGGCCGAGTGCAGAGTAGTAGAGAAGCATCGACAATATTTTTTTCCATTATATTTTGTGATAAATGCGGTTAATTTCGCCAAGTTGGCGGCAATTATGCAAATAGTCTGGCGACCAGGTTGGAGGGGAAAACTGAGTTGAGTAAACAAGTCATGAAAATAAATTAAATGCCGTCGACAAAATGTTAGTAAATATATAAACTAAGCTGAAACAAAAAAATATGAAAATCAAAATAAAAAAAAAAGACACCAACAACATTTTATACTCACCTTCATGGAAATATGTGCACAGATTGAATGCCCTGTAAAATGATGAAACATTTTTCTTTATTATATTCTATTTTTAAAACGAAATAAAAACTTTATTTCCATGTACAGTTTAAGTATCCTCTAATACTTCCGTTGTGAAGCGATATCTGAAAAAAATGTAATCACTTTAGTTACTTGAACTAAAACATATTTCGCTCTACTAATGAGTATTGCAGAGTAATTCACTTCATTCTGAATAATAGATGTTGGGCATTGAAATTTTCATAAGATTTATTGATAAATATTATTTTGTATCGATTTTGTTTTTGTTTTTGTTTTTTTTATTGTATTTACTCAATTTATTTATAGCTGCATTTTTATAATAAATGTTTAATTTATTTAAATATGATTAAAAAATCGCATAGTCGATGGTGTAAATCAAAACGTTTATACGCATAAACCAATAAATACGTGTGTGAGTGTGTGTGTGTTATGTGTGTGTGCGTACACACTGTAAAGTATTATGTGCGAATATTTGTGCTTGCTGCTGCTGCTGCTGATGCTGGAAACTGTTTCAAAATTTATGTGCGGTCAGATTACTGGCACTCCAAAACTCGTTGTAATTCTTCAATGGGAATATGAGACAAGAGGGATGGGATCGAAAGAGGTTGGTGAAGGGGGGGGTACGAAGGGAATATGAGTGGCGCGAATTTTGGTTATTCTCGTCTTTAACACATTGTGGCAAGAAGAGTAACGGGCAGGAGATGGAGAGCAAACAACTTTAGAATTCATTTGCTTGCCCAGCGGCACTCCAAAAAGTATGCTACAGAAATGCGCAATGTGACACAAGGAATAGCCGAAGGCGAACGGAGTGCAACGCAGACAAGAGGGCAGCCGCAACAGCAGAAGATAAAAGCAGAAGCGATGCGGTTTGCTGCATGTCGTTGCGGTTGAGTGCATCAAACATCAATCAATTCAATGGTACTACAGAAACCAACACACTCACACACACACACACGCACACACGTACGATTTGAAGAGTTAGAGAGACAGAGACAGAGATGAGACATGCACAAGGCATTGAAATTTTGGTAGAAACCTAACATACACATACAATGTACATGCATACATGTAATGAAAAGTGGAAGACACATATAACCACAATATTTAGTGCATGACTTAAGCAAACCTATAGATACGAGGTGTAACCCTAGAGTTTCTGAGAACTCACAAATTGGCAAAGTACTCTAGGAATATTTTTGCGGTGACCCTTCACAGAGTAAGGTTGTATATTTATCCACAGGACCTCCTCGCTTGCTTCACTTTAACTCATATAAAGATAGACGCATCAACAACTACTCCTCTTCTCGTTGCTATGGGCATTCCATCATGGCAAATCTATAATGACAGCTACTTCGATGGCTTTATCGTCTGTCATGTAGGTCGAGCGACGGTGAATGGGACAGGCAGAAAAAAGGTAGAGGTAGAGTTCCAGAGACTGAGAGAAAGACAGAGGGAGAGAGACAGAGAAAATATATATAACCTGGAGTCAAGTTCGAGCTCAAGTCAAGCTCGTTCATCTGCCGTCTCTGATAAATGTTGTAAATATGCAACATGGACGATGACTACGACGTCGACGACGACGAATAAAGTTCCGTAACGTAACGTACGTTCGTTGCCGTACCGGACTCTTCCTCCTGAGTCTTTTATAATAAAACGTTTCATGATTGCTGTGTTTTCGTAGTTGGTTGAGTTGGTTGGCTATTCAACTTCAACTTCGATAACGGCAAATTTGATAAACAGCCACCTCAAGCAGTGAAGGAGTTCACAGAGTGAGAGCGAAGGACTTCTGGAATGTAGAGATAAGTGTGTGTTGTATTTGACAAGCTGTTAACAGATTCCTTGGTCAAGTCAAAGTGGTGGTGGGATGTGGATGGTGGGTGGTGGGTGGCGAGTGGTGCGTTCGATGGGAGATGGAGCCAAATCACGTAACTAATCAGTAAGGCGTTACAAACACCATAAATTGCCGCACCGCCAACCAACCGCTGTGGACTGCCTTTTGTCTCTCATAAACCGAAATTGCCGCAAATCTCAGCGACCGCAACTTTTTGGCCGTTTCCGTCGTTTCCTCGGCAACAATTTGTAAATAAAATTGTGGCGCAAATTAAGCGTATAAATAAGCCACATACAACGATAGAGAGAGAGAGACAGACGAGCGGACCAGTGAGACATCCGGTCCTAGACCATTCTCTCATCGTCATCATCATCATCATCCTCATCCTCATCCTCATCCTCTTGATTCCGGGGTCCAACCCTCTTCCACTTTGGAACTTTTGCGCTTTGGCAATTGATGCGGCGCGGTGTGTTAGTGCCGCAAGGTCCTCACCAGGCAGGATACGATGGGATAGGCTGGCAGGACACGCCAGTCGTCGCATCGTTATTAATTTATTATGAAAATCTAAACGACTTAAGTGGAATAATATGGGATAAATTATTAAAATTTATGTCCTTACCAAGGAGTAGCCTATGCTATGCCCTGCAAAAAAAAAGGAGGCCATTTGAAAGGCAGCCAAAAGTTTTTGTATTCTAACTTGAATTTCCCGTAACGCCGATGCCATTCCGTCTCTGCTTGAGTTAGTGAGGAAGTAGTTTAAGTTGAGTGATTAAGTGGGGCTGTCTTTGTCTCTCTCACACTCTCGAGTCGATGGTAGTTCGTTGCCGCTGTGTGAAACGTACTAAAAATACATAAAAATCGATCAACTAATTTGCTTTTTCTATATAAAGACAAGCATTTTAGCATCGTCCTTTATGTTTGTTTCCTCTCAACTTTTAATTCAGGATGCTTTCTTCTTTTGCCCCTATAAAGATTTAGGTTCTTTTCCAAGATTTTTATGTTCCTCAATGGACACAGTTTAGAGAGAAAGAGAGAGAGAGAGAGAAGACATTAAGAGGGAAGAGACAACAACATATTGTCAACTGAACTGTAGCACTTAAAATTTTCGTTTTATTGAAATTAATCGAATAATGTCCCATCCCAGTCAATCTGGGGATGGGATAGAGAATGGAAATCCCCCCTCTCTGTCTCTTTCCCTTTCACGCGACAGTAGGAGAAAGCCAAATAAACGAAATGAAACAAAAACGGCAAAAAGGAATCGTGCAAAACAAAAGGCGAAAAGGAACGAATTTTTATGGCGCACTTGTTTCGCGTTAATCGCAAATCGTAAACTAAGCATTTTTACGGCACCTGCGGTAATGGATTACTAAAGCAATCCCCCATTGCTGGCTACCCCCTGGCACCCTTGGCACTCACTCTCCCAAAGGCCCCGACTCCGCTCTGCAATCGTCATCGGTTGGAAAATTAATAAAGTTAAGTGTCGGGCACAATAAAAATGAAATTTCAGTCGAGCCTCGAGGCGTCTCCTCTTCGTCCTCGCCATATGTATAATGTGAGTGTGTGTGTGTGTGAAAGAGTGTGTGCTAACAAGTTAGCGAGGCGTGAAATGTCTGGCCGGAGGCAATGTCAAGCACATGGGTGCCCGTACTTTCCATTTGTTCCCCTTCGGGCTCCGGTTATTGCTTTGGTTTGCAATAATTGCAAAAGTGCAATAAATTTCTTTTATTTGAAGCTTTTAAACTGAAACTTGACGATGGGAATGGGAATGGGGATCGGAGAACTAGAAAATCTGGTCAAGAGTTCACTTTATGACAAATGCGTGCCAAATTTATGAACTTGCTAAAACCTTTGAAGCAACTAACTCGAAAACTAGATGTTAAAGGGAAAAACTTAAAACAAGTCCCTTGTCCTGGCACAATTATTTTATTGAGTGCTTTAATGGGTACTATTCCTCGACACTTCCGATATTCTATATCCTCTTTTTCTTATATTCACGCTCTCATCTCTGATGGATGGATGGATACGTAGTTTCTATCATGCTTAACCCTCGATTGGAATGTGTATTGTTGATTGACAATGGCTTGATTTGCAACTATCTGATTGGAATTTATGGCACGTTCTCGGCCTGATACCATTTTGGGATGCGCGTCATAATGCAGATGCGGCGGTGAGAGCAGCAACAACAACAACAACAATGAAAAGGCAGCAGCACCGGCGAAAGGCATTCACATTAGCCACCATATCAATGGCCATCACACGTGCTCTTTCCGCTGTCAATTACCATCGCCACGGACATGACCATGCCTCGCGAAATGCTGAGAAATTTAATAAGTAAAACACAGGCGAACCGCCGAAGCCGAGGCCCGGCCCCATGGTGCCTCGTTTCATTTGCTCCTTTTGAAGTCTGCTGTGTATGTTGCTTGCACAAGCAATAAAAACTGTTGGCAATAAAACAAAAAACCAAAACCGAGAATAAAAAAGAAGAAAACTTTTGCCATTCGACCCGTAGTGTGAGTGAGAGACTTAACACGCAGTCGATGGGCACATTTCCGGCGTAAAAATCTCCGCGCGTTGCCTTGCGCTGTGTTCCGATGCGATGCGTTGCGTTGCGTGCGGCCATTCGGTCGGCCATTGCATATAAATCACACAATAAAACCCATAAATTTTCGTGTGCAGGGGCGAGATGAAAAGTGCGCAAGCAAGAAGCCAAACAACACCACAAACAAAAAGTGAAAAGTGTTACTGAACGTTAAAGAACTAACGGACTGAAAGATAGATCCACCCGGCCGGTGTCTGCAACATAAACTTTAAGTTTTTGCAATCTGCAATTAATGATGCCAAGAGTCCCCCGAGCAAAACGGCAACTGTCCCAGTTACTTGGTTATGCATTGCCTACATTTCATTTGATTTGAACGCCGAGCTGAGCTGGGCTGAGCTGATGCCTGGCGCTGCTGATGGTGCTGGCCGGACTGGGAAGTTGCAGTTGGAGCTGTGGCTGTTGCCACCTAAACACATTGTGCGCAAATCCCAGACCAAATCCCAGATGTACTATGTTGCCTGGTTGCATTACAAAATGGAATTGCAGCATTGGCATGTGAACTGCATTGACAGCATTTCATGGTGGGCCGTTCTGCCGCCTTCAGGGCAGGTGGGCGTGCCATTTTAGTGGCATGTTTGTGCTAATTTATTACGCCTGCGAAGCAGCATAATGCTGCATGCCACCGATTCCTCGTGATACCAATGGGAACGACAACGGACGAAAAACGACAAAATACTAGCACTGGACATAGTGATGCGCGTTTGTCGATAGTTTTATCCAAATGGCCAATTAACTAGCAAATCAATGGAAACTTTAAACCAGCCTTGAATGATTTCTGCTACTTTTATCAGCCGGAGCAACACCTAAAAAACAATATGCAATAGTAGGTACTTTTTCGGAAACATGTTAGCTGTTTATCTGTCTAATGAATTACTAAGTCTTTGTATACTAGATGACGTTGTTAGAAGCTAATGAGATTGTAATGGATGATATTAAGACAGGTCCATCTTCCAAACTTCAACTAAGGTTTCGCAGTCAACTCATGAGTTCTTCCGTGGTCTGATTGCAGGTACAGAATTGGTCATCCTTTAAACTTGTTACACCCTGCACCCATGCGGTTTAAGTCTCCATAATAAATGAAACAAGAGAAGGAAGCTTTACGACCCTATATTGGATATATTCTTGATCACATCACAAAACAAATCTAATTAACCATCTCCGTTAGTCTGCTTAAGCATCTAGATCTCTGAGATTTTGAGGGCTAGAGACATAAAATTTGGTATGTAGACTCATGTAGTGTGCACGGAGATCAAGTTTATTTTGAAACTTTACCACGCCCTCTTTCGACCCCGAAATTCAAATATAAATGATTTTCTCAAAGACTATAATAGCTAGATATGTACATTGATTTCGGTATGAATGTCTCCTCACACCCCCTTCAGAAAAACACGAATTATTTTCAAATTTTTTACTCATATCAAAGTAGAATTAAAATTGAGATTATTATTTGGCCCATGGCCGCAATCCGAACATTATTGTTGGACTTAAGGTCTGTAGTATTTTGAGTCCACAATTTAGACCATAAACAATGTTTATATTCACAGAACTATCCAGCCAAAGCCATTAAGAGTTTTGTTCATATCGTGACTGGCGTGTCACGATGTTATCTCTATGACCAAGTTATCGGCCTACCTGGTTTGCATCTGCCCCTAGGGAAGGGAATGGCTGCTGCAAATGAATGTCTAATTAATTAAAGTGCGAATAGCACTTTGGATGTAGTTGTTGTTGTTGTTGTTGTTATTGTTGGCCCGATTTTGCCTGGCTCGTCCTTTTGGCAGCGGACATTAATTGCCAGGCGCATAACAGTCAACATGTTTAGTTTCCATCTAAAAGCCAAATGTTTGATTTATACGATTTGCCAACTCACTTCCTTCTCTCTAGTCTCTGATGCAACAATATTCAATGCTAACAAACACACACACACACTCACATACAGCGAAATGCAATTTTATATGGGCAACCCAAATAAAAAAAAAATAAATACAGGACGAAAAAAAGAATTTCAATTTCTTTTTTGTCGTTACTAAAAATATTATCATACGGCCTCGCGGGGCATCTGCAGGAGCCCTGCCAAAATCGGCGAAAAATTGTCGCGCAATGTTAGTTTTTGCGCACAAAGCTTAACGGCACATAAATAATAAATTTGTAACGTTTGCATTTTGTCTATGTGTGTGTGTGTATGTAGTGTGTCTGTGACATTAACAATTTATCAGTGAATTGCAAAAGCAACAAGCCAATAAAAATCACTCCGTTTGACCGGTGACATTGCCTCTATTCTGCAGACTCCTCGCATCACCCCCTCTCTCCCACCGGCTACAGTTCCATTTTCCCATGGCTCCATTTTGGTTGATTTTTCTGCCTCTCCCGGACCCGTCCGTCAGTTTTTCTCCCGCCTCCGTTACAAATGTCAAATGGCATTGCAATATTGATGTTACAATACATGACTCACTTGTATATGTGCATAGAATTTAGCGTTCTTCTTGTGGGTTTGTGACTTTTACACTGAAAGATTACGGAATCAGAAATTGTAGTTCAGAAGTTATAAGTGGCAACGTCTTTAAGAAACGACGATAGAACTTTATAGTTTTTGTCTGTCTGATTAGACCGTTGGTTTTGAAAATGTACATCATATATTAGCAATCATCAATATGAGCAATTGCCCCTAAAGTATGCTATAGCCAGTCTCATAATTCAGTTTTTTAAGGAATGAAAGATGTCCTTTAGTTTAAATACATTTCCTAAGCAATCGCAAGGAAAGGTTATATCTATTTTTTTTTTAATATATTATTCGACTGCTTAAAGGTTCAATTGTTAACTTTTACAACTAATAAAAGCTCTTTCTAAGAGTGCGGTGGCGCCATCTGTCGGTCTGACATTGCATCTTTGAATTTAGTAACAATTTAGACTAAATTCTATTCACTTTGAAGACTTTAGAAAGTCTAAAATCTATTTGTTTTACTTTTCCCAAGCGAAACTTCACTAAACTCCCATCTTTGATCTGATTAAAACTTTTGGAACACTTAGCAGCGCCATCTGATGGTGGAAATTTTATTTTATCACTCAAAAGTCTCACTCCAAATCAAAATCAAAGCTTTCACTCAAAAATTAAAGCTTTTACTCCAATTCAGATGGCTCAGACAACGGCCTGGGGTTTATTTTTAAAATTTAAATCTAGATTGTGAGAGATAAATTAGAAAATAGGAAATGATTAATCAGATTAATCAGAATATGAGCATTAATTCGAAAAATGTTATTTGTTTTTGACTGATTTGGTTTTTATTCGTTTTATTAGTAAAAATATTCTAGTATATGGGGTGTTTGTTTGTATGTATTTGTATTGTATGTGTGTTAACTTTAATATACAATTTTAACATGCACTAAAGTACTACTAAATGTACACATGTGTATCATAGCTATATAAATATGTATATCGGGGATTATTATTAAATGTTACGATGCTCCTCAAAGGATGCTGAATATGTTGCCACAGTTTACCGTTTATATTAATCGGTTGTTCTTATTTGTTTCGTTTTCATCTTGTTAATTTATTTCATATTATCACAAAATCATGTGTAGAATTTGGTTTTTATTTGCAAATTTCTCTCTCCCCAGGAAGGATTTCAATAATGTCGAAATGAAAATGTTTCGTCAACTGAAAATCTAATTATTTATTTTGGCCATAGGTAGAAAATAAAATGAACATAAAACTATTTCATTGCTAAACTAAAACATAAAAATCACACATAAATTTGATTGAATTCATTTCGCACACGATTCGTAATAGTAATAATAATAATAATAATAATGATAATAATTATAATTGCTTTATATCACAAGCGATCAATTCTCCACTCGATTCAATTCGTCTCTTACTTTGCCGATTTACATATGGAACATATACAATATACATATATATATACTAAGCTGCTCTTATCACAATATCAATTGCTGAAGAACTAAAAATTCCTTCTCTTTTACATATATGTATATATATTCATTCAACTTAGATTCTAAAAGTAGCAGTTTGGAGTTGATAAAAAAAAGGTGGTTTAAGATTTTGGTTTGAAGTTTTCTTTTTGTGTTGGTTAAATCTTTCATTTCTTTGTTTTGGTAGACATATATAGGGACGGAGTGAAGAGAACGCTGGGAAAGTTTGGGAAAAACAATTTTGGTGAGTGTGTATGTGTGTGTGTGTGGATGTGGGTGTGAGTGTGTGTTGCTATCAGGACTTGTCCTATAAATTTTCTATAATTTTTCAACCTATTTAAGTTCAGACTCTTTTCTGCTTGGTCACAAGAATTAATTATGTGTATTTATGCTATTGTGTGTGTGTGTGTGTGTATGGGAGAACATTTAGTCGCGATTTAAACCCTACATATGCATATATATTTGTTAATATCTATATATAAATTCCATTTGTGTAATTCAAAGTTTGTGTTTTCCTTTTTGTTTGTTGTTGTTTCATTTGGTATGTGTGGAACAGCTACTAATTAGAACTTCTCTATACGTCGACGTATATAATACCAGTTGGAAAAAAAAAAACAAATAAAAAATATATATGTAGATGTATGTATGTATATCGTAAAACTATGAACATGAACATTATTCTCCTGCTACGCCTACTCCTATTAACTCTCGACAAATGTATGTACAAAAAACTTAATTCTATGAACCGTTGCCAACTTAACGTATCATATGCAATTTCCAACGCAACACAAAGTACGCAATTATCCGTAGGGCGAAGAAAATGCCTATCAGGGCCACAGCATCGACCCAGAATAGAGCATTATCCATGGACATTTCCTCTAGAAACTTTTTGGGTACACGATAATGGCAATACATTTGATTGCATTCCATTTTGGCCCGATCCATGCCATAGATGGCCACCATGGCGCCTGTAGAATAGAGATATCGAAATAGTGAATTTGAAATTTCAAAAGAACTGTGATTATTCTTTACTTACCCTCGAAACCGTAACGCACATAACTCACGTAGGTGACCCATTGCAAATAGCCCGGTATGGTATCGAAATTGACAAAGAAACCGGAAAATAATATGGTTGGAATCGTTGTCACTGGACCCAGAAACACCCCCGTTTCGATATTCATGCCGGCACCTATAAGTAGGCCCAAAGATTGGGCCACCAGCGAATTAAGCACACAGATGAGCACAAACATCGATATTCTTTCCAATTCCATGGGCTGGGAGGTTAAGTAATAGACAACTAGCACATAAACGCTTGAGAAGACAATCTGCAAAGAAGAATAGCCATGAATAGTAATAGTTAGAGATGATATGGTTTTGAGATCCTCACCTGAAATGGCATATCCGCTATTGTTTTGGCAAAGTAGAAAGCCTTCAACGAGTACCAGTAATTGAGATGCTCTCGCACAAACACCGACATCTCGGTTGGAACTACAAATGGACTAGTAATGAGTGACTACTTATTTAGGGGACATTGACCACACTTACATGTCAGAATGGTGGGCATCATGGCGGTAAATGTTGTGAAGAGTGAGACAAAGAAGATGCAGCCAGCATTGCTCATAATTTTGCTAGCCTCATTGCCCACATCGTAGTAGATCATGCCAATTATAGCACCAACAATTATATGCGAAGCCAAACGCATATGGGTGAGCATGCGATCCCGCATTATGGTGCGAAACGAACGCTTCAACAGTATCCAGAACTGGGTCCAACCGCTGGTGGGGAAACCTGTCTTATTTGGCAGGGTAATGACACTCTCATGCGAGTCGAGGAGCGACGTCATACAGCCGGCCACTGCGTTAGTCCCAACTACGCCTCCCACGCCGCACGGTGCTGATCCACCGGCTCCCTTGGATGAGCTGAAACTGCAGCTATCCTCGTTGGCGGTTGGCATATTGATATTCACACTGCAGTCCGAGTTCTGAGATTGTTGTGCCTCCAATGTTTTCGGTGGTTTCAACGCCGCTAGTTCCTCATCGGCCAAGTCCTCGTGTTGAGCATATTTAGCTGCCGTCTTCTCATCTTCCAAGCTGATCGTGGCAGCGACACTGCAATTACCATTTCCGTGGCCCTTGACAATGTCGTTGATCGTCGTGCTGGCCTTGTGATTGTTATGATGATTGCTGTGTCCATAGTCCTTGTGGGCATACTTCTTGCAGGCCCCACTCTTGACGGCATCAACTAGTTTGGGCACCGCCTCGCCGTACTCACCGGAAGCGACTTCTAGCACATAATCAGCGGGATTGTGGTACGATGGACACTCATAGCCCAGGGAGGATAGATAGGGCACTAAGCCCCTAACTCGTCCCTCGTAGACACACTGGCCCTGGGCCAGCAAATACAGATGATCGAACTTCTCGAACAGACGCGCTGATGGCTGATGAATTGTGCAGACAATAGTGCGCCCACCACGGGCCAAGGATCTCAACAGTGAAATCAATTGAAAACATGTCGAACTGTCCAGACCCGAGGTCGGCTCGTCGAAGAACATCACCGGTGGATTATTGACCAATTCGAGGGCAATGGACAGACGTTTCCGTTGTCCCCCCGACAGATTGCAAGTCAGCGTATTGACCGACTCCTTCAGGCCAATTGTTTCCAAAATCTCCTCGACCACCACTCGCTTGGCATAGGTGATCATATTTTTGCCCAACTTAAGATTAGCTGCCACCATCATGGCCTCGTGCACCGTCAGATTGGAAATTAGCACATCGTCCTGCATGATGTAGCACGAAAGTTTACGGAATCTGCGGAGATTTCGTTCTTTGCTATTGATCAGCACCGATCCACTTAGTTGGGATGTTCTGCAGATGAAGATTTAATTAAAATTTATGATCAAAGGAAAAGAATTAGACAACTCACTTGTAGCCCGCCAAAATGTTCATCAGAGTGCTCTTTCCGGCTCCTGAGGGCCCCATAATGGCTGTGATTTCGCCATTTCGAAACTTGCCCGAAACACTCTTTAGTATTGTCTTAAAGCCACGGGTATGTCCGTCGGCCACTGAATAGGATATATTACAGAACTCAATATCCACCGGCGGCCTTTGTGGGAGATGTGACAGTGAAATGGTGCCCTTCTTTTGGCCATTCGGACTGCTATTGCTATTACTGTTTGGTATCTTTGGAGCCAGCACTTGGGCATTATTGTGATTATTGGAACTGCTAACTCCGCCATTGCACAGATTACTCTGGGATCTGAAAACGAAACGAAATAGCACATTGAAAAAACCCAGTTAAGTTTCAATTTATTTGGATGTGAATGAAGTCCTACTTGAACCACCCTGTTGTCGCATGCTCCTCACTTCGTTGCAGGGCACTGACACATCCGCTCTTAGTGAGGCGAGTCTGCACAAAGGACAATGATCGATGGTGACGTGTCGACTCTGAATTAGCATCAAAACATGAGTTCTGTATGCCCATTGTCTCCTCTACAACACTATTGCCACGGGTCAGAGTCAGCTCCATTTCGTTTATTCAATATAAGTAAATATTTCACACAAATACACGCATATTCAATACATGTAATTCACACTCCCGCACGTGAAAGTGTCGTCGTCGTCGTCATCGTCATTGCCGTCGTTTATAGTAATTGTTTGCCAGAATTGTGGGCCAGAGTTTGCGCTTTTCATTCATAAAATGGTCAAAACGCCGAGTGCATTCTCATTAGGTTGCTTGTTTCATTTTCGACGATTGACAAACTAAGCAAAACGACCGCCAATTAATGTTACATTCGCTTGAACTAGTTTGGTAATTGATTGATCGATGAAGATCCCCCGCCACCCCACATAGTCAAATATGGTATATAGTCATATACTCAGTACATTTATGGAGTAAAGTTCAGTTTATCTGTCAGATAGGCTCGTTATGGACTGCACTCGGAGAGCAGGCAAATGTGCGTGTTTATCTGCCGACAAAACTACATACATATTTGTTTACCAGCGAGATCGAGGTCAGAGTCCACAGCGAATCTATAGTCAATTATTGACGAAGAGCAATCGTTTAATAGACAACTAGAGAGAGGCACTTAGTGATAGAGAGAACGGAGAGTGGGAGAGGGAAAATGTAATTGTGCACGTTTCCGTATAAACAAAAATATCTGTATTTAGTCGATTCAACAAAAATAAGTATAATTTGGCAGCGTGGCTAATAAATGAATACAGAGAAAAAGCGAAAGACAGAGAGAGTGAGAGGGAGAACGAGTAAGCTAACAAAAAAGCAAATCAGCTGTTGGCCTACTGCAGCAATCGCAGCAAACGCCTTTGTTATCCGAATGGCAACAACACAAACAAAAACAAACGCAACGTCATCGCCTCTCGCCAATTCTATTTGGCGTTTTGTTTTGTATCCAGCAAATACGATAAAACATGAGTTGTCCCCCGCCCCAAACCCCTCCACGACTTCGTCACAGACATTTCCCGCGTATATCTCGGTGCGAATGTACTGAAACTTGGGTACATTTTAAGTGCGCATGTACCCAACTCGCACCAAACTCGCAAGTGCACTGCACCGCATTGGGCCCCGTCTCTGCCTCTGTCTCTGTCTCTGTCTCTGTCTCTGCCTCTGAGTTGACGAACCCGAGCAAACTGGTTTTTTTCTTTGCAAAATGCATGCGATTTGTTGAAGAAGAAGAAGAAGAAGAAAGAAAAGACTACCCATCGGAAGATAAAAATTGAAGAAAGAAAGAAAGAAATAAAGAGCCGAATGAAGTAAGTACAATTTCGGAATTTTCGTATTCAACTTTTCAATTGGTTATTAAATGAAGTTAGTCACGCGAACCGCTGTGAACCTTTTTCTGTGTGAACAGGCTTATCACTCTTAATGTCTTGTAATTGTCGCCATCGATCTGAGAGTCGATTTTAATTGATTTGATTAGCCGTCATAAAACAGGTGCTGCCGAAACCACCTACCTCCATATACATACATATGTAGGTATATAACTACCGTTTCAGTAGCTTTCAATGTGAAACAATGTTTTGTAATCTTTGAACTATGTCCCGTTTAGTTACAATGATTAAGGCCTACCGGAAATATCAGCAGACCTCAAAATATGAGAGAGAGAAACAGAGAGAGAGTCGCTGGATTAGATCATTCCCGCTTAACGACAATTAAGCGAATATCTCAAACAGTTGCTCGGTCCGCATTAGATAATCGCACAAAATGCCATATTCATTGTTATTAATAAAACTAAAAACCCACAAAAAACAAAAAAAGCAAAGGCAAAAAACGCTGCCTTAAGTCAAAAGCGAAGTGAAGAGGTGGCGATTAAATGTTTGTGGAGTGCTCTATTAGATAAAACAGAAGAATAACTACTCAAGACTATTTCAAATTAAAATTCTAAAGCTTATTCATAGTTAGTTAGATTAGCTCAACTATTTCAAAGATATTTCCTAACCACCTTACAATCTATGACTTAGTCAAAGTAACTCAAGGAAATGAAAGAAAGAGCAACAAAGCAGTTTAGTTCTTGTAATTAAATCGATAATGGACACACAACAGTTTTCACTTGACTACCATAGAATTGCCTCAGGGTAAGAAGGTGGATATTATTTAATGTTTAAAACATGTCCCTTCTTCCTTGTCCCCCCGTTACTGCTCTTAATTTGATAAAATGTACTAAAACATGTGTGTGTGTGTGTGGGCGGTACACCGATTTTATACCCAACGGAGGTGTGTTCGTAGGTCCAGGCCTCTTTGTTGTTCCTCAATGACTTTGGAAAAAGGACAATGCAGGACGTCGACAGACTATTGTTTGCAATGACCGCCCCCGGAGACTTTTGGCGACAAAGGTCAATATGCTTCACAAGGCTGCCGGATAAAACACCTTGAAGCTCTGCCATAGAAATCTCTTCCTTATGTTCGATACATAAAAACGGATATTTCTGGCGTCCATCAGTCTGTGTGAGATACGCAAGGACATTTCTTTTTGTCATGTACTTTTCTGGTTACTGTTTTTTTTGTTTGCCGGCATCAAACGAAATTACATAACAACCGTGTAAAAGACCGCCAGCGCACCGTGATGGCCTCAAATGCTCGTCAAACAAACACAAAACGAAAATCGAATAAATCTGTCATTTTACATTGCATTAAATTTCTTTTCTATCCTTTTTTTTCGCACTCTTGTATTTAGTTATTAATGAAGTCAAAAGGCACAAGTCGTCATCGCTCAGAACCCGCAACTAAACTGAACTATGAAGCAAAATATCACACAAACACAAAATATACACAGAAACTTTCGGACAGCTTATGGTAGCTTGTTCGATTTTTCCCAAGCAAGCGGCGCCGCGAGGTCCTTTTTAGTTGTATTGCCCCACAGTCTCGTAGTTTTCACAGTTTCAACCGTTTTCCTGTCAGTTGTCTATGTGTATGTGTGTGTATGTGGGCATGTCTAAGTATGTGTGTCTAGGATATACTCTATAGCGTATGGAAAAAGTTTACCAGCGTTGATCGAACTTGGCAAAGTTCTTCAGTAGTGGCTTAAAATTTCTGGCAATTCATTTACAATTCCCAACTTGTTCTTGCAAGTTCTTTATCGGGCGCAATGGAAGATGACTAATATGTTTTCCATACCTTTATATATTCAGGTAAACAAAAACCAAGCAATTATTCGATTATGCACAATGCTTTCCTTTATCCCCGATGGAACTACTTTTCAATTAAGGCTTCATCGGATTTGCATAAGCGTAAGCGTAAGTTTGTTTACATTCTTTCGCAAGTTCATTTACAATTCCCAACTAGTTTAAGCAATGATGATGAATATGTTATTCGACATTTACATTTTCTGTACATATTTTGATTAAGTAATGGACTTTTTGTGTATATGCCAAACGATTGTTTCTCTTCCTGTGGAATCCCCAACTAGTTTGTGCTTTTATCAATGAAGCACTTTAAACTTTTTTCGGCTTTAATTCTAAACAAGAGTATTGCCTGTTCGGCTCTTGAGATTGAGTCCTGTAGACAATATTTCTTTGCCAGTTTCGTTTCTTTATTGTTTAGTTTGTTGGCCTTTTTTCTGTTTGGTGGTATTTCATTCACAGTTACGTGGCTGCTACGTAGGCTCATTGGTTCGAGCACCACCCGGGCCCCCGTCTAAGTGGTCTCTCTGCGTTTGTGTGCGTGTCTGTGTGGCTTATTATTTATGTCACTTTATGGTTAAAGAATGAGAGGGGTGGCCATTAAGGACGAAGAAACAGTGTCGGATGCATTGAGTATTTAAAGCGCTGCTTCTATGTGTCCTTCCTAGCTTGGGCTTTTGTGTGGCGACCTTTGCTCTGATTGCATAGATTGACATACCAGCGAGTGGTTAGTTTAGTCCTGACATGGCGGCGGGAAGGTGAATTGGGTAGAATGGCTTGCAATTTTAATTACATTGTGGGTGGATGATGTTCCTCCGGATACACCCTTGCATCCCGCCCCTGCTGTGGCATTGATTTGTTTGCCATTCAGCTGTTCTTTCTATTAGATTTTCCCATTAGAATTTAAATTACATACGACTACGGACTCAAGGCTGTACGTACGTTCGACGAGGATTATCTCACACACACACACACACACACACACGCATGTTGTAGCTTATTAAATGGAATTTATTCCTAATTCCGTGTAATTATTTCTGAAGTAATTTGATCTAATTTTCTTGCTATTCTCTTCTTTTTTTGCGGACGCTTCTTGTCTATTGATTTTTTTATATTTAGTCTTCCTTTGCCGCTCCTTTTTTGTTATTTTTCTCTATGGGATAAGCTAAATTTGGCTTTGTGTCGTTATTAGGGGCTAAACCATTAATAGATTCTATTTCATGGCTAGGATTCCCGTAGATTTGATTAATGCTTTGGAAGGTAAAAGAAAGCACAACAAAGCCAACAATGAAGTGTCGGGGCGTGATTTTGGTGTGACCGATGACCAAAATGCTTATTAGCTGGCCGTATGACGAGACCACCTACTTTTTATCACCTTGGAAAATGTCGATATTTCCTTTTCCGCAAGAAGCGAAGGCAACATTTCAATATGCAATTGGAGGTGGAGCCCCATTTTGGCCCCATTTTCTACGTGCTTAAATATGGTTCTCGTGGTTCGCATATCGTGTTTCGCACACTCTTATCCTTGACAGTTGATATGTGGTTCTTTCACCCCTCATAGACATAATCTTGGGTAATCCCATTAACGTGGCACTTAATGTATGTGTCTGTAAGTGTGAGGGCAATGATGAAATACTCACCCGTGGTTGATATTCTGAGTGTTGCACTGCTTCAGGTCGTTGGACATCTTTTGCAATGGCAGAGCTTGAAGTTGATTTAAAAGCGGAACTGGTTCCGATGTCGGGGAAATTGTTGTGCTATTATTTGAGCTCTTGTAGAGCACTGTCTGGTTCTGGGGAACAGTTGTGCCTCCAGCTGGCACTATAATGGCTGCACTCGGGTTGCTGCCCTTGGCAGAGGTATCCATCAGCGGCACATCCATTACGCGTTTCAGTTCAATACGGTTTCAGTTGAGTTCAGTTCAATTCAATTGGCATTAGATTTTGCGTCAGCATTTGGCTTTTCTTCTGGATTGTTTATTTATTTATGTTTTTTGCACTCCCCCTACATGAACATGATAGTTTTTGAATGCATAATTTATCGCTTCAGTTGTTCACAATTGGCATCTCTGATGGGTTGGGTTGGCTGATAAATAATGCAGTGTGTATTCTATTCTGCAAGTAAGAAAGAAAACGTAGAAGTGATGATGGAAAGAACGAATGAAAATTCAAGTAGGATTGAGAAATCCATAACATTTACAATATCTGTATACATATATAGTCGGATTCATTGCATCACGCATACTCACTCACACACACAAACACACACTCTCACACACAATTGCTGCAATCTCAGGAAGTAGTTACGACAAGTTCATATTCATGATTCTAACGCCTCCCACAACACAAACAACAACAACAGCAACCGCAGTGGTGCCCAATGTCCAAACAACAATAGAGCACTCAACATGAATTTTTAAACAAAAACCTCATCATGGGCATAGATGAGAAGCGCCGCTCGTCTATCAAATTCCCCCTCAGATATCTATGTATATATG
This sequence comes from Drosophila tropicalis, assembly GCF_018151085.1. Classification (NCBI taxonomy): domain Eukaryota; kingdom Metazoa; phylum Arthropoda; class Insecta; order Diptera; family Drosophilidae; genus Drosophila; species Drosophila tropicalis. The sequence goes on from NW_027172877.1 coordinate 791,358, forward strand.
AAAATCAGGAAACATCCGAAATATGATTTACAATAAATCGTAGTGAATAATTACACAATTGGTGAGTTGCTGATTCAGCTATCGAAACATACAACAATTATTCCATAAAATACGTTTCTACAGAATAAAAAAGTTAATGAGATTTACACAGTGAAGGAGAAGACGCCTAAACAGGCCATAACAAAACCTTGGAAATCGTTTCCAAAATCTACCAAAACATACTACTTTATTAAGAGACTCTTCTATATATTGATAAATTTGAAAATCTTATATCTTTTGAATTTCATATTCGTTTGATAAAAGGATTAAGGACATTTTATGGAACTGGCTATCGAACGATAACATAACCAAACAGAAAAGAGGTTGACTGACTGGGATGAAGAATTGAGACTTGTGGTAATTTTATTATATGAAGGGCCCCAGCTGATATGAGATATCAATGAATATTTTTAAATAAACAAAAGAAGCTTTAAATGTTATACCTTGAATTAATGTAATTTCTTATTATTTTAAAAGATTTCAAGATATTTAAAACTTAAGTTTCACGCCAAATTACAGCGTCATATATGTTAGGCCCTAAACAAGTCGATGTCATTCAAGAAGGACTACTATATTACGGTCATATTGAAGTCAATCAAAAGGATTATACGTATAGTGTACAGACATTCTAAGGACACTTTAAAGTTTACTCCATCTTCTCCGTCGGTATGTATTAATTCAAAAAGGAGAATAAACATTTGGATTTGTCTTTGAAATTGGTTTTCGGACTATTTCTAATTATTCTGAGATACCCTACATAAAATGAAAACATGGTATAGCAAACCCCAGAGTTCAATTATTGAATTGTAGAATTGAGGAAATAATTTATTCATACATAAATAGTCATACTAAGCGTGTTAGAAATATCAAATACATTTCGTTTAAATTACTGATTAGAATGCTGAGAAACTGATTGTGAGATTAAGTTTGTCTATACAAAAAACTGAACTGTCGTTTCAATAAAGAATTGTTAGCAATTATTGATCAGATTATTGTTGTCAAATTTAAATTAGAATCAACTGACATTATATAATAACAATAATAATAATAATGAAACCCAAAAATATTATATGTACATATGTATATAAAACGATAAATTCAATGTCACATGCAGTTGCTTTGGTTGGTCTCTACCTTAAACTATTATGCCGATGGCATATAAATTATTATTTTATTTTCTTTTCTAGTCAAAAACAGCTGTTGCCAACTGCCAATTGCTAGGAAAATAAGTGCAAGTGCACTTTTATGAAAGAAACTGTGCACTTCAAGTAACTACTTACTTTGTCATAACTTTCTTGGATAATGAGCTTGGGTTTACCTGCACCGGGATGCTTTTTCTATGGCTAATTGCTAAGGCTAACGACATTGGCAGGTGTCAGGTCTGCTGCTGCTGCCGCCTTGGCCTTCGATAAGATTTGAACAGCAGTTCGAAACGAAGAAACGTATTTATTACAGATTTGTTACCAAAGAAAACTGATCGCAAGATAAGCCAAGCCGAAAGCCAACTACCAGCTATTAGCTACCACCAGCTACCAGCTGTATGGGCCATTATTCTTTAGCCAATTTAATCAGAGATGTAAAGTCGCCTAATCAAAAGGCATTTGGACATGCTTAGACGATGGCCAAGTGTTTTATTTCAGACGGGTTGCACACTAGAATCAATCCGTTATCATTTAATGATTTGACCACAGCTGTGGGCCTCATGAAATCGAATTGTCTGATAGCCTCGAATGTGTGAACCACAAAAAACAGAAAAAAAAGGGGAAATTCCTGTCCACCTAAGAAAAAGAAGTTGGATAACTCAAAAACGCATGGAATGACCCACTACTACCTAAACAAAAAACGAGAATTAAACTAGGTCAGTTTTTGTTGTTGTGACTCTCTAATTAAGTTGAGTTCACTTTTGTTTTTTGGTTGGAAGTTAAATATTAAGCACAACTATTTATTATATTTCTATTGTTTTCAAATTTCTATATACAAATGCCGAGCAAATAGCAGACAATTTGGCTCACAGATTTATATTTGGCCCATAGCTCGGCATTCTATTTCCATGTGAGTGTTTGTATGTGTGTGCGTGTGTGTGAGTGTGTATAAACAATTTGTGGGAGCACAAACAATTTGAAATTTTGTGATTTTTGTCTTAAACAAACCAAGAAACACATTACACTGAGAGAACGTGGGAGAGCAAGAGAGGAGAAGCGCAAGCGCTCTCAACAGATACACAAACAGAGACTAGACACCGAGAGGAAAGCCATTTCGAGATACATATGACGTTTTGTATTTTCGTTTCGTTTTGTTTCTTTTGTATATTATTTTCTATCTTTTTTTTTTTCAAATTGGGAAATGTGTTCCCAATGAAGCCGAAAAAATAAATAAAGTACCAACATCCAATTGGTGGTGAATGCTGCTGCTGCTTCACGGTGGATTACACGCACTTCCGAGGGGAGGTTTTCGAAACTCTGTTACGACGCAATTTTTATTTAAATTCATTCATTATGTGGCTTACCTTCTTTCTTTTTTGTTTTTGGTTGATAATAAAAAAGAGTGTCTAGTGCGAATAAAACGTGTTTTAATTTTTCCTAGATTAGATGATGACGAAGAAAAGTTCACTTGAAACACACTTGAAAGTCCATTCTAAGACATTAAACGTGTTTTTTTCGGGTATTATTATTATTATTTTTTTGGGTTTTTAATTCGCGCGACGAGTCACAAGTCGTGTTGAGTCTATGTGGCCAAGTGTCTTAACCCCATAAAAGTTTTTCGAAGAACAGGGGCAACTTTAGCTTAGCGCGAATGAAAAAGAACTGAAAATGCGAGCCCCGCGACACTACGCGACGACGATGAAACTGAACGATGCCAGCTGACATAGAGAGAGAGCGACACACTGTCTCTCTCACTCACTGGCTGGCAGTATGGATGACTCCCTCAATTCATCTCTCTCAGTCTCTCTCTTTGGTTCTCTCTCAGTCTTTGTCTGTTGTTGTTTTATTTGAATGTTGGCATACAATTTACTTTGTATATACACATGCAGGTAAAGGTACATAAGTCTAGCTGTGTGTGTGTGCGATGCAAGTTGTGGGGGTACGCGCATGTGGCACCGTCGTAAAACAGCTGATTGTAAACACTCAAAACTGAATGCCCCATAGCCAATTTGGATACATGCCCATGTATGTGATAAGTCACTCAGTGCTGAACTTCGAACTTTGATATGTGTACATGATCACACAAAGAAAACTGAACGGAACAAAGCAACTATTGACAAAACAAAAGCAATGAATTCGCAAATTCCAGAGGGGAGGGGGAGTAGGTTGCCCCAAGAGTTTCAGGAAATTATCAAAATCGGCATGTAACTTACCGTCGTGTCGAAGTGTTGCTTATAACTGGTTTACATAACTCTCTAATGTCAATGTATGGGTTATATTCACGATTCATCGAGTTAGCCTTCGATAGCATGAGCAATCCTGACTTCATTCAAACAAATTGAGAACCCAAGAACTCGAGAACTTGAGAACAAAGCCTCGTTGTAGTGAGGCTACGATCCAGAGCTAAATGCGCATTGTAACCCAAACGTCTAATCTCTATCAATGACCTTAGCGTATAGTAATACTATATAATTTAAAGGTTTCTACTTACTCAATTGATTAAGTATATGTAAGTATGTTTGTTTATTTTTTGCTAATTGTACTTACTCGTGGGATGTAAGTGAACTTTGAGAACGTTTTAGGTGCTAACGACCGATACAGTTAAAAGATAGATTCAATTTCAATACTACCATCAAATATGTGCGTATTGAATGGGTCTTATCAGTTATCAGTTGGCTTGTGGTGCTTCGCTTCATTTCATGCTAAGTGCAAAACAATTTTACTAGCAAATTACCCTTTTTGGATAGAGCTTACCGCGGGGTTAAATCAATTGAACCGGCACGACAAAATGAAGCATTGAGGTTGATTGATTAACTCGCAAGTGCAAATGCTCGAAGAGAATATCGAATATTATGCAGTTACATAAGCTTTCCAAGCCGAGTGCAAACAGGTGTTTTCTTTCGATTCAATTCGATTCATTTGATGTCGTGACAAAAGACAAGTCATTTTTTTTTTAAACAATCTGCGATGACGGAAAATTTTAATTAGTTCGACTAGTTTTTAAAAAGTAACGGCAATGGATTGTGATAAAAGCTTTAAAGCTTCCAATCGAGCTTTAAGCTCACTGGCATGGTGCTGCCCATAACTGGGCGTTTAATTTGAAATGTAAAACTTTCATTTGGTTTGTTTTATTCGATTTTTTTGCTTCTTCTTTTGCATTTTTTTTTGTTGGTTAGACTATTAATAGAAATTTACAGATAAAGACAGTAAGAAGTAGAGATAGGAAGACTGATAGTAGCTAGAATTACATTAATATAAGGTCAGTATTATTTGAAGAACATAAACATCCTATGGAACACTGGAAACTCTGGCCCAATCCTCGCCGTTGGCCGCATCGAAACGCCACTTAATCTGCATTAGCACTCAGGGTGATTGTCGTATCTTCGCAGAGTGCTCCTGCTCATCACTGTCACAATCGCAATCGCCTCCGGTCTCCGTGGTATCGTCGTCCACTTGGCTGTCCCGACGGCCAGCAAACAAATGCCGCAGGCAGCTACGTTTCACGTATAAAAAAGCGCACAGAGCGCAAAGTAGAAATAGTATCCCGACAGAGCTTCCAATGATTAGCGCTCGCGTTTTCCGCTGAGATGGCACATCGATGAGCAGCACATCGCCGGGCACTTCCTGGGCATCGGAACCCACAGCCAGCACTTGAACCTTGAAGGTAGCATCCTCTTTCAAATGCCGCAACTGATAGAAATTGTCAAAAGTCTCAGCCTGGCCGATTAGAAACTGTTCTGGCACCTTCCACCAGCGCACTATATACAAACGCAAGGCCTCTAATCCCTGGATGGGATGCTCCCAGTTGAGCAGCCAACCCTGTTGGTTATTTATGGCACTCAGATTCCATGGGGCACCTACGGCCCCGACACTTGAACTCGCCTGATGTTGCAATTGTTGGGCACCAAAGCCCTCTGCATGTTGGGGGGGCAGCTGTGAATGAGGAATTCAATATGTATCAAATTGTGGGCGTTTCTCTCCATGTGTGTGTGTATGCAAGTGTGTGTGTGTGCTCGTCTGCCATAATGATGGCTACCCACTCACGTTGTGTTTGAAATCGAAACTGTTTACTAAACATGCCATCGCCATATTTGTCCTGGCTCAATACCATAAACTCGTACTCCTTGCCAGGCACCAAATGCTGGACAGTGGCCTCCATAACGGTCTTATCGAGTACACGCAATGTCCGCCATTCAGGAGCTTCCGTGAGACGATACCATACTGTGTATTCCAAATTGGGTCGAAGGTAGCCTGCGAATAAAAGTAGAAAAGATTTTATATTCATTTCAGAAATTTTGCACGTTTTTTTAAGAAAACTTGTTTTACCTTTCAGCCCAAAAGTTAGATACCAAAGTCAATCTATCAATAAGTATCTTATTGTTGGTAGAACTAGGCTAATATACCTTGCGTTTGTAGCATGTACATATGTATGAACTCATAGTCAAATTTGCTAATTAACTGTTAAACTCTCTTTCTGTGTTTAAGCAGATTACATATATCAAATAATAGTCAGTAAACTTCGATAGCAACTGTGTCAGAAAGAAACTCCAGCAGAAGCCGTCATACTTTTTCATATGCTAAGCAAGGTTATATGATCTATGATTCCATAGTGACAATATAATAAAGGTAAGGTTTAAAGATCTTGAAGAATAGGCTATGTCAATATTATAAAGTGGGCGATACTTTTATCTGCAGTGCCAGAGGCAAGTACGAAAATCAGACACCGATTGCTTTATTATCCCTTGCTATAAGGGTATATTATTTTTGGTCAGAAGTGAGCAACGCAGAGAAGGAAGTATCTCCGACCATATGAAGTATACATATATATTCTTGATCAGCACGACGAGTTCGAATAGTCGTGTCCGTCCGTCCGTCGGGATCAAAGCAAACTCCTCCTTGACCGATGGAGCTACATGGTTGAAATTGCATACAGGCTTGTATATACTACACGGTTTGTATATCTCGGATTCAACCGGAATGGACCACCATATCATATAGCTCCTATATAAACGGCAAAGTGCCGAAATGTGACGAAGTTTTCTCAATGTTACGAAAAGAGTGACTTTGTCAATAACTTCGTTACTTATTTCGCAATTGTCATAAAAATGAATATAGTTATTTAACATTAATGACTCTGCTAAATTTTATTGATACCGGTGACTATATCATATAGCTTCCATGGGAATAATCGGTGGAAAACAGTGACTTTGATCATTAACTTCGTTATTTGCTATGCTAAGATCTAACCAAATTGAATATACCCATTTTGCAAGGCTATAAAAACTGTATTCATTTGTTGTACTATCTATTCTTGTATTCACAATTAGGCATACTCATTCTAAACCCAAAAATACTTGCAACATTCGTTAAAAATGAGTAGACTGTAAGACATTTACTATCTTTTAAAGTAAATTACTAATTTGCCTGTCTTTGTAATTTTAAAGAGGTGCAGTTTGTGTGGGTCTCTAATAAGTTCAAATTGAACAAGTTAATTTTCTTTTGTAACCGTTAACTTAATAAAATACATCTAAATTCCTTCAATAGGTTCTATGCATCATTGTTTGCCCGTTGTCAGTTCAAGCAGCTTTAACTACAACTGCAACAGTGTGGGACTTAAATCCATCAAAGAGTGCAATGGAGTCCGCTTAAGTAAACGGACGAGGGTTGCGCAGCCGGAACAGAACCCTCCCCCTTTGAGGACCGGACCCCAATGTGTGCATATGGACCAGGATACGTGTTTTAGCTCACCTGGCTGCCAGCGTATGGTTATACAGGTTTCCGTGCTGTTCCCTGTCAGATTGAATGGCGGGCGTGGTGTAATATTCTCAATCATTAATTCGGCCTCTGCCGTTATGGTTGCCGCTTCATTGGTCGCTGAGCATTCGTACATGCCACGGTCCGTTTCAATTAGATTCGTGATGGTCAGATTGCCGCCACTGATGCTGTGCCGATCCGCTGGCAAGGGTTGGCCATCTTTCTGTGCGTGTAAATGGCAAAAAAAAAAGAAATACAAAAAATGATGATGGGAGCGCCAGCGACAAAATAAAAGAAGAGCCATGCAAGCATGCATATTTAAAAATGCAATCAAGCCGGTTTGGTCGTTCATTTGACATTCTGGTAATGGTAATGGTAATGGCCAGGGCCAGAGATACAGCCAGTGCCAGAGCGAGCGCGGGAGCAAGAGACAAAGCCAGAACCAGGGAGCAACCAGAACTCATTCACAATGACAATATTTCCCACCCAAACTCCCCATTTGCACGTTCAGACTTACCCGACTCCATACAATGGATGGCCGATTGTTTCCGTCCCGGTCGATAGCTTCGCACGGCAATTCGGCCGCCTCACCCAACTTTTGTATGTAAATCGTCTTCGGAGTGACGCTAAAAATGGGCGGACGCAGCACAATTACACTAATAATGGGCGAGGGACCGTCCGTGCCGAGGTCATTGTATGGTGTGCACGTGTAGCTGCCCGCATGATTCTCATCTACCTTGGCAAAGAACAAACTGCCGTTCATCTTGTAGAACACGCCGGGCACATTGTACGAGTCGAATAGTAGGCCATCCTTCTCCCATCGTAGATTCTTTAAGGGCGGATTCGCCCGAAAATGGCAATCGAGGACAGCTGGCTGACCATAAGGCAGATAAACTTCGGGCGGTGCATATATCACTTTGGCCTTATCTGTACGAATTCACCAGAACGAGAACAATTAAGTGAAATTACCTAGTACCTATGTAGATGGCATTGACTCACATTGTATATTGAGAAAGGCTTTTGCCGTTTGCAGTTCACCCTCTTGATTCCGCACCTTGCATTCATATTCCCCCAGATCGCTCATCATGGTGGGATCAATGCTTAGACTACCGTCCGGTCCCATATAGGAACGTCTCACCAAATCCTGGACTTCTTGCAGCAACACTCCATCCTTGTACCACGATGCCTGCGAGGAGTCTGGATACTTCATCACACAATGAAAGAATGCGGTTTGTCCCTCTTGAATTGTTTGGTTCACAGGTGGTATACGTATTAGCGAGCCACCCTGTACGGCCAGATGGTAACGTGTGCCATTATTACGCACACTTGGCGTGCGATTTGGGAATATAACCTGGCAGTGATACCAACCCTGATCCGATTCCCGTATGGCTGTCAAATTGGCCGAAGCTCTTCCGAATTCCGGATGATCATTAACCAAGTGTAAGCGTCCAGTAAAAAGTTCGTTCGTTGACGTTTCATTCTCGTACCAAGTGAAGATTTTTTTGTTCTGAAACAAAACAAAATTGTTTCAATAAATATCTACAAGTGTTGACACAATTTTAAGTATAATTAATAAGGAAGATGAAATATCAAATAGTGTTATGGTATGGAAAAAAGACAATGTGATAGATCAAGGACAATATAATCGTCTTGTGTGGTATCTTATGAAAATATACTATTCCCATAAAGTATTGCCAGACATTGTCCGTGTTCGGACTACTTTCGGATATAATACATAACTTGAAATTCACATCAAAACAAAACGATGATTGTTATATTATTATTATTATTATAAGTATAGGATATAGTTGTAAAGTATCAACCTAAATACATTTTACAAGCACTGACAACTAAATCCTTCGGCTTACAATTAGACGAAAACTACATCCATACGCTGGCCTGGGATTCGGACCCGGGTCCTCGTTGTTCAGTTGCCCAAATGACTGGGTCGCTTAGACAACACATCTACCGAGGACTGCATGATTGTTATATATTTGGGGAAACTTTTAGTAAATAATCTCGTATCAAATGCCTTTCGGATAACTTTTAAATTTCTTGCCAAATTAAGTGGTTAAAGAAACTAATGTGACAGATGTCGTGGAAGTTAGAAGTCGGTTTTGATGTTTCCTTAATATAAAAGAAGGAGCGATATATGGAGATTGGTAGAATTTTTGTCCTGTTGATTTCTATAAATTCTCTTTTCCCATCTGCGGATCTGCGCGGATCTGCACTTACATATATTCCACCTGCAATACACTGCAGATAAAGCTGTTAAGGCCAACAAAGTAATATCACGGCTTATGGTTAACATCGGCGGCCCCAACAACGGAGCAAATGGCTCATTTCGATGATGGTATCCATTATCATAATAATTATGATTTGCTGTTGTTTGTGTATAAAAATAAATTTTAGACTTTTAGTGAGCACATTCAAAGGAACTATAATTGGTATCCAATCTTACTAAGAATTATTCTATACTAGATCAGCTAAACGGGTCATGTATTCTAAGTGCCAACCATAGCAGATCTACTTACTTATTGAAAAGCCATCGATATCTGCGAGCTCATTATTATACCATGCACCCATAGGTCGAAATGGTATATTAAAGTCGCCAAAATGTATGAAGGAAGGCAGAAGGAAGCTTTTCCGACCCCAAAAAGTATACATTTTGTTGATCAGGATCAACAGCCGAGTTGATCTAGACATGTCTGTCCGACCGTCCGTCTGTCCGTATGAACACGTAGATGTCAGAGACTGTAAGAGCTAGAGTCACCAAATTTGGTACATAGACTCGTATATTACCTAGAGTGGTAGGGTTTATTTGAAACAAAAACGATTTTCTTAAAGACTATAATAGCTAGACATTAAATTGATATGATAAATCCTTTAGTTTGTTAAAAAATGTTGGCCACGCAATATTTGTTTTACTGGTCGACGAGACAACTTACTTCCTTCATGTTCTACTTAATTTTAATAAATAAAATTCAAAATGAAAACGCATCTTTTTGCCCAACCTTAGCCTTGTTCATTATGGAATTTTGATATTTTCTACAGCAATCTAGCCCTTATGATTTGTGAACAAGTTATCTCATTTCTATATTCTATATTTCTGAAAACCTTAGCTATTTATAGCATATCTGATTATCGTGTTTGAGTCAAACCTTGCATTAGTTACAATTCCCAACTAGTATGGCTATTGCCATGATTGGAGGCAATCAATGTGTATTGATGATAGAACTTGATGGTTCTTGAAATAGCTATACAGACAACCCGAGCACCTTTTCTGTGTTGCCTTTAAAATAATCTTCTGTTTGAACATTGACCTCGGGCTGGCTTAAATGCAATACTCATAAAATATTAAATAACCGTTTGGATGGGAAAAACTAAAAATAAATATACTGGAATGTATTAATTGATTAATGTGCTTGTTCCTCTGTTTATGTTTAATATTTGCGCATTTTCAACTCAACTAGAAAACTTTTACGAACTTTGTGGTCTTTGAACAATTTTTCATGTTTATTTGACTAAATCTCATTGTTGCAGTTTGCGTTCGTAAATTATTACGATTTTAATTAAAGTTGAATATATTTGTCAATATTTGTTAAGTCCACATATACATTGCGATGGCAATTATGACCCTAAAAAGAATTAATTGCGTGAAAGTAAACAAAAATCTATTTGCATAGCAATAATATGCGCGCATGCATGCGCAAAAAACCGCGCTTCGAAAAAACAATCTAAGAAATACATGAAGTGGTTACTAGATACTCTTTGTGTACTCGGTAAACGGGCTGATCGTCTCCTCATGACATCACTCGGCAGGTGTAAGGCATACTTTATAGGAAGTGGTTGACGTTTTCTCGACATAACTTGTCATTGAGTCAAAACGCAGTTGAGATAGCTGATCTTATCGTAGGTTCAGATCCTAACCGACAATTTGCTTGTCATATGGGTAGTTCCCAGGTAGGTAGGGTATCCGAATTGTGTTCAATTTAAGTGATTTAAATGCAAATGCAATTGAAATGGCAGCGGCTGCTTCTGCGGTTCCGCGGTTCCGCTTTGTCGTCTAATTGCTTTGACATTAAACAAACGCCTGGACATATTTTGTATTTTATTCAATATTTTTTGTTGAATGCTGTTTTTTATGCACACTTGACTTTTCCAGTCACCATCACCACCGTCATCATCATCGTCATGAGTCCAAACCACATGTTAGGGATTTAGTTCACTTCACTGGGTGCGCTATTGATAGCTTCCAGTGGAGGCAACCGCAACTATGAAAAGTGCCCGAGAATTGGATACATTTAATTTATGCCACAGCAAGCTATAGTTTGATATAGTTACTTGATCTATTGACATTATGGATGTTACATTTGCTTTTAATTGGATTCGGGAATAAGTCATCAGAATAGTGTAACCGACATCGCCGCGGCATCAATGTCAAACCCCCAATCATAATGCCGACTTACGTTGGGAATTCAACTCGCTATTTATCATACACCCAACTGTTCTTCAGCCTTCGAAACACCACCCCCCATTCCACCCATCCAAAGATCATCTCACATATACATACATATGCACATATACAGTGTATATAGTAGTTTGTCGTCTACTATCATACATTTATCAACATTATCTAACAAATTACAAAACGTAACTTGATTTATCCGGTAATTTTTTTTGACGCTCGTAAGCGAAAACAAAAATTCGCGACAGCCTCGTAATGGCCGTGAAAGTAGATTCAGAGGAGAATTTACATAAATATGAATGGAAATCGCACCTCCAATGTCTTTGAAATTTATGTACATTTCTGAAGGCTTCTTCCAGAAGTCGAGTCCGAGCGAACTATCCGCCAAAATTACAGTACAAACTCAATAGAAGATAGATACATATATGCACGTAACTTAATATAATATATAGTCCACCACCAACCTTTTTCATTTCACAGATATTTAATGTTCAGACGTCGCCTTTCCGATTCAGAGACTAATTAATTTAAAATTCGCTCACTCACAATAAAAATTAGTCAATGTTCGTTTTTCTGTTTCAAGCGCAATTAAAGCGTATCTATTAAAATGACATCATGACCCCTTGACCGAATGGAATTTTGTGCATTAATACAATACAATTAAAGCGTGCTGAAAGAGGGGGGTAAATGGTACAGCTGGGGGCAAACTTTTTATTTGCGCGCGCGCCAAAAATGGCAACAAAACGAATGTCCAGCTAAATAGCTAAGGGGAAACGATTTTGACGACTCGTAAGTACCCTATACTAGGTAATAATGAAATGCAGATTTATATTATCAAGAAGAGATTCTTCTCAATCTACTTTACCACCTACTAAACACTAATACGTCATAAATTTATTGCCTATGCGGTGATAAGGCACACAAAATTAACGTTTGCTAGATTAAGTTAAAGTTAAGTTAACTTTCTTTAAGTGCTCTTGTTTTCAACTAAATTCAATACTTTGGCTTCTTTTATTTACAGTAAAACTAACATAGTTTATGCAAACTATTGTAGGATTACATGAAAACCTGCGTAACATGAAAATAAAGAACTTTTCTTCTATGCTTACAGTGGTAGAAAAGAATTTTAAATACAAATACAAAATTAACTAAAGTAGTTCTAGAAGGGTCCTTAACTCCATAGCTTTTGCCCACTGAAGCTGGAAGGGACCTAGTTTACTCTAAAGTCTAGAGTTCAGGTCCGGTCAACAGTTTTTGCGCACTTATACATAAAATACCATACCTTTTTTTTTTGGAAAACTTGATCGATTCGCTCCTGTCAGGAGAAGAATTGCTAAGTCTAAATATGTTAGACTAATAAAATCCAATACTTTCATAGGCTAGAATGGTGACTCGCTTAATCAAACCGTAGATTGATCTTAACTGATGCATAGGGGAAAAATTATAATGCACTCTGTATAGGTCAGAAGAGTAGCACCCATAGGAAGAGGAAATTTGGGTTGCGAGTCATCGATTTTGATACAAATTGATACACAGTTGTAGAATACCCTATAAATTAAGGCTATCTATTCACTATTTCAGATCTTCTAAATAAATAGCGTTGAAAACTGAAACTAGCTTTAATGTCTTGTAAGAAACAAGGGGTGCGCGTTTGAAGATGCTCAGGGGCCTAGGGGCTATCTGTTGCCATCCTGTTCAGGTTTGTTTTAAATTTAAATTTTTAAGTCTTGGAGATGCTCAGGGGCCTAGGGGCTATCTGTTGCCATCCTGTTCAGGTTTGTTTTAAATTTAAATTTTTAAGTCTTGGGTTTTTAAACAAGTAGACTACTAACAATGCTTAATAGTTTGAACATTTGTTTGGTGGGTCAAACAGCAAGACTAATAGCATTTAACATTTCCAAGTCGTGAATTGTTGTTAAAAAATTAAGTAATTACATTGTCGCAAATATTTCGGAATACCATTTACCAAATGACAAAGCTCTTCAAATTCATAAAACCAATTTAACATTCCTAATATACCTTTCATATGACATATAATAAACACAGACTATCTCGCTTCCTCCTACGATCAAGCATAAATTAATAATTTTGCGTCCAATTTTAATAAAATTGTATTTTATTAGGCCAATAAATACTGATAGCAAATATTTATGGGCCATATATAAATATATTGTAAAAGTTCAAATTCTGTTTGTTGCAATTCGAAACAAAAAGTCAAAACCAATTCGGACGACAGGAGTCAAGCATTCAATATCTTATGGTTTTAACATTTTTGGTCTTCCAGATCTAGGTTCTTATACAAACCGGAGGTAGAGCTAAATCATCTCGATTCAATTTGGTCGAGAATATTTTGGGTGATCGGAGACGATTTTCTCTATTTTGTGGACTGTTATATAACTTTCCAGAGACAAACTATCTTGATAGTAGGCAGAATTTACTTTAAAAGTATATTTTTGTTCATTTTGTGAAATTAAGACCTTAAATCCAACATATTTCCCAGTGACTAACCCCACCTCTTCTTTGTTACCATTTCTTTACCCCTTTGCTCGATTAATGGGAAAAGTGGAGGAATTAACGATATTGATGTCGATGACGATAAGCGTGTGCAATGAATAGTAATTCAGCTGATATAAATACAAAATGTCGAGCATATTTCTGGGTCGCCGCTGTCTCTCCTTTGTCTCACCCTCACCCTAAACGATTGTGTGTGAGGACTTTGCATATCTGCAATGAATTTGCAATTGAATTAAATTGCATTACTCACAGTTGTCAACAAAATGCCAGCCATTCAATTTCGATTGTATTCAATTGAAATTGATTTCGATTTCAGCTGCCGCCACCTCAGTTTGTCAGTCTGTTTGGCCTGTTGACGCTTCTGTTTTTCGTTTGATGTCAGTCACACTTTGCGTGCTCCGTTCACACTTTGCCTCCTTTTTGTTGTTGTGGCAATTTAAATGATTTGGTTTTCTGTTTTTTGCTCAGTCGCCACAGCTTCAAGTGAAATTTTAAATCGGGAAGCTAGCCAAGAAGCCAACGACCAATAAAGTCTGACTGCTGCGTTTTAATTAGTAGCCAGGGGCGTGCGAGACGAAGCCAAAGTCAAGCCCATCTCCCCCCCATTGGCCCTACCCCCCGCTGATAGCAATGCAATTGCATATGGATTGCAAAAATGCACCGAGAGAAAAGTCTACTGAGATTTTTCAATTGGTCCACAGACCGTTTTAAAGGTGAGCTTGTATCGCTTTCGAGATATTGACTTCAATTCCATTGATATTTATGATGGTTAATTGGCAAAGTCTTGAGTGCGTTCTATGCTGCTGCAACTTTTGTTGACCTGTGTACTACCCCCAGAGACTTCTCTGCGTAGTAGTCGTAGCCCTTGTCACATTAATGAATGTGAGAGTCTCTCGTTACTGCCTCTGTTGCTGCTGCGGTGGCGGTGGCGTTGGCGGTAGTGGTGGGTGGATGGGTAGAGATGGATGGATGCTTGTGAATGGGTGGATTCTGTACATTCACTGCTGCTGCAGCCGCAATTAAGGCTAACCAAGCGCCCATGCGCCTGCAGTGCCGCCTTCTACCCAACCCAATGCAATCCAAACCCGCCTCCGTTCCCATGCGGACACAGAGAGGCAGCAGACACAGAGGCAAACCGACGACCACCTACGTGTCTGATAAATTAATAATTTCGACAATTTCATTTAAAAAATTGCGTGTTTGCACTTGGGCGTGTGTGTGTGTGTGTCTGTGAGTGTGTGCGAGAGTCCGTGAATAAGTGAACATAAGTGGGTTGACTTTGACTTACATCCTTGCTCCAGTGCACAATATATGGGATAGGTGAATCGAACGGAAAATCTATATAGCAATTGAAGACAACATGCGACCCAACTTTGGCCTCCAGTTGCGTCTGTCTGCGATGATCGCGATGATGGTGAGCTGCCCCCAGACAGGAGGAGAGCTGTAAGAGTATTGCCAGAGCCAGAGATATCATGGCGGAGGGATAGTAATTTGGGCATCTCTCTGCATCATGGAATGCAGAATTTGTGCCTGATCTTTTGCGTGACGTTGGCATAGTATTTCGTTTCATTTTCTTCGTTTGCCGTTTATAAAATCACTTCGGTCACTCACTCACTCACTCACTCACTTACTCAATCACTCAGTCACGATCCTCTACGCGTTACGTAATATATCTGTTCATTCTTAGTTTTAATGCGCAAAAAAATTGAATTAAATCAGAATCTTTGCTAGAGCAAAAGCAGGTCAATTGTGCCCGAGCGTCTTCCTCTTTGCGGACTTTGCTAGTAATACGATCTCATCCGCTAACCGCCTTCCGAATTCTTTCTGTTGTAGTCTAAAATTTTGATTGTTATTATGCTTTTTTTTTTGTTTATTTTTTTTTGTTTTTAGGGTAGGGTTAGAAGCGGCTGCGTACTGCACACAATGGCTGGAGAATGCCAACTGGCAAATAAATGAAATACGCGTTCAAACTGCAGAACGAGTGACGAACAGATCCACAGACAGGCCGATGATCATCATGATAATAATCATTTTATGTCGTCTACTAGTTGTGTATGCTGCTCAGCTTTTAAGCTCTACTCTCTCTCTCTCTCTCTTTCTCTTTCTCTGAGATCATGTTTCTCTATATATATGTATATATTTTGACATTTGACACACGCCCACCACAACAACACTTTTGTTTGTTTGTCTAGTAGAACTTTTGTCTCCTTTGGCTTTTGAAGAAGAGTTTTCGCAGCCGTTCATTATCCACTTAAATAATTATATATACGCCAAAATATTTCTGCAATGTCTGTGAGCACTGAAATGTTGATACCCTAGAGATGATTAGGTTCTGACTTCATTCAGACACGCCCAATTCGACGACGCGTCAATCCGATTGTCTCCCAATGACTTTTGTTTTCCGATCTGGTTAATTCCGCATTTGATCTGAGTTTGGCCAAACAACTATTGGCAAAGCATCTCCATAGTAAACTGTTTGATTAATGAGTATTCAGGATTAAGGAGCAATGTCTGGTTAAAAGCCATGAGAAAGTGCATCAAAGGGAGAGTTAACAGACCAATAACTAAGCTTATCTATGAGTCAAAATGTTTAAGAATTACTTTGTTGCACTTACAGGGTATTCAATAAGTCGCAGTCTTTATTTTCGATTGCATTTTCCTAAATTTCATCAGCTTAATTGGTCCGTAATGTATCAATTAAACCATACTTCCGGATACGAGTTAAGCTGGCGTTATCCCCTTCCCCACCCTCCCAGTGAAAGGTAATTTCATTTTGTATTTGATCAATTTCAAGTTTTTTATTTATTTATTTATTTTTTTTTTTTCGTTTTTCGTTTTGTCTTTCGTTTTTTTGTAATTTTATTTATTTAAAAATTTTGTTCATTTTGCTAATTTTCCTCTTTATAATTGTGTGTGTGTGTGTGTGTGTGTGTGTGTGTACGAGTCTTGTGTTTAATTACAATATATATTTATAAATATATATTTTGTTCTAAACTGATTTATTCTGAATTGGAATTCGCTGTGTTGTAGGAGAAGGGAAAAGTTCGTGTGGAATATCAAAGAAGTCAGTTAGAAGAAGGAGAAGAAGAAGTTTGAGAAATCATGTAAAATATAGGGAGAAGAGGGGGAGGTGCTGTGGGAAATAGTTTCCTCGCTTTTAACCGATAGTTTCTATTCGGGTCTTAAGTCGAAATGTTGAAGTTGACTGACACACCTTGTCCAAAAATCAAAGTGGCAGACTAAAGCGTTAGATTTACTTAAACTAAATTTCATTAAATTTATTTTGTTTTACTTAATGTACATGCCATTTAATTTTGTATTATATATATATATATATATATTCTTTATAAATATTATATATATGTTTTTAAAGTCCTTCAAGTTAAGGTTTTTCTCTCAGTAATTATTTTTTGTATATCCTTGCAGAAGAAGCTGCACGATCGGTGTGACAAATAAATTTATCGATAGTTTCCCATCTCTAATAAGATAACGATCGTTTCTATAGAGACTGCAAGGGCATAGAAACTTCGGCTTTCCAAAGTTATTTTCTGGGTTTACTCAATTAAAATTCAGTTTTGTTTGGTTTTCTCGTCTTTTTTTTTTTGTTCTATTCTCAATTAATTAATTAATTTTCCTTCTAGTTAAACATTAAATGTGTGAATGTGTGTGTGTCTCTGTGAGTGTGTGTTTTTTCTTTCTATTTTTCACTCTCAAATGAAGTACAATTATTGGTGAAAAACCATGAAAGATAATGCCTATCCATCTTCTATATAGCAAGCGCTCTTTATAAACTTTAAAATCAAAAATAAAATTTATAGTTTTGCGCTTACCTTACACATATATCGACGACAAAAAGTTTTTTTTTTTGGGCTCATACCATACCATAAGATCATTTTCATACAATTATATAAAAGTTCGAACTTAGGAGAAACCAAATTGGGCAATTGCATAATGAAAAACTCGTTTTGTGAGATCATTAGGTTTGCTTCTCGTTTAAAATATAATGCGATTAATGGATGAATTTACTTAATTCATTATATATGTATTTTATATGTATTATTTCGATAATTTACACATCCTTCCCACTCTATGTCCGTCTGTCTAACTATTTCTTTCGCTCTGGCAGTGTTTTGGCGTCAAGTTGTGTCAAACCATTCCGTACAATTTGATGTTTCGACTTTTTACAAAATCAAATCAAACTCAAAACGCATTCTCAAGTACCGTATAAATTTGATCGAAAAATCGAAAACGAGATGAGAGATTTTGAATTTTGCAATTGCAATGAAATAATACGGTAATTTGGTATTCCTATATATTTATGTACCTAAATCATTTCAGATCAAATCCGATCACCCCATATGGTGTAATGCTCTCTCGCTTTCTATATGTAATATATAAGTATATATATATATATATATTTATATAGTTGTTCTTTGCTTTATTTTTAAGTGTTGGTAAATATCATAAATACAGTTGTTGTGTTGGTTGTGTGTAGTTGTATGTGTCTGTGTGTGAGTTCGGAGATGTCATTATCAATTACCATTACATGTACAATTCAAGTTTGATATTGCTGGGTAATTACTTTATGAAAGTAGTTCTTTAAGTCGAAAGTATCTCGAATTTTGTCAACAAATATTGTTTTTATTTCACTTTAACAATTACTGGTATAAAATTAAATTACATTTTCCAGAATAATTACTGACGACTGAATGAAATGAGTATTTCTGAAAATAATTAATTTGTGATAACAAACTTGAAATACAATTCAAACTATAATGGTAATTGCAATGCAAATGACTTGATTATCAAATGTACTTGAGTATTTAAGAGCTTCTTTGTGGATTCACTTCAAGTTGATTTACCTTTTCATTACATTCCTAATCAAATGTTTATTATGTCCTGTGTGTGTGTGTGTGTGTGTGTTTCAGTGTGTCTGTGTGTGTGTGTAGTTCAACAGTAAACATATATGCAGCTGTTATATATGTATATATTTTGTCTTTTCTTTTCTTTTTTTGTTAAACTGTTAATTTGTTAATTATGAAACAATATTTCTCTATATACTTGATTTTCGATTTGCTTTATTTTTTTCGTTTTGTTTATTAAGTTTCATCGCTGATTTTAACAACTAAATGCTTAACAGCTAGCATATTAATTTTTGTATTTTATTTGTTTTTGTTTCCTTTGCATTAATTTACGATTTGAATCTTTTAGTGTAACATAATATTAGGTTTACGTTTTTAAATAATGTGTACCATATAAATCTGTGTTGTGTTTATTTGCCTCATAAATATCTAATACGTTTTGCTGTTGCTTTTATAAATAATCATAATAATAGTTTATATATATATATTTAGTGTATATATATATATATATTTGTATTTCATGTAATAATATGTTATAATTGCTATAGTTTTGTTTTTAATTATATTTTAAACTTAAGTTTTGTTGCTGTTGCTGCTGCTTTTTAGGTGTTTCTCCTAATCATATTTACAACATTTCGTTTTATCTTTTATATATGTACTTATATAGTTTTTAGATTTCTTTTCTGATCATAAAAACTACTAATTGTTGTTGCTTGATTTTGCATTTTTCTTTTGTCTCTTAAGGGGCGGGGAAGGGGGACCAAAAGGCAGTTACTGCCGAATTTGCTTGAACCAAAAACTTTTAAAGTTTATATAACGCTTGAATGAAATACATATTTGTATTTGGGGGGTGGTGAGAGGGAATGATATACATATGTATATAACTATGGCTATGTACTACATAACTGGGATCTAACATGGAAGAGGGAGAGAGAGAGAGGGACGCTTGCCTGCGGCTGAAATTTTAGCATTCATCTCCATTCATAAGTATATAACTATTGATTAATGCGGTTTGCGGTCATTATAGGAAACCTAGAAACACTTGCACATATATCTCTCTCTATATATACATACACATTCATAGTTCCTAGATGAAATGGAGTCCAATTTGATAGAAAACAACAAAATTCCTAGAATTGTGGAAGTGCGGCAGTGCCTATCGCTCATAGCTGATTAGGGGAACGCATTGTTTGGGGACATTTCCCATCGGTGGCTGGTCTTCCATCTCTGGCTTAAACGTACCCAAGGAGAACATTAATCCTTATAGAAAATATGGAAGATTTGAATAAATGGCCGCTTTTTCTTAGCTCGCTCCCTCTCGTGTGATTCAGCATATGCTCTCCATTTCGGTTGGCTGCTGCAAGGCTTGGCGTTTCCGATAGGCATAGAACTCCTCCCGCATGGCTTGCAAACGTACCTCAACATTGTCGTAGCGAGGCAGAGTACCTCCAATGCTCCGTACTCGTCCTCCTGCTGTTCCTCCGCTGCCGTAGTGTGAGCTCAGCTGATGTTGTGGGTGATGATGATGATGATGATGCGTGTCTATGTGCAAATTGAGATCGTCGCGGAGTAGTCCAACCATGCCGCCTGTGGGCGTTGAAGCACTTGGAGTCGGTGTAATGGCCGAATCGAATTCATAGTGGCCATCCACACTGCCCACATCCACAGGGCATACCTTATTGT
The DNA here is from genome assembly GCF_018151085.1 of Drosophila tropicalis. NCBI lineage: Eukaryota > Metazoa > Arthropoda > Insecta > Diptera > Drosophilidae > Drosophila > Drosophila tropicalis. Next base: position 811,820 of record NW_027172877.1, read on the forward strand.
GGTGCTGATTGCTGATGGGCAAATTACTGTCCGTTGCGGCATTAAGTCTTGAGATCATTTCCAGCCAATGGCTCATGGTATAGGGAGGCGTGACAGATGACCAGTCTCTGTCCAGCCTAAAGTGATGGGGATGATGATTCGAAAGTGGCGTCTGACCTTGAGCTTGCTGTTGTTGATGCTGAAGCTTGGGCGGCGACGGAGGTGCCCTGTATGGAGGCAACAGCCGCCATTCGCTGCCCGTACTGCCGGGATGATTCGAAGTATTTTTCGATCCAAAACCACTTGAGCTAGAGCGTGACTCTGGCGATGCCTCCAAATGATGACCAGAACCCACAGTGGAGCCGTGACGCAGTGAAAGATTTAGATCAGGCAACGGGGAGAAGAGGCGCGAATAGTGACGTGGATACCAACGCGTACGCGGCCTATAACTGTGATAGGGCAGTTGGCTGTGGTAGTAGCTACGCCAAGACGGCGGGGATGGCAACTGAAGTGGCACAAAGTGATCGTCAAGATGGTGATGTTGCTGCTGATGTTGTTGCTCATGCTGGCGGCGTGTCTCCTCTTGAATGGTTCTCAGCGAGGGTAGTTCCTGTGAGTAGTAGCGATAGCGACTCACATTGCCACCCGATTGGGTGAGCGAACGTTCCACGGAGTTCGGATAGACCGTACTCAGATCACTGAAATGTGAAAGGTGATTTGCAGGCGAATATGGCAATGACAATTGGTGATGCTGCTGCAGTTGCTGCTGTTGATGATAGTGATGGCTGGCCGGGGAGCTGGAGAAGATTCGCGATATCCTGGATGGCGTGTAAAGATTATGCTGATGATGATGATGATGCTGCTGCTGCTGGCTTAAATTTCCGCTTATGGTATTGATGTGCAACGGACGACTCCGATCCCTTGCATTACCATACAAGTGAAGGTGCTGCTGTTGTACATTCTGATAGCGTGCACCACTCACAGCAGCAGCAGCAGCAGCAGCTTCGCCTCTGCCACCACCCCCGCCTCCACCACCAATTTTAAGCAAACCTCCCAAACCATGCAGGAAACCGCGTGCTGAATCCGCTGCTGATTGTAGACTTAGCTGACTGCTGGACGAAGCCATGATGAGGGGACGACGCCAAGAGGCTCGTGCAGTTATGAAATTGCGACGCGATAGAAACCCGCCATCATCGCTGGATGATTTTTGTGAAACATTGCTATTCCGTCGCTCGAAGAGAACACCCCCACCATCTGCCGCCTCCGCATCGTTCCCATCCACCATGTCGATGCTGCTGCCATGCGGATAGCCAGCCACTCCAAGTTTGGCGGCATCCAAGACAAAGCGACCATCAAGACTGCGTTGAATGCGGCTGACAGAGCGACGACGTTCCCCTCTTCCACTGCCATCGTCACTATCGTCGAGATTGGGTGAACTGTAGATTGAATGACAGTTGGTACAGCGATCAGGTGGCCAAATCCAATGTAGAATGGCAATAAGTATGGCAGTTAGACTTGATATTCGGGTTTGTTTGTACCTAAGCAGAAAGGAAACCAAATAGTAAACGTAAGAATCAAATGTGGAACAAATGTACAAGCAAACTATCAAGAAACAAGAAAAAACAGAAAACTGTAAATAAAATTCAGTGAAAACGAAACGACAAAATCTGATTCCTTGAAATTATAATAATTAAAATACAAAAGCATTGATTGATAACGTGAACGCTACATAAAGTATCTGGAACTGCATTTAAAAAAAGTATTTCTAGTTGAAAGTTATAATTAGAGTATGTCAGCAAAAAACATAACAAAGTTTTGTTTTGCTTCTGACATTGCAATTAACGAATTTATCGCCCGTAGCTAAAGTTGGAAAAGCAAAAAGTTCAGTATCATTTGAAGGACATGTCAAAAGCATTGTAAAGGAGCACCAAACAGGTTGAAATGCTAAATAAATTATCTCATATTCCTATTCACAGATGAAGCCACCATTTTTGAGGACTTTACTCGTGCTTTGTGCTTTAAATATCAAAAAGGACATTCAAAATACAAATTATTGGCTTCAATGTATAAGTTCCTACGAATTCAAACACAACTGTACACAACGGAAGAAAAGCAAAATAACTTAAAAATTGAAACGAACGAAAATGAATTGAACGAAAACAAAATGCTTAGCATATTTGAATATTATTGCTTACGATTTTGATTATGACAGGATGGACCTGGAACTATAAAAACGCTTTCATAATCACGGTAATGTTCAGTATTGCTATATAGATAGGATTAAAGATGTGTTGTTAACCAATCAGAGAGATCATTAGAAGGACAGTTGATAGATAGTTAAGATGTGCAAATTTTGACTAAGAAGATTTCTCCATTCGGTGAGAGGAAGGATGCTTACTTTTTTAAAGGCACTTGACCAGAGGAAATTGAGCCCGTACTGCGTTGCAAATGTTGTTGCTGTTGCTGCTGTTGATGTTGTTGGTGATGATGAAGATGATTATTGGTTGCAATGTTACGAGCGTCCGTTATCCTGCAAGCTACCATGTTGAACTCTGTAAACGTATAATTTCTAAAATTAATTTTGGCGTGCAGTATGAAGCCTTCCTATCCAATAAATAAAATACATATAGATCAGCTACCAAGCACACACTAAGTATATATATGCATATATATATATAGTATATTGTATATTGTATATTTATCTACAGAGGGCGAAACTCTTTCAAAACGATGAGGGGACAAATTGGCATAACACACACATAGACGACAGGAGCTTAGGTTGTGCCAATTTGCATGCGCCCAACAACGTAGTCATTGCATTTAACTAGATACAATATTGTAGTTGGAATATTAGCAGCAGTAGTAACAGTGGTAGTATTACTAACTAGTAACTAAGAGGGCAGAGTACAGCGTTACAGAACAGAACAGAACAGAACAGAGCAGAGCACATAGGGCATAGGGCAGAACACCAGTTAAGCTATGTTGTTAGTTTGTTGTTTTAGTTGCAGTTAATTAGAGTTGCAATTACATTGCATATGTAGAGCATTATAATTAGATACAGTACAGTTGGAGCAAACTAATTTCACTTTCAGTTAATTGATTGGACCTAAATTGCCAATCGAACATGGGAGAAGGGTTTTCCTCATATCGAAATGCACCCCACCCAAGGGGAACATGGGAATCGGACTACAAATTGAGATCCTCCCTCAACCTAACACAAACGTGTTCTATATATGTATATACACACACACACTATCTCGCATCCTGTACGTGTGTGTGCTCTTTGCCGTATTTTATTTAGGATAAGGCTACGAAATGTTGGAAATAAAGTAAAAAAAAAACACACAATGACACGTGAAATGGCTTTTGAATGGGTCAGTTACGAATTGTGCCGGAACGGAACGGAACGAAACAAAACAGAGAACGATATAAAGAGAGAAAGAGAGCGAGCGAGCGAGCGAGCGAGGGCGAGAGAGACAGAGTAAGAAGATGAAACGAAACGAGTAAATGCAAAATTGCAAAAACCAAAAAAAGAAAATGTTCAGATTATGGCAACTAAAAAAGAACTCAAGTAACAACCGAAAAGTGTAAAAAACTTTGTGATGGTGTAGAAAATTTAACGGTATTTTTTTTTCCTTTCTCAGTGTTGCGTATGAAAAACTTTGAAATGACTTTTCTGATTATGTATTGTGTGTTTGTATGTGCGTGGTGTGTGTGTGTTCGTGTGTGTGCAAAACTTTCGCTGACACCCAACGATAGAGAGAAGAGAGAAGGAGGAGAGAAAAACAAAATGGAGTTAGCCTGATGAAGTGGACGATTGTGTAGTACAGTTGTGTTTTTGCATGATGCTAGGTTATGTGCATTCAGGAGGTTGTCATTTATAGGTTATACATATGTAGTTAGTAGGTACTCGTCTGAAATAAACCTTTTGTTTTTTATTGCATTGTTCATCATCATTATCATTTGATTTGTAATGGTGGTGGTATGGCACACACGACATCGAATTTTAAATGAGTTAACTTGGAAAAACTTACCCGGCTTGTTGAGATATTACGTTTTTCGTAGGCTTAGTGGGGGCAATGGCACAGCTGATTTTGCAAGAACAAACGAGATCGTTTTCATAACTAAATCTAACAATTTGTGCTTACAAATGCTGGCCAATATTATAGATTTCTGTATATTTTTTGTTTTTCATAACGAAGCCTGTTTGTTTGGGTCGCAGGGGGGTGGGCCCTATTTTACCATCTTTGTGCGTGAATTGTTTACAAAAAACGTCTGCCCAGTATTGTTTTCTTTATAGTTATCTTCTATATATACATATATCTATATATTTGTATATATTTTGAGAAAAAAATACCTTTATCCAACATGAACTCAGCCCTGGGCAGAAACAACGACGATTTGGCCAAGAACATGCATAACATTTCAATCGAGATAAAGGTATTTTAGTTGTTTGCTTGTTTGTAATTTCATTGTGTCTACTCATTTTTTGCAGTGTTTTTGCATTACTTTTTGTTCTTTTGTTACGTTAATCGCAGAGAGTTGTGTCATTTTTGTGTTAAAGAGCTCAAAACAAAACTCAACCAAAAGAACAGAAAAAACAGTAACCGAAATGCATAATGAAAATAAAAATAATAATAATAATAATCATATTTAATTTTGTTAATATGCTCTGTAAGTTGTTTGTGTCTGTATGTGTGTGTGTGTGTGTGTGAGGATTCATAAATAATTGATTTAAAACAACGCAACATTAATTAAATGCAGTTAAATAACCATAACAAAAGAGCCAGACAAAGGTTTGAAAGGACATTCAGCGGATTCGACAGAGATGTAGCCACATTTACAGTCCTTGACATCTGCAATTTCCCGATGATGATGACGACAACGATGATCATAATGATAATGAGAGGAAACAAAAAATCAACTGATAGCGCACGCGAGGGGCAATGGTCACACGTTCTCATCGGAGGTTGTTTTCTGCTTGTCTAGTAATGATGCAACTACAATACCATAATGCTTCATGCAAGAACAAAAAACCAATGCTAAAACCAAATTATAAAGCGATTATAAGGCTCGGATTGAACGAAATGTAATTCAAAGAAATGAGATTCAAAAATAATGTATGATTGGCCAATTTCGAACTGAGATATTGAGAAAGCAAAAATTCGAAAATGCCTTTGCACATTTTTTTTTTTAGGTACTATGGAATCAATTGATTTACTTAGTTATTAGTTAGATGTAACAATTCGATACTTTAGATAGAGAAATTTTGAATTTCAGCTTTAGCTTTATGCAAATCGATCCAACATAGTTTTAAATGATACAAGAAGAACCTTGCACAGGGACTACTGTGCGTATGATTGATCATGATTTCTTGTGTTGGCAAGCCGAAAGTTTGCTTTCGTTATCTTTTGAAATATTTTTTTAAGGGTTTCGGGGGACCGGGGACATAACAGAAATGAAAATTTCACTCAACCGAAATAACCAAAACAGAAAATTAACATAAAAAACCGAAAAACCAAACTGAAAACATAATTAGTATGCAAATATATACAGAAATGAAAAATTTTTGTCATAATATATATATATAGTCATTTGTCAATTTTTACTTTTTGTTTTTAGTTTTGCTCACAACTACAACAAAAATGTACAAATATTTTCATATTAAATGCCATTTTCTTTTTTTTTTTTTTGTTTGTTTGTTTCTAGTTTGGCCTTAGCAAAATCATAATTAATTTCAAATGCAAATTTTTGTATATATTTTTTCTTCTTTTGTTTCAATGTAATTGTTGTTGTCCGAATAAGCCAATGTGTGTGTATGGTAAGCCGAAAAACTATATATATGGCACAAGGAGTACATATTGAAACGAACGGAACGTAAAACAAATTTGTTGTGCGGAAAAATTCCGCATAAGCACAAACTCATATATAACAAAATATATGTACACAGACAATTGTGTGTGTTATAACAGGAAAATTAATACATTTTTCAATAATAGTTGGGATAAGTATAGATAAGAGATATTAGCCATCGTAAACAATTGAAAATTAACCAGGTCATTATAGCGAATTATCACCGATTAGTTATTGATAGTATCACCAAATATTGGAAAAGCTGCCAGACAAATAAAATTCAAGTTCCAATAATCATATGTATAGTGAATTTTCTAATTGAGTTTGCCAGATTTGTTGATAAGAAATTAGTTTGACAGCTTTAAGTGTCCTGGAATTTGATTAGTTAGTCAGTGAGTTGCACTTAGCATCGTCTTTAATCGTCAACAACAACAACAACATCATTATTCATCATCATTATTAGTATTATTAGCATTATTAGTTTTTGTTTTCTTTTTTTCAAAAAAACCATTTCAAGTGTTTTTGTGTATTTTTTTTTTTTTAGTAGCTTTTCGCCTCAGTGTTACCTTTTTCCTGTTTTCGTCGTTTACGTTTATTGCAAATTTTTACGGCACAAACCGATAAAATGATCGCAACAATAAAAAACAGGATGCCCCCAACGACACCGGCGGTGATAGCTTTATGCTTGACACGTGCCGGCACTGGGAATTTCACCTCATCGCTGGACTCGTACGATTTCTCCGAATTGGCCAATACACGAAAATAGTATGTGCGACCGCCCACCAAATTCTTCACCAAATACTGTGTCTCCTCCGGCCGAATTTGACCCCGATTCAGGGTTTTCCACTGGGCATCAGTTCGATATTTAATAGTATAAAATTTGACAATATGTGCACGTTCCAGCGGCGATTGCCATGTGATCAGAAATCCATTTGACACCTCTGTGACAGACACATTGCGAGGTGGTCCAGGCTTGGGACCTATAGCGCAAACAAAAAATTATAAAAGGAAATGGATTAGTTTTTCAAATATTTGTATTGTTTAGTTCTTTATATAAGAATGTCTCGTACTTGTCCTGGTCCTGGACTAAATTAGTCGGAAAGAATTTCATTATATCTTAATCAGTTTAATCAGATTTGTGTCGAACTCGGAATCAAAATATTTAAATTCAGACATAATAATCATTAATTAATAGTTAGAGTGGATTGATTGAACCTTTTCGGGGCACTGACTTAATCTGGGGCTTAATGCAGAGTTTGTTACCTTTCGATATTTCTTTGTCCTTAGCTTTGATTTTGAATGTTTTATGTAATGCAAAATGACTAAATAATTTGCCCACATACACACACACACACACATATATATATATAAAAAAGAATCCTTAATTTACAGGTTATCACAAGTGAAACAACTTATTAACGAGGCTCAAAGTAGATGACGCTCACTTTATCTGCGGCTTAGATTATTCAAAGGACTAAATCGAGACATTCGTCTTGGAAAGTTCAAAAAATGTTTGACACGGCCCTTAAAACTTAACCCGGTTTAAACTTTTGACCCACAATTGCTTGTGTGTATTACGAAAATTGGTTTTCACGAAAGCATAATTGCTACAACCTGCTTATTATTCAGAAGTCGTTCTTGCCAAATCTTCTAAAATTTTCAATGCAAATTCACATTTAAATATGTGTGTGTGTGGCTGTCGGTGGGGGTGGATGCGCATGAGACGATGCGGTAAGCTGAGGTGAGGGTCGGCAATAAGTGCAAGCCATTTATTATGACAGTTTCTCATTATGTATGTAGATATATGTTAATTAAAAATGCTTTTAAAGAGCTCTCGGGAGATTTTGCATAGCACATATCAAAAGTTGATTATGCAAGGGGCGAAATGAACACGTGTATGAGAGTTTGTCTATATGTGGGTGGGCGTGTGCGTGTGTGTGTGTGTGTGTCTGGTCGGTAGCCGACGAAGCTAAAATGAAATGAGCAGCAACCCTTTGACATAAAAATATGCGCGCAGATTTGACATAAACATAAACGAGGCAAGTGACAAACATAAAACAAAACAACAACAAAAAATAACATAAAAAAACCTTAAATAAAAAAACAAAAACAACCTTGGTAGTGGGCTGGGAATGGAGCAGGCCTAAATGAGATGGGGCCGGCGTCAGACACAGTAAAAATGTCAAGTGTACACAGGGAGGGACACGGAACACAGACACCGGGACAGTTAAATGTTATTTATGACTGCAGCAGGTCGAAAGCCACCAGAAAAGTGGCCAAGAAGCGGCGAGAGAGGGTAGTTAATTTTGCATTTTTTAGGCCGTTGCTGCACTTTAATAAATTTAATTTTTTTTTTTGAAATTGCTCCCCATTGTTTCGTTTCAAAAGGAAACGGTCAAACGCGTGAACTAGTCTGAATAAAATTGCATTAAATTCTGATTAAGTTAGGTCAATCAGATATTTATATTAGTCTTTTAGACTAATAATAATTTTCGAAACGGAGAACCATTTCAGAAGGATAACGATTGCGCTACATATTAAGTCGTTATGTTTGCAAAAGGGTATTAAAAGTTCGGCAGTGCCGAAATCAGACCAGAATTTTGTTGATTTCAAATTTTAATTTAGTGCTTTTTGAAGAGCTTTTAATCCAATATATATCAGCAAATACCTTTCAATCGCAATTTCGGTGGGGAATAAACTATTTCGCCTCTCGAATCGGTATGAAAGAAAATGTCAAAATAGGCTAAAAGGTCTGCAAATAAAACAGAACATAATACCAAATATAACATAAAAGAGAAAAATGATGCAAATTAAATGTAACTAAAACAAATAAACAGTGCAAAAAGTACAAAGTAAATGTGAAAGAAAGTGCAATTGACGAAAAGAACCAAGAAGCCGATAAAAAATGAAATAGTTTAACAATCTACAATGTGCCCATTGATCCCATTCTCTTGACCCTTTGAGCCCACAGCCAGTGCCTGCATCTTGTGCAATCATAGCTCAAATCTCAATTCAAATTATCGATTGATTAGTTAACCTTGCAATCAATGGCAAGTACTCTAACTACTTAAAATGCTCAGCATGTGTGTGTGTGTGTGTGTGTGTGTAATAGTAGGGGGTGAGTAGGTGGATAAGTACATGAAACACAACAATTATCGAACGACGAAGAGTGATATGCATTCAATATTCATAAATGCAAAGAGTACTGTGTGTGCCTGTCGCTATGTCCAAATGTCTATATTTGTACTCACTCCTATAAGGCCTTTGAGTGTGTGTGTGTGTGTGTGTGTGTGTGTGTGTGTGTGTGTGGGCCTTGACACGCTTGTTAAATATCTATTCTTATTTTCCCTTTCCATGGAAATTTGAAATGTATTTTACTGCAATTCCAAGTCTATGCCATATACTACTATGTGATACCTGTCAATGAGGATGACTATAAGTAGGATACTATAAGTATAAAGGAGTTATTCTTATAGGATCCCCACTTGAAAGTATTCTATTATTCACTTCACAGGTAATTGTCATAAATAATAGTTTGGTAATTACATTATTTGACTCGATTACTCAATTATATGCATATCCAGCGAGAATGTGGCTATAGCTTAGGATAAGGATTCTGTTTGATCGACCCTTCATTTGCTGCTCTGCTGAGTCGTCGGGCTTAGTGCGAACTAAGACCTTGTAATTGTAATGTAAATTTATGGATAAATTTAAGTTTGTGAATTCTCTTGAAATGCAGCCTGCATGATGAAATTGTTGATGATGTTGTTGTTGGTTATAAATGTTTAAACGTTGCAACAAACGCCATGGTCATGCCACACACGCGTAACACAACGTCAGAATTCCTTGACTGAAACAAATGCGGCACGCGCAACATAAGCACAAACACACACACACACACTCACTCACACACATTGAAGGATAAAGAGAGTGAGGGAGGGAGACACTCACATGTGCATACAGCTGTTGGGTGGCAGGTTGAGTAGGTGGGAGGGTTTTCGGCCGATGTTTTATGCACGATTTAAGAAAAATATTACAAAAACAGAAAAAAAAAAACATAAAAAATATAAAAATAAATAAAAGCCAAAAGAAAATACGATTTCTGCTTTTGTTGTTCATCTGTATGTGTGTGTGTGTGTGTGAGCTGCTGCTGCTGTGAATGAAATGAGGCGCCTGGTGAGGGGTGAGAGTGAGGGGCGAAGGGCGAGAGGTGAAAGACGGGTGGATGGGTTGGGCTTTTGTTTCAATTTTTTTTTATTTTTAGGTGTTTGGCATTATAAGCACCAAAAAAACAAAATGATGATACGGACGGTAAAACACACGTACACGAAATCCAGGGTTGCAAACACACAGAAATTTGTAGATTTTTTTGTTTTTGCTGTCAGAGTTGCCGCCTGCCTTTGTTATTTGTTGTTGCTACTTGTTTGTTAGCGTCGTTATTTTTGCTTCTCCTGTTTTTTTTTTCGACTTTTTTGTTATTTCTGTTGTATTTCGAACATACGCGTGCGCCAAAAACACGTACACGCATACGCACACACGAAGGAAAATTAAATACGCTAAATGGGAGGAAAACATTTATGTCCGTGTGTTGGGTGTGTGTGTGTGTTTGAGTGTGTACAGAAAGAGACAGAGATAGTGCGAGAAGTATAAAATTAACTATTATCGCAAAGCGGTTGGAACAAACACGCGGCATTCCAATTGCCGCACCTAGAAAATACCCGCATGAGAGTGCGGGGGTGAAACATTCGAGCAAGGGGGTTGGCCAGGAGAGGAGAGGAGTGGCAAGAGGAAGTTGGATACTATGTTGAGGCCAGGGGATTTAGTAATATGGTTGTTTAAATTACGCCACCCTGTGTTTTTGTGTTATTGCTGCTGTTGTTGGCGTGGGCGTTGTCATATCGACCGCACGACACGAAACAAGAGTAGAACACACACACACACACCACACACACAAAGACACACACACACAGAAACACACGCATATGTACATGCAGTTGGTAGAGGTTGTAAAAACAGTTCAATTAATTTAAATAATTAAATGTGGGACAAAATGTGTTTTAATTACGCTGCGCAAAACTGTTGGAACCGTAACGAAACGAAACATGGTTGAAGTAAAATGTAATATTTACAGGCACAAAAGCGAACACACACACCAAATACCGCACTCACATACTAACCAACACCACACATACATACATTGTATATGTGACCATAACTCATGCTCCCATGAGAATTGTGTCTGGGCAATTTTTGTAGCATACTTTTTCGGGCGGGTTGCAAGGGCAGCACATAAAGCAAGCGGCAAACTGACTAAACAGTAAGAGAGGTAAAGAGAGTGTAGCCAACGCTCCTCTTGTATAATTGGCTTGCATATTTAATTGTGCTCATGAATTATTATTGAACTCTATTTTTGGTAGCTACACACACAAAAAAGGCCTCAATAGAAATTCTATCATTTGCCACACGAAAGGTTCGAATGACCATAAAAAAATTCTCAAGTGCAATAACTCTTCAATTGTATTCCCTTTGGGTTTAGAAACAAATGCCTCAAAAAAAATCCAGAAACGGAACTTTCTTCAATGTTTTCCCTGTGACGACAAACGAAATCCTAACCACTCGTCAATTGTTTAGAAATAAAGCCAATTAAAGCTCTAATATCAAATGTAAATTATTGAGTGAGTGAAAAACTTTTGACATACTCTGGTCTAAATATAATTCTTGATAAATTACTTTCACTCTTATCAAAAATCAATTGTTGTTGGTGTGTGTTTCCATATTATTATTATTATTATAAGTATAGGATATAGTTTTAAACTATCAACCTAACTATATTTTACAAGCACTGGCAACTAAGGCCTTCGGCTTAGACGAAAACTACATCCATACACTAGCCTGGGATTCGAACCCGGATCCTCGTTGTTCAGTTGCTCAAATGACTGGGTCACTTAGACAACTCGTCTACCGAGGACTGCTGTGTTTCCATATAAATAGTTGTTTTTTATGGTGTTTTTCTGCGTTTTCTGGTTTAATGTTTCTGTCAGTCGCTTAAGTGCAGTTTTGTCGTACGTCGTCTGTCAGACATATGTATGTATGTATGTTACAATCTATATGGTACAACTACGAAGGAAAGGGGGAGAGAGGCACTAAGGATTTCTTGTTGATGTTGTTGTTTTTGTTTTCTTACCAGCTTCGTCTGGCATTAGCTGAAAGAAGTGATCGGGCGGTTGTGTTGCAGCCTTGACATTACGTGGCGCTGCCGGAGCGTCTTCTAATTGAATTTGAATTTTTCGCAGCGCAGCATCATCAATATATATCCGTCATCACATATATATATATTTATATGTATATGTGATTGTTTAATACATATATTTGTCCATCGAAACGTCGGCGGGGAAAAATTCGAAATTCAATACGCGATTTGATTGAGTTGAGTTGATGCGATGATTAGTATGATAAACAAATTAGAGAGAGAGAGAGAGAGAGAGACGATTGTATCGTATGAGAGAGCGAGAGAAAAAAAGAGAGAAAAAGAGAGAGAGAGAGAGCGTTATGTTAGAGCCAATCCAATTGTAAATTTGTGCAAAATTCGTTTGGTTTTCTTTTTATGAGAATATGTGCAAGGCAAAACCCAAACAAAAACAAAACAAAACAAAAAATGTTTAAAGTTAAAAGCAAAAAACATAGACAAAACATAATGTGGAGAAGAGGCTAGATAGGATATTAAATTGGGTTGTTGGTGAACTTACCGAGAGTGCGCACAGTCATCACCTTACTCATCATACCATCGCCAAGGACATTTCGTCCTACCACTTGAAATTCGTAAGTGGTCCCCGAGGCCAAGCCATTGATCGTCACCTGAGTACTGCCCGAGGGTGTCACCGAGATCGTTTGCCAGTCGTTTACACCTGCCTCGCGATACCATATGGTGTAGTCCTGTTTATACTCTGACCCGCCACTATAGCCAGGCAGCCACTGCAGCGTGATTGAGGACTCGGTTGCCTTGCCCGTGATATTGTAGGGGGCATGCGGCTGCGTACCCTCGATAACAAGTTGAGTGACAGCCATTAGGGTGGCCACTTCATTGGAGACAACACACTGATAGTAGCCAAAGTCTTCGCGCCGTAAATTCTCGATGGTGATATTGCCACCACCGGAGATTTTGATACGATTGCGTTGCTCTGAGGGTGGTCCACCAGGCCCGCCTGCTCCTAGTTGTTCGCCCTCCTGGCGTTGCCATTTGATTGTGGGCCGTTCAGTGCCCTCGGCTTCAACAGCATCACAATGCATTTCCACACTGTCGCCTACTTTGCGCTGATAGAGGGTCTCTGGCTCCACCGTGAAGGTCGGGGGCTTGCGGACCAGAACCTCCATTGTGCCAGATGAGCCCTGAGTGCCTTGAGCATTGTACGGGGTGCAGGTGTAGCGACCCTGATGATCTTCATTCACACGGGTAAAGAGCAGCGAACCATTTGCCATCACCACAATATCTTTCATTTGATAAGGCTCCAACAGTCGTTTATCCTTGGTCCAAGTGACATACTGTAGTAAGGGATTCGATTTGATATAGCACTGGACAACGCCAGCCAGACGGAAGGGTAGGTATTGCACTGTAGGAGTGAATGTCACTTTGGCTGGATCTGGAAATGAAGAAATAATATGAGCAACTGGATGGGCAATTGACTTCTCTGTCTCTTCCTTACATTCCACACTGAGATAGGCCGATGCACTCTGTGGATCACCAATGCCATTTGTCACCTCGCACAAATACTGCCCCGAATCGTCGGCGCTGATGGGATTAATGATAAGCGACCCATCCTTCCGTATAGTCACTCTTGTCTCCAACGAGGCCACTTCACGTACGGGTGAGCCCTCACGGAACCAGCGGACAGTGACATTGCCCGGCATGGCCTTAGCCTCGCATGAGAATATTACCTTTTCGCCCTCCAATTTCGTTTGATTGGTGGGCGGCACCTGGGACGACAAGCAAAGGGAGCAGGGGTTAAAATAAAGGATTCCACTTTAATCTGGGTAATTGGGTATTAAGAGAAACTTATTCACTGAATTCAAATCATGAGCGCTGTTTGATTTTTTATTTTTTGCGGGAAGTCTCTGTTCATCTTGAGATAAGTAAGGATAAGTCAACTGTTGCTAAACGTGATGGGGCAAATACTGTGGAATGCAGTTTCATCTTTCGTTTCATTATGAAGATATTGTCAAACTTCTGTGGTATCCCTCGTATGCGCTCATGGGTAATAACATTTTTGCTCTCCGCTGTCACAAATAGTATGATATGTGCAAGTTTAGGGTTCGTTTTGTATTCCTCGACTTCACTCACTGCTATTGACAACTTGTCAGTCAAATGTCAAAAAATGAAAAGAAAAAAAACCGAGAAAGGAAGACGAAAGAAGTACTGTTTTTTTTGCTTTTTCTACTACATTTCGTTCGTCAGAGTAATTGCATGAGTGCATTTGGCCTCTTAGGTTCAGTCTCCTTTACATTCTCCTTGCCTGACTGAATGCCTTCGATTCGTTTGGTTTATTTAATGTCTATCAATTTGCTTTCTGGCCAATTTGCTTGTGGCAAAATATTTCTCTGCAATTGATTTAGTTTTAGTTATGAAACCCAAGCAATTGTGATGTGGGTTTTTGTTTCTTGTCGTCAAATTGAAATCCTAAGCAATGTCTATAGGTTACACTAAGCATACATACATATGCACATACATATGTATGTATGTATGTAGCTGTGCTGTTTTGTAGTCGTGTGTAAGTACTGTACTTCTGTTCTATTCAGAAAACCGCCAAAAAGGTCAAAGTTCAAGTTGTTGAAGCTTAAGCCTGCTTTGCTTCCGTTCGAGCTGGCTTTTTCCTCTATCCCCATTTCCCGGGCCTCACCTCAGCAGCTAACTGTAAATAACCGAAATGCAAATGCATTAGCGGAACTCGCAAAAAAGTATGCTACGCTTTTTCCACATACGCTATATACAAAACGTACTCACACACATACATACATATGTACATGCATATATACCTCACATAAGGCCAACGACAACGGCATATGAACCAAACGACGCAAGAAGGGGGCATATGTATGAGACGATGCAGAAAGCAGAGCACTGAAAATGGAAGCAATGTAGGAGGGTTGGAGGAAGTGGCTAAAGAGTGCCTGTGCAGCCCCTATGCAGTGTATATGAGAAGGATGTGTACTTGTATGCACATAGTAAATAGTCGGGATTTCGGTGGGGGAGCAATTGAGACTTAGGGGGGAATGACCATGTCAAGTGTTTGCCTCGCGGGCTAGCTGTTATATACCCTTGCAAAATCTGTATGGCTGAAAGCATTTTTGGCCAGAAGTGTTAAGCAACAAGAAGCCAAAACCGAATTCAAAACTTGAAGAGATGGGAAAAGTAAAAAACTTTAAGTGTTCATTAAATTTGCTTAAATTATAACCTAAATTGCCAACGCTATATCTATCTGCTTAAATTTAATGTTGTAATTGTAAATAATTTTCCAATATCGGCTTAAATATTTTCCCCCGCTCTCTCTTACTTTCTCTTCTACCCTCTCTCTCTCTCTATCTCTCTAACGGATTACGCAAAAAAGTATGCTAAATTATTGATATTAATATCTCTTTACTAAAGAGCTTCGCTTTAAATAAGCACATAATTTATCCATTGCAAATGCTGACCCTAAATAAGAGTATATTAATCGTTACAAACCTTTTACCACTAGTATTGAATTATTTCCATCATAACAGAACAGAATTGGACACAATTTATTTAAACTGATAGTTGGTGTTGGGAATTTAAGAGAGATTTGCGTATAAGTTTAAACTTGCCACCAGATATAAGGATTACTCTTTAATTTATGAACCGAATTTATGTTTACGGGATTTGCTACGAATACTAATTCCAGATAAATCTATGCGGCTTTTCTATATATAGGGTATATCGACGTTGTCGCTCCCAATTGGCCTTCTTCATGCTGTGAAAAATTTTGTACATTTTTTGTTTGCGCGCTTTGAGGGTTTAAGCCAGTTTTTCCTGTAGGCCAAACATTGTATAGCTCGTTTCACGTCTGCTGATTTATGAAGTGGCCCCAAATATGTGTGTATGCGTGGATGTGTAGGACCTACACATATTTGTATTTATAGTAGGTATACATATTGAAAGTAATTATTTGATTTTTCCATTTGATGTGAAAGCGTTGAAACGAAATGCTGTTTACGTTTTGTATTTGCTTTATATATGCAAAATGCATGAAAATATGCGAAAATGATGAGTGGAAAGTATAGAAGAAAATAACAAAGGGAAAAATCGCACAAAACTTACTGTTATAGTAAATTTCTCATTGATGGCATTGGGATTAGCCGCTGCTTTATCCTTCTAAATTGAATTGAAAAGCTATAATTAGTTATTTTTTCGGGGCAACTAACATGAAATGAACAATTTGTTAGCCAATGTTCGTTTATGCCATTCATTCCCCATTGTTCTATTCAAAACTAGCACTGTTTTCTTTTCTGCTTTTTTGGTTTTTTTCGTATCTGAATTTCTAGTTTTTTATCTTTGTTTTGTTTGTTTGGTTTGATTGATTTTAAAATTCTCAATTTAAGTAATTAGGGTTTTTACCATGATTACAGCGCCGCCCGCAATTATAACACGGGCCGTATGGGAGACTTGTCCCTCACCATTGCGTGCAATGCAAGTATATTCCCCGATATCCTCGTGTCGTATTGTTGAGATCCGTAGTTCGGTGCCATCATTGAAGATGCCCACCGTGGGCGATGGATCAACAGGATTGGCATCCTTGTACCAAAGTATTTCCGGTGTCGGCGTGCCATCGGCCTGGCAATTGAGTATAATTGAATCACCTGAAATGAGAGAAAATGGGGCAAAATTAGAAGAGAAGAAATGTCAAATTAATAAGTAAGATAAGTGCCCCATAATTATAACGCTTTTTTGAGAATGGCGAGAATGCAAAGGAGAAGGACAAATGCATTCTCATTCCCCACTCTGCGTTCCCCCACATCTTCCGTTGTGTGCGAGTGTTGCCTCTTTGTCTGTGCCAACTGTCGCGTGTGTAGACAATGGGGCTTAGCTTTGTTGCACTCACCACCACAGAGCACCACTGTAAATGGAGGAGCGCGAAGAATCCCATTGTTTGGGCGCCGGGTAGTGCTTTGTCTTGTGCCATTTTCAGGTGACGCATTTCCGTCGCCAAGTTGAGCTACTTGGACGTTGATTAAGTGGCGGAAATTTGATTCGTTGTGATTGCCAAACATACAAAAGGCTTATCGATTTATTTTTCATTCACTGCTTCTTTCTGGTTTTTCGGTTTCTTTTTGGTTTTTTTCCATTTTGCCATTGGCCAAAGATGACAAATGTGAGTAGAAAGGGAAAGTAAAGCAAAGATCTAAACTGGATGTAACTGGGTGCTGGAGCAGCAGCAAACATCAAGAACAAGTTCAGTTCATTCAAAGGTGACAAACTCATTTGGGGGCACTGCAACAAATTGCTGGCCATTTGACACAGTCAAAATTGCTTGAGGTGAAAACTTTTTTGGGTGCGGGGAAAGGTAGTCACCTACCGGTTCGCTCTACTTAATCTGTGAAATGCCATTTACTTGGCCCAAAACAACTTGGCCCAAAACAGACCAAATTGGAAAAAGGAAAGAAAAGAATGACCAAGTAAGCGTCTAGTCGAAGTCTGTATACCCTTTGAGGCCATTCTGAAATTATATTAACTATTTTTCATTTCTGTTGATGGCAAAACGCAAATACTCCTTTTTGGCTAGAGTAGACAAAATATGAGAGAAAAGTCGTGCCATTTCGCTTTATTTATGACTGGCCATTTGTTTCTTTGCTCTTGCGTTGCGTTGCGTTGCGTTCATTTTTGTTATGTTGTGTTTTGTTGCGTTGTGTCGTGTTGTTACTCACCTAAATTAACATATATTATATCCTCTGGTGTAACACTAAAGCGCGGCGGTGCATGTACATCTAAGTGGAACCATGTACCATTCTTGTGCTGCTTGGGATCACGATTGAGGAATACGACCTTGCATTCATACCAGCCCTGATCCGATTCCCGTATATTGGTCAAATTGAGCGAGGCCGAGCCGAAGGGCGAGTCCTGCGATACTCGGGACACGCGTCCCTTATAACCTTCTTCGATGTGTTCCGGGTAGCTTTCGTACCAGATGTATATGGGCAGATCGGAGCCCTGATTAAACGATGTGGAAATATATAAGATTTATTTAAATTAAGTTAAAATTTTCATTTCTCACACTTTAAGTTCGTTCTTTAACTAACTGAATTGCATTTTGAATGTTCGATTTATATTTTACATACTCTGCGATATGATCGTTCAGACAATGTTCATATCTATGTAGTTTGGATATGGATTTAACATGCGCTGGTTGGACTACAGGTTAAACGCGAGACATGACAGGTATTTACATAGATATGCAACATGCAAGCTAAATATTTCAACATGTATAAAGTGAGACATGCAAGTGAAATCATACAAAGTAACACACAAAAGCAATATTAAAGAACTAAAACGAATAAGTGTAAAAACCTCTTATTAGGGTTAGTATGTCCCTTCTTTGAATTAGTATTCATTTTACAACGTTTTGTCTTACAACATTTTAAGGCAAATTAAATTTAAAACAAACAGAAATAATAGAAAATTCCAATATTTATGTAAAAGACAAGTTCTAGACGCCTAAGGGAGTGCCAAATTAAAAATCTTAGAGTGTTAGCTACTTAGTGAATGGCTAAGCTATATGTCTATCTTCCCTTCAGCCTTTTTAGGAGACTGGTGAGGCAATAATTCAGCTCTTGCCGATTTGTCGACCAAGTGTAAGGACTTACTTCCCTCCTTCTCAAAAGGTTGAGAAATCAGAACTTTTTAACAGGCAGAGGGAAGTGTTTCAGCCTATATATCACACGAGTCTGATTGACTATATAGACTATAACGAAGCCGCTATTGATGCTGATCAAAACTTATATACACGTTATGGGATCGGAAACACTCACATTAGCCTCTTATATACGACTTCTGAAACTGTTTTTCCTTCCTTAATGTTTGTCATATGAAGAAAAAAGGCCTTGAAAGCGAAAATTGAAGGTCTCTTCCGTTACGAAAAGTGAATAAAATTATAAACTATCTGCTTTTTGATGATTTAATTGATTTTTCCTAAAGTTCAAAACTTGTTTATGATGCCGAACAACAACAAAAAGACAATTAATGATTGAATTTGTATCTTTTTGTCACAAATAAATTAAGTTGCATAACTGGTTTATATTTTCCCTTCCTCTCCCTCTCTCTCGCTCTTAATGTATGCAAGTAAACATGTGTGTGTGACAGTGTGTCGTTAGTTTGTTAAAGTAAAATCTACAAAACAGCCAAAACAGACAAAAACTCATCACGTTAACGTGTAAAAATTACTTTCGGCCTCTGTTGCCGCATGGTAAATATACAAAGTTTTACACACACACACACTTATCCGCACATACAGAGTCACATGAGCAACCATAGCAAGATATGGTCAGGCATTTTCACTGTCAACGCGAGGAAATTGTGGCCTCTTTCTCTTGTGGGCCCCTTTCCTCACCAACCATCCATTACCTCCTTTAGCAGTGTGCAAGCTCATCAACAGCATCCGCCCAGTTTCAGGGACGTTTGCCAACAATAAATCGTGTGTGTGTGTGTGTGTGCTTGTCGCCCCTTTACCCCCTCTCTCCAATGTACTCTATCGCTGTCTATGCCTCTGTTTGAGTGTGTGCGAGATTCATTTGAAATTCTAGCTTCTGTGCAGATAAAAAATATGCATGTCAAATATTTTTGTTTCTTTTTTTTTTTTCCTCTTTTTCTTCTATTTTTTTTTCTGTGTTGTTGCTCGACGAAAATTGGGGTTAACCTGCAATCGGCCCCAAAATCGTTGGCACCGCTCTGTATCTACCCCCCTCTCATCCATTCTTCCTGTTCAAAAATATGGCATATATGTATGTACATATTTCTACATATTTATTGTGTTTGTTTTTGCAAAACAAAGCTCGACAAAACATCATAGGAACGAAGGGATTCTAAACTAGGCAACAATGCCTCGATATGCCACTGAAATGAGAGTGTAACTGGATTTGAGCCAAATGTAATACTTTTTTTGTATGTAACCATCAACATTAACCGTTCTTCTGCCTAAGTTTAAGCTTTAAGCCGATATAATATAAGACAAAATGTACGTATCCAGGATAAAGCCTTTTGCCTTTGCATTGAAGGAAATTGTTGTAACTAATAGATATACTATTCATTTGGATGGAGATCAATTAATTAGCAAAGATCGATATGCAAAAGTAAAGCCTACCCGTAGTGAATTAGTTCATGGCAATCAATAACCATAATATCATTATCCAATAACCTTAATTTAAGGAAAATGCTAAGGTAACATTACGGCATATCCACTGTATGTTCTCTGAGATTATGGTAAAGAGTCCTGAAATAATTGGTTTGAAAATTACTTATGTGTCCGTGCCAGAGACATCTAGAGTTAATCGATTTATTTATGTAATTATATGTGGGGCGTGCAGATATATGTATGACCTCCACTCCTCAGTGTTGTCTCCAGTTGCTCCCCTTCTTGACTCATATTGCTTTGGTTATTAAAACTTATAGACATTTTAATAATAATTTTCTAGGCTGACGTATGAAATAATTTGCTCTGGCATATACACACACCGCTCAGATACCAAAAACATGTCAGCCAAGGACAGGAGAGACAAGAATATGGCTGGATGGAGTCGTAGATGGTGGTGCAGATGAGGAACGTTGGAAAGGAAGGGTCCTTCCTTTGTGGCGGCCAAAATTAATATTCGCACTCTCTCGCACAGCGAAGCGTCATAAGTTGGCTCAGTAAACATTTTTCCGCTTAATTTATTCAGTAGCAATTAATTTAGATTGCAACTAAGGCAACGCCAAGGGAGCAAGAGAAAGAGATGGACGGATAGACAGACATACAGACAGACAGACAAATGGACGCCTGACAAGTTGCTCTTTAAAGCGAGTACCCAGAGAAGGGCAATCTTTAATAATGGAGACAGAGAGACAAACTGAACTAAATAAACTTATGTGTGTAATTACACACAGAAATAGAGCAAATACGGGAAAAAGAGAGACAAAAAGCGAGGGAGAGAAAAACGAGGGCATAAATTAAAAGCTAATGCCATGTTTAATCCCTTTAATTCGACCATTTTGCCAGATGCCTGGATGGCTTTTGTATGTATTTTTTTATCGCAAGAAAACATAAACTTGCTTTTTGTACTCGTTGCCCATTTTGTAGTGGGGGAAGCATGCACGGCAGGACGATGGTTTCACCCTCTCAATCTGGGATTCAAGCATATGTTTTTGTCCTCTTCAACCTCAACTCAGATCCCTAATTCTTTCACTCTTTCTTTTCTAACTCTAATTAAATCATCCAGTTCAATTACCTATTAATCGATGATTAATTGAAGAAACTATGAAATGTTATTGGTTTTCGCAGGTCAGACATATTCAAAGTGTTCTTCATCTTTTGTTTATGGCTTCAAATAATAATTATTACTTCATTAAAGTGCTTTATTCTCTTTATATTCCGATAATGGGCATTACAAAGTCGAGCAAGTTGAACTTTAGTATACAGAATTGTTAGTTCGTGTTGCTGCTTTTTTCAGTACTTATAACTTTGTTTGGCATTAAAATTGCTTGTAAAACTTTTCACTTGGCACAAAAAGCGACGTTATCTACCCCAACACACACACACACACATACACTCACAAAAGGGGAAGGGCAAGGATGAAAGATGGGAGAATACTATAACTTTGACTGCATTCCGTGACTTTAACGTCATCCTCATCCCTCTGTAGGCCACAGTCACTTTATTATCCTTGCGGTTTTTTCTTAGTTTTTGCTTTTTGAAGAAAAGTTAGCTTTCTGCCTGCCCGCCCAACTGACTGACTGACTAACTGACTAGCTCCTTACCCATCGCAAAGTCCCCTCCAAGTCATGGGTATAGGCGCGCTATGAAATTATGAGAAGTAAGCTGTTTGAGGTTGAGGTTCTTTCCAACTTAGTTAGTTGGTTTCATCGAAGTTTATCTTCCACCACTCCCCAGATAAGAAATAGCTATTGTATAGTAATTTGTACTGGTCTATAATCAAAACATGCAACAAAATAATTACAAAATATTAACAAACAAAAGTGAATTCTAGTGTACAATTGAAAATGTGTATAATTTCACGTTTATGTGTGTATGTAAGTGTGTTTCGAGTGGGTGGGCATCTGGGATGTAGAGGGCTGGTGGAGTTGGTGAGATTGTTGTGCTAACTAAATATCTGATTTGATTTGAAAATATTTGCATAATAGAAATGGCAATCATTTCGAGGAATTTGCAGTGGTTGCCGCTGAATTGTGGCCTAGTGAAATTGTGTAAAGTGCAACAAAGTCAGTATGGGCTGTGGTAGGAAAAACAGCGAATTCTCCACAAGATTCATTTCAATTTGTCTGTTGTCGACATCCGCGTATCCTTATGTATGTATATAAGTAAGGCATTGGTGGTGCAAAGCCGCATAATGGTGATTTCACTGAACCAGACTTTAAAAAACATTTTTCAACTTAAGGATAACAATCTGATCGATACAATGCTTTATATATTTCGTTAAGTCGTGAGTGTTTTTTAAGTTTCCTGATCAAGGGGGAGCAAGTTAATTCTGTACTTAATGTTTCGTAAATTTTACTGAGCGAATTATTGTCGAAATATATGTATGTATGTATTCACTTTCATCAATGATGGGAACAAACAAGAGAAAAGTTGTGTTGTGTCTTTTTTAATCACAGACACGAGTTTCGGGCGATTATGCCAGCTTTTTCTTTTGAAAGTTTCAGGGAATTTGCATATGATAGTAGGTTGTTCGAAATATTTGCATTTGGTTTATCTCTGACCGGCAAATTTGCATATTATCTTGGACGAACTCTGTTGCGCTTCAGCTTCATTTCTGTCACTTCAAAAACGTGTGTACATTTGAGTGGGTGTGTGTGTGTGTGTGTGTGTGCATGGTGGGGGTGGGTTAAGTGGGTGGTTGGTGGTATAAAGGCGTAACGTGGCGGTGGTGGGCGGTGCAGCGGCTTGCATTTGATTTTTTGGCTCGCAACTAAAATCTTGACATAAAAACGTGTCGATATTTTCAATATTGTTCTTTTGATAAGGAATTTGTATTCATTTTTATTTTTGCTTTTCTATGGCGACTAATTTGTGACTAATTTTTTATTGGATGATAATATATTCAATAATTGAAATTGGTTTTTGTGAAAGAATTGATATTTTTTGATTTTTGGATTTTGATTTGATTTGCAAATGGATTGATTGATTTCTGTTTCTTCTCTTTCGCTCTCTTTGGTTTTTGTGGGGTTTCTCTTTCGATTCCCATATTCTTCAATTGTAAATAAATTTTATTAGCAATTTTTGTTTGTTCGTATTTTTTTTTTCGCAAAAATATTTCTCTTTTTTTATCTAGTTATGTGTATTTGGTGTGTGTTTGTGTGTGTGTGTGTGTGTGTGTGTGTGTGTAAGAAAGAAAAATTCAAGTGAATCTGAATTCTGCCCTAAAGCTTCAGCTGCAAATGAATAAAATTATGGCTACCATCAAGTTGGGCATTTTGTTAAGCACTTTTTCAACAACTTGTGGCACGGAGGATACATACAATCAAATGGAACTCAAACTCGAAGAACTCAAGGTATCGAACGGAAACTCAAGAAGGCGTAATGCCAATTTCGGGCAAGTATAATTAATAAAGAAATCAGAAAATATAAAAACATATAAATCACACTGGAAAAATAAAAACAAAACACTCTTGCTAATGCCAAATATGAAACATATTTGTACGAAATTGTTTCTCATTTCAAGCTAAATCGATACACACAAAACATGAGCAATAATTATTGATATACAATTATTAGCAGCAGCAACAGCAGCAGTTTTAATTAACTTTGCTAAAGCCTGAAGCTTTCAATACCATACAGAAACAATAACTGATAACCGAAAACTGTATACTCTTAAAGGGGGATGCTCATCGTTAATTGTTGTTAATTATAATTAAGTATAATTGCTTGTATTGAGTGGAGTAGCTTTTTGTTTTTTAATTAGTTAGTTAGTTAATAGATAAGTTGAGCAAAAAACATTAATTATTGGGGGGAGAGTAAGTTGCTTTTTCTCATTTCGTTGTCTGTCTTCTGTTTTCGGACTTCTGTGTTTCTCCTCACATTCTTTTTTGTTTCTCATTAACACTTTGTTCTTTCTTGTTTGTTTTCTGTATGTTTTACTCTTTTTCTTTTTGCGTATCTCTCAAACAACAATGTAATATATAAAAAAAGAGAGTTTAGAGAAGAAATGTTATCTGGTGATATCGTACCGTTTCGCTCACCTTCTTGTCCCACTGCAGGACATACGGCACCGGATGGTCGTGGGGGAACTCAACGTGGCAGTTGAAGATGACTCCCTCGCCCAGTATGGCTGTGATATGCACAGCATCTTCTGCAAAACAAAAACAAAATTTAAGAGATTAAACAATTGGATTTGGTTTATCTTAAAATTTAATGGAAATTAATTCACATCTGTTGCATACTTATGGGAGCTAATCTAATTCCTTCAAAAATGCAAAGCTTGGATTACAGTTTAAAAATATTTTTCAGGGTCCTTCAAGTATTCTATATCAATCAAGACAACAATTGCATACTTTGGGGAGCTCAAGTTACCCAATTCACGATTGTTTGTTGTTTTTCGCCCATATTTACATAGATGATGAAAAATTGAATTACATGCCTAGGATAGTAGATTTTACTTATTTTATTAAACTAATTTGAACCCTGAGTCAATTCACCATATACATGATGCTCCTTTGTTACTGAGTTTCTTTCAAGTTCGTTGACATTTTTGCTTTACCATTTTCTTGAATATGCTTTGTAATTTTATTCTTTTGGTTTTTGGATCTCTGCTGTCGAATAACTTAGTTTTCCATCTGGTATGATGATGATGCTTTTATTGGGAAAAGTTATAATTTTGTATGTGCCGAAGTCTGTATACCCTGTTACGTTCTTATGTTAGTCTTTCTTAACTGTCAAACACGAAAACATTTCATCTAAAAAAGTCACATATCCAGGTCTATATAAATTCGTTGGGCTGATCGAGAATATACATATATGTTATACAATCGGAGATTCTTTTTTCAATGCACTCTTTGTAAACGGAGCAACAAACGAGCAAGTGAAATTCTTTTTTTATGGTCTACATCAAGTCACATGTCGCATGTCAAGTGCTGGTCATTGACTGATGTTTCCGCAGCAGGTCAAACTCTGATGACACGACCGGGACTTTGGTTGAGTTCCTCTCTCTGTTTTTTTCTTTGTAGCTTGTCTTAGACATCAGTTACCTGCCATAAGAAGGAGTACTAGAGCAGTCTATTGACAGTGTCTATTCCCACTTCTCTTCTCCAGCCATGCTATCACACTTGATGGCGAAACGTGACATTTCATTAGCGTTTGCCTCTCGGCGCCCGGATACTCGAGTCCAGACGGAGACTGTGCGATATGCGGTGAGTTTGCTGTCAGAGTCAGTGTCCATGTCCGTTTCAACTAGGCACTCGCTGATTAGCTTTGCTTATCCCAGGTCAAGAGAAGTGTTAGTTATGCATGCATGTAGCAGTGCTTGCTGACATCCTTTTAATTGCCAAAAACTGACTTAAATTTGGCCAAAACAAAATACTTTTCGTACACAATTGTTTAGAGAACGCAAATGTAAATGAATTGTCGGAAGAACAGGACAAGTAAGAACAAATGCAGTAACCAACTGTTTCCTGTAGCAAACACACAACACTCACACATTTGTGGACTTTTGCTAGGGCTGATTTAAAAGTTTGTGAAAACAAATTCAGTACGAATATTTAAAAAAGTAGCACTGTATGTGCTTTTGTTGCAAGTTTAGCTGATTTTCCAATTGTTACACATCCTTAATTTTCTTTCATGCCCTGAACTGGTGAGCAGTTTCATAACAAAGTGTCGATATTTTAGTGATTTTGCTAAAACTTCTTGTGTCAACCCTTCCCTTACTATCCATATATATAGAGCTGAAGCCGTAGATGACTAGTTGTGGTCCTGGTCCCTGGTCTCTGGCAGAGCCTGTCTGCCCTCCTTTGGCATGACACTAAACTTGTTAACAAACAACTTTTGACCCGCACATGGACCCCTCTGTCAATTGCATTGAGTGAAACGAGGAGAAGGGATGCTGTTGCATTGTATCGAACGGAACATTCTGTATCTGTCTCTAATAAGGTTAAGCAAAGTGTTGAATGGAAAATTGGTATTGGAAACGGAATCCAAACCGGAATTGGAATCGATGCAAACTAGCCAAACGAAATAAAGTTAATGTATTTTGCATAATTTACTTCCTTCAATGTTATGTTGTGTGTGTAGACTCACACAGCTGCAAAAACATCCACGCCAAAGACAATAGTAGCACAAAAATGATTGAGAGAAAAAGAGAGAGAGAGAGAGTGCGAGAGAGTGATAGAGACAAAGATGAAGATGTCTGTCAGACAGAGGCTCTCGTCAAGGACTTGCAGTCTAAACATTTTATGTACAGTGTGCACGCTTGTTGACTTTGGGCATTTACATAAATTTATGTTAACTTGGTCAGGCTTTAACTATGAAAGTGCCCCCCACTCTCCGAATTCTTCGCCTCCTCGTACATACATATATCCACATCCACTTCCACTTGTGCGTCTATTGCCCTTTGTTAATGTTGTAGACATGTCGCCTAGTCAACCCTCATAGGAGAGAGAGATAGGGAGTGTGTATAAGCTGGGCTGGCAGGCTACTACCAGCAGGATGTCAAAAGTCCCAGCGTGTGTTTCTGTCGTCGCAGTCGTCGCGCTTTTTGATGGCGTTAACATGCAAAAGTGGTTTCATTATGCCATTCGCAAAATGTCCTTCAACCCAAAGGCAGTGCCAACGGCTCAGCCGGGATAGGAATAGAGGAACGGAGGCTAAGCAACAGAATGGGGGAATGGAATGGACTCCTTACTTCAGCTTGAGTTATTCAGCTGCGTACTTCAGTGTTTTCATTGATTCAAGTTAAGTTGAGTCGTTTACGAAGAAAAACTCATTTCGGCCTCATCGGCAAATGCTCGGGGCAAGTGATAACCTTTCGACCGCGCCTCAGCAGCAGCACTAGCAAATTGGCCATCGTTCTAGGAATCTGAAGAGGTTTTTCCAATTTTCAACTAAATTAAATTAAATTAATTCAATTTAATTCACTTCAAGCACTTCACGGTACATTGAACGAGATGCTTTCAAAACCGGACCCAGCTCCAAATGGCAGGAGTTACATTTAATGGACATTTTTGAGTTGCGCAAACGAAAAAGCAAACACTCGTCGAAAATACCTTAGAAAATATTCACATTTATCAGCCGAGCCGGGCTCTTACCCAGAGACTTTCGATTTTTGGCATAGCATTTCACACATTTTCGGTAACCAACCATTTGGCAACTAATTGTCAACTGTAATCAGCTTTGGCTGCACATAAGCGGCTTATGCCTCTCTGCACCATTTCATTTTCGCGTGTAACAAATAAAAATCAAGCGAATTATTCCACATATGCCCTGAATAGAAAACAAAATTAAAAAAAAACAGTGTCGTCCATTTAAAAGGGGTATAAAAACTAATCAATTCTTTCAATATAGGTGGTACTTACTGTTCTGTCGACTTTCGTATGAAAGCTTAACTGCAATAAATTTGTTTCAATGTAATATATGTTCATGAAATAATGATTAGTGGATTGGAAAGTCTGCTGAATTCCTATCTGATCTGTTCTATTATAATTTGAATTGACTAATTGCAAGAAGTCATTCTCAAGAGAATTGCATTTCAGGTTGTTCCAATGTGCTAAAAGATATAGTAGTAGTGGTTCTTGCAATATCGAAGTGCATCAGAATTGCTTTTTGAACTAAGCCGTTTCGTTCGAACAGATATTGCTCTTAATTGAATGAAATGAAATTTCAACTGACCTGGAATGTTGTGCGCTTCAGCATTCTTGCCAAAGAGGGCAAACCAGAAGCAAATCAATACAAATTTTAGAACTTGTATTGATCTCTGGCTGCTGATGTTGAGATGGCAGGTCCTGGAGCTGCTGCTACTTCTTCTTCTTCTCGTTGCTTTCACTGTGAAGGCAGCCGTTTTCGCAGGTGAAGCAGTCAGCGTTGAGATTGTTGTTGGAATCGTTGTTCTGGTTATTGGCGCCGATTTGGTTGTTGAACGAATCTTGCCGTTTTTATGTGATTGTTGATGATTTGTCTGTTGTTTTTGTTGTTGTCCGTTTTGCTGTTGTTGTTGTTCTTTTTGTTGTTGTTGTTGGTGGTTGTGGTGGTGGTTTGTGGCGGTGCTTAATGCCCGACACCATCGATGAGACCCAAGGTCCGCACACATGCCCATGCCTCTGGTCCCATAGTCAATGCCCGGAGGCCGGCCCTAACGAAACCTCCTCCCCGCTTTCACTTTCACCGGCAAAGGTAAAGGCGTCATCTGTAAATGAAAAGAGTATACGATTAATTTACAACAATAAACAACTGGAAAATCAGATGAAGACCAGATGCATCAATGAAAAAATGTCTGAATAAACCTCTTGAACTACATTTCACTTGATGGTGACATACACGAAGTCATTTCATTTCGCACCTGTCTGACCTCACTTGATGAGCTGACTGTCTGAGTGCCTGCCAGTCATTCAATCATTCAGTTTTTCAGTCCATCACATGTCTTCAAAATGTCAACTCAGGGGGCCATGTCAAAATTGGACAAAAATCTTCGAACAAACTTTCAAGCAACAAATGAATAAACAAAAGTTTTCCATTTCAACGCCCAACCACAAATCCACACACACTCGCACATGCACACGCACACACACACACACGTGATTGTGTGAGGGAGGTGTGTGGTTTGGAGGGCGACGACGACCATGAAATTAAGCAGCTAATATGTTGTAGCTACACAATTGATAAGGAGACACTTTTGGTGGTGAAAGAAAGAACAAAGACAAAAAACAGAGCCAAAAACCCGAAAACTTATAAGAATCCTATACAAATAAAGCAAAACTTTTCCCTTCGCCGGGAAATTCGTAAACTTTACGTTTTAATGTAAAACCCATGTTCGAGTGTTGTCATCGCTAGTTCTCTGTCGTTTGGTTCCTTCTTTTTGTTTTCCTAGCCATTGTCTGATAGTTTTCCTACTTATTCGGTAGCCATTGTGTGAGTGTGTGGCATAACGGATCAATATATTTCTGGTAAAACCAAAGGAAAACAAGGATCTGACTAGAGTACAGAAAAAAGAATCGGCCGACAAAGATTTTCCTCCACCCCAAGAGCATTGTGTGCTGTTTGTTTATTTATCTATGTACTAGATGAGCACTATTTCGTATTTTTTATGAACTTTGTGGTAATTACTCAACTACTAATTATCTTGTGGTTTATACTCTGCCTCAATTGTTATTAAATTTATTTGGATTAAATGCTTTTTCTCTAAATTCAATGTAAATTCAGTATCTGTAGATTCTAAACAAGTCAAGGCGAATATAAATTGGCATTATATGGCGAGTTTAGTTAATTAAGAGCAATTGTCGTCAGCCCCCACAAGTATGCAATGCGCAATGTGTTTACCTTCCCTGGGAATCAGAACAAAAATGTCTTTTTAATTAAATTACATTTTTAGCAAATGCCTTAAACGGAATTTGCTTAATTTGTTAGGGGAATACATTCAATGGGAGAAAATTACAGACAGACCCAGAACCAGGAAGGCAGAAAGGATTAAGCGAGAAAAAATAAAGAGAGAGAGAGAGAGAGAGGAAGAACAGCACACAGATAAAGTCAAATCCTAAGCATTTGAAAAGCATTTTTTTTTTCTTTTTTTCTGTAA
This sequence comes from Drosophila tropicalis, assembly GCF_018151085.1. Taxonomy (NCBI): domain Eukaryota; kingdom Metazoa; phylum Arthropoda; class Insecta; order Diptera; family Drosophilidae; genus Drosophila; species Drosophila tropicalis. The sequence continues at coordinate 841,637 of NW_027172877.1, forward strand.
CGATTTGTTGGCTTCCGTCACCCACCTACACACACACACACACACATACATATATATATATACAACATAAACTGGTTAGGGATAAAGCGGGGAATTTGAGGTAGGGAATGAGATGTAAAATGTGTACAAAGAGTTTACTTTTTATGTGCTTTATTAAATGTTGTCACTGCAATTAAGTAACTCAGGCAAAGGTAAAGCCATGAGACAGTTGACAAGGCAACCATATTCAGCTGTGTGTGCGTGTGAGTGTATTTCACACATGAGCATGCGGGTAGGGAAGAGGAAGGAGTGACGCAGGAAAAACTTTTCTGTGCTCTATAAACGTCATTAGTGCTATTTTAATGCATAACTTAATATATCCGTTGGGAGGTGAAGAAAGTTGTATTTGTGCATGAAAAATCCCTTGTACACACCTGGGGATACTTTTTGCCAAAGGGAAAAGGAGCTAAGCAAAGAGAAAAGGAGCTAGCACATACCAACAGAATACTAATACACCTTTTAAAAGGACACTTCGATCTTACAAATCGTAATCAAATAGAATACACAAAACAGTCCTGATTAACGAACTATGACTTTCCTTCCTGATGCTGACTTAAAGTAGCTTGGCGTAATCGTTATAAATGGAGATACTTTTGCTTGTTACGTGTATTTTGACAATATTAATATACCCTTTACATCTCTCCCCCTAGACATAAAATATATATGAAACAGAATCCGCAAAAACTTGGAGTCTGCTTTCGCATCCTTGTGTCGAGGCTTGTGCGTTGAATTTAATCCTTTTTCTCTTGCCTGACATGTAAAATTTTAATAACACGTCAAGGTTTTTATGCAGATGTGTTTGTGTGTGTGTCTGAATATGTGTAGCGTTATTAAAACTTTTTTTTGGCGCTCGTTGCCATTATGACAAGTTTATTAAAACGAAATTTATTTATGGAGAGTACGAGAGACAGAAAGAGAAACATAGGGAGACTGTGAGTCGCACTTGGCACTCGTCAGAAATCGCATTAAATATGTGGTTTTTCTACCCATCTTCAATCTCCTGCCCACACCGCTGCTCTTCATCATCCAACAACCAAGTCAAACCAAACCGAACCATACCAACCAAACCAAACCAAACCAACCTGCCTGCCTGTCAGCCTGTCTGTGGCCCGAAAAACTAAAATAGAACAAAAGCCGGAAAAATGATTTCCCTTATGGCTGAATTTTCATTACCCAAAATGTTGATGATGCCCGGCATGGCGTATGATTTCATTTGTAAATCAGCTCAAGTTGAGCTCGAACATCGTATCTTCATCATCATCAACATCAACATCGACATTGTCATTATCATCATCATGGACGATGGACCACGAATGTCCAATGATATGGGAATGGGTGTTGCCCACTCTGTTATGGTTGTTCTTGGCGTTTTTGGCAATGGCAAACAATGACAAATCAGCAAACGAATTGCATTTTCAGCGGCATGGTTAGACGAATGCAAAGCATTCAGTTTGGGGGGAACTAAATCAGTTGATTGGTTTGGTCGATATAGAGACAGATACATATACATACATATATAAGAGTGTACGTGAGTTCGTGCAAATGTGTGTGTATGTGTGTGTGTATTTGGCCTGTGTCATGAGACCCATAACTGAATTGACGGCAATGTCGGTTCGCTCGTTGTCATTAAAATGTGTGCACAATTCGACGTCCTAGAGGTGAGCATTAGTTATCCGATACTAAGAACTAACCCAATAGATCACGATTTAGTATATGGATATAAGACTGAGCTTAGAGAAGAGTATCACAAAGGAGCCACTGTAGTCCTGATCAAATTACCATCAAAGAAGCATAGAAAAGGAGCAGAGAATTGTTTGATTGAGTACATATGTAAGATTGCATTGGATTTGGATTTGAAGAGTTTAAGTTACTTAAATACTACGTGAGTCGTACGTGAATTAAAGACTTTGAAATCCATCACTAGCTATATCATATCAGTAAATCGCCGCCCGCAGATGCTGCGCGTTTCGATGGCTTTGCCTCAGTTGATGGCAGTGAAGCTGACGAGTCGCCATTTTATTTTTGGTATCTGTGTGTGTGCGGTGGTAAAGCACTTTATGGCATCCGCTTCCGCACGTTCGTTTGCTGGAAGCTTTTTGGTTGACTGCACACCTACGCGAAAGACAAGAGGACGGACTGAGGGACGGTCAGATTACCGGGTCCGGGACCGCCACATGATCTTTCACGAGGAGCAGCTACTTGGCGCTCATTTGCATTATGCCGACCCGACCGATTCCATCGTCCAAGTCCATGTGGGAAGGCACTTTTAATTAAAAATCCACCTCCTGCGCTTCCGCCTTCTGCCACCCGTCTTCTTCCATAAACCCGCCACGCTGGCCACCAACGCATTCAAAAACCGAAAAAAAAGACAGACATCGTAGCTACCAAAAAACCCAAAAACTGCCAGCCACAAATTATTTTCATTTTCCCAACACACACACACACACCCGGTCATGGTGGGTTGGAGGTGTAAGAGTCTGGTGGGTGGGACCTGGAATTGTGGTTGGGCCTGCTCCAAAAAACTAATTAAGCATGTTGTGCGCAACAACTTACAAAAGTTCCTACTCCAACCACCCACCCACCACTTGGAATCAACAATAACTGTGAATGGGATGCTTTCGCTTCTGTTACTTCTGTTTCTCTCTGTTACTCGTACTTGTCACAGTTACTTCTCAGCAACGCCCCAAAGACATTTCGACAGTTTTCCCCATATATGCATGTGTGGGTGTATGTGTGTGTGTGTGTAGTGTAGAATGCGCCCTTAAGCTCACAGCAAAAATTTTACAACTTAAGCACAATGTGCGGGTGCTACGGAGAAATGCTGAGAGAAAGAGTCGAAGGAGTACACTAAAAGAAAAACAAAAATACAAGTTTGTAAGCTCTTAACAGGGAAAAGAGTCCTTTTCCTTTTTAAGAGCATACTTCAAGCCCCAACCCCCAAAAAAAAAAATAATGTTCAATTTAATATAGCAGCTGCCACCCACATTACGTTATTTCTTGCATTTATAGTCCTTAATACAATAAAGTGTTTTGGCAAGGAACTAAAAATGCAGTGACAGATCGGTTTCTTTCTTAGCTCTCTTAGGTATATCCTTTGTCCTTTGCTAGAATTAAGAATTACAAAACTGTAAGTTGAATTCATTCCCTCATTAATTTCCTTCAAAAAGTATTTATTCATTATATATTAACGCTTAACCAAAATATCGACTATTCGTTCCAGACCAGTGTACACCCCACCTTCATCTGAGTCGGTCATGAAATTTCATTGGAAAAGAAACAGTTTGATGTAAAAGGTAATACATAGTTTTCTATTTTACGATTAGAAAAGTTGCTGGCTTTAACTTTTGCCAAGTGCAGCAGAAGAAGCCTGACAGCAGCTCTCGTTAGCTATCTCTTTATCTCCCTAGCTAGCTGGCAGTGTGTTGTGTTTCAGTGTCTTCGCTTTCCGTAAAGTTTAATGAAATAGGTCATACCTCCGGGGGACGGTAAAGGATGAGTGGGATGAAAGAGAACGAAATAAACTTGTTAGCGCATCAGCAAAGAAACAGAAAAGACAATTCAAAAAACTTTAAACTTTAACCCAATTTCATTTGATGGACTTTGGGGAGGACCCCCCCATCTCCACCCATTGCATTCGGGGGCCGAAAAGATGCAACAGCCATTAAGACAGACATTTAATCGCCTAAATCTAATGAGTTCCTATTTTACCTACCTGCCCACGGCGGGCAATTAGCCGGAAGTTCATTTCCAACTTTTGACCATTAAGCCAAATGGGGAAAAAAAACTTGGCCCAAAGTCAATATATCATTAGGCACTTTACCTTAAATGATCTAAAAAGCAAAAATGCGGCCAAAATAAACTGCCATGCAAATGGTATGGCAAGGGGTGGGGGCATCCCCCAGCAGCAGCAGAAGAAGTAGAAGGACCCGAGACCCATTGTACAATTTTAATTGCTCTAAAATGTTGTAATACAACACGAACCACAAATAAATAAAATTTGCTGACATCAACAGGATGTTTGTGGGCAACCTAATGGCCGGCAGACTGGACACGGACCCAAACCCGGGCCCGGACCCACGCTTTCACAATTTCATGCCAAAGGAATGAGAAGTCAGAGAGGAGAGGCTGGTATGGGTATGGTTCATATCAGGAAATGATATGAACATTGTCTGCAAGGGAAACTTTCAAACAAGGCAAGGTCCCTGTTCCCACACAATAAGTCTGTATGTGTGTGTGTGTGTGAGATCTAACTGCTCATTTATATTATTCACAATAAATTTCTGCTTTTCATTTAGTTTTCACTTTTACCCACTTTTTCACATCATTTTTCCATTCGTCCCTCTCTTCTTACACTCACTCGTTTCATCTTTCCCTTTAATTTTTTTGTTGTGTTATCAGTCAGTCATTACGCAACAAATTTTTCAATGTGTTTGTGTGTGTGTGTGTGTGTGTGTGTGTGGGTGAGAGATGTATAAGCGGGGAGAGACGAAAGATTCCCATAATGGATTGTGTGGGTAATTTATTGGTCATTGTTCGGATCTGTCTCTGATAACTCAAGGTTCAACTCAGCCATGACTGGGCATAAGTGGCCACGGCATCATTGCAATTTCTTATTTCAAATGATTTTCATTGTTCACAAACGAGAGAATTGAGTGTTGCCTCTTTGAGTTATCCTCATTCTTAATTCAATTCTTTAGCATAATGTCAAATAAATGTCTTTTAGGTCTACAGAAACTGCTGATGTTTTTCTATATGCCCATAAAAAATAGACGAAGAGATGTTTAATAAGTTAACCTTCAATGGCTCCCTCTTGTCTAATGACGGAAATAAGGTTATCGACAATTTTTTTCTCTCTTTAACGCCGGATATAGATTTTACGACGTGATAAATGAGAAACTTGAAACCTAAAGCCAATTACAAAAAGGAAAATGTCATAGTTCTATAGATCTATTGGCATTTCCCAACTGGTGAATTGACCCTCGCGTATGTATGTAAAAAGTAACAGCGCAAAAATTACTTCCACAAAGTAAACTTCGCCAGGCGTCAGGGCAGAAGAAAGAGCTCAGAAACGAAAGAAAGAAAACGGAACGGAAACGGATGAAAAGCAAAGGGAAAACTTTTATGCTTCATGCCTAATTGCGGCATTTCGATTAAGCAAAATTAATAATAAAAGTTTTTTTTTCGGTATTATTATTTATGCAGTCACAAAACGAACGAAACGAGAGTAAAATAAATTTCTATCAAAGACTTGGCCAGGACGCTTTGGGCGGAAAGGGCGTAAATTCTTAGACGGAAGTCGAAAATTTAGCCAAGGCAAACTTTTTGCCATCTTGGTTTTGTCCGCTCGTCCGTCCGATTGTCTGTCTATCTGCCTGGGCAGTGGTTTTTCAAAATCTTCCGATTGTAATCCATATATAGTGATGGCAAAAACTCTGCCACCGCAAAATTTTGGCTAAAGAAGATTGCAATAATTAGATATATTTTATTTTCTGTGTCTCTATGTCGAAAAAAGAGAGTTTATCTTGTGTAGGAATAACTCTAAAGTCGCTCGGTGTGTGTGTGTGTCCCTCATTAAAGTTTGTTTCTCAAAAACTTGTTGAAACTGAAAAACCAAAAGTGGACTTAAGCCCAGACTTTTGGCTTGCACTGTTTGGGGAATACAGCAGAGAGGTTGGAGAAGCAGATACGGACAGAAGAAGATATGCGAGTGTTTTTAGACATCCTGAACAGAATGAAGAAAAATAAATAAATGTAATGGCAACGCTAATGAACGACCGCCGCCCCGTGGACTCCCCACCGTGTCCCCGCATCCAGCACCCTGTCAGCGGACATGACCATAAACTTTGCTGCTGCCTCAAACAAAAGTTGATTTCTACTCGGCGTACTCGGTACAACAAATGCGGGGAAAAAAAGGCAACAAAAAACACTCTGCCAGGCGAAAAAGTTTACCACTCGACGACTCTACGCTAACCGCCCTGTGTTTTTTACGCACGTCTTTTGCTTGCTGCATTAAATGGGAATGAAGGAACCAAGTCGAAGCAGAACCAGCAACAGCAGCAGCAGCAGAGGAGAGCCAGAGTACGATGAAGAAGCAGATGAAAGCCAAATCATGACTGAAGTGCGCAAAACTTTTCCCATTATGCAATAAATAAATTTCCATGCTTTAAATAAAACAACAAAAAATAAAAATAAAGAGGAACAGGCAACGACAAAAAAAAGGCAAACCAGTCTCAAACTGTGGAGATATTCTAAAGTAAAGCACTTGCCACCCTCCTGGTAGGCCCCATATCCCTGACTTCATGCATCCTAACCACGGTCAGTTCAAACAAGGCAAAATTAATAACCAACCCATCGCCCAAAAGCAAACAACTAAACGAACTGACTTTTATATTTGTGCCCTCCAAGTATCCACTTTCTGACAAATTGACCACGAAACAAGACCATATCAGGAATGGAATGATGGATTTCTGCATTATGGTTTATTTTTGGAGTCGTTTTCGAACTTGAATCGATAGCAATTCGCCACCGTGTCAGAATTCGAAATGTCATAGTTTTGCTATTCGAATCTTCATTTTCAATTCTCCCATTACTTAGGTTTAAATTTGTTATTTAAGTCCAAAAAGATTGAATTTTCAGACCAAATTGTTTCTAGTCCAATTTAAACATAATTTCAATAATTTTAAACATAAATTATACTTCAAAGCTATGTGTACCTTATTGGCAAACATAAAAACTTTTCGACTGAGAAATTCCAAAAACAAAAACTAGTCGATTTCGATTAATATCTTATGTATATTCTTTGATCGGTATGGCTAAATTACTTTTTTTCAACTTTCGGCTCAACATATCCTTAATACATATTGAAGTATAGAATCTTTGAGATCAAGAACTAAAATCTGTCAATGAGATGTTAGCATTTCACTTCCATAAGCGAAACAATTTAAATTTTAATAATTTGGCTCGGCTTCGAAAACAAGAAAAGGTCTTAAATCTGAATTCAACAAAGATTTTGAAGGCAAAATTTGTTCGTGTTGAAATAATAATTCATGAAAATAAAGGACAGTTTTTCATTGATGAGCAGAATCTGTATTAAAGTAAAGTTTAAAAAACTTCTAAGGTTAATAAAACTTCATCGTTTCATCTTGTTTTCAAATATTACTTTCGATTTGTTCAATTTTAATTAGATATTCGATTGGACATTGAAAATAAAAGACAAGGTAAAGAAAATGCTACAAGCTTGTTTAAAACAAATCATTAATGGAAACATAAAAAAGAAACCATTTCTCTTTCTCTCTCTATCGATCTATCTACTTCCCTTTCCACCTTTTTCCATTTGCTTCCTCAATTCGCGTATCCTTGATATTTATATTCGTTTGTAGATACTGGGTTACTACATTTATTTTAATATTTTCCACAAACAAAAGAAAACCCCCCGAGCCAAAACAGCTAGTGTATTGATTTTTTAGCTCTTGTCGCTGTTTAAGGCTAAGGCAAGTCTTAGGTTTCACACAGAACGGCAGAGAGAGAGAGAAAGAGAGACAATGTGTGTGTTTGAGAGGGGGAAAAAGAAAAAGAAAATGCACAGCAGAGTACATATAAATAAATTTCGTAAATGCATCTGTTGAAATTTTACGCAAGGACATTTTTAGGATGATTAATTAAAAGTTCTTGGAGGGGAGATGAAGAAAGGAAACAGAAATTATATAAATCTATATATTTGTAACTCAGGTGTATCGATGATTGCTCCTAGGAACAAGGAGTTGCACATCGTTTGGGGCAATTAGGGTTCGGTGTTTTTTTCCTTTTCTCCTGGCCCTATTTTAAGCACACCCAAACATTTGCCATATCTCTCCTGTCGATATCTCAAAACTAATAAAAAGGGTTCCAAGCAAAGAGGGTCAGAAAGGGAGAGGGGTGGGGAACGCTTGGGCAACTTTTGGTTCGTTCTTAAATTGATTTTCAAGGAGCAGCAGCTTTCTGATTGCGCTTTAATGGGACCTAATGGCCGGCGACAAGTGTGGCAAATTACTTTAATGGCCACTACGAAATAATGAACATCGAACACTTTACAACACAGTTCAATGAGACAAACAGAGAGAATGAGAATGAGAGACAGAGAGAGAGAGAGAGAGAGAGAGAGAGAGAGAAAGAGAATTATTGAGGGGTTTTGTAAAGAAGAAAGGAACAAATGTGAAGGACAGTGCCATCACACCGACTGTGAAGTGCAAATTGAGTTGGTTGTAATTTGCTGGGCGGGTGAATGTGCGTTGTGTACGTTACTTATTTGTGGTTACTGTTACTGGTATTGGTATTGATATTGGTATTGCCATTGATATTGGTTAGCCATTATGGGTCAGAGAAACAGAGTCACGTATAGCAATTTTTAAAGTTTCCTCAAAAGAAATAACAAGTTCCCTTATTTTAATTTGTTTCCCTTGCTAAGCCCTTAACTTTGCCAGCAGAACTTTTTTTCTTCCAAAAGGCATACGTCGAAACAAGGAAGGAGGGGAGAAAAAGGCAACAAAAAAGAAGAAGAAAATAAGAGCTTAAGACATAAAACAGAAACTCAAGAGAAAGGAAAATTGAAAAGTAGCCCCCACTGTCTGTCAAGTCTTTGGGGCTCCTTTGCATTTGCATCTACTTTACACTTTGCCTCTCTACTTATTTTGCCAGCAATGAAAAATTTAAATGCCAAAGTGAAATATACTCGTAAAATACAACAACAACAACAACAGCAAAGGAAACTTTCCACTTTATGGTAGTTGCAAAAAATTATTTAACTAAAGCTAGTTGGAAAATGGAAAAATCCACCACCCCTGAAACTATTCGACTGAACAGTTAGTGGGTTCACAAACTGATCTACCAGAGTGCAGATATCGATTAAAAAAGTTCGACAGTTCACCCAACAGAGAGAATCCATCTTCCTGCCGTTTCTGATCTCAGTGTTAAATCCGAAAAAACATTCCCAGCCCTTTTGCCAGAATGAATTTTGTTTAGTGAAAATAAACAAAACAACTGGGTCAATTTGAACGCTTCACTTGCTCCATGGGCCCAGAACGGCATTTGGTGGAAGGTGCAGTTATATAGATATGTATTCCAGGTACATCAGCCCAGTTAGGTGAAGAAGCCATATCCGTGTGAAATTCAATAAATCTGTACACTCTACTTCACTCTACCTAAAAAAAAAAAAAAACAGATCGTTGTCAGCAAATTGCAGACGGTTTGTTAGTTGGTTGGTTGGCTGCTTGCTCCCCTCGTTGTAATTCAAAGGGGGAAGCCACACGAATACAGCTGCTGCTGGAGCTGCTGGTGTGGCAGGAAATTCTGTGTATCTATCGATAGTCAAAAAGCAGGTTCCCACTGGCCATTCTCTTATACATCATTCAACCTCCGATCTCCTACTCCATTGTGGTGAATAACTTCAGTTATCTCATGTCCAGCTTCTGCTACTCCACTCCACTTCTATACTGGCTTACTTCTTCTCACCACCTATTCAAGTTTCGTCTTATGTTTTGGGCTCAAGTTTCGCATCATTATGCGCGCCAGTTTTTTGGGCGCCACTTTTTAGTGTTTGTATGTGTGTGTCTACCTTGGTATACCAAAAACTTCAAATGGAGAGTTTTCTAATGATCGGTTCGGTTCAGTTTCCAACATTATTATAACTCTCCATGCCCATCGTTTGTTTGTTGTGGTTCCCAGTTTTTCTTCAACTTCATCTCTAAGCAAGAAATTCCAATCTCTGACCCTCCGCTCACTACATTTATCTATCTCTCTCACTCTGTTTCCCATCTCCTTCCCATTGGCCACTATCTCTCTCTATTTCTCTCTGTCTATCTCTCTGTCTATGTAAGTGACTTGTGCGACTTATGTAGGCATTTATGCTGGTTATGCTTCAAGCTTTATACCCTAGCCATTAAAGGGCATATTGACCATTTAGATAAAGTACATTCCATTGATTAAACAATTATTCAATTATTTTTAGTAAAACCAATTAAAATCAAAATCAGTATATTTAGAATCCATAGATTCCTAACAATGTTTAACTTGTCTCCTAAATAATCCCATAAGATAATATGGAAAGGTATATTAGTGTTTTCAAAATCTTCCATAGGATGTCAAAACGTTCTAAAAACTCGTGATGGGGTCTCCTATTTATAGGGTATTTTGTGTTTGGGGCATCTGATTTTATTATGTCTCTTTGGTGTTTCAACAGTTATTGCGCATTTTGTTTTGTTTCAATGACTTCTCGTTGCACGCGTGAGAAACAATCGTCAATTAAATTTTTGTTTACTCATGTACGTCATCAGTTGGCCGAACCAAAGTGAACTGACCGTAATCCACAAAGAAACGAACATATATGAACATAAATAGATTTCCCAATCGCCTAAATTTTCGTAAAAGGCAAAAACAGAAATTTTGTTAGTGAGGCAAAATTGTGTATTGAAATTCCAGAATTCGATTCTTTACATGACCTTGGAACATTATTGTTTCACTCGATAGAGAATCGTTCAAGATTATTTGCATAAAGTACTCCAAAACAAATCGACCTCTTCTCAAAGAGTATAACACAACAACTTTCCATATAAGAATCAATCTTTAAAATCAGTTTTTCTATAAATGTTAGTAACTCGGAAATGCATTCTTGGAATACATCTGAATACCTCACAGCTAAGAAGGGCATTAGACGAGTTAGATACAAGTTCAAATTAAGACTTTAATTAGTTTTACTAAATAAAGTTAACATCTGTAACAAACAAGTTGGATTATCAAATCCTTATTAAGAAGTCATCGAAGGAAATTATGCGATGCTTTCAATGTAATGTAATTATCCTTTTTGATTGACGTGAAAATTTTTGTGTAAACCTCAAAAATATAAATATTCCAAATATATTTGTGATTTCTAATCGGTAACTTTTAACAAGTTATTGATGACCGAAGTGGAACCCAAAGGGGAAATCGCTCTTGAAGTTAGCACATAAATCGTTACTCTTCATTTCAAGACACACACACACACACACAGAATGCGCATGAATGAAATATTTGTTGAAATAATCCTTTAACATTTTTTTTTTTTTTTAGGGCGGAGGCCTTGGCGTTGGCAGTCATTTATCAATATCGACAATTTGTTTGTTGTTGATACAGAGAATCGAGTCACAATGTCTGACTGTCTGACGTGCACACACCCAATGTGTTTATGTGTGTGTGTGTGTGTGAGTGCTCGTAATGATGGCAAAGGGAATTTAAAGCAAACGACCTCAGGGGTCGAAAGAAGATGGCAAACAAATGGAAAATGATGACAAAAGTTTAGTGGAGCGAAAAATGCAGACAACACGACTAGAAGCCGTTTTTGTTTCTCCAAAAAACCCCCAACCCAACTATCTGGGGCTACTCCCTCCCTCTCTCTTGCGTCTCTCTCTCTCTCCAGCTAACTCCTTTGTTGTCTGTCTCTGTCCGTTTATGGAAATTTCAATTTTCTTTAGCATTTTGTTGCCCCCAATAACTGTGGACCCTTTGTCTTCATCAACTCCATCGACGCAGTCATCGGTTACACATGTTTGTTGTTTCGCCATTGCCAATTGCAGTCAACCGAAGACCGTCGCACAGTGGCAAATTTCGCCAAAGTCCCTGTCAAAAGTCTATGACTTTTGAGCCGCAAGCAAATATCGGCTTGAAACTATTGAGATATTGAAACACTAACCGAACTCAATACAACATTTTGTCCTAAAATAACAAGCCTTTCTGGAAATAAGTACATTAAAAAAAGTTTGAGTTAATTTAGGATGGGAGACAAGTATTCGATGAAAGTTAAACTTAGGTTTGCATTGAAATTCTTATACCCTTGCAGAGGGTATTATAAAATTGGTCAGATGTTTGTAACGCACAGAAGGAGACGTTTCCGACCCCATAAAGTAAACAAATGATGATCAGCATGAGAAGCTGAGTCGATATAGCCATGTCTGTCCGTCGGTGCGTATGCGTTTTACTCAGCCATCTTAAGAGATATCGGACTAAAATTTTATTTCTGTGCTTTTTATTATCTGGAGCAGATCAAGTATGAGAATTGTCAGGATCGGGCTACTATATCATATAAGTCGTAAGTGTAGTATCAAATAATCTGCAAATAAGAAAAAATTCTTTCGAATATCGTAAAGCTAAAAGAAATCATTAAAAATTATCTTCCTTGTAGCTAAATGTGAGCGGTGAGCTGATTATGTTGGGATTTTCCAGGATCTTGCGATAGGAAAATCATTGGTTGGGTGGCTTAAGACGCGAACCTACAATGCGATACTACCTTCTCTTTGATCAAGGAAGATTCTTTGACTAAGAGGAATCATGACATGATCTGGAATCATTTCGGGTTGTGTACATTACAACACAGTCCACTGTACATCATCTACGTTAGGAAAAAGGATGGGCTAAATGGGTTAGCCACAAAACCAATCAAACTCTAACTCGTTGACTTTAACTCACTTTACCTCTCGATTCCAATGCAACAATTGCTCGATCTGCTGCTACTCCTCCTCTCCACTTTGCCCCATTCATTTTTTTGGCCCTGTTAGTTCTTTTTGTGTGTGTGTGTATGTGTACGTTTGCATGTGTGTGTGTGTGCGAATGTTTTCAGGCCCCTAAACATTGTTGTAATTGAATTGTGCCCATAATACTCAACGCATTCGCACTTATTTACACTTGGCCATTGTAATTGAAAATTTCATAAATTTTAATTAAATTTTCGCCTCCGGACGGACTTTGGCATATTTGATATGGAGCTTTCCGTTTTATTCTATTTTGCTCTGCTCTGTTCTCCTTGGGTCGGTCTGTTGTTAGTTTGTTTGTGTGGTATTCTCTTTTTTTTTTTTTGCCTTTTGCTTTTTATTATTATTGGCAATTTGTTCTTTTTCAAAAGCAATTTATTTAATTTTAGCCAGAGCAATTTCATTTAAACTGGTTGAAAACCACAACAATTGTAAAATCTGTCAAATATCATAATATCTTCAGGGCTGTGGCTTTTTAGTAACGAAATATTTTAAATTCAGACATGAAATCGTCGTCTAGATTTTCATGAGTGAAACTCACATCATTCTCAGATTAATCTGCTGGCAAAAATGTGGCAACCATTTTCATGATTTGTCATTTTTCAATTGATAATGGGCACAGGAGGAAAATTCAAGCCTCAATGGGCAGCAAGAGTCTATCAACTAAGATATATTACATTAATTTTTGATTGAAACTCACCTCATTTCGACTTTCATTCTACAATGTATTCAGTGCTCCAATCGAATGTTGAATGATATTGATGTTCTGGCCGGACCACCGATGTAGAAATCGGACACCCACCACCGGGAGGAGGAGGAGGGACAACAAACAAACCAACAGAAAAAAAAAGAACAACAGCCGAAAAAAAAAGAACCAAACACCAAACTCAGCAAAATGAAATGCTCAAGTCATAAAATACAGGAGATTGAGGACGATGGAGGCGGCGGTGACTACAGGACGACCCCAGCTTAAGTTTCGGTTTCTTTTGGCCTGTTGTTTGCTCTTGACTTTTTTGTTGATGTGCTGTTGTTGTTGTTGTTGTTGTTATGCAGTAAAAATGGCGTTTTATTAGAGCAGGAGCCTTGGCCGTTACCGTTGTCGTTGTTGTTGTTACGTTTTACACTTTGTTTACAGGATAATCGCTTGATTTATGACACTTTCTTTTCAAGTATACTTTGTGTATGTCGTCGTCGTCGTCGACGTCGTTGCGTACGTCGTATTTTTTGATGAAGGACCTTTGAAACCGTTTCGCCGTTTGCCGTTTGCCGTTTTCCGTTCGACTTTTCGAGAGAAGAGAAAGAAAAAGAAAAAAAAAAACACCAAGAACAACAATGAAAATTGTTCAAAAAGTAAGAACCAATTTTTATGTTATGGAAAAGGAAAACATAAGAGAAACCTATGGCTACACTTTATGAAGAGCAAATAAAATCAATATGGCATAAAAATAAAGTAAGGAAAATCCTATTCGCTTGATGTTGTAATTTCGCGTTGCCTTCTCGAACTAATATATCCTTCAAATCGGCTTCAACTAAATTATTGTTGTTCTTGATGGAGTACGGAGAGGGATAGGCAGAGGGGGACACAGTTTTTGACGTTTTTTTTTTCACTTTCGGCTCACGTGACTCATTTAATCGAATTACAACCGCTTTAACTAATTATATAACTGTCACTTTAGGCATTGTATATTAAAGAATTTTATTTCTTTTTTTTTTAAGGATTTTAACATAATTTTACATTTGTTTTATTTGATTTTTACTTATTTTTGTTTTATTCTTTTTATTTTTGGTTTTCAGGGAGAGCTCACAACGTTTTTTTGGCTATACCACACCGAAGCCAATTGCCGTCGTTTTGAACGTTGGCAACTGTCAGAACTTGCTGTCGGCGGAATGGACTCTCTGCTGCCGCTGCCGCTGCTGGAAAACTCGCTGCACAGAGCGCCAAACAGAGTGTGATACCAGTTTTTGCGAGAGCACGGAATGATTGAATGAAGGAAGGAACGAAGGTGAGACCAAATATTGGCTTATAAAGCATACTAAAGACACTTTGAACTTTGCTTATGTCTTTCGACTTAATTGATTATTTAGAAATTAAGAAAACAACAATTGACAAAACATTTGTCACAATGTTTCACAAGTTTCAATTGTCCTAACAGCTGATGCATGACGGTGGCCCAAGGAATAGCGGGAACTTGCGCAACTCTCGTATACGTGAAATGTCCTGTACAGGAGTTTTCCCTCCCCTGTTCCTCTACCCACTCAAAATCTCTGGTCTCTGTCACGGCAATTCCACTTCCACTATTAGAACTTCAGCTTCGTAACGGTTGTGAGTTGTGAGACTCTTTCCAGTTAGTAGCGCTCTCTCTCTCTCGCTCTTTCTCTCTCTTTTTGTGTGATCCTTCGTCCCATGGCAAACTGGAATTTTTCTTACAGATTCTGTGTGCTCCGCTCTGGTAGTAGCTCTGCGCTGTTTTGGCTGTTTTCCTTAGGCTTTTTCTTGCTAGCTTGCCTTTTTTCTTTTTTTTTTTTTTTTGTTTTGGGCGGGTGTGGTCTCTGTTTAACTAGGGAAATTGCAAAAAAAAAAGTTTTTTTTTTTGATTTCTTACAGAAGATGAGAGTGGGCGAGCGACAGAGAGAGGGAGAGAGAGAGAGAGAGAACACTGTTGTTTTTAGATTTGTTATAATTTTTGAATTTTTCTCACGCTCTAGCCACCCTTACACTGGGAGGTTTTTAAAATTTGTAATTTATTTATTTTTTTTTTTTTGTAATTTTTGAGCATTTTGTTTTTTTTTTTTTGTTGTTTCGATTTTAAGAATTTTGCACAGGGATTGAGAGCAGGACAGGTAGGTAGAAAGGCAACGGCACTCATACACGCACACACACACACAGTTTTCTCATACACACTTACTACTACACCAAAAACTGGACCGTTATATTGTTGCGTTTCAGTTTCAGAATTTCCACCGTTCGCGTTCAACAACAATTGAGTACTAAATCTGCGTTGAACTCAACGTCAGGGATAAAGCCCGACGACGACAACGACGAAGGCAACGATGAGTGCAGCCACCACATAACTTCCGGAGAGTTAAACAGCGAGAGCGAGAGCATGAGAGAGCACACATAGAGAGAGAGACAGAGAGAGAGAGAGAGAGAGCAAACAATTATTGGCCTGAGAGAGGACGGGTTCACAGCATGCGGTACTCTTATACTGCACCTCAATCGACTCACCTTTCAGCTTGGCTAACCTGTCCGTCTGGAAGGTCTGTCCGCCGAGCCGTCCTAACCCTTTAGCATGGGCCCTTTCTAGAGCGACGGCCACTCGTCGTCGTCGACTTCGTTGTTGTCGGCTTCATTGAATAATTATTATCTAGAGTTTACCTGTTCCGCTGTTGGCCCTTTTTTCGCTTTTGACCCAAAAACCAGTTTTTCGGTTTGTTCTTTTAACTTGTTTCGGGCGCACAGAAAAACACTACGCTACGCTTGCGCCTTACATCATGGACAACCCACTGATGTGGAAATGTGTTAAACGCCAAACGCCAAACACCAAACATCGGAAAAGAACCAAAAGAAGAAAAATAGTTATGTTCAAGAACCGTAACACAATCTGCGTCCCCCTGCGTGCGACCTAACTGATAATCGCCCTTTTTGTCTAGTTGTCTAATAAATTGCCTTTTAATTATGTGGAGAGTTCTAGCTAGCCGAGCAGTGTCTTTTGACTGATCGACCATTTCGGGCTAACTACCTGGCCCTAACAGATTTCATGGCTTGTCGTCGAATGCACTGCTGCTAGGGCTAGAGCTGCCTTGTGATGGGTTCTTCTTTGATTGTTTCTATTATTATTTCGAAATTTTTGCCAAGTCATAAAATTCTCACGACGACGACCGGGCTGACACAACTGACCTACGGTGTAATATTTTAATTAGCCAAGCTGCCGCATTATCGGACATCTGCTGAGCACCCAAATTCCCGGTTTTCGCTACTTTCCCATTCAGTCTCTCTCTCTCTCTTTCTCTGTTTCTCTCGGCGGAGTCACTGGAAAATGGTATGCGAAAAGCGCCTGCGCTCTCGTTCTCATTCTCATTCTCTCGCTCTCCATAGAGAATTCGACGCCCTTTTTGAATACGAAACCCTTACTCCATCCAAAAATGCCACCTTTAACTTCGTTGTCGTTTTTGGCAAAATGTTTCGTTTTCACTGAATTTGACTTGGCTCACATGTGGTGAAGGAGGCCTCAAACCCCTTGACCCCCTTCTCGGTGGTCCCACCTCGACTTCGACATCGACAGCGACATCGACATCGACAATGTGTGTAAGGATGGTTGGAGTATATATAGTGTATTTATGCCCGATTCAAGTGAATATATGTTGACTTAAGCAGCCTGATTTATACATTATATTAGCGTTGATTTTTAGCTGCCATAAATCTGCAAATTTAGCCCGATTTACGTGCCATAAACTTATGCATATCTCTTTTACTTTGTCGTAAAGCGCATAATTCACATGGCTAAATAAAAGGATAAATGTCGACTAATATGAGATGTCCTGGCACTTAAATTTACTTACAAAACATTCTACTACGATGGCATCATTCAGTCCTGCCGTTTAATCTGCCATGTTGGCTAATTGAGTCCAGACATTTGAGTGGCAGACTGTCAGTCGTTCGACCTTTTTGCTTTTTTTATGGAAAGGGTTCGAGAACTGCCCAGCCAGCGTGCCATATGTTAACACATAAACCCAATGCCCATTATTCTATCACAAGTTCGTGCACCTGACACGCCCTTAAGGGACAAGGACAATACACAGCGAAAATTTGAAGCAAAAGTGCTCCTTCTGCTTCTGCTTCTGCTGGTATGTGGTTGATTCGATTGATCGACTAACTAACTAACTGATATGTAATATCATTCACAATCATAATTATCTGAAAATCAAAATAAAAGTTACACAAAAGTGAGAAAATTATCGTGTACCTGTGCCCGCATTAAGGACTAATTTCACAGAGTGCCAATCTGAGGGTAACTGGCAACTATTAATGACCCTCACGACAAAGGGCCAGAAGGAAATAAACCACATACGAAGAATAAGAGAGAGAGATAGAAGGAGAGAGTGAGAGAATAACCAAAAGTAAAAGGACACAAGAAGGTAGCTAAGCGACAGGCGGCAAGACAATAGGCGAACAAATGTTCAGCCACTAGCACAATTGAATCCCATGATGAAATGGCATGGAGTGGAGTGGAGTGGCACAGTAGCCGGGCGCCATGTGAGTGAGACGTGCTCTGACTGGCCAACTACTCACAAGGCAATCGCGTGGGCTTGACTCGAATGAATGGGATGACAGAAGAAACAGAGAACATGACGGAGACTTGACACAGTTAATCCCCTTGAATACTAATATTTACCCTTCCAAACAGAAAGCCCTCCCAATAACTGGATCAACAATTGTCTGCGCCAGTCTAACATTTCCCAGCTGATGAAACCTCCAAATGGCTAAATTATCTCACAAAAAGAAAAACAAAAAAAATATGAATAATAAAACAAAAAAATGTGGCTTGATAAATGATTCAGATTATGCAATTGACCGGATTACTTTTTTAATATAAAAGTTATCAACGCAAGTAGGGCCACTAGTGGGGGTCAAGGCATCTATCTATCATTAGACACAAAGTCCATCTAACAAAAAAATAGATTATTCCTAACGTGATATATCGATCAGACTTAAAACTTACGAACCAATTGGGACTAATTATTTCAAATTCAAAAGACTGTTAGTAAAAGGACAAAAACTTTTAACTTGCTTAGCTAGTTAAACCTAACTGTTGTTGCTAATGAATCAATTAAGGATAATTGCCTCATTGTAATCAATAATTGCATTGAATCAAACAACAAAAGAATTTAAATTTTTTTAAGTAACAACGAGATTCTTCACTGCTTAAGTCCAGTCCATTACTGTAGAGACATAAGTTTCACTGGCAAAGAAATTATCCAACATAAACAGAGTCCTTAGATGATTTACACCTGACTATAATAAAGCCAACGTTCTCCTTTTTTTCCGTCAAAATGTATAAATAATTGCAACTAGATATTTTCATTACTTGGTACATTGCAAGCGACATCAAAAGCTTCCTTTTGACCAGGACTTAAGACGTTTCAGACACTTCATATTAGAAGTTGATACTTAAACCAATTACTCAATTAAGTGCTTAAGATTTGAAGTAGATATCTCATTCAACATTTAAAGGTGAAAAAAGTGAAAGTTAACAGAGAATTGTCTAAGGTTTTTAAGAGTTATTCGCTCAGTGTAGCGACAATAGGTTCTCCTGAGACTTGAATATAATTTGCTGGCGCGTAGGAAAATAAAGGTGTTCATGTGATCGTAAAAACAATAAAATATTTAACACAAATTTTAACTTAATGCTACCAGTCATAAAAATGTATGAATGTTAGATGGGCATGGTGTGGATGGTGGGATGTGCTTTTGGGTGGGTGACTGGGTGGTGTGTCATGTGAGGTTGAGTGTCTGGTGTTAGGGTAAGTCCGCAGCAAATGTCGCCTCATTAAACCACAACGAACGGATAACGCAAAGTGTTCCTTCTGTTTTTTTTTTTTTTTTTTTTTTGGCTCTGTGTCTCACTTTGCCACACTTTTAGCTTAAAGGCATAGAAATAAAAAATTATCGCCCAAGTCCAGGACGACGACCGACTTTGCCATTATATTTTATTTTTGCGCAAATTTTTTTTTTCGTCACTTTTCGTCTCGCACTTTGTTTTTGTTGGTTGTTTGTGTGTGTGTGTGTGTTTGCTTTCTGTATTTACTGTGCCTTATATATACATACGTCATATGTATGTATACAGATTTCTATGGTTTAAATGTATGTACATCCTTGCCACTGGACCATCATTGTCTTTTCACGCTGTGAGCGATTCTCTCACCATCTCTATATATATTATATAGATATAGACATATATACAGGTTTATATTTTGGTGTGTGTGTGTGTTGGCTGCTTCCTGTTTCATCTCTGGCTGCTTCCTGCTCAGCTTTGCTCATTTCTTATGTGTATTTTTACTGACGCCTGATTTTTATTTCTTTGCAGGATGTGATATTTCATTCAGGGCTAAATGCTGCGCTGCTGCCACGTCTTCTAAAGGTGTATGAGTGTCTGTGTGTGTGTAGAGGAGGGGGAAGGAAGCAAAAAGATAATCATTTCTCATCTCTATGATGTTTTGTTTCACTCTTCTTGGTTTTTTTCCCTTTTTTTTTTTTTTTTGTTTTTGCTTTTCTCGCTGGCTGATGGGTCAAAACTGAAGTCGAGATTTCATACTTTAAGCAAAGATAAACCCAAAAACAAAAGCCAAAGAGTTGAGAAGAAAAACAAAACTCTGAGTAGTGTGAAAGTGAACGATATGTCCGACTTCTTTTCTTAGGGCCCTTTCTATCTTTGGCTTCTGCTCTTTCTTCCTCTTTTTTTGGCCGTTTGTTATCTATGTATATACCAACAAGAACAACAGAAACAACAACATCAACTCAGTCGTCCCTAGCGCATTGTCCTGCCGTTTGGTTGCTGCTGCACTAGGTCAGGCTTTTTTAATGGGTGTAAAAATGAAATTTATACCCGCTGAACACAGATTTATGGCACGCTAATGAGCTTTTTAATTAGTGTTTTAATTAATTAATATTACACAAGCAAAATAACGACGTTTTTTTTTACAAAAAAAGATGAAAATTGATTGAACCAACTAATCGTTAAGAATCATTGCATAAAAAAAAAGAATTCTTACAATTTTTGCATCAATGCGACAGGTGAACCGAGTGCACAACAGTCAGTTGGAAAAGTATTTGTCTCTAATTATTTGTAGACAGATATGTTCAGACACAGAGAGTGAAGCTTGTAGCTTTCAAACGGTCCAAATTTTAACGTTTTACAAATATTTTGTAATGTTTTTCTATATTATGCGCAATTCCTCACCACTTTAAGATTTGAATAGCCTTGCAGCTTCTCCGTCTATATAAAGTATATACATACATATGTATATCCAAGATGCTATAGCTATGTCTGTCCGAACAGTGACTTTTCCGCAATATTTTTTAAGCTAGTGACAAACTTTGACTTTCCTCACTACTTTTCTTAATTTTTCCGCTACTGTCATAAAAATTAATAGTTGCCAATTTATTTACCTGTTCATGACTGTGCAAAAGTACTTCAAAGTCCGATAACTATTTAAAATACCTGTCATATAAGCAAACAATAAAATAGCATAATACATTAGCCGTATTACACCCTAAGATTGTAGGTCCTTCTTTTGAAGGAAGCCTTTCCGACCCCATAAGTTATAAATGTATTTTGTAGATCGATTTAGCCATATCTATTAGCTTTGATAAACACCTATGTAGGTCTCGGAGGGCTAAAGCCACAAAATGACGCTCATATGCTTATCATGCATGGTGTGCCAAAGTCGACGAGACGACTTTATTACTTTGGTTTAATAAAAGTCTTAGATAACTGTTGCATTTGGCTGATGGAATGTCTCAGTCAACATGGATTAGTCGCAGCTCATGACTTTCGCCACTCGCAGGCGTATCTGCCCCATGGTCAGCCTTAATAGGACGCTTCTCCCGAGTGTGGATAATGTCACCAACTTAGTCCTTATCTTTGACAGGCGTTTAACCTAGAAAGCTCACATTAAGATCAAGAGAACTCAGCTAAATTTGAAACCGCTCAATATGCATTGGTTCCTCTGCAGGAGATCTGAGCTGACCACGAGCAAGAATTAGCTGCTCTAAATGGCCATTCTGAAGCCTGTGTGGACTTCTGGCATACAACTTTGGGGCATCCCATTAACTAAGTCCCGAGGTATGGCATTCGGTTCCTCTTCAGACTAGAAACCCATGATGATGCGCTGGTCCTAAAACTGTTAGACAACAGCACGCAGATTAGAAGAAGATCTGAAAAGAAGTTACTCAATTGACCTGGTAATTCTAACCACATTTCATGATTACCTTTGACAATATTTACGTATTGTCCTTTTAGTATAATAAACTACTTGCTGGACACGTTCCAAATGTTGAAACATTTTGTATGTATCTAGTAAGCTGTGCGAATATTTTCAAAGGTTTCAAGGTGAGGTGAAAAATTTAGGTGAAAAAATTAGTCAATTCATTTCAGTTGCTCGTTTGGCTTTGGCAAGTACAATCTCAAAAGTTTAGACATTTTTAAATAAATAGATAGATTAAGCTCTAATCGGTTAAACGGCGAAGTTCTTGATATAATGGAAGCGGGTAGCGATGGCGATGGCGATGGCGACTATGTCGAATACAAGGCCAGAACATTGCGTCTTAACGAAGTCCCTAGCCGAAAGCGAGGTCAGGAACACTATGACGAGAATTATTTTCGTATGTATGGTCGCATCGAACTGCACGAATGGCTACTGAAGGATTCTGTGCGCAATCGGGCCTACCGTGAGGCGATTCTACACAATCAATGTAATTTCAAGGACAAGGTTAGTTAGAGAACCAACTCTTTTCAATGATGCTGATCAATGTATTTGCCCACAGACTGTGCTCGATGTGGGCTGCGGCACTGGGATACTCTCGCTATTCGCAGCCAAGGCAGGAGCAGCCCATGTTATTGCAGTTGATGCTGCCAATATTGTGGAGTACGCTCGTCGTGTTTTCAAGGATAATGGGTATAAGAATCTCATTTCTGTGGTGAAGGGCAAAATCGAGGACATAGAACTACCCCAAGGCGTGGAAAAGGTCGACATCATTGTATGCGATTGGATGGGGTAGGTAGAATCTTCATTGCAGGTCCATCACTTTAGTATTTAATCACAGAAATTGCCTGTTTGCTGAGGGAATGCTGGAATCACTGTTATTTGCCCGGGACAAGTGGCTGAAGCCAAATGGACTGATTTTTCCAGACACAGCTCAACTGTATCTAACTGCCATTACACAGAATATGCACTCGGATCGAGATCTCACCTATTGGAACAATGTCTATGGCTTTGATATGAGTTGTATACGTCGCTGCTTCGAGTCGAAAGCTGTGGTGGACGCTATTGATGCCCAGCAACTGATGAGCGAGGTATTCTTAATCAAGTCCATAGATTTGTATACTGCCCGCTATCAGCAAACAGCTAACTTTCGTTCCTTCTACGAACTGAAAATGACAAGAAGTGGCCCAGTTCACGCTCTTTTGGCCTACTTTGATGTGGGCTTCAGTAAAACTCCGGATCGTGTCAGCTTTAGCACTTCGCCCCGTAAGCCCTGGACACACTGGAATCAAACTGTGTTCTATTTCAAGGATCTTCTACCCGTCCGTGCGGGTGAGTTTATCAAGGGTGTATTCGGCCTTAAGCCAAGTTCACACAATAAACGCGATCTGGAATTCGACATCTACATCGATTTCGAGGGCAAGGAAAAGTGCATCACCAGCAATCAGTCGTATATATTATGCCATGCACCAGCCGTCGAAGATGTCTAGAGAGATGAAATATATATTTGGCGATGAAAAGTTTTTGTATAAAAATGAAACTAAAAAATAATTTCCGACCATAGAAGTCAAATGTGTTTAACCTTGTTTTTTTGCGTGTAAGCTAACATTATCCATAACATTATGCAACGCATAATGATTCAATTTATCCAGAATGTCTTTAAGCGTTTGAACTGAGTTCCTAGAAGTAACAGGCTGTGCCTTAGGCCTACAGAAAAAGTGTTTATTAATTGGTCGTAGGCATTTGGAGACCGAATTTCGTAAACCTTGATGTCTCTTTACTTATTGGGTGCTTCTTTTTAATTTAATCAAACATATTTAATGAAACTAATAAGGCCTTTTACAAGTGAATTTCATTTAATTAAAGAGCAAAGAAGGCTTTAAAAATTTGGATAAATTTAATTGCTTTACTTAAGGCCATCGTCAGTGTCTTCTTCGAACCAAAACAGATAATCTCTTTGAAGGGCAAAAGAAATAAATATTTTAGTCTAATGCTTGACTAGTAACTAAGAGATCGCCTGCAACCAATTTATTCGATTGAAGTCCTTAAGGCAAGGTTAAAAGAATTGAATGCTTGACTAGATAAAATCAACTCTCCCTTCTTTTAATTCTTCACCCATTTGAATGAGTTCTTTCTATGCTTCAAAGTGCTCATGAAATTTAAATATTAATGCTTCAATTATTGCTTATATTAAATTTGAACTGAATTTAAATTTAAAATGGCAAAACCAACTGGCAATATGGTATGTAAAAATGTTTTCGATGAGAAAGTTGTGATTTAAGTTTGCTCCTTAAAGTTCTTTGCTTTAAATTTCCTTTAAATGTTAGTTATAGAAGTAATAATTCATACTTTATACTACTTTTCGCTTAGTTGGCGATAGTTAAAAAACAATTTTCATTTGTACCTTTTTGAATAGTTGAACCTAAAATTCAGCAATTCATAAAAGAAAAGCTCCAAAAGTTGAACATATTTTTGTAGAAGAGTGTCCAATTCCATCGGTTTTTGATGGTAATAAGCTTGGTTAAACAGTTTGCAATTTAGGTGATTATGTCGGACAACAAGGATTGGCGCCAAAACTACTTCTGTTGGCATCAAAATTTACAAAGTTGACTGGTTGTAAAGACAATGTTCAAATCTGTTTTCGATTTGGTTTAAATTTTGTGAAATTAAATGAATGCAGTTTATTATTACAATTAAACCTCCAAAATATACCAACCTGGCTTAATCAATGGTTGATTAGTCAAAAAGTAAAGTAGTAAACGATTTTGGTGACCTAAATCCTTTTTATATCCACGGTAAAGAGTTAATGATAAATGGGTTTGGAATTCAAATTTAATATTCCAAAAATAAAAGCAACAGAATACATTGCCTTTGTGTACAATAGTTTTTAATTTTTAGTCCAAAAAATGGAAATGTATTTACATTCAACTGTTAAAAAGAAAACAAAAAAATTTACAAATGTGAAAGAAAAATCATGAAATTTGTGAAAAATGGGTCGGCAATTTATTTGTTGGTATATACTGCTCGTACGATTTTAATGATATGTATTTACATATACTTACTTTTCAATCA
Source organism: Drosophila tropicalis (assembly GCF_018151085.1). Taxonomy (NCBI): domain Eukaryota; kingdom Metazoa; phylum Arthropoda; class Insecta; order Diptera; family Drosophilidae; genus Drosophila; species Drosophila tropicalis. The sequence goes on from NW_027172877.1 coordinate 866,263, forward strand.
TATTTTCCATCAGAAATTAGCCTATAGAAAGGAAGGAGCAGAATCCACAGGAGTAGGGAAAGAAGGAGATGAAGGTAAAGGTAGAGCTGGGGCTGTTCGTTCATGGTTATGCAAATGTTAGGCAAATGCGCATAATAATAATTTCAAATAAATTTAATGTGCACACACACACACAGCAATGCATATATGTATGTGCCTAGGGTCCTTTGCAAAGAGAGAGCCTAGTGCTAGGCTCTGCTGGGTTTTACCATTCCAAGGTAACCTGTATATGTATATGCGTGTGTGTGTGTGTGTGAGTGTGTTGAGTGTGTTTGTGTGCAAAAGGAGGGAGGATACGGAATGATGACGGCGGCTGTTAGACATGCGGCGCCAACGTCAAAGCCATGGAAATCTTCTATCGCTTGAGTCCTTGGCTATGTATGTGTGTAAAGCTCATAAGGTGTGTGTGTGTGTGTGTGTGTTTGTATGTTTGTATGTATGTTTGCATAATGTGCAACATTTTATGTTTTTATTACATTTGAACGCCACAGCGACTGTTAGGCTAGGTGTGTCTAATGGCTTTGTGCCAGAACCCCCTCTGACTGTAGACTCCGTTTCCGTCTCCATAGCCATCTCCTTCGACTTTTACCGGCTGCAAAATGATGTGCCAGACGACTATTTACGTTATAAATATAATAGTTCTAATTTTGTACTAATGGACATGAATATGTATGCATATGTATATCCAAGTACGTGTGTGTAGCTTTTTTTTATTGTGGAGCGAGGTGATTTAAAGGCTCAGGTCAAATAGATATATATGCATGAGAGAATATTTGTAAACTACTTTTAACTTTTGATAGGAACTTCAAATCCATCTGGGTATGTGGTATGTAAAAACACGAATAAAAGCAGAATGTGGAGGCATCCTAGCACAAGAGAAGCCAGACTAATTTGCCTAATTTTTTAGACATAAGAGTGTCTACGAAGCTTTTTATAATTTTAGAAAACTTTGCTTACCCTGCCCCCATAACCGGTGAAAGGTTACATTTCAATCGATAAAAAGAGGCGTTCGCAACCCAAAAAAGTTCTTCACCAGCATCAGAGACTTTTAATTAATGTACTAATTCGATATTACAAACATAATTCAACCAATTTAAGACCAACAATATTAATGCAATGTCAGATATTATTTTGTCGGCTAACATGTCGTATGATTTATTAGTTAGGATTCCTCTTTTTAATCCTTCTTTGGTCTTTAAGGCTGTTTGTATGCCACCTCAGTCAAAAAGGGGCAAATAAGGATTGCTTTGTTTCTTAATTATGCGGAATGTTTATATTTTAAATAACTTTTAGAAGCTTCATAAGATTATTTCGTAATTACTTTATCTGTCTATCTTTAGAAAGAGACTTCTATGCAGTTTATTTGAAATGCTCTTTTGGTCAGTATCCTGAGGTTTTCGTAGCTTATATTTGCAACTAAACCAGTTTAATGTAATGCATCTCTATCTTTCTCTTTTCCGTTGCGTCTCCTTGTGTGTGTGTGTGAGCCTGAGCGTATATGTGTGTCGAGGCCATGTTTGTCTGGCTGCTGATTTATGCTGACCTGAAAAGAAAGAAAGAAAAACACGAAACTCTGTCTCTGCCGCATACAAACAAATCATTTTTACACACGCCAACGAACGAGCCAACCAACCAACCAACCAACCAGCCCACCAAGTGTTCCAACTGGTCCATAGAGGTGAAGGGTGGACGGTGAAGAAAGGGTAACGGGCAAGACATGCAAACAAAGGCTCAACTGTCATCCAGCTGTGGCGGCATCGTCTATCAGTGCCAAATGTCAGCCGGTCCCCAGATCCGTGCTCGGTTCGGCTCGCGGACTTCACTTGACAATTGGCAGCTATTCAGAGAGAGAGATAGAGAGAGAGAAAAACAGAGAAGGGGTTGGTGGAGAAGAAAGAGTCAGGATGCAAGAGGCTGAAACTGAGGGCCCGATAAAATAATAAACTGGGCGACATGCAAAGCGGGCCAAACGGAAACGGAAGTGCATGGTGATGGCGGATGACGGCCAGTGCATTGACCACAGAATCCTTTTCCCCTCGAGTGTTGCTGACTAGGACAACGACAACGATGACGACGACGACGACGACGTTGATGTAGCATGGCACTCTTCCTCTCTTATGGCCTTGTAGATTTAGTACTATATAATGAGCCAACTAGCTGACTCCTGACTCTTCCATTCCGTGGTCCCTACTGGTTTTCTCTGGTTTCTCTGGCAAGAACTTTTGATATATATAAATCATGCAGCATTAACAGCTGCTTGCTTGGGCACATCAAATCCGAGTTAAGTTTTCCGCGCTGTCGGGCACGAAGGGAGAATGGAATGGAATATAGAATGGAATAGAATGGTAAAGCGTAGCCGGAAACGGATAGCAAGTAAAGGCGCTCTAAAAATGACGAAAAACAATTGCATGTGGTGTGCGAAGTGTGTCTGAGTGTGGGTGTGGGTGTGGGTGCGGAGGAAGTGTGACTTAGAACGAGTACTGGCCATAAAACAAATCGCTTTGGAATTGCAGTTTAAATATTTCTGTACAATTTTTCACTCACCCACACTTAGGATGAGGGGCTTGGCAGGACTCCGTAGCACCCTGCACCCGGCCAAACAGTGTTGCCTTTCACATGTCGGGGTTTTTGTATTTAACTTGTGCTTCAGAAACATTCTAGCAAGCATCCGGCAGGCGGCAGTCGCTCCCAATGGTCCAGTTGCTCTGTTGGTTGGTTGATGCTAAAATAATTTGCAACCTTCTACCAGAAAATTTATGACTTTCACAGTTGATTTCACTGCAGTTTGATTTGAGTGTGTGTGTGTGTTTGTGTATGTGTGTGTACTCCTTCTTCTTCATCCTAATTGAGTTGGCTCTTACTGACTCCATTTCCAAAGTCTTTCTCGTCAACGACCTCTTAAAGATCTTGTCCTTTGCTGGCAAATGACTTCACATGCTAGTTGCAGGTCCATTCGCATTTATTTGCCTTTCTCTCACCCATTCCTCATATATCCTTTGACTTTGTTTAAATGCATTGGGCAAGAAAATTGCTTTCTCGTCTTCGAGTGACCCAAGCTGCAGTCCTTACAATTAGAATTGCTCTAGAGATCTCCTCGTATATGTACGTCAACCAAATTAATTATAGCCATTTGCTATTTAAAATAACTCGAGTGTTGAAAACTAATTAATTTGCTTCCTATCAGGTAAATGGCTTCGACTTGTGGGCAATTTAGCAACCACAGAATGGGGAAATTGCTGTTCAAATGCAACAGACTATTTCGATTATAATACGCTCGTAAAAGATTTGCGAATGGGAAACCACAATCGATACGCAGTCCTTTATATCGGCATCCCGCTGAAAGCCATTTAAATTCCAATGGGCGCAATAATGTCCATTAATTTGTACATACATATATATCCTTTCGTACATCGTCTCAATGAAAGCATCAAACGCTTATACCGAATCTCTAGTTCCAAGCACACCTTGGGGATCGCCTACTAAACGATGCACATATCTATCTTGGTATTGATTTTGAGATGACAAAATTCAAAGACCTCATGTTAAAAATTCAAAGCTTGTAAAAATGTTTAAGTATTTTTATTTATATCTATATTTGTAGATCAAATGAAACAGTCATACCAAAACAAATTTAAGGTAAGTATTCAATTTAATGTAGTATTTCCTTGGTGGCTTGTCAAGTTTTTCTATGGGCAATGTGAAAAACAAATGAGAAAGTTCGAGTTAAATTCAAAAACTTTTTTAAGTGTCTTCTTTGTAAGTCCAAACGATCTCATGCATCACACAGATGGGTTAAAGTTTATCCATTGTAATTTTACTTCTGCTGCTTGAATACATTTAAAGCTTTAGGTACAATGACTGATAAATACTTATTCAATATGTTCGAAAATATCAAATTTAGTTTTTCAAGTAGTCCTCCAATGAAAACCCATTTATACTTATGGAAAAACATCTTATAACTTTTAACACTAATAACCGAAGATATAAATAAGTGAATTTATATAGAATTTACATATTTATATGTTCATATAGTATGGTATAGTAAGTATATAACAGACAGACGGTGGGAGTTATTATTTTTTTTTTTTAAAGGATTGACAAGTCACTTTAATTTTTTTAAACCAATTTAAAAACTGAGTTGTTCTTGGCCTTTACTGAATATTATTCTTTTTTATACATAGAAATTAATAATAAAAATTTAATCGCAGTTTCTTTCTCTCTTTAGAGTGAGAATTGCAAGTACTTGGAACGAGAATTCATATTTTGAGTTAAGAGTTCAACTTGGTTTTGTTAACGTATGAGATTTTTGTTTGACTAACAAATAAGACTTTATAGAGCAATTTGATAAATGAATATATTCATGAAATGCTTTACTAGGCAGCTTATCCGAAGATTTCAGGAAAAAATCATAAAGAGGAGTCACTTTTATCTGATAGGAAGACCGTATTAGATATTTTGACTTAACTATGAAAAGATTTCTTAACTGAAGACCAATTGCAAGACCTAAATATTCTTAAAATCCAAATAACTTTTAGTCTTAAGCTTAACATTTATAATGTCAAATAACATACTAGTCCAATCAAATGGCATGCCATGCTGAAAGAACACTGAATTTTTAAAGTCATTCATTTAAAGGATCACTTTAGGCAATGGTAATGAAATTCGATTGACTTGGTCTTAAGAAGAAATATAGTTGAAAGGCTACAAATAATCATTGCAGGGTATATATTTGGTAATTGTGTTGACTAATTTCGAAGTGAGGAAATGGCAAAAGTTAAAAACTGCAGACAATAAAAAAATAAAATTAATTAGTTGCCGATTGGCAAACTCATTTAAATGTATTAAAATAACTCAGAGTTGTTTAAAATTTTGCTGTTCAAAAATATGAAAAACTTTTTTAGGGAAATGCCGTAGTCAACATTTATTGTCCTGGAGCATCGATTAAACCTTTTACCCCATTTTGTATTCTTCTATCGAGCTCAGACCTGTGTCCCGCCCTTAATATTTCAGCAGTTCTGTTTGCGTGTTAACTGGCTGCCAGCGGAGAGGAGTGCAGAGTGTTTATGGGAAGGCTAAAGAATGGAGAGGATACCCCTTTTTTAATGCCAATGGCATGGAAAGAGTCTAAGGAGAATGAGGTGAGGGTGAGGAGGGCGGGTGATGGTATAAAACGACTTTCTTTGTGTGGCCATGGGTTGGTTGTTGTTAAATGTCGCTTTTAAGCCTTAGAATTGAACAATTTGTGGTCGTACATATTGTGTCTCCTTTGGTGTGTATCTGTGTCTTTGTGGGTTTTATGTACGTGTTTGTATGTGTCCGTGTGTGTGTGTGTTTGGGTGTGTGGGTGTGTATATGTGTTGCCCGTTATGGCTGCCAACGCAGCGGCTTTTGAAATGCGAGAAAATATTTCTCTTTGTGTTGTTCTTTTTACCGTTCTGATGTTATGAAAACTAAAACATGAAATATGAAATATTGTTTGCTCCGCCCACGTCTTGTCAACATTCCATGGAACAGAGCTATATAGAGGAACACACATGTATATAACCCACAAGGAATGGGATGTCTGCGGGCTAGTTGCAGCCTCTGTTTTGTGCCATAAACTGCACACTTGACACTTGACACCTGCAACGCAGACATCGCGCATACGCTATGTTGCCCCGTAGAAAGACTAAACGCGGAAAAAACATTGAGATTTACAAACGTCGTGGCAGGTAGCCAGACCATTTTTCCTGCTACTTTAAGTCCGACTCTTTTTTTTTTTTTTTGTTACATCTGCAATTTCTGAATTTCGTTTGTATGTTGAATAATTCGTGTGCTTTTCTTTTTCTTTCTGCCTGCAGCTGTTTTGGTGGGGCTACTTATTTTTGCATTGCGCCTCTTGACGCCTTTGGGTCACGGTGTCAGCAGTTTCTACTGCAGCAATCGGCCTTAACCTGCCTGCTACTGACTCTTTCTCTCTACTTCCAACTGGCGTCTCTCCACCCTGTGTTCCATTTATAACTGCCCCTGTCGCACCCTGCCAATGTTGCTAGTGTCCCCATTCTTATTTCGCGATGTTTCCTCTTTTTCCTTTATCTTTTGGTTTTTTTTTTGTTTGCCACTGGTTTTTGTTATTATGCTGCAGCTTTTGCTGCAGCTAAAAACTGACAATTAAGCGACCCGACAATTAATTTTACTAGGATCCTTTGTGTTCCTGCTGCAATCCCTGACTCTCTTTGCACTCACACTCAAAGCGAATTTTAAATGAAAAAGATACAGATTCAGAGTCTTGTTGCTGATATCAATATACCTACATATACGCAGTTAGAGGTGACCAAGAATAAAATTTCTTTAAAATTTAATAAATAATATCCAAGCCTTAAGTTTATAATTAGAATTCATTGTAAAGTAAATGTAATTTAAGAAAACTATGCACTCTTAGATTGATAGGCCTGAATCTGCTGCAACTACCTGAATATTCGAAATGTGATATATGAGTTATGGGCTTATGCCAACGTTCAAATATTTTCGACACTATGACGAAAAAATTCGACTTTAGTTTGCAGTCCGTTTATTTATGTAAATGGATGGAAAGACTCTTTTTTGACTGATTGTGCATTGGAACGATCCTAGATATGATATAGTCCTTATTCTGAATCCGTCCCTCAATTACAGAGTCAAGAAGTTTCTGTTGCCGCAATAGGCGAAACGAAAAGGAACCTCAAAAACACATGCTGGACAGTGTTTTATTGCCGAATAAATATTGCCACAGATATATATATTAAGTAGAGCATTGCGTTTTAAAGATCACTATCAAAGATTATGCATAAGATGTCACTTGATTGAATATTCAGCTTAAAACCTCGTTCGACCATGTCTGATTTGGGATTAGAAGATAATGATTAGGACAAACTTGCGTCCATCAAGCATTCAATTGATTTTAATACTATGTATATATTAGATTAAAAAGTGATAGAAATTAAGAAGGAAAACAATATAATACATTTAATAGTACTTTTGGAAGTTTAGTTCGGCTTTGTGCATTCCATTCTTGGTTGTTAAATACGATTTAACTTAATTAAGCACAACATTTATACAAAATTATTGCACTCATCAGAAAAGTATGCTATAAATTTTTAATTTTCAGTCAATAGAAAACAAATAATTATAAATAACCATAATTTGTCAAAAGTTTATTTATTGAGATGGAAAAAGAAACTATAACTGAATACGTGTATGGACAGAGGCATCTATGACATACCATTACAATGGTCAAAGAAAGGTCATTGTTGGTCAGAGAGTTCAATTAATATGAATTGTATGCAAATAAAAGCATTGTGACCTTCTTTGAGATGGAAAACCAATCAGATGACCCACAAATATTTTTCCAATCTAAATAAAAACAATTTGGTTTTCTTCAATTCAATTCAATTTATTTCTCATTGTGAGTGTGTGTGAGAGTGTTTATATGTTTGTGTGCACAGAAGTTGTAAACTGTAACAATTGATCACCTATTATTCGAAAACTGCTGATGCTTAATAGGAAAAGTTCACACATACGTGTGGAAAAAACCTTTATAACTGCATAAAGAGAGAAACCTTTCGTGAGGCACATACATAAATACAAATACATACATATACAGATGCACAAATAGTAGGTAGGTACTTCAGGCCAAACCAACATCATGTATGCCCGAATACGTTTTCCACTTTTAATTGAGCTGACGAACTGAACGCATTGGCGACAAGCAGAGGGAGCAAGCGAGACAGAGAATAGACGAAGGGAATATACATATGCACACAAACACATCTACATATACACACACTCTCACAACATTGCATTATATTCATAACGATGTCGACAAGCAAACAAACAGCAACAACAACAACAACAGGCCAAAGCAAATAACCAAGGTAAAAGCAGGCAAGGACTCAGGAGTAGAAGGAAAGAAAGAAAAAAAATCGATATACCAAATTGCCATCCGTTGTGCAGTTGAGTTCAGTTTAGTTGGGTTTTCGGTTTGGTTTAGCCAGCTCCTTTTCCAATTCCTATTCCTATTCGGATTTGAATGCCTGGCCCTTAGTGGCGATGGCTCCTACCGCCTCTTGTTGGTTTTTCTGACAACTTCTGCTTTCTTGTGGTTTCCTGCTCTCTTCCCATTCCCATTCCCAATCCTGACATTGTTTGCTACTCTTTCACTTTACACACTTATGCCACATAGAACTTGGTTCACATTCAGTTTGTCTTTAAACTTATGGATGCTGCACTGTTGGCCCATCCCCCCAAAAGGCATTGGAAATTCTCTATCTTAGCGTTAATGTCAAAGCGGAATGGCAAAGTTTCTCAACTCGTGCATTGAGGTATTTTAGTCGATGGATAACATCATTTCAGACTTATTGACGCTTTTTCCTCCACCACCACTCCGCATACATTGGTTTTTGTCAACTCTTTGAACATTTATATGTGATTAGGCCATATCAACTGTGCACATACATACATATGTGTGTATGTCTATAACTCTGCTCAAAAGGATGTTTTTGTTTGACTGTGGTTACTGTGGTCCTTTTTGTACCCACACTACATGGCCTTAACACACTTGATAGCTTGTAATTTAATGAGTGGTTGAGCTTTAATCTACTTACACGCTTTATTGTGGTTGCCTACCTCCTCGATCCAGTGTCCTCTGTTTCATTGCCACATGTCCTGAAAACTTCCGCACATTCCGATTGCATTGCGGTTGATAAATCTAAAAATAAATGTTGCAACTTTTACACTTTGATCCCTCTTTTCGGTTCAATTTATGCATTTGCGGTGAATGGCAAGTGTGATGAATACATGATTACATTTTCCTGCTAATGAACTCGGTTCAATTTATTCATTTTCAACTACCTTTAAAGGCAAGCTAAGAGGTGGGCAGAGAGAGAGAGAGAGAGAGAGAGATACAGATATAGATATACTGATTTTCCCGCAAGGCAATCAACTGTAATGAGAATCGAAAATTGGAAAATACTGTGTCTATTTTTTTGGGCAATTTGAAGAAAACGTACGAATCAAAATAAATTTACGGCCAGGGCAAAAGCAGCTGCTGCCGTTTCGTATGGAACGGGCAAAAGCAGCGAAAAGCCAAAAGCCACTGTGAAATTAATTAAACTTTGCCATCGATATAAAAGAAGGGCAATTCGAAAAGTTGTGTAATGAGAATAACAATTTTTTGAAAGAATATACATATGTAGCATTGTAGATGGCTAGACCAACTAATATTTGTAATGTTGATCTAAGATAGTCATCGATGATCCAGTTCGATTTTCCTGATTAAAAATATTTATATAAGTGCATAACGACGATTGAAAGTTTATTGTAAACTTTAGAATCAACCTCTTGAAAGAGTTTGACGTAGGCGTTCGAAGAAAGTGTATCCTCAGCTTATTAGCCCTAAGCAAGACAGTCGAGCGGGGTGAAGAGGCTGGGAGGGGGAATAAGTGTGGCATGCAGCTCTAAAATGCAGTTAGCGCGTGAAATGCCACACCCACCCCAAAAAAGTGGCTGACAGCAGACGGCTGAGACTACACACCGATCCGAGCAGCGCAGAACAGAGCGGAGGACTCTAGACCAGACCAGAATAAGCGACAGAGCGTTAATGAAGTTACGCGGCAGCATTGTGGTTGTCAGCTCACCAAACGGCGCAGCTGAATGGATCGGAGCGTCAGTTTAACTGAAATGCGAAACTATTTTGGGGGCTCATCGAAACCCATGTCTGTATGTATATCAGAGAATGTCTATCTATCTATCTCTGTGTATATGTAGTTTTGGCAGCAAATTAAGCATTTCCGAGGTGCGGTGCCAGACATCACTCTATGTCTGCTGTTTACTGTGGCACTCAACTCATCTCAGCTCTTCAGATGTTTAGCCCTTCAATGTGTGAATACATTTTTGATGAGTGCGGAAACTTTTGAATAGACCGAACCACAAAAGTTTCTGGCACACACACACATACATAGAATACATTGTGCGTGCCTCAATGAGTGTATACATGTGTGTGTGTGTGTGACGGAGATTATGATTTCACTCAGTAGACTGCTTGCTATGAGGAACTTTTAAGAATAGCTTTAAGCGAGCTAAACTAGAAAAAGTTCAGTTTTCATAGTTTTAAGACATCGTCAACTAAAATGGTATAAAATCTTTTACTCTGGGTATAGATAACTAATTTCTCATATTTTAAGTTGCTATTTAATGCTCATGACTCTTCGAGATGGCTGTACATCACGAAACAAAACCGAAAAACAGATCAAACTGAGCAGCTAGAAGATTTAAAAACCAAAATTTAACTTGGGGATACAACTATTTATATTTCCTTTAAATGTTTCAACAGAATCTTGCAGAATAAAGCCTTTTCATGTTATATGCATATGCGTCAGTTTGTTAATTGAACACAAACATCAAAGACGTTGAAAGCTATTGAAATCAGCATCACTTCATTGCTGATTGAAAGGGCTAGCCAAATGAAAGTTGTGGGTAGATAGAGACAACACCTGAACTTACAAATGGTATATCAAGAGGCATAAAGGAAACTGAGGCAGCAATTAATCTCTCAATAAATCGATTGGCAAAATATAGGAGTTTGTATGTACATATGTAGGTAGGTAGAAAAAAAGTGACACCATGAGAATAGAATATAGAGAAGATAGAGCGAAATCAGGTCGCATGTCCCTCCCACATAAGTATGCAATGCTTATTTTCAGTTTTGATTATTCTCTCTGTCTAGCATTACGCCTTTACCCGGTAGCCCCACCCTTCACCGCTACCACCATTTGTCTATGTCATCTCTCTGGTGTCTCTTACGTCTCGCATGGCATATAAAGCGAAGTTGACAAATTGCAGTACCTGGCACTGCACCTGCTCTAAAATATTTATCACAATCGCTGAAAATCCGCTTGTCATAACAATGTGGCAAGATGCTGATTGCATCCACATGCCACAAATGCCACACATAAGAGCACATCGAATCGTCCATCTGGTATTTGGTTCAGCTAAGCTCTAGTCATCTATTGATGTGGACGGGGTCATTTCATCAGCTGAAATTACATTTCTACTTTTTGCGTTTGCAAAAAGATGAAACTTTTGGAGCTCAACACTTTTATTCGTTTCATTTTTATGTTGAGGCCACAAAATGAAAGCCAAAATGTTTGCGGCCCAGATAAGCTCTTTGCAAACAGGAAAGAGGAAGCTAAAGCAAAAAAAAAAAAAAAAAACAAGAAGAAAAATAAAAATGAAAGCAAAAAATACAGCAACTTTTAATTCAATTTGCAGCGAATAGAAATGCCTTTGTGCAAGTTTTCAATTGTGTCAGTGTTGGTTGGTTGGTTGGTTGGTCGGCTAGTAGGTTCCTTGCTGCGCTCCACTTTCGTTTTTTGTTGCCACAAGATTTGATACAAATAATGCCATTATAGTGTCCAAAAAAACCCATCTCTGAATGAGACAAGATAGCCGAACTGGCAGAGTGAGCGACTGTCTGACTGTAGACAGACAGAAGCGAAAACTCAACCGAAATTGAAAGGAAATCAAGCAATGAAATCAGCAAACTTGCAGACGGAAAGCACAAGAAACGGCAAAACAATCGAACGACAAACAGTACGAAGAAGAAGAGCTACAAAACATAAGCCCCAATGACCAACGACCTTATTCAGTCGCTTTTACTCACACCCTAAATGGAATCTTGTTTTAAAATATTAAAAGTTATATCTATACCTAGTTTTAAATGTATACATCTTGGGTTATAAGTGCGATATAAATCTTTTGTCGAGCAATTTCGTTAATTTCCCCTTACTGGGCACAAATTGGGGAAATTGTTCAACTCGATTAATTTGCAATAATCAATTTAGTTTCCATAAAAAAGATTCATTTGCTTAAGGGCAAACAAACCAAGTTTGATATAAGCAAGCAAATGGTAAGTATAAAGTCACTGGAAACTGTCAATAAATCATAAGAATGTTGCCATTTTTCTAAATTCACCGGTGGGGTCCAGTTATGGTTTTGTTAGTACGAAACGTTTTTACATGTATTGAATTTGTTTGCTTTCACTTTTACTTTCTCCAAACGTGTCCACATTCGCACATTAATCTTTAGGCTAGCAAAAACAAAAGCAATTCAAACACCAAAACGACAACGAATTCAATGGCTGTGACTGAGACTGACACTGGCCAGGCCAGTTGCTGCCACTGCTGCTGCTGCACCATCGTTCCACTTCTTGTTCCTCTAAATATATTTCACATTTGCATTTCGTATAAGTCACATGGCTACGTGACCTACATGAAGAAACGTGTAAGCTCTGCCAAAAGTTCGAAACGAAACCATCGAAACGTCGAGGCAAGTCAAAGCCAGAGGACCCTGGGCATTTCTAGGAGAACACTCCTACTTCTGTTGTGCAAAGACAAGCACAAATTTGTATAAATTTTCAATAAATTACATCAAATCAAGCTGCAAGCACTTGAAAACTGAGCAGGCACACACACACAGATACACACGAAAGAGACGCTTTGGGGGAGTCTTTCTTGAAACGAGATTAGATTTGCAACCTCAATTCGCTCGAATCTACTTTTCTCCCCCTCTCCGTTATCCGTGATGTGTATTAAAAATGCAAAACAGTTTCCTAGCTGGGCCCGACAATTGCAAATTTTGCCAACAATTTTATGCATATGACCAAAAAAAAAAGGGTAAAAAAAGATTGCAGCTAGCCAAAAAGAGGAGCGAATGAAATCGAAAAAGGAAAAACAAAATAATAACGATCCTTTAAGTTATTTTTTTTCTCACACCGAAGATAAATTTCTCTTTCTTTTTTACCGTCTAAAGAGAAGTCACTCCCATTCCACGACCCTTACCTGAGACGCTTTACACAACAATCTTCAAGAAAATCTAAAAATGCCTTCAATATTTCAAGAAACTTATCTATTAATTGCCTGTGGCATACTTTAGGGAGCGATCATCACTTACCTACATTGTCTATAGCTATGTATTTTCGATTAATTTTCAACCCTTTCATACCGCAATACCAAAATATTGTCAAAAGAAACTATCGATAGACTTTTTCCTTGCATTCGATAGCCAATTGGCTTCTAAGAAAGAGTATAATTATTCCAACTTATATTTACATACCACATCTGATACTACAAATTTGATGAAAAAAGACCATAATAGTGGTGAAATTGGTTGAACTTGATCAGAGATAGTGCACGAAGAGCAAAAAATAAGAGAACCCACTTCACAGTTACACAATTTACAAAGAAGTAGGCTAAAGCGAATACTTTACGTATTCCTAATGTCAATGTCTGAAACAGATGAGCGTGGTATAAGCCTGTTATGGATTTGTGAACGCTTCTACGTTTTTTGTTTTACTTTACGACTGCAGACGCCACCAGAGACGGACAAATTTTAAACTTATTTGCAAAGCTCGAGATGGCTAGAGAGACTAAGATACAGACACATGCATATTTTTTTTTTGGCTTGGTCAGAGCATACAAATTTGTAAAGCAGTCCACAAAACTCTCTCCGCTGAGCGTTGAGTTTGGAAAATGCGAAATAGTTGGCCGGCCCTGGCCTGGCCTGACCCTCCCATACACCTCCCGCGTCTTCAAAAGCAGACTCTAAAATGCAGACAAAAAAAAATGCATAAGGGAAATGAATAAAAGGCCGGAAGCAATATGCATTTCCGTTGCCAGAAAAATGTAAGCACTTTGCACTTGCCAAAGCGTGAGGGGAGAACAGGCACAGCGGGAGGGTGGCGAGGAGTTAGAGGGAAGCCGTGAACTAGTTGGAACCAAAAGAACTGTGAAAAGTGCAACTGAAAACGAGACGTTTGCCTGGTACTTGCTCCGTGTATGTTTATGAATGAGTAGAAGCTATCTCACTCACTTTCCATATCTACTTCTCGCTGTCGTTCTCTCTGTCTCCCTCTTTGTCTCTCTCTTCTTCTCTTCATCTATTTCTCTTTCTCTTTATTGCTTTGGCAAAGGCTTTTCGCCAACCAACCCACTAATACACTAGACAACGGATTGCCAAGTTTAACCCAAAAAACTGTTTTAAATTTTAGAATCCTTTCCTTAGTCATAGCCGTAATAAAGAGGGGTTCACTTTGCGTATACTTAATTATTCTAATTTTTGTTTGTGACATATGTAGTCCCTCGAATGTTTAATTTTGTTTGAGGTTGAGAGTTTGACATTTAAATTGCAAATTGGCAACTTTAAGAATTTATCTAGTCGGGTTTTATTTTTAGTTTAAGAAACGAATTACAAACATGAATTACAAAAATTCATTTTAAACAAATTTTTCAAAACTATTTCTCCTAAAACCAGTTGTTGTTTTCTGAAATTCCTGATCCGTTCTAATCACTTACTGAATGGAATTCGGTTTAATTTTGGTGACTCACTCAACAATGATTGGTTGCATAGGTAATTTTATGGTTTAAAGCGGCAATTGCATTCCCCTAGTGCTCTTTGACTACGCCCATGTAGTATCGTCCTGGCATCTGGTGCCTCCATCCCCTGCCAGCAGCTGCAAACCATTGCCAGGCTGGCAATGTGTCAAGCTGGTTGTTGGTATTGTTGTTGCTGCTGCTGTTGTTTGGACATGTTCGGGTGGCTTTTAACTTTATTAAAATAGATGAAAGTGGGTCTGCCCCCCCGGAATGGGTGGAAGTGGAAGAGTTTGTTGAAGGCAAGGAGCCAGGCGGGGAGGAATGTGCAGCTTTAGCACTTTGCCTTGGAATTGTTAATACTTCGACGGCACTCACGAAAATGCAACTAAAGATTTACAACATGCAAGTGCAATGAATCAATTGGAATTCGAAATTGAAATTTTGCTTAAAATACTGTTGCCTATTTTCGAGAGCTTGGCCCCTTGAAGGATTTGCTTTGTATTCCCTCTACCACTAAAAAATTGAATTATTAATTCTGGCAATAATGGGCAAATATTGTATGTATATACAAGACAATGACGATAAGCCAAGAAGTAAATGCAGAAGCTTAGCTCCGACGCAAAGTACAAACACCAATTTCCTTCCAACAGGAGGATTCTCATCTCGCAACCCTCAAAACTCATGTTAGCGCTTCATCTTTGTTTCTGTGTGAATAAGTAGCAAGAGGAGGTGCACACACACACACACAGAAACACCCTGTCGCAGCCTTCAGATACTGTGAAGTCCGTTCGTCAGCCAGTTAAGCCAGTTGAGTGGGGGGAAGTCCCTCTAGCCATGTCGATATTAGGCAAGATAAATTGAAAATGAATTGCGAAATACAGAGACGGTTGACGACGGAGAGGTGAGCTGAACGTGGTGGTATGGGCGTGGAATGCCGAGGAAGAGCGTACCGTGCCTTTGTCGAAAATTCTATTTCGATGGCCGTCGCATAACAAAAATAAGCGTGGAGTTTCGGAGCTGGGAGCTGGCAGCTCTGGCAGCTGAAGCATAGCATTTAGCGCCGGCCCACGGTTACGGTTACGATTACGGGTCTACGTCAACGATGTCGGAGATGTCGACGGCATTAAGTCAGTCGTTGTCGGGGGCAGGCATCAAGAGAATTGAATGAAGCGGAAACGGAAACCAAGCTAATGAATGAAGCACAACGAACCAAATGAATAGCCAGGCCAAGCAGAGCAAGGCAAGGCAAGGCGAGGCATGACAAGGCAACGGCAGGGACCCAGGGCCCTATACCCAGGACCCCAGAATTGTACGCTTGGCTAGGCTTGAGGTTGTGATGTTGCTGCTTGTGGTTTGGTTTGGTTTAGCTTTTGGCTTGGCTCACGAAACGACCTTCACATTTTGTATACAAATGAATACGAGGGTTGCCACATAAGTATCCACAAAATTCTAAATGCAAGACAAGGCACACCAAGACACTACCTTATAAGTGTTTTAAAACCAAATTGAGTCAACAATTCCATCTTACAGAGAATAGACGTATCTCATTAAATTATTCCCTGATTTATTTTCTAAAATAATTTTCTACAGAACAAGATGTGCTCACTCCCACTTGGCTAGGAATAATATTTAACAGTGATTTAATGGGTGAAAGATCTTTTTTAATCTTTAAGTAGCTCAAATTTGGATTACCTTAGATGGCCCTGCAACAGTCTTTGAATAATTTTTGCCTAGGCCCTCGCTTTTTGTATTCATGTATTTGTATTTGGCAAAGACAATGGAAATTCTTGGCAATAGTAACCACACAATTGCCACATTTTCCGGCGCGACATCGTCTCACACTTTTTACTGATGCTGTTGATGATGATGACGGCCCTAATCCTAGTTTTCATAGACTGGACTGAGCCGGATATTGTTCATTAGATACAGTAGAAGTGTCGTTTCTGTTCAACTGGATGATCTAAATCAATCATAAATCACACAGAAATCTGTCATAAAAAAGGAAGAAACTTTCAACTTTAAGTTTCTTGGTTTTACAAGTTTAAGTTTGATTGTAACTAAGTTTGGTTGTTGCGGTGCTTTGGTTGGTTGGTGGGTCGATTGTCTTGTTGCTTCCTTCTAATTTTGTTTCCATTTGAAAGAGAAAGCAAATAGCCTCTGGCTATTTTTATGATTTTTGGCTTTTGATTTTACATGATTTGAGCCTTTGTTGTTTGGGAACATATAAATAGTATTTTCTCTCTTTCTCTGCCTCTCCCTCTCTCTCTGTCTTCCTAACTTACTGAATGGCTTTCCCTTTATGCACATAAATTTAAGCCGACTCGGTAGGCCCAATTAAATTTCAACTGCCTGGAGAGGAGCTGGAAGAAGCCGGAGCAAAAGCTGAAACACCAACAGCAGAGAAACTTTTCTACACAACTTTTGTGTAATGAAAACAAATTATGCTTAATAGAAAGTTGTTGAATTGGAAATGGTTTTAGGGTTTCAAAATAGATGCCACGGAGGAAGAGTGAGAGGGAGAGAGCGTGAAAGTGAAACTAGGTCCACTATGTACTAGTAGGTCCTCTTATAACTTTTACACTTTTAAAGCACAATATTATTCCAAAAGTACAGCAGAAAAACTAACTTACTTTTTTCTGGCAAAGAGTTAGCATTATAATGCTTATCGATTGGTAAATTAAATTTTCCTGATTTTTCATATTTTATATTCGCTCTTTCTGACTTTAATTGTGACCTGATTGATGGCGAGTATCGAAAGACTATGTCGTTATTGGATGATTGGAATTTTATTTATTGCTTTCTCACTCACCAAGTCCCCTACCCGCTTTTCGCCTGTTCGCCGTCATAAACCAACGAGTTTTATATGATTTTCTTGCCAGTCGATGAGCTGTTTTGTTTATACACAATCCGCACGATACTTCGGCTCACATTTTATGCATTTCCTGGCATATATATAGACTCTGATATATACATATATAAATAAGACATTTCTTTTCTTTTTTTTTGCTCCAAAAGGGAAAGCAATTCATATAAAATCAACAATATTAAATTCACTGGTCGTTTGATGTTGTATTTATACCCAGTACGCCAAATTCGTTAAAGGAGTATATTAAAGCCACCGACATGTGGGTACAATAGAGGGAAGGAAGCAATAAAGCATGAATGCAGACCTTTATAATATTACGTATACGTTTTTAATAAGGGAAGCAACATTAAATTGGTAAAGAAAAAAAATAAATGTAACATTTTATTAAATTTCACTATTAAAATTCATTATTCGACGCCGAGTGAAATTTAATTTAATTTTTCTTTATATGCAGTAACATGAAAAATGTCAGGAATTCAATTGTTAACGGGCTCAAGGTCGTAGAATTAAAAAATGAAAATTATAATTGAAAGTTGCAAATAACAATTACTTTCCTCGTTTTCAACGTTTTTCATTTTTAGTCCCCAGTTTACCATGTCAGCCAGCAAAATTGTAGTAAAATATTTAAAATATTATAGAGAAAACAATAGAAATGTGGAGAATAACATTTTTTTTTGTGGCCATTAAAGGTATTAAGGCATAATTTGTTACATGGAATTCCACAAAGTCATATTTATCGGACAGGATTCATTTCAGTTTAGGTACATATTATTAACCTTAGAAATTTATGCAAATAAAGGACCCTTCGTGGTTCAAATAAAGGTCTACACTATATACTACGATTGTCCTACTATATCTAGAAGTATTTTGATTTTTTTTTTCGAATCTTTAACCGTTTAAACATATGTTTCAGATAGTAAGAAAACAGAGCAATTTACCTGTATAAAAACTGTGAAATCAAATACTTATTGGCAGCCTTTCCTTTAGAGTTCATTACTTAGACAAATTGAGAATTACTTCCCAAATAAGCAGTTCCAGAGGGCAGCTTCTTCTTTTTGTCATTTTGTACAATTGTTGATCAACTACATTTAGATAGTGTGGTAGAGAACAAAGTGAATAGTCCATTAAGGTTAATTCAAACTGAAAGAACTCGGAAGAAAACTGTCTTTTGATTTACTCTTCGTGAGTTGAGTTCATGCTAATATTATTTCTAATTCAAATAACCAGGATATCGTTTGTGGGCAAGAAGACTAAAAAATTGTGAGATTAATTGAGGAACAATTGGAACCGACGATTCGGTGCATGGGAAAAGAAAATGTTTGAATGTTGTAGGGGCCAGTTGCCGATCAAATGCACAAAGCAAACAATACGGTAAAAATAAACAAGGAGTGGCATTGGTTTTCCTTCTTTTTTTTTTTTTAGAGAGTGTGGGGGAGGTGGGGCTTAGGAGGATGGGGTAGAGCCTGGGGAGATGGGGGGAAACTGGCACTGTTGCTGGCATTGATGATATTTCTGGTTCAACTTCAGCTGCGGGGGTCGTCGTTGACGTTGCCGTCGTCGTCGTCGACGCGCTACGCAAAGTGTCAATAACAATTTACACTTGAGACGATATCTCAATATTGTTGCACGACAACAACAACACCAACACCAGGAAATGGTGACAGAGGGGTCTAAGGGATTTGAAAGAGGACAATGCCTGGTCATGACGTCGATGATGATGGTAGACTGGGACTGGGACTGGGACTGGGATTGGGAGTGTTGTTTTGTTTATTTAGCTGGCAGCTGGCAGCAACATCAGAAACACCAAAAAGAAGCAAAAGGAAGCAAAAAAAACCAAGTGACAAGTAGCAATCGAGTGACCGACAACACCAGAACAGAAGACAGACGAATGGCCGCGAAGGGGTGGCAGGGGAGGCAGGCAAACAGCATTGGTCGAACGGCAAGATAAACAAGAATCAAGTCAGAGGTCGCCAGGAGCAACATCCGTGAACTAATCGAACGCATCTGGCCAAATGCTCAATAATAAATCGCCAAAAAGGGAAAATAAAAATTGTTTTTCCTCCCACTCTTTTTTCTTTTTCTGTCGCGGATAAACGAAACTCCTTCCTTAATTGCAAATATTTGGTACTCGAAATTAAAAACTTCTTTCAGCTTCAGGCAACTTCCATTCTTAGGCCCTCAAGTGTGCTCTTAGGGGTCTTTGTGAATCAAATTCTTATCTGAGGTCTTGGGTCTAAGCAAACGAATACTCAACTGAAGTGTTGTATGTAACAGAAGCGTCAAAGCAGAGACGAAAAGTCCTTTTTCTCAACGCAAGAAGGAGAGGGAGATGGGGGAGAGAAACGTTTCGGTTTCACTATCTTTTAGCATTTTCCTTTGCACTAATTCCAAATGCGAGTTTTCCCATTGAATTCCAATTTGAAATTTGAAAGGCATGGAAAATAAATCTTTCGAACCAAACAAATTTTCCACATGGCCAAGTTTGCTGAAAACAAAAAGTGTCAAACGCTTGCTTTACGGCTAAGAGAATGGGGAATGAGAATGGGAAGAGGAAGGGAAACATGGGGATTTGGAAACAGTCGGAGGTCAAGCTGAACTGAAAGAGTGCAACTTTAGCGCCAAATAGAGCGAAACGTTTGAAAAACTTTTAGGGCTTGCTTTGAGGTTTGGGCCTTAGCTCTTAAGTATTTATGCTCTCCAGTGAGCAGCCGGCTCTTGTTAATGCTAATTAGAAACAAAACCGAAATTGTACAGTGACCACAGAGACAGACGGTCACCAGAGCTGTGGGCTGTGTGCTGTGGACTGAGGGCTGGACGGGCAACCTGATAACGAAGACTGATTCCCTATGAATATTTAGGAGGAGCCAACATTATTTCGCGAGCAAAACAAATTAAATTATACATTTTTAAGTCAGTCGGTGCGCAAATGCGCTCAGGTCGCAGGTTACCCACGGTGAGCAATGGGGCCGGTGGGGCGGCAGGGCGCTGGTGGTGTGGAACACGCTTGTAATTAGCCTCTTGAATATTTACCTTGTCGTTAATGTCAGTTCATGATTACGACGACATGGAGTGTGGAGAATAGAGTAACAGCGGGAGGTAGCATCAGCATGTTGTTGGTCAGGGCATTCAAAGACCATCTCTCCCTCGGGGTTAGCCGAAACTGTGTTGAAATTGCTTTTAAAACGCATCAAATTATGCAAAAAGCAAGCCACTTCAAAAAGTAAAACAAATTCGAACGATATGAAAAAAGGACACACAACTTGGGCAGAGTATTTTACACAGTTTTCGGTCAAAATCGTTGAGTTGAGCTCTCTCTCTCTCTCTCTTTTTCTCTCTCTCTCTCTCTGTATCTCTGTTCCTGTTAAAATTAGTGTACACAAAACAATGTTGGCCATATTTGTCAGGCGCTTAACCGCCTTGCACACATACACACACACACACACATCAATATGGGCATGGACACGGACTCACACTCGGCTGTTTCGATCTTTATCCCATATTCCATCTATGGTATACAGTTAGTGGCAGATATATTGGCAGTGCGGCAGTGCGCTAAGTGCCTCACAATGGCACTCGTTCAGACAACGTTAAATGCGCGCTCGTTTCGAGGCGGAGCTGATGCTGAAGCTGAAGCTGTCTGTCAACTCAATGGTTCGAGTGGGTTCCGCCTCCGCTCCTGACAGTGGTACAACGGATGCGGATGAGAACCAAGTGCACTTGTCCCCATCATTGACATCAATGCGTAGTAGCTGGCTTTTTAGCTGCCTCCCACCCCAACCGCATACCCAATTCCATACCAAACTCTTTGTACAGTTTTTCTTATTGAACGGAGAGTATAGGCGAAAAATTGGCAACAAAAAAGAAACCAACAATTAATGGGCGCATGTTTCGATTCGGAATAGAAGTTCTCTCAAAGGCTTTTCAAACACTGACCAGTATCCTAGTTTCTCTATATCTCAGAACGGAAAAAGTAGAAAAGAATCAAATATGTGCTTGATCTGAAACAGAAGTCAAATGCAAAACATTGTAAAGAAATAATTCTCTTCGTTTGCTTTATAAATTATTCAAAAAGCCATTGATTTTGCCTTCTCTAAGCAGCTAACGAACCAACGACGAGTGGGCCTCAAGCAAGATAAGGTAGGTGGTAGGTAGGTAGGCAGGGCAAAAATCAGAGGTGGCTTGCTACTAAATTTCCATTTCATCTTTAGGTTTTAGTTACTTACGTTCAATCGAGTTTTCGCGAAATTAGTTCAGTTTAGCGTGAATTTTATTACGGCCGAACGAAAGGATGAGGGGGCAAGCTGAAAGTTTACTTTAGATTCCCTTCCGCTTTTCACTTTACCGGTTTCTAGTGCCCCTTCGGGCAAGAAGAAGCAAAAGCAAACGCAAGGCAAGGCAAACAAACTTCCTAATTAAAAGATTTGTCCCAGAGATTGCGTATTTGCCGTAAAGTATTAAAATTCAATTTGTTAATTGCTTTCAGTCGCGTTGAAATGCTCATCGAGAAAAAGGTAAGCAAAACTGGCGCTAGCCAGCACAGACCAAGAACATTTGCGGGCGACCCCGACGACATAAGTATAGGTGAAACAAAAAGTCAAAACTTGTGATAAAAAAACAAGTTTTGAATATTTCTGGATATATAAAAATATTTACTTGATCAAAAATGAACTCCAAGCAACAGCAAGATTTCGGTGCAAGGTAAGAAACTTTAAACAATTAATTCTTCTACCAGTCTGTGTAAAAAAGGTTAAATTTCGTTTTGTATTATTTCTTCAGATACATAAATCGTTTTGTTCAGTCATAATCTATATAATGCATGTATATATGAAGAATTATGAATGGCAATGCAATTTTTATCAAATATACGACGACCACTTTATTTAAGGCAGTTATTCTTTATGTGACGCATACAGATACACCCACACACACGCCACATGCCTTTGCTTTGGCCAGTTATGAAAATTTAAATTGAAGTGCGGTAAATTTGAAATATGAGTTTCCAGCAACTCGACCAGTATTTGTTTTTCCATTCAGAGAGATAGAGAGAGAGAGGGGGAGAATGAATGAGATATAAAAGGATAGTTAAATTAAATTGAAAAAAGTATCTAATGGTTTTGCATTATACACTTTTATTTTCGAATATAAAAAAAACTATATCATTAAATTTTAGATTCAGAAATGATAAAAAGAGAAAAGAACTTCCAATACAGGCGATAAACAGCAAAACGATATCTAAATAATGACAATCGCATCGCAGTTCAAAGAGCTCTCACAATTTACATATATGTATTATATTTGTTCCCCTTGCTCTTCCGAGAATTTATATAAGTCTCCGACTGGGCCCTCGGACCACGTTTGCTAAAAAGAGATATTAGTTTACTTTCTGGACTTTCTCGTTGCATGCCAACTTTATTTGATACCAACCAAGCCGTATGGAATTCAGTCAATAACATGTTTCCATCACGGTTCGCCTTGGCCAACGTTGAGGTAGATCCCCCCTTGGATAGAAATTGACTCAGAAGCTTATGTCTAATTAGAGATTGGGACATGCCACAACCAAATCCACGCTGTTGCTCCATTAAAGAGGAAAACATTTGTGTCAACTTCTCTTCCAAGATTTGCTCGGGAGAACGCTTATGGACAAGATGTGGATTCACATAGTGCATGACATAATCTACGGTTTGTTCATAGTCCAAGGGTAAACCTGTCAGTCGATCCACCCGAAACAGCCGAGGCACTTCCGGTGCATACGACTCCATTTTGACCTTGTGGCGAACAACTGTTTTGTGGATGATACGTTGGTTTACTGGTTTCGCTTTCAGCTTTCTCTGTTTGACTGCTTTTTGAGGGCCACTTCGCGAGAGACGTTTCTGCGCCATTAAATTGTTGATCTTCTTGGTATATTTAGTCTTAGAGGTTTTGCCATTATCAGATTTCTGTAAAGCCATGTTTTATGATGTCGGAGACTTTGCTTTTCTTCCTTTTGTAAAACTCTAAATAATTGCAGAAATTTTGTTACTTTTCCAAAAAATGCTTATTGATAACAAAATGTTGAGGTTTTTAGCAGAGTCAGAAATAAAAATCAGTGAAACAATGCCTGCTTGATTCATTAAGAAAACGACTTTTCTTCTGTACTTATTTAGAACCGTCAAAATTGACTCGCCAAGAATTGTTCTTAAAGTGAAGGGTCAACGGTTGAACCCGTTTTATTCCAGAGGTATTCAAATATTATTATATTTATTAAGGTTTTAGATTTTATATTTGACGATGGCGAAATACAATGAATGTAAACATGAAATATTATAAATGAAATGCCGTTGTGTTTGTGGATTTTGCAAGGTTTTTAAGCTGCTGCATACCAATGTAGGTAACACTGAGCCGTAAACATAATTTTATAATTTGGCTTAACACAAGAAACAGTTTTCGGAGATTTCAGTTATTTAAAAGTATGTTGAATTCTGTTTACTACAATGGGTAAGCTACGTTCATACCAAGTATTACGCATACGCAAGGTATGCCATATCGAAACTTGTTTCAAAGGCCATGTCACCGATCCCAAACTTGAGCATATGTTTAATGCTTTTTCTATATAGGAGAGTTTGCATATTTTTGAAGCTTTGGTATATATCAATTTCAACATGATTAATGCTAATTACCACCGAACACTAGCCCTCCATAAGTAAAGCTCAGCTTTCGCCTATTTCAATAGAAATTAACTTAACTTTTGCGTTCAACAAATATTAAAAAATATTTAGATATATGACGAAGTTGGGTTAAAAGAGTGTTAAATCAAATGATTTAGTAACTAAGTAGTCACTATTCTTTTTGTCCAATGTTCGTAAAAGTTACAGTTGTTGTTTCTCTAATCTTTTAAGTCCAATATGAACAGTTTGTATGGCTTTAATTCGGGTTTCCAAATACGTCCACGCTAAAGGTATTTGCAAATAATAATTAAATGAAACAAAAAGGAAACACCAGGCTTTTGACAAAAAATCGTTAATATTAAAAACTGGTTGTGTGTTTGAATACTTTGATTTCTCTGAGTAGGACTTACCTCAGTGTTAAACCGCACGTGTCAAGACATTAGACAACAGCAAAAACATACAACTCTCCTTCTATTTCGTTATTTAGCGGCTTTGATAGCACAGACCTAAGTGTTTCCTATTTCACCTATATTAAGTTTTAATTTTTCTACATGATATGCTAGCCTGTTTTGTAGATCACAGTAGGATAGGATAGGATAGGAAAATAGGAAGTTTCCCATCAATAGCTCACAGACTGCATAGAAACAGAGATACTGTCCAATTTATTTATACCCTTAACAGGAAATCCAAAGGAAGCACAGCTTATAAGTCGAGAGTTGACATTATGTTTGCATTAAATTTAAATATTACGCAGCTGTGAACAGGACTTCAGTTATGTAATCATTTGCAGTCGGAACATTTACATCCTTTAATGAAATCGTCTGTGTTTGTACGCTCAAGGCAACTTTCACTGTATAAATTCTTGCTGAGGCGTATAAGTTTCTATAAGAACAATCTGCCTTGGTTGAAAATTTCATTTAATTGCTGCTCGCTTCTTACTCAACTGCCTCACAACTGTTAACGTGTGGTGCATGCTGCTAGTGGCCCTTTGTGTAAAACATGATTACAATTGCAATGCCAGATTTATGATTTCATTGCACACACACACACACACGCAGACACACATACAGACACATGCGCGGTCAGAAACAAGTTGTGAGCTGTTGTGGCCACAGCCAACTTAACTTTTGAAACAATGTCAAATACAATAAACGTGGGTTGCTATTGTCGTTGTAGTTGTTCCTGCTTACACACACACACACACGCACACACACACACACATACATACGCAGTCATACTTATACATATGTATATGCAGTTACAGTGGTGTAAATATGTAGGCAACCGCATTGTTGGTGAGAATACAATGGCATCGACACGGACACACACAGTCATAAGTACTTGCATTTAAACTTATATTTATATGCGTTGACTGCAGCTCGAGATATGGCCACACACTAAAACACACACACACACAAACGCATACGCATACACACCATCATCATCAACATCATACTAAGACAAAAGACGCTGCAGAGAAATAGAGAGAACAAAAGCAATATAATTAATCATCGAAGAGCAAGCCAAGCAGAAAGCAGAAACAGAAACAGCATGATGTTTTAACAGCAGCAGCATCAGCAAGCTCTGAGTGGCGCCTCCCCACTGTTTCGCCATTGCATGGGGCATGCCTCAAAACGACATTTGCAGTGCAAATATTGTTGCAATTGCTGAGTGCACAACAGCAACAGAAACAATGATAACAATATCAACAATCCAACGGCGAAACCTACATACATAATAACGCATCTGCGATGCTCTCACAGAAATTGAAACCAACTAACCTTGATTAATGAGCACACAAAGGAAAATCGCAATATCGTAAGGGTGAGCCAATAATAAGGCAATTGAATGGAATTAGTTTAAATTTAAATTACCCTTTAAAGCATGCATTTTACTTCAATAGGCAGCTCTGCATTAAGAAAAAAACAGAAGTCTTTAGCCTCTGGTTTACTTAGAATCAACCGAAGTTAAATGGCCATCTACCAACCACAATCTCTTTGACATAGTTGATGTGGTAGCTTGGATGCCCCACCAAAATGGTAGTTTAGCACTTTGGTGGCAACAAATTTGTATCACAAACTAGCAGCGGGAGTAGCAAATTCTCCAAACTTGAGAATCACAGAGAAACAGAGGCGAAGAGAGCGAGATACACACAGATGAGCGCAAAGTGTATAATACTAATGACATACACTTGTCTCTGACAGTGGGCGTGGCTATTTACTCCTCAAACTTGTACATTCTCTGCCTCTAGTTTATCTATGTGGATTATCTTCTGTTTATATTAGAGTCAAAGGCAATGTACCATGAATCTTTATCGTGATCATAGCCAAGTGATTGTAGCATCTGCTTCTGGAAGAATTCCCATAATTGACTGACATCGATTCTTAGATTTTCGTTTGTGTTTTTAGGTGGGATAGAATTCAACTAATGCGAGTGAACGCAACGTGAAATTGAAAAGCATAAATGTCATTTTCCATAACAAACGTCAAATTCAGTTTGCGTTTTCGTGCCAGACAATGCTCTCAGCTCACTGGGTGCTGAAAAGAAGCTATCGCAGGAGTAAAAGTGTGTGGTGAGGCAAGGCGCGGGTATTGAATTTCTATAGCCGAGGAAATGACTTTGTACCCATCTTGTGGGTGTGAGTCTTTGTCTGTGTGTGTGTGTGTGAGAGAGTGTGTGTGGTATGGGAGGGTAGAGCATGAAAGAAAGAAATGGATCAAATATAGATTTATGTGTTTCATGTCAAAATAAATGGATTTTACATGTTTGCCTGGATGCCTGTCTGCCTGCTCGCCTGCCTGGATGACTGCTCGCTCGTTGTTCGTTGCTTCATTGGCGCCCAACGTGAGATTGGGGCGGGTTGCCTGCTTGGGTACGTCTTTTGCGTTCGTTGACAAACTCTCTGGCCAAACACCAATGAAAATATAACGTGGCATTAAAATGTCATTTTATACTCATACACAAACAAGAAAAAATATTAAGTTAATATGAGAGCAACACCCGGAGACGTGGTGGCAACTCCGCTTTGATCCTTTTGAAATTTAGAAAAGTGCACAGACGGCAGGATATTGGGCAACAGCTCAACAGAGTCAGGATATTAAAGCCATAATGTTGAAATATTTCTGTTCTGCTCCTTCAGCACACGGCATCAGGATCTCTTGCAACTGAATATAGACAAATTCCATTCGAGCAATGACAAAATTATGAAAATCCAACAAATCTGACAGCAGAGCACAGCATCTCGTCACATTTTGAACCCAGCTCGTTTATTTGTGTTTTTCTCTCATTGCCATCGGAGTTGCCCACTTACAATACGACAGTCGACCTGTCATCACTTCTGCCTCTTGCCCCAAATGTGACACATGATGACGCCGCAGTGGCATATAATTTATCCACGAATTTTTAGCATTCAGCGCGCGTCGGGCCAGTGCCCCGAAATGTCGTTTCACCGTGCCCCAGACCGTCAGACACCACCAATTCTATGGGGTATATTGGTTCATCCAACCAACCAACCAGTCACTCAAATTGCGTACAAGTAGCGCTCTTCACACTGTCAGCAATGTCGTTACCAATGTCTCTCTTGGTTTCTTGCTTCTGTTCTTTGTTTTCGTCGTATGCGACCTACGACCCAGTCTGCTTTTCATTTTGATAAATATGTGAAGAGCAGAAATCTATCATTTCGCGTCTCGCATAAATAAATACATCAAGTGGAGCAAAGAAAAATACAAAAACAAAATAACAAACAAAGAGGACAAAACAAAAAAATGAAATCAAGGAGCAGCAGGAGGAGGCGATGACACGTCAACTCATTGGAGTTGGCAATTTGTTTTCGCGCGCAACACACTTTCGTTTTTCCAATGAAAATTAAGGAAATTGATGAACAAAATGGCAGCGCATTAAGCGTGCTGGCAGTAAAAGGGAAAAAATTTTAAAGAGGACAGCAAATCGAATGCGTTTAACCATTCCATTGTTCTGTCTGTATATAATTTCAATAAGTGAGTAATGACATAAATATGAATGAATGGTTCATAATAACGTAAAAAAAGAAATTGCGCTTTATCCTTATTACTTAAAAGACTATTATTCGAACAGATAAAACTATTTTCAATGGCAACGATCAACCAACAATAGAAGAAGGTAGCTATTAAAAAATTAATATTAAAGAGAATCTTTGTTTGTGTGGAAAACACATGTATGCATACGATGATCTTATAAGAATAATTATAATAAACAATGTTTTGCTTTACGAAAACTTCTTTGTTTATTTACTCGGTTTGGATTGGTATGCTTTTAGTGATGTTTTTGTTATGTTGTTTTATACAATATCATTTGATTTGTAAACATTTGTAGATAAATGGTCATACAGAGCGCCGCTGATGACAAGGAACAACATTTTTACTCTGTAAAGTATGCTACATTTCGGGAAAATCAAACCCTGTGGTGGACAATTACTACTTTTTATACCCTCGCACAAAGGGTATTTTAATTTTTGTCAGAAGTGTGCAACTCAGAGCAAGAAGCATATCCGACCATATATAGTATATATATTCTTGTTCAGCAAAAGCCTGAGATTGAAATCTGTTCTTCGGGGAACATAAGAGTTTTTATATAAAAGGTTTTTTTCTTTGACGGCTATAGGTAAAAGCAGAAAAAATCTTGCAAGGGTATATAAACATCGGCCCACTTCCCTCTGGTTTAGTTTTTCTGACTTACAAACTTCGTAGTGATCGAATTTATCAATGGAGATTTCCTATGTACAGATACAAAATGTATATATATGTAAAAAAAAAAAAAATTCAATTGTATTTTTAAATTTTGATGTTCTTCAAAGTTTTTATGGAGTTAGGTTTAACTAGCATTTCCCAGCATTCCCCATCATAGGATTTGCTGGGGTTTGCTCTCGGTTTTGATAGCTTTCCCTACCCCCCTACTTGATTGGTCAAAAGCCTATTAAGTACCCTGCTACACAAAACACATGACTTCAATAACTGATTTATCAACAGAGTGCAAAACATTGTTATACATAAATGTGACTCGATGTTTTATATAATTAAATAGTGTTCTATATTGTGATTGTCTTATTATTATCTTATTATATATAATATAAACACCAACAAGTCGTTTTATTATCTTTTGAAATAGACTTAATATTAAGTAAATAAGCAGTAAACCAAAATTAAGGAAAATCTAAGGAATACGCCAGGTATACATGACAGAGTTAAACATAATTGTTAAATTTTAGAATTTCTTGGTGAAAGCAAATGACTCATTACATTCAAAGTGAATAAAGGAATCAAGCTTAATTGGGCGATTAGACAAAGTCTTTATAGATTATTCCATGTCTCTTATGTCTTTTATTCACAATCTGATTCATTTTTTTGTTTCAGGCAGACCTCAAAAGAAAAGTTGTGGCCACAGTCTTGCCTTTTCATTTAATGAAATTCGTTAAAAAGTCGTTTTAAAATACACGCGCACAGACACACGTGAAAATGGGATTCCCTAAGCAAAGAAGTCGTAGGGAAAATGAAAAATAGTTCGGTGCGTATGTTGGTTACGTGTGTAGTCAATTCCAGTCGGTTGCCCATTGAAAAGTTGTGCACTTCACTGCACAAAGGACAAGGAAGGGCAAAGGCAAGCGAGTAAAAGCAGGATATACCAACAGCTATAAAGAGAGACAGAAAGAATAAGAGAGAGAGAGAGAGAGAGAGAGATGGAGAGGGACTGTGTGTATGGTTGCTAAAATCCATAGTAGCAGAAGAAACTAAAAACGAAATATTATTTAACTTTGACAAACATTCAAAGGAAAGAAGAAACAGAGTAACAGAGGTCCATGCCAGGACATAAGTAAGTTGGCATATAATTTATGGCCAAGTCAAAAGTTTGGTGTACTTCATTTCCTAGCTTACCATAAGCTTTCCCTGTAAATACATCAGAAAATCAACAGCTCTTGGCCAGTAAACGGCAGCTCGATAGTGCAATTCCCAGTGCCATTGCGATTTCCCTTGACTCCACTCGAATGCCATTACAACTACTCTTGGCATCTGGCTGGCTGCCTTGGCGGAGGTTTCTGCGTTATACATACATATGAAACCGCAAAACCAATACGAGAGCCAGGACGATTCGATATAATGGAAAATCGACCGCAGAGCAGCAACAACAACAGCAATTTAAGCGATTCAGAAAGTGTAACACACTCCATATACTGTACCACTACGGTCGGTCACTTGCTGCGACTGTGACTGCGACTGGTGGCATACTTTTGGGATCACTCGTCCACACATGCACACACACAGACACACTTTTGAATCACTGCCAGTGTAGTGCAGTGCAGTTCGGTGCAGTGCGGTGCGGTGAATACGCTGCGGTATCACGGGGCACGCAATTAGGAGGTTTAACCACAGCAGCGGCAGCGGTATCGAAAGCATCGCCACCAGCCTTGAACTGTAGCATGTCGCTGTAAGTGAAGTATGTGGCCGCCTACCGAACGATATATTGAAACTTGAAAGACCCAGCACCAATACCAACACCCACCCATCCCCATTAACCCGGCCCCATACTAAGCCCAGCCGCAACTCGACGCGCAATTACGACAATTCGCTTTGGCGGCGGCATTACGAAGTTGGTTCCACAAGTTTTCTCAATTGAGACTAAGTGTTTTCACTAAATTGGAATCAGGCTATATATACATACTATATAGACTAAAAATATTTCAAATATTATTTCAGAAATTGTATTTCAGTTACATTGAACTCTTTAATTTGTTTTTAGTCATTCGAAACGCATAGAAACCAATGATGTTTAGGGTATTATTTCTGTAGTTATTTTTAAATGTCTCTAAAACTCAATTTGTTTTTGCAAGATTAAGCTAAATTCTGGACTAGTTTGTGTCAATAGGTTATCTGAATATCTCTTGAATTTGATTGAAGCACAATGCCAATTGAAGTAAAACTTAACGTTCTTTCATTGCCCGAAAATTTAAGCATTGTTGGCCAGGTTTATTAAGCAAATACATAGCAAACAGAGTGCAATCACGTAAGAGCCATTGTTTTGATCCCACCTCGCAGTCAAAGGCCAGAATTGCGACGGCTCGTGCAATAAAGCCAGAGTAAAACAAAGCTGGGCGAAAAAATATCACTAAGAAGGGACGAGATGGTGGAAGTGTGGGCGTCGGCATGAGCATGAGCATGGCCATGGATGGGAATGTGCTGTGCCTGTCGTCGGGACCATCGAAAACAGAAGTTTTACGATTAAGCGAAAACAAGTCACTGGTAGCCGTCGCAGTTGCTCTTCGAGCCAAAGCAATTCAAGTGTTCCGTGAAATGAGTCGAAAATTGACATTCGATTTGCAAGACCATTGCACAGGGCGACCTTTATTCTCATTCCCACCTCACGTCTGACGTCTCTTTGCTGGCTAATATCACGAAGCACTTGCAGAAACTCAGGTCTGAGAGTGAGTCAGTATTGCAATTGTGATTACAATTAAGTACCTATGTATATATACTTGCAAACTAACTGTTGCCTTTAAAGGGAAACCGTAAGAGAACCCAAAAATATGCAATTAATTTTGCAATTGCATGTGAAAAGCACATTTCACATTTTGCTTTTGTTTCTTTCAAATTCACAGTAAAATATTATATATGCATATTACTTTACATTTGTTCTATATATGTATGCAAATATTTTGCAGAATTTTTGTAACAGCAATTAAACCAAATTCCACGTATTCGTAATTCGATATATGTCAAATTACTCGGCAATTAAGGTACACGTTCTTTTTGATTAGTCATCCTCATCTGCCGTAAACATGTTCTCATTTTCCACTTAAATTTTAGAGGACCCCAGCTCTATCGTATCACCAATTAATTAGAATGGGTGTCAATTTTAATTGAGTTTAATATCATGAACTTCAAGGTGGTGCAGTCTCCTTCCTTTGTGTTGATAAATAATTTGTCGAATAATTGATTTAGAATTTAATTCTAATTGCAATAGTTTGCCGATTGCTGTTTATTTACTTTTAAGTCGCATTACTTTGATTGATTTTAGCAAAATGCATAATCCATTGCCGACATCACATCATTAAAATCTACTTCAACTTGAAGTAAATCTTCTCAATTGCTTTTCAATTATTCAGAAACTCAGAAATATCTCAAAGGCCTCAATCCTAGTTATGTCTTCCCC
The DNA here is from genome assembly GCF_018151085.1 of Drosophila tropicalis. Classification (NCBI taxonomy): domain Eukaryota; kingdom Metazoa; phylum Arthropoda; class Insecta; order Diptera; family Drosophilidae; genus Drosophila; species Drosophila tropicalis. The sequence goes on from NW_027172877.1 coordinate 898,377, forward strand.
TTTACGACCTGCATTCTGCATTCTGCACTTACAATTAGTTTTGTGAAAATTGCCAGAAAATGCACATGAAACATGATTGCATTTGTCTCCATTGAAGGTGCATTTAGCCAAAGTTTAGTTGCCTCACAAGGTAGCTCACAGTTAAAAGAGCAATAGTAATTAGCCTCACTACATAGAGTAGTTCTGCACAAATCATTGTTAGACAAGGGCACAGAAAAGTGACCTCATTAGAGACTCGACTCGACTGGGTGGCCACGAAGGGCAGGGAATTCGGGGAATGGAGATTTTTGCAAAGTTGGCTGCTTTCACATTTAGTATTCAGTATTCAGTGTACAGCTCATTAAATATTTAATTGCAAAAATTAAAGAATATGCTAACAGTGCAGAAATTGTGGCGAATGTGCAGTTGCAGCTAAAAGCTAAAAGTTTACTTGACACTCTGTACGTGAGTGCCGCAATTGCGAAAAGACAACAGCAATTATTTACACAAAAACCCTTATTACAATTGCTTTTACAACTTGTTAATTTCATAATACATACGACACACACACACACACACACGCGAGACACACACACCCACTGCAGCACTCGAAGAAGGAAGACTATGCGAAACTTTTTCAGAGTAATGCAATGGAGAATGCGAGAGTAGCCATTAAAGTTTTTCAGTTACATTTCTTGTAACAGTTTTTAAGAAAAAAGTTAAGTTAAAGTCTACATACAAAAGTTGGTGGCTCTAGGTCTTATAGGCTCCGAGATCTAGGTGCTCATACAGAGGGACAAACTGGCGGCTGGACAGCTGTTGATGCTGATCAAGAATGTATATACTTTATGGGGTCGGCAAAGCCTGGTACATACATCTTGGCGACTTTAATATACCATTTCACTCTATGGGTGCAAGGTATAAAAAATATATATACATATATTTAAATTTGAAGTAGGAGTCGAAAAATGTGTAAAAAAAACATAATGAAAACATGTCATTTGATGAAGCTTTTTTCCTTAGGGACAGTACAATATCAAAACGTGATCCATAATAAAGAATATACTGCAGAAATGTGTCAGTTAGAAGAAGGTCTTAAAAAGAGTGGTCCGCAGTTTGAAAATATGTCGAACCCCCCTAGATCAATATCAAGCTTAGATTCTCTAGGGTGTTCATTACCTTTCCTGAAGAGAATATACCTGCAATCTGACGTTTTGTTCAATATTCTGTAAATATTTATACCCTTGCAGAGGGTATTATAAAATTGATCAGATGTTTGTAACGCACAGAAGGAGACGTTTCCGACCCCATAAAGTATATATATTCTTGATCAGCGTGAGAAGCTGAGTCGATATAGCCATGTCCGTCTGTCCGTCCGTCTGTGCGTACGCGTTTTACTCAGCCGTCTTAAGAGCTATCGGGCTGAGTTTTTATTACCCGGAAAAAATAAAGTATGAAAACCATAAGGATCGGACCACTATATAATAGAAGAACTACAAGAAACATTTTCATAAAAATCGAGTATGCTATGAAATTTACATATATGAGAGTAAAATTGTTTTGTTTGTATATTGATGAATTGAGTTGCAAAAAACAAATTTTGAACATGTAAAATTATTATTACCAAGGACTGCAAGGGTATACAAACTTCGGCATAGCCGATGTTAGCTTCTATGATTTTTTTAATTCAATTCAAATTCAGGTCAAGACAAAATACATTAAAGAGAATTTCAAAATATTGGCGAAAAAGGACATATATCGTAAAGGTCATTTAGAGCTAATCATTGCTGATGGTCCAACACAACTTAGATTCACAAAAACGGTAAACAATTTAATAACATGGCAATAAAAGATTGTATATTCTCAACAAGGGATAAGTTTTTTCCTATTTGCTACGAAATTTGCTTCAATTTTTAAGCATTTTTTATTGATGGTGTCAACAGAGTATCGGATAATTAATGCAAAGAATCTTTTTTACAACTTTTAAGCCAGCCCTCTTTGATAAATTGTCAGAGAGAGAAAGACCATAAGAGCTAAAAAATAGACTTGTTAAAGTTTTCGCTCTTTATTGATCGCTTGCGGTTGTGCGCAATTTAGATCAAGGATACAGATAAGCCCAGTCGACGTCGTTGCTCGCTGCCATTTTGTCCTGCCGCTTGCTATATTTGTATCCCGAAAAAGGGCGCTTTGTCAATCGCCAAAATCGCTCTATGCCAATTTTCGTGTGCGACGAACGACAACCAAAATGTATGAAAATTATGCAGCTGAGAAAGCAGCAGCATCTGAGCGGGCCATTTGGTGTGCTGCTCGTTCGACGCTCGTTTGTGTCCTCGTAACGGCGAAATTACAAAATTAAATTATTTTGCTAGCGAATTTATCAACGTGCCGCGCCCGCCCCGGAAATTGCTAAATATTTTTGTTACCAATTGGATGGAAGAGAGCCAAGGAAAGCCTGGCAACAACGAAAAGCGAAACCAGACCCCGACACAACAGAGACAGACACAGACGACGCCTGACAGTTATGATTTTGTTATTAATGACATAATTAAGCAATAAAATACAGGGGACCCGTCGAGTATCGCGTTGTCTTTGCGTCGATAATTTTGATCTAATGATTCTGTTTTTCCTCTACAGCACCAACGGCTCGCGCCTTCTCCCCCGAATGCAAAGGCCATGCTTATTAAATTGTAATGAAATTGTTAATAATTCACCAGGAGAGGGAGAATAATAGCATAAAACAAAAGGACACGTTGGAGGCAAGGGAAGGTAAGGTAGAACGGAGCGAGGTAGTTAAATTACATGCCCAATTTGTAAATGAAAAAATTCACCACGATTCATCGTGTATACCGACTATGGGGTACCCTGTCAAAAGTGAGGGCATACTATTAGGCAATTTCAAGGATAGATATCTTGATTAGTTAACGAAGAGTTGGTTAGTTACTAAATAGTTAGCTAACCAATCGAATGCTTAACTAACAGTTTGTTATTTAGCAAAACAACATGCAATAATATTTAAGCAAAAACAACTAACTAACTAACAATCGGTTAACCAAGAGTTAGTTGAGTTAGAGTTAGTAGTATAAGAAAACTAACTATGGGTAAACCAATGCTTAATTAACTCGTTGTGAAAATAGATCTACATAAACCTTATAAAATGGTATACATTTGGAGAGCTTAGCCATAAGGAAAAGGTTATTAGTTCAGTATTCTTTGTCTAAGGCAAACTGTGGAGAATGATACGTGTACTCTTTCTGCTTTTTCTGACATCATTAAACTCTACGTATTAGATAAACCACAATCGAAAGAGCCCTCCCACACCTCAGCAATCATCAGTTTTCTTCCTAGCATTCGCCTCACCTTGTCGTTCCTCTATTACTCTCTTACTCTGGTAACTGTACCAATTTATTTAAAATGCTGATTGGCGTATTGTGCTCGTTCCGTTCGTTTGCACATTTCCGTCTACACGCGTTTATTCACGTATTCGCCCGCTGTTTCGCTTTTCCGCCGCCATTTTCCACCTTTCCTTAAGCAAGCTAAGCCTCATTATTCCGCCAACATGCGGCGGCCCATTATGCGATCCCAAAGACATAGACAAGCTGTGCGAACTGATTGCTAAATAGACAGACAGACAGACAGACAGTCAGTTAGATAGACAGAGAGATAGAGGAAGTGCCAATACACATCGATAAGGCAAAGGCAGGTAGACTTTCGATTGGAGCAAGAAAGTGGCAACTGGGGAGTTGGTAGGTAGGTAGAGGAGAGTATAGTAACGCAACATAACGGACGCTGCCTGATTAATTAGGGCATTAATTTTGCTAAATTACTCCAATACATTAGGGAGATCGAAGCCATTTGTCAAAATTAACCTAAGGGAGGACGGACCAATGTAAATGAATTCGCCATGCGGCCGGTAATAAAGTCTCATTGGGCCAAAAGAGGCAGGAACAAAATTCAAGTAGAACGACAACGATTACGTGAATGTATCAATGACTGATGGTGTCCCATATCTGATGGATGCAAGGCACGTGGTTGGTCGAATTGCCAACTCGGTCGATTCTATATTCCTCATTCAATTCCTTTCACCTGCATTCTCACTCCGGGCAGAAATCTGAAATGTCAACGGCAATCAAGTTGCCAGCGTCCTAAGTTGCAGGGAGGGTCTAGTTCGACTAGGTGGCGACTATTCTTCTGTCAGTTCGTCAGACAGTTAGTCGGCCAGTCAGTCCATTAGGTAGCCCAACAGTCTAAAGCCGTCCAAAGTCATCTAGTCAGCCAACCACTCAGTTATGCCAGGAGTTTGCCTTTTAATCCCGCAGGATTCGTTAGCAAAACGCATTCAGGCACAATGAGAATCTCAAGAAGATGTTGCAGCTGAGTCTTGGGAATTCTCCATTTGAGTTTTGCTGCTAAGCCACTTTTGTCTGGCCACTCGAATGTGATGTCCCAGACCAACTACTCCCGCTCAAGTTACCTGCATTAATATTTCAGAGAGGCGACACTTGAAACTTACCGAATTACTTCAATCTAACTTAATACAGAATAAAGACGCACAAGAAAAAGTCGATCGAGATCTTGTGGTGTGGAGCCATCAAAGAATTACAGTTCAATTTTAAAACTCGACTAGAGTGGGAGGTATAATTGGTATATCAGGAAACTTTAAGGTTACCCTCGTAGGAGAGACAACACTTCCTAGTTACAATTGCAGGCACATTATGAAAAATGCAGTGTGCCATCATCACACAAGGAGGATACGGTAATGACATCATCACCATCAGTAGCAGCAGTAGTAGAAGCATCTTTATTCCCCCTTTTCCGTTGCCTTGTCATCAGCTTAAGGTTTTCTTACCTAGGTGGATAGGTAGGTTGGTAGTTTGGGCTGAGAGGGGAGGTGGAGTCATTGCGCCATGCTTTACAATTTTATGTGTGATGCGAGTACTTGGTCTCAACATTCTCGGTGAGGTGCGGTGGGCGGCATTAATAATTGAAATATTCACTAACAGAAAGTTGAAGACGTTAATGGCGCTTGACGGGGCAAAGTCGACTGCAAAAGGAGAGGTGGCAAGAAAAGGAAGCCAGCGCCTTCGTTGGCCTCTTCGTGCTTGATTGAGGTTTACATTTTGCGAAGCGGCTAATGCATAAACCATTCAGACAGTCAAACAGGACTCGCAGTGTCCCTTAGTACCCAGACGCTGTGTCTCCCGGCCTCAGTTGCTGTTGCTTTTGTTGTTGGCCTAGGCATCTTATTTTTAGCTCATTACGAGGCCCTGACTGTCGTCTGTGAGTGACTGGAAGGTGATGCCTCTTGCCTCTTGCTTCTTTGCTTGTAGAGCAGCAGCCATGCCCATTTCATTTAACTTGTCCCTTTTCTGTTACTTCCTGTTTTGGGGTTTGAGCTGGCATTCATCTGCCTGCCCTGCCTCATTCATTTTACCGTATTCCTATTCCCGCAACGCTGGCATGCGTAATGAGCCTCAGCTCTTGCTCTCTGTTCTCCTCACTTTACCGACTAAAGTTGTTATACTTTGTCGTATTTCTTGTTTCGTAATTTGAAAATCATTTTCCAGCAAAAGAAAAAAATATATATGTATGTATGAATGTATATAGGTATGTACATATCCTTTTGCCCTTGCCTTGCCATATCGGGTGAAGGCAACGGCGTTGCTTGTTCATGAATTCCCGTAGCAATCATTTGCGTTTATTATCACAACGCGATTCAACATGGCCCATACCCATTCCCGGATCCTGAATTTCGCATCCCGGATCCCAGTCAACCCATAAACTTCAATATATGTGCATGTATTGTATGTATATAGAAACTCGTATCGGGCATAAAGTAAAGTTATTCGATTTCTTGCATATAAAAGCTTTAAAACAACGCTACCAACTTTAATATGCTGACTACAGTAGCTTCAAAATGATGAAGGGTGAGTGGTGTAAGGGGGGTGGTGGGCGGTGAGTGGGTCGTGTGGATGGACTATAACCGCAAACGTAAAATGCCGAAAGCAAATAAATGTGCGACGACTTTGCAATGAAACAAGCATTTATGGTGCCATAAAACAAACCAAGCACACAAATATATTTCCAACTTATTTCATATACCGAGCATACATAGAGAAATAGGACCTCGTAGGACACAAAAACTTTAACGTTGCTCTTTCAGGCTTCTTCCCTCACAAGCGGAAACGATAAGGAATAACTCAAAAGAAATTGTCTCCAAGTAAAATATTTTCTCGCTGAATAGTGACACAAAACTTTTGCTCAGTGTAAGCACACATATGTGTGTGTGTTTCTGTGTGTGTGAGTGTGTAGACCTCAGCGATTTTACAAAATTTGTGAAATAAAAATACAACGCGAAATGACACGCGGCAAAAAACCAACAAAACAGCAAATTCAAAGCGCCTGGGATGACAAAAAAAAAGAGAACCACAAAATACAAAACGCAAAATTACTCCCATGAGACTGTTGCGGGGCAAATAGAGGGAAGGTCCCAACAAAATTACCACCGACCCTCTGAAGGTTGTATGACGACAAGGGCGGCAAGCGGCGTCTGCGGTGCGGCAACACACAAGCAAGAAAATGCTGAAAAAGTAAGAAAAACCTTGAAGCATATTAAAGTCGCTTTAGCAACGACAACGACAGTGGCAACGGCAGCAACCATCAATGTCAACGTCAACCAAAAAAGCTGCAGAGACGAGAAGGGCCCAGAGAGAGAGAGAGTGGGATGGGCTGCGGTTAAATTATTTTAAAGTGCTCCTATGGTTATGCATGGCCGTAGGTATATCCCAGAAGACATCGTGTGAAAAGCCCTCAAACGATATCAGCTTGCAAATGAAGTTTTCTTTGAAGTGGCCAACCAAAGACTAATGCACAATAGAACACCCTATACATATACCTACTTGTATAAGGATACTTATGTATGTATGTATGTATGGGTACCTACATATTATTAATCCGCATCTATAGCAATGGCGACCTAGACACCTTTCGCCGAGAAGATATGGATCAGATAAGTAAGTATATTTTTAGAACTTCAAATATGAACAAGTACATTAGAGGTCACTGGGAAAAGTTTACGAATATACTTCTTTTTTGGTGTTGTTGTTGTCGCTGTTCTTTGCAAAGCCCATCCAAACGAAAGATTAAGTAGGCATTCGCAGATAAATCAAGGAATATATAAATATACGTACATGTACGTTTTATATGTATACAGATATAAATATATATCTCAAAGTGACTTTCTCGGCTGTGCTGTTTCTCTTTTTCTTTTGCTCCAGTTTGTACGCTCTTTCCTCTATTCTGACCACGACACTTTTACGGGTAAACAGTGTTAATGAAGTCGCATTAATTTGAGTGCGTTACACAAGACAACGACGACAGCAACGACGACAACGTTGGCGACAACAAAGCTGTCTCAAAGTAAAGAAAAGGACACTGCAAGTAAGCCGTCGTCCTTTCACATACAGACTCATGGGGAAACACACTGCAGAGATAGAGTGAGAGGGACCGGAGAGGCGAGAAAAGACAATGACAATACAAACATTCGAGGAAACGGGGAAAAATGGCTAAACGGCGCGACAACAATAAGAACGAAGCGGAACAACTGGGAGGAAAACAGAATGGAACAGAAACATGCTACACCCATAAGAAAGAGTTGCCTTGGCCCTTCTTCTGTACAGCATCGTAAAATGTTCTTGTCGTCTTCGTCGTTGTCGGCTATAGCAACATGAAAATCTTGTCATATTTTTCTTGTTTACTATCAACATCTTTGTACTTGAAGTCCCATTATGTTAATTATGATGAAGTAAACGGGACACAGGACATAGGACACAGTTGTTATTTATTATAATTACCAGCAGTCAAGCGAGCAGAAGGCAGCCAGCAACCAACATCCAACAGCCAGCAGAGAGCAAGTAAAGCGACAAAGTTGCAAAATGAATATGAATATAAATATAGGTGGATTGAGAGCGGTATGAGGTGGTATGGTGGACTGGTGGAGGTTGAGCAACTGACAACTAATTTAATTAAAAGCAGACAGAGACTATGACTAAAAATCCTTGTCAATTCATCATTTCGTTTTTCATCAAAGTGTAAAACTCACATTGAAAGGGCAAATTCATTTTACATTAGGTTATAATTTTCTGAAATCTGTTGCATGCCCATGCAATGGAAATTATATCGAATATTCTTGAGGATCTTGTACACGATCGATTACTTTCTTATTAAAGTTGCTTAAAGATACTCTACTCTTTGGGAAAGCCGCTCTTTAAGAGGTTTGAAGTTGGGGGTTTCTTTGTATTTTCTTTGCGGCACTAATAGAAATTCTTAGCATACTTTTTGGGGATATTTACTGTATGGAGTGGCGGTAAAGTCAATACAAACAATCAATAGAAATTGTTATGCAAACAGCCTGTTGTATACGCGTCTGCGCTTATTTGATCAAAAAAGTGATGTTTGTACTGGGTTGTGGTGTGGTTTGGTATGGTGTGTGGTGTATTGTGTGTGTCGGGTGTAGTGTGTGCGTGTGCTTATGTGTGTGTGAAAAGGGAAAGCAAAGGCAAACAGTAAAAAGGGTTTTCTCGCCATGTCCAATTGTCTGGTCTCTTACTCTATCCACTCTCTTCTGTCTCCTGCTTCCTCTTACTACACCCTTTTCAATTGTTCCTACTTTGATGCTTTGTGTTTGTCTCCCATCTATGTATGCTTTTTTGCGTTCTCCATTTAAATGCACTTTTATGCCCTGCTATCAAAGAGGGTAAAACGGGTATATTTGGTTCTTTATATGCAGAATTTGTTAGTTTGTTCGTAAACCACAAGCCAATTCATAGAAATCTCAACAATTTTGTAAACTCTGTCCACAAGTCGACTCCCACTTACAACTTTATTCTCACTCAAGTGCACAGGGTATTTTAAAGTCAGTATTATGGCTGACAATCTGGTTAATAATACAACGGACGTTGGAGTGCTGTCCAAAAACAATGACATTAATTAGCCGCCTCTTTGTAAGTGCTGGTAGAACAAAACGCTATATTTCTATGCAGCTGCGCTTTGTGTACACTTCCCCCGCACCTTGCTTCCCCTTTATCGACGCTTTTGCTTCTTTCCTCATTCTTGCTGTTGTCCATTTCTTTTATGTGTGCAGCGGAAAAATTCATTACACTTTTGCACATTGTTCGCTTTTCTCTATTTCTGTTTCCTTTTTTTTTTTTTTTTTTTGCCCCAGAACAAAACAAAAAACAGAGCGTTAGAGAGAAAGAGAATGCGGCATGTGCCACGCCATGGTAGCCAACCAAGTGATACCCTTTAATGTGGTTTTTTATACAACAAAATTTCTGGACTGCATTTCCAGAAGGTCAAGTTAAATAAGATTATAGACAACTCTTTACCAAGCTGCAATTATTTACTCATTAAAGTAGCTCAAACTTTTTGGCTAACTAAACAAACCATTGGAAATCATATTTAAAGGATATAAAAGTTTGCAAAGTGTATGGGAATGGTCGCAGTAGTTACTGTTGCACAATATACGATACTCCACACACACACACACATAGACAAATACATGGATATGAACGGCGTGTCTCCCAGTGAAGTAATGAGCGATGATGGACACACCATGGGGCATCTATCGTGATGTGAATAAAAGTGGCAAAGTGGCGATGTGCAAGTGCAATTGAAATGTGTGTTTAAAGTCGACGGAAAATGGCATAACATTGATCTCGCCGCTCCAAGATGGAGAGGACTTTCTTTTGGCAAGCAATCAATCTCAACTCTCTCTCGTTCCCATTCGCTCTCTTCATGTTGTTACCAGTTGATGGCGTTGACACCACAGAAACAGGGTGGTTTGCTTCTTTGGATGTTTTATTGCATTCTTCTGCTCAATATGTTGAATGCACCGCCCCCTCATCTCGCTGGCGCCCATACAGTCCAGTCTACACGAATCCATTCGAATGGCCAAGACTAATGTCCGGCGGGCACGTTTTCAAGTGCACAAAAGCTGTAAAAATATTCTATAGCATACAAACGGGCGCCGTTAGGCACGTGTGTGTTTCCTTTGTGTATGCATGTGTGTGTGTGTGTGCGGTCATGTGTGCATATGTACGTATATGAAAAAATAAACAAATCGCGCCATAAATTGCAACTTTGCTATTTTAAGAATGTAAACAGGAAATGTTTTGTTCCTTTCAATTTGCCCCCTTCTCATTCTCTCTCTCTCTCTGTCGTTTTTTCGCTTTAAAATTCTTACAAAGATATTTGAACTCTACGTTTGTTTTTTGCTATATGGAAAACAAATGTATAATAATGATAAATATTCATATAGGAAGGCAATCCACTGAAAGTTACATTCGAAAGATACTTGAACGCTAAAACAAGTTTATTCAAAAATGCATTTTGTAAGATCCACAGAGAAACAATTTACTATCATGCATTGCAATGTCTGTGCATCGGATTAGATGAGTAAACCAATTATACTGATCTGGATTAGAAAAGATTTTCTTTAAACAGAAAACAAAACTGGTCAAAACGATAATACAAAATTTCCAAGCAAAAACCCGTGAAAATAATCGGCTTAGCACGCCATACAAATATTCGTATGTACATGTATGGATTGCTTATTGCACTAAAGAGCATATTGAATACCGTTCGAATATTAGTTCTAAAGGGTAGACAGCTTTTGATTATGATAACTTCATCATATTGTTAGTATTCTAGACCCCTATAAAAACTCCTTATAAATGCAGAGAATGGGAGTGGTTGGGGCAGTAAGAGAATCGTGACAAAGGAGGTGTAAGTAAATCATTAACAAAATTAAATGAATTTGTATAGATTCATGCATTGTAATTTCATAATAATGAACTCATTGAATTTATAAGTTTATTCCCCTTCCTTTACACATTGCACACTGGACGTGATAAATATCCGCTTCACCGCAGACTTTGAACATCATTCATACGCACCGTTTTCCATAAGAACTTTGAGTTAATTAAATTTCTTTTTCTTGACTTTTCAACTTGGTTTTGTTAAGGTGTTAATTTTTGGTGGCTGCGGCAGGCGATGACAAGGATTAGACGCATCAACAACTTTGATTAAAAAGACCCACCCACACAGACACACGACGAGTTAGAGTGAAAGTGGGAGTGAGAGTTGTTCCTATATATGATTTACACCTCTGCATACATACAAATACGCACGAACTGCCATATAAATTTGCACATAAAGTGCTCACAGCCTCAACACACTTAGAATTAAACAGTAGCACAGTGAAATATACAAGTTTCTTGCCAAAGAAGAAAAAACAGAAGGAAAAAAAGCATATAAAACAAATTTATAACAAAAACGTGATGTGGTTATTGATGGATGGCTGCAAACGGAACGGAACGCAACGCAACGGAACGCAACGCAACTTTGAATTGATGGCACTGCTTTGTCCGTGCCGAAAAATCTAGGCATACATAGTTGCCATGGCTTTGTCCTAGGTAGCTAGGACATATGGCCTTCAATAAAGAAAACCGAAAGAGTGAAAAAAGAAATGGGAAAACGAAGCAAGGAAAAACTAAGGAATTATTCTTTAATACTTTTTGCAAACGCCTCTTCTCATCCCATCTGGGCTCACGCCGCGCCGGCTTGGTCATTATCTTCTCACTAACCAAGCAACCAACTGCAAGAACGTGTTCGTTTCGTTTATTATGTGGGTGGGATTAAAAGCTCAGACCCACAGTCAGACCTCAGATCTCACCTCGACTAGTTAGAGAAAATCACGTGCTGAGCTTTAGCGCTCTCTGCCTGCCACTTCCGTTCTCCATCCTCAACCATCCAACCGTCACCTTCTCCCATGTTTTTCCATTTCTGTTTGCTTAGATTAGGAATAACAATCAATGCACGCATAAAGTCTAACCCGCGCAACCAGTGAGACATTTGGACCGACAAATAAAGAGATATCTGGTTTCTAGTCTGGATTGGGTCACGCAGATGCTGCCTTATTATGTTTCGTCTTTCATTAAAAAGTTCACATCTGTTTGCTAATTACGCTGCTGATGCTCCTTTCCACTCTGTCCATTAAGCCCGCTTCGAGTTCCCAATGCAGCCATAGTGCAATTTCCCCTAAGAGTTCCATCCCAAGTTGTCAGACACATGCACCGCATGTGGCAGTATTGCGTAGCTTTTAAGAATTATTGCCACACTCGTTTTCTTATAAACAGTTTCAAAAGTAGAAAGGGTATATACATTCTTATCAGATATAGACGTGGCATAAAGTAGTCCATAATTTTATCCTTGAAGAAAAATTCATATTTTGGAATAAATTTAAATATTTCATAACAAATCTTTTGAAGAGATGTTTCAATGGTTGTAAATGAAGTCCTTTGACCTGGGAGGTAGACCCATAAACTATGCATTGACCTATGCATATGTGATGCCTTATCTATCTTAAAAAAACATAATTTTCGCATTGTTTTCTTCTTTAATAACCAATTAATTGATTCTGTGAGAAAATATTTCGAATATTTTAATAGTAAATGACAGACAGTATATGGAACAGAACCATGCTCTTGCTCTTGGGTAGGGTAATCAAATGTGCGATTCTGTGATTATATGCACAATATTTTTCTTTTCATTTTTCTCGTTGGTTTCTCTGTATTTCTTTTCCGACTTTTGGTGCTGTTATTGTTGCCGGTGGCACTCATGGTGTTTGCTTAATGCGTCGATGGTGGTAGTGGTGCTGCTACCTCCTTCCCCATGTTCTGCCCACGCCATCCGCAAGCTCGCCTTCCACGAATGGGGTCCTTCTGCTCCATGTCATACGTTTTATTCGTTTTATTTTTATTGTATTTCGTTTGCGTTTACCAACGACATCGTCAGCGAGTCTGGGTCTGGGTCTGGGCCCTGCGTTCTGGGGTCTTTTGCTTCCAATCACTGAACAGCGACAATCGAATCGTATTGAATGCCATCGAAGGCTGCAGGCTTCTCTCACCAGTTGCCAGTTGATGTTAAAAAGGATGCCTTGAAAGTAAAATGCTTTCAACTTTTATAGCTGTAATGGAGTTAAATGCAAGTCTAGAGCAAGAGCTTGGCCTTTTCACTGTTTTCTTTGCATCGACTTCAGCTGTTCCTTTGAAATGCACTTTAAAGCTCCTTCGAATAGAATCAAACATTGCACTGTATTACTTGCGAGGTGCATACACATCTCATTATAATCTAGCACTAATCCCTTCCATCCTCCTCTCTTGTGGTCTGGAACAACTGAAAGCTCACATATTCATTTTACTAGTCAAAATTGTGAATTTTGATTGGCATCAACGCAAGCTAGGTGCATTTCACTCCGATTATCACCCCAGTTGAGAATATTTTGGATGGACGACCGTGTAGTCGTTCGTATTTCTCTCTAGGCTATGCGTGTGTGTGTGTGTGTGTGTGTATAGGCGGTTCATGGCAATTTGGTCATCAAAATTGCATAGTGCACATGATGCTAATTGCAAAAGGAGGCAACGCCAACGGGCAGTGGTCAGCATTTGGTATTGCTGACTAATTTTGTTACTCTGGCAATGGCATTTAAAATTGCACAAGGATTTGAGATTCATTTATGAAGCACTTAACCGCATCGTTATTTCCATTAAACGTTAAATTGTTCAATGTCTAATCATGATTCGACCACTCATTATTGGCCACTTTCATCACGAAACTGAACCAAAAGCTCCAATGGCTGACAAGTGCAGAATCAATTTGGATATTAAGCAGTATTACTGTCAATTAGATTTCATAAGAGGATAATGGGAAAACACATCACAAAAGTTTGGTGAATTGGTATCCAGGATCATTCATAAACCTCTTGCTTTCTGTCCTCAGACTGTATTATCAAATTGGAAAGTTTTTCTATAAGTCCAAGTACCTGTGTTCAAACTGATTGAATACGGTGTCTCAACTAATCGCAAGAGCTTTCTACATGGACCTATCCCAAATAGGGCTAAGGAATGAGTTCTGCTTATTATTTCATCAATCAGTTTGTATTGATATGCATTGGATATCATTCTAATAAAAGATTGTCTAATATTTGATTAATATATTGGAATCATATTCTGGCATTTGAAATACTTTAAGTATTGCCTCTGTTTTTTGCTCAAAAATCAAACGGCATTAAAGAAATACCCCTTCATCAAATCGTCAATTGAAAATACCTAATTTTATTACTGATTGCAAGAAATCAATGTGCTTTCACCGAGAAATTAAATTTTCCAAATCACAAATTCTTTATTTGTTTCCACTAAGGACCCTTTGTGTGTTGATAGACAGAGGCAGACGACGACGCATTTTACCATAGACTTAACACAGTTTGTCGGCCAGGACCCGTACATATACCCGGTCCTGGCCCCGGTCCCGTCTGGAGATGAAGTCAGTGGCCGCTCGTAATGCGGCTCGTCGTAGGGTTGTCTTTTTTATTGAATTGTTGCAATTGAACGTCGTCTTTGCTGGTTCTGGTCTCAGCCAATTTCATTCACCCATAAGAAAACCAATAGCAACCAACAACAAGGAGGGAAAGCCATGAAAAATACAAGCAAATACCGAGAGCGACCCAAAACCCGCTTTCATTTTCACATTCTATAAAATTTTTCATCTTACTTTATTTTTGGGTGCTCTTCGTCTTCGGCATTCTATTTTTGCCTTATTTGTGGTCTGCTTTAACTCGTTCTTGTGCATTTCGTTCAGTTCCCTTCTCTGCTCTGCTCTTCTCTTCAGTTCAGCTCAGCTCAGTTCTGTTCTCTTCCGTTCCGTTTGTCTGTCCGTGGTCTCTGTGCTACTTTTGCCCACCGCTGAAAGGTACATAGCACAGGAGCGCAGCGGAATGCAGTGGAGAGTGAAAGGACAACTGCAGCAAAAGGCAAGCGATATAAACTTCTTTCTTCCAGTTGGCAGCGGGGATGCTGCTGACAGCAACCAAACGGAACGAAACGAAACGAAAAATAGATATATTCCGGGAAAGAGTGAGGTAAACATTCCACGCCGACTTCTTAACACCGTGTACCAAGCGGTTACTAAGTATAATGAATAGATTTAATGGCTCTCTCCTAATAGTTCTCTTCAGTAGATTGTAACACAAAATATAGCGGCATATTAGGTTCACACCTTCATAACCTTGTTATCTTTTTAAGGGCAAATAATGTTATGTCTCGAAGGATGTAATAGATTAAACTAAATAATTTAGTAGCATTCTTCAAGTTACTAAAATGGTGACCCCGATGTCATTGAGTCACAGTTATCCTTATGCCCACCTTTGTATTACATACCATTTTAAAAGTAATTTCGAATATACCCCATTACAAGTATAGGGTATAAAAATAGCACAGCGCGGCAGAGCGGAAACGGAAAAGAAAAATATTGTCTCAATTCAATTGAAGCTAAAATTGCATGATTGCAACCAAACCAAACGAAAAACTAAAGCACAAAAACGAAGGAAGGAAGTGAGCCAGCGACAACAACAACAGTAACAACAACAGCAGCAGCTGCCACGCCCCACACTCATGTGAAAGGCCATTGGTATGGGAAATGAACTACTCGAATTTAATCTATCAACAAGACAGTAGACAACGACGACAAGAGAAGAAAAAAAAAAAGAAAAGACCAATGACCGAATGAGACTCATTGTCAGACTCATGTTCGCCCATTGACACAGTAACATTTGCCAGATGAATCAGGTTTTGGTATCCAGCCATTGGCTGATCAAGCATATATTTAAGTAGCTCCATACTTACAAATTCTTTCCTCATACCATTTCTTCGTCTTTTTAATTAGCTATATTAGACATTGAATGCGCTATGAATAATTGAAAAATCGGATTTGATAACTAAACGATTTAGCATTCCTTGCATCTCATATGATTGCCGAAAATTAATTCATTAATAATTTCGCGAATACACGCCATACATACACATACATAAATATACGTTATGAGTTTCGTTTTGTACGGAATTCAAAATTTATGACTACAATCTGCATACAGCAGCTTTGAGCAGCAACGAAAGGCAGACGCCAGAGTACCCTCAGAAGGGCTCTTAAAACTTTATACCAAACACGGAGGTGGAGCAGCAGCGGCGGCGGCGGCGACGGCGGCGGGATACACGTAATCTGCTTGCCATTGCTCCAAAGATATTTCAATGGAGGAAACGGCGGGCGAATGAACGAACAAGCGAACCAACGAACGAACGACCTATAAGCCGTGTATCTTTTTTAAGCAGCTTAGCCAGCAGAAGATGAAGAAGAAGACGATGACGTTGAAGATGACGACAAGGACGAGGACAAAGATAAAGAGTAGGCAAAAGTCAGATGGCAAAGGACGTTAGAATGAGGAACGAACCAACGAATGAATGAATGAACGAGAAAGAGCAAATCTCGCTGGGTGTTGACGATATTAAATTGGCTACAAAATCATTTCATGCTTGCAGCCACACCTATTTTGGTGAACCTGCAAGCAAATTGTCATGTCGACGGGTAACACCATTAGGCCAGAGTGGGGGTGGGTGCAGATCCCGTCTGTTGGAATGCCAAAAGAGGTAAAAGGGGCCTCCCATAATAATGTTTGCATAGCTTCTGGGGTATTTTTTTGTTTTGTTTTATTATTCGGCTGTGTAAATGCCAGTGCAGCGAAATTACCTCATTCTCGTTCTCTTATCCTGACTGATGCTGCAATGTCCTTGCCTTTCCACCTTTTGTTCTATATACGTCTCTATGTGTGTGTGTGTGTGAATACATATACATAAAGTAAGTAGTTGCAGCAGTTTAGTGCCGTGCAGTCATTTACATGTCTCAGTCTATCTATCTGCTGGATGTCTGGCACGACAGGACACGACCACGCAGGACTTGGCAGGACATCTTGTCCTTTGCCATCTCTTTCTATCTTGTTCCTGGACACTTTATGTTTAGCTTTTGTGCATTTTTGAGTTAACATGCTTAGGACCAGGCACCAGCTCACCAGAGCAGAGCACAGCACAGCAGTTTAATGTTTCTCCCTGTTGTCTTCTCTCTGGATAAAGTTTGCCTCTGACCCGCTTATCTACTTGTCGAAATTTTTGTGGAGTGATTCGCTTCCTACTGGCTCAGAAGCCTTGACTTGCTCAAGAGCTAGACCAAGGAACAAAAAGAACTCAAACATATTACTCTTGGACTTTTGCTTACTCTCCTTCATCTGGTACTGCGGCGGCTGCTGCCATTTTTCTAAGAACGCTTTTGTTTTAGTTATTTCTTTTGTTCTCTACAAATTGTACCCTGTAGGCAAATGTGCGCAAGAAGGTCGCTTCATCTATGCACACGTCTAGCTCTATGTGGGGGTGTTGCCATATAAATTCATCGGAATTGGAAGCAACAATCATTATGGTTGAGACTCACCAGATCAAGCAATATCTTGAATATTTCTTTACCATTTACATTCATTTTGTCATACTCCCCCTATAATATATGTTATTTAGTGTCACTATAAAGTAAACTTACTTAAGTATACGGTATCTCAAAGTCTATATTCAAATTTAATTTGCGGAATTTCTATTTTTTTGTTTGGTTTCTTTGAAGTTTGCTGACTCGTCTTTAATGACATTGGAAATTGCGGTCAGGACAATTAATTTCCGGTTGAAGAAACTTTGCTTTAGTTTTTTGGCAGTTGCCACTCGACGCGCCGCCTGACATTATTATTGAGCGAAACTTTTTCCGGCACCAGAGCCTGGCTCTTGGCTTTCTAATCGGCGACCTTGTTAGGACATTCTACCTCCCATCCCCCACCATGCCCCCCAAAAAAACCATCTCATGGTTGAGGCAAATTGAAGGTAAACATACCTTTCATACTTTCCACACTGCTAGGCATAAGTTAAAAATCACTTACCAACAGCGCAACACGGAACACGCTGCGTATGCTTAACCAACTGAGGCTTGCAAATGTAAATGTCTATCCCAGTCTATGTGTGTGTGTGTGTGTGTGTTAGTAGTGGTACTAGCCAGCTATATATGTATGGAAATAGGTAGTTGAGTTGCCTAATGCGGGGGCGCCTTGCAAAGTAAAGTTAAAATGTCGTAAAATTTAAGTTTTTTTAACCACGCCAATGTTAAAACACCCTGAACTAAGAATTTCAATGTTTAAATAGTCAATAGACCTCTCAGTCGAGAATTCTGGGAAAGCTCAAAAGCATACGATAATCCTAAATACTAGCCAAGCTCAGAATCATTTAATCAAGATTTAATACCCTATTCTGCTTGAATATTATTTAGGGCCGAGTTTGATTAACATTGGTGATAATGGATAATATTTCAGCTTCTTATGAATTGAAGTGTTTGTAAAATTCAGTGCAATTCTCAAGGGTTGCATAAATTTCAATAGAAGAACATGTCAATCGATCAAGTGTCGATCATTGCAATAAAGAACTTTTTAAATAGTTGGCAAACAATTACTCAATCATCAAAAGTCCCAACAATTTGTTTCCTCTCACCACGATAATGTGATGTAAGTTTAGGTCATCATCTCAAAACTTTTTTTAATTCTTTCATATTTCATTTCAATCGATTATGAAACAGTATAAAGCAATTTGATATTATTCAATAATAAGTAGAAAACCACTACATAAAACGCGACATTTTCGCCGATTTGGAAAATGACGTTTTCGAAGAAACGATGATGGTTCGTAGAGATTCATACATACATATGTATGTATGTATGTATGTTAACACAAAACGACCCACTGATGCCTGTTTAAGAAAGTGGCAGTCAACCTGTAAACAGTTAATTATCTGACAGACCATAAGTCTGAAATGCCAACAAAGTGCAGATTGAATAAGTTTGAAGACTAATACCAAATAAACAGGAATTTGTTTATAAGTTTAAAAATCGAATTTGTTTTTTTTTCCCCATACATCTTTTTAGCTTAAACACAGTGAAAGTAAGATTTAAGGGGTTTATCTCCGGAAAGGTATGTTTTTTTATGTAGCAAAGGTAATCGAACTATGTGAAATATAAATATATCCTTTAAGTGAGCAAAATGGACAGCTAAATTTTGGCGTGGCAAAACCTAATGCTATATGCTAGAGAGAGATACAAGTTGGTTTTGGGGTATATAAAGTTATTAAGTATGTTTAGTTGATAGCTACTCAATTCTTAATAGGAAAAAGAAGGCACCCATCAACTTGACAAAACAACAACTAGACACACCTAGAAATCACAAACGTACGTTTGAATTTCTAGTCCTTTACAAAGTTTTAAATCAGAAACAACAATAATACAATGGAAAACTTTGCCAAGTTTATGTATTAACTAACATACCTTGAATGAGGGTATCAGAGTAGAAGAAGAAAAAGCGTCAACCTGTCTATTTAGCATGCGAGCAAACGCTTTAACCCCGAGTATAGACCGGTACGGAAAGGTACATATGCCGCTCGAGCTGGGACCTAAGTGCCATTGGCCGTCACCGTGTACCAGTGTACGCGTGTGGGCCTCCAGTACGCCCTATCAGAGCCCAATATTGACGACTACTCGCTCGCCAGGCCCCCGAGGGTGGCTGCTCATTAAAATTTCAGCTCACGTGCACAATCTGCACTTAAAGGACCTTTCGAGGTTTGAATTTTTCACATTTTCGCAGTCCACATGATGATATTATTTTTTCCTTGTTTTTTTCAGTTTGTCCTCTCCACTCAGGAAAACGAAGAAAAACCCTATATTTTTGTTTTTCTTTTTCCACTTTTGAGAGAGAAAACTATAGGTAGGTATCATGTACATATGTATGTGTGTGTGTACAAATGTATGTACATAAGTGCTATGGCATGTTATGCACGCACTTCTCTAGCACTTGATATTGTATGTATATAGAGTAGTGCCTGGACGACAATGCGGATGAGGATGAGGACGACCCGATCCCATTGTGTGATCAAAACACAAACAAGCATCATTGTTAACGGCAAGGAAGTTATTTGCAGCGACACAATACACACACACAAGAAACACAAATTTCAACTGGTTGGAGGAGAAAAAAAAAAACTGATACTATTGGGTTATCATCCTCCCACTCTTTAAGTAGGGCCACCCAGGCCGTTACAACCAAGTGGCAAAGAAGGCGTAGACGGAGGCAGGGAGTCGACTTGACATGTCATCAAAAACACATTAAATGCGTTTTTTTACGAGCTCGTTTAGCCAAAACTGTCGTCCACCTGTTAAACTGAAA
The DNA here is from genome assembly GCF_018151085.1 of Drosophila tropicalis. Classification (NCBI taxonomy): domain Eukaryota; kingdom Metazoa; phylum Arthropoda; class Insecta; order Diptera; family Drosophilidae; genus Drosophila; species Drosophila tropicalis. The sequence goes on from NW_027172877.1 coordinate 918,533, forward strand.
GTAGGCGGAGACGAGGACGAAGTCAAGGACGAAATGTAGACTTTGCTGAAGGAATCGCTACGGAAATTGTCGTTGCGTGGTAATTGAAAAGTTTTGGGCTTTTCTTTTCTTATATATTTTTTTGCTTCTCTCGCTCGCTCGCCCTCACTTTCTGCTCATGGCAACAAAGTGGCATTGCCGTAAATTAGTTTTATATAATTTGGTGTGTGTCTGTGTGTGTGTGTGTGCCAGTGTGTGTATGTGTGTATGTTAGTGCTCACCACAACAACAGAAACATACAAAAAAGTTGCCGGAAATTTGACAAGTTTTTACTGTTCTGCCATCAAGCTTTCGCCCCCCCTCTCTCTCTCTCTCTCTCTTTCTCTCACTTTTCCTCCTTCTCCCTCTCTCTTTCGCTCTATCACTCTGTCTCACAGTTTGTGTTTGCGACAATGATTTATATATGTTTTTCATTTGCCACTGCCAAAAGGAAAAGAGGATGTTGCAACAAAACCAATTGAAGGAGCTGGAGAAGGACGCTTATCCTTAAATTGAGCACGTAGCGTATAGGACACATTGTGGAGGCTACTGCTGCTTCACCTAGACACGAGCAGCTAACCTAATCCTTGTCCGCCGGCACCAGTAACATTTTAATATGAAAAATTGGCTTGCGGGCCGTTATGACAGGCTTTCGGCTTGGCTTCACTTGTTTTGATTTGCACGCAACGCGTTGGCGCCCCCTCCCCCTCCTCTTCTCTGTCAATCAAAGTGACAGGTGAGAGGCAACGGAAAAAAAACCAAAACCGTAAAACTTATGACACGTGCTTTCTCCGCCTATAGTTATCATGTATTCTATTAACCTAATGTTGGATGTCTGCAGCTTTAATTGAAACATCTCAACCATCAGACTCTTCGTCATGTGCGTCTAATTATGACAAATTAATGTGCAACCGATTCTCTCTCTCAGTTACTTAACCTAGTGACATGTAACATAACCTAAACTTCCAACCAATATTTATTGTTTAAAAATTCGCGCCTTGCTCAGCCCATTTTCCCTTCTGCCAACATTGACAACGGCGACCCACCACAGCATCAGCAGCAGCAGCAGCAGCAGTTATAAACTTTGTCCTTTAAGCTCAACATAGCCGCACTCATTAACTTTACTAATTGAAACTATTAGCGAGCCAGAGCGAGAACGAAAGAGTGAGAGAGGAAGGAGAACTCATCCAATTTTTACAAAATTATACATAACTTTAAGGGCAAATGCGATTAGGAGAAAAGTTCAAGTTAGCATTTAAACGAATGCTTTCGAATTAGTGTCTCCCCATTTCACTTGCACCCTTTCTTTGTCTCTGTCCCTATTTCTATATCGGTCTCTCTTTCATTCGTTATGCTGTTGTGTGTGACATTCTCTGTTGATGGGTTGACAATGCCATTAGAACAATGATAACTCTAACTCAATTATGCAGACGTTGCAACTGTCGCTCGCTTACATAATGCAATTGAAAAATGAACTACAACCACTTTGAACACAACTGTACCTGCTTTGAGGTTATGTATGAATGTGTGTGGTTAATGTTTTAATTAGTGGTCCCGTCTTGACTTTCAGCTAAAAGTTGGCTAGCCGCAGCTGCTAGCGCTCCATATGGAAGCCAACAAAAGGAGAAACTAAAGAAAACGAAGCATTTGGTGACAAAGGACAAGGACGAGAAGGAGGTGAAGGACCAGAAAAGAGGTGACAGAGCTCAAGCCATTCTCTTGGGAGTGTAGAGAGTGGTAAAACTTTTACGCAAATGTTTGCCTTTCAACTATGTACAAAATGTACACATTAGACTCAAATGCATAAAATTGCAAAACTTTGAGCTGCGTAAAGTTCGCCACTTTGGATGACGTTCAATGGCACCAAGAGGAGCTTGTTCGGGAGCCTGGAGGAGATGGTATACACCTGCTGATTGGCACATTGACAAACACTTAAATCATCCACAACCGTGATACAATTACACAAGGCGGAGGCGGACATGTGGAAATTGCTTGACACTGCGCATAATTGCATGAATAATGTATGCATTGACCGAACAAACCGCCAACCAACTCCACTCGCAACACATATCCATCCATTCATCCATCCGACCATCCATCCATGAGTGTCAATGTTTGGCACAAAGTGACAAAAAATCAATGAACCTGCAAGGAGACACGAACAGATGGCATCGAACAATAAATGCAATGGGGAATCTCAATTAATGACAAGACATTCCGATAAGTATACACACACACATACATATATGTTAAATTACACTTTCTCTGACACTCGTAAAATACTCTTTTGGGTCTTTGTCTTGAATTTATTGTCATTTCAAAATGGTCATGGAGGACCAAAGAGTATATATACCCCTGTGTATTAATATCGAATACTAGCAAGAAAAGCAGTGATTGCTCTTAACACGTTCACTTAAATTTTCCAGCTAAAAGTGCAGTTAGCATTCCCACAATATGCAAATGAAATTTCACAATGCCCCTACATACATATATCATACACTTTTCTTTGTCAGAGAGCTCTCTCTACGGCAGAGTCTCGAGTATCTCAAGCTCCTGCCAAAGGGTATATTAATTATGGTGAAATGTTTGCAACTCAAATGGAAACAAACTCTACTTGTAAGCAAACTAGATGGAAATGCATTCGCAGTCTGTTTCGTTTTATTCAGTTTCAATCCCATTTTGTTTTAGCAATTGATAATATAAAAGCAATAAAAATGAGTTTATCCTACAGTACAATTTTTACGAATGACATGACAATTTCTGCTGTATAGCTTAATTCCTTTGGTCTTTCTCAATGGCTATCAACAAATATAACAAATATGAGTCATTATTACGATAAATAAAACTTGTAAAGTTTATCTTAATTAAAATGTTTTAGGTTATAAACTTAACTTTACTCAAAAGTAAATATAAGCGTTTACAAAAACTTTACTCAGTGTTTAAATGATTTAAATAACTACCTGGAAAATGCCTTTTTATATTTTCCTACTACTAGTAGCACACGTGTAAAGAAGAATTTAAATGAACCAAACTTTGTTTTACACAAAAAAAGAAATGTAACATTTTTATAGCATACTTCTTTGGGCAACGGTAAAAAAATATGTCTCATTCGAATTGATAAAAAATGAGATTAAGAAATTACTATACATAATTCATGATTGATGAAGTATAATTGTAAAGGATTCCTTTTTCAATTCAAGGGCCTAACTATCGGCAGACTTTATAAAAAAGTAATATAAAATATTATATTTTAATAAAACATAACTCAATTTCTTTTTTAAGGAATAGATAGTTAAATTCGAGGATATTTTGATGAAGATCTGCAAACTCCATGACACATTTTTTCGGGGGTTGCTTTTCTTGACATCATATCATATCAATTAGGAAGAGTATACAAACTTTGGCTCGACAGAAATGGGTTTTAAAATTCAGTTTCGTTTATAATTCAATATGCAGAACATGTCACACACAAAATGTCTAAACTGCCTACCCCCCGAAATGGCATCAAGAACATCAAATATAGTCCAAAAGAATATGAAAAGACTTCCAATTGGTTTAGACTACAGAACACGGAAAAGGAGAACGAAAACGAGACAAACACAAATGAATTGGAAGAGGGAAGTAAATCTGGCATATGCCTTTAATGCCAAACAACTGACAACAAATCCGGTGGACAAATCCACAAGATAGCAAACTATGCAAAAAATTGCCCAGCCTAAGATTATGTGTCGGTTAACCTGACTTTTCTTTTGCCTTGCCTGGTAATCTTGACAATGACCTATCCATCGAATTTTTATTAATGCAAGCCCCAATTTAAAGTTGTCCAACAGAGAGGCAACCTACCGACAACTTTGTCGTCTTACATTTTTAACGAACCCAGTCTGTGGCCCAATGCGAGGGCGACTCGTCAAATACTCTCCAATTCCAGCGAATTAAAACTCTAGCGCAACTTTTGTGGATTCGTAACACTTTTGAGCTTTGATACTGTAAACTAGTCTGTACGGTATAAACAATTAGGTGAGGAATTTCCATATTGGTTTTCGAGATGGCATTCTAATTAAATCACTTCGTAAAATTTCGACCTGTTGGCGGTTTCCGAAAACTTTTCCCTTTGCCCAGATGGGGAGATACCACCCCAAAACCACCTAGCTAAAGTACGGATTCATTCAGTCGATGGACGATGCCATCATTTGCTTTACTACTGGGACAGCTGGTCAAAATTAACAAGTTCCAACGCAATTTCCCCCTTTACGCTTCGCCCCCCACCTGCCATCCCGTATCCCATCCATTTACATTCTACTTTCCATCCCCTATTTGTTGTATCGCCGCCCCCTCAACGTTGTGTGTGTATTTCGAACATAAGCAATTTGTAGCAAAACTTTTCTGTTGCTTTTGTTGTCCGCAAAAAAGAGGAAACCAAACAAAAATTTAACAAACAAAACCCCCCCAACGACTAAGTAATACCCTGTAGCCATTAACTAAAGCACATCGGCACATACGCCAAAGTTCCAGGACAATAGAAAACTAGGATTTTGAAAATTTCATGTGTTTGGAATGGTTTGACAACAAATATGATTGTCCTTCAAACTTTAAAACATTTTCGGCAAGAGTATAACAAGAATGGCCAGTTGCTGGTCGTTATGCCTCCTGGCAAAACCTTGTGACTTTCCTTCGCCCACTTGCACATTGGGATTGGGAGGGGCATCTCCTGGTGCTGCTGCTCAGTTGCTTGCTTCTGGTTGGCAGAAACTTTTTAAAACATCTTAAATTTCTGTTGTTTTGTAAAATTGATGAAGTAATTTGTTTGGTGATTGCACAAACTTTGCGTGTCAATATTTTTGAAAAAAAAAAAAAAAAAATATGAAAAAACCCTAAAGTTAACGAAAGTTTGAAGTCGGGCAACTAGAGAGCAGGAGCAGAGTTGAAAGAAGCTGTCCTGCCAATAAATCGTTGTACATTTTAAAGCACTTGACCAACAAAGAAAAATCGTGGCTGCATATTTATATAAATAATTTGCCAAAAACTATCAGAATTCTAGCTTCCGCTTTAAGTCAAGACCAGCAGGAATCTTTATCACATTTCGAGCAAATCAAAATAAGAGACAGAAGCTGGCTGCATCATTATATGGAATATATATCAAACTCTTTGAGACTTAAAGACTTTGAAAGCTGACAGAAAGGAAAATCCATTAAATTAAGTTGAGATTGACAGAAGAATTTAACTTAATGCATTGTGCACTAACTGAATTCTGCGGTCGAGGAAATCTAAGCGAACACGAGATGAAATTAAAGTTGCTTCTTCGCTTCACCACCTTGACTTGATAGTGGGGGGGGAGAAGAGAAGCCAGAGAGAGAGAAAGAGCAAACTAATTTCCAACATCGTGGTTTGTGGATAGAAGAAGGACCTGCCACAACTACCAGTTGAGTTACCAGCTTCTGGTTTAACTTTGGCCATTGATGGTCCGCTTAATCGGACAGTCCACCTTTCTCTACAAGTTGCAAGTCAAAAATGCGAAAGGAGGAGATAAAAGTTTCCTTTTTTTGCAGGATTAAAAATAGTTGTGGCTAAAGCATAGCATGGCTAAAGGGAATGAAATGGAGCTTTTGTTGTTCGGTTACATTTCATTTACCTTCTGACATAGTTTCTTGAAATGTTCAGGCAAATGGGGTTCTTGATTTATTACAGTAAACATAAAAAAAACAACATCAAACTGTCCCCCTCCTTATCACTTGAGTGCACAATTACAACAATCGAATTGACGCCTTGTTATTAAATACTTGGCCGTAATTTAATTTGGAGCCGACTAAGAAAAATAGAAAGTTCTTTTTCGTTTTCTTACTTTCCCATTTTATGAAGTATTTATCAAGGAAATCAATATGTCGCCTAACCGATTACTTTATCTGTTTGTCAGTCCTTCAGTGCTTCCGCTCCATATTGTTGAGAAAGCATATGAAATCGAGAGCATTTACTTTTTCCCCCTTTTTCCCTTCCTCAGAGTCATCTACTCCCCGTTTACTTTGCCTTTCTCCTCAGGCCCTCAACTGTTCTTCCGCACAATCGAAATTGAATAAAATGACATTTCAAATTATTTGCGATACAGCCCAGAAGTGCTTATCTATGGGAAAAATGTGAACTGTATGGAGGAAGGAGGAGGGAGCATAAATTCTAGATATGCAAAATCGTTGCGCCTCCCACTAATGTATTAAGTATATATGAGGGAAGGGACATACACATACACATACACATACACGTATGTGTATAGTATATGTATTTGTATTGTTTGTAAGTAAGTAGAAGAGTGTGCGTGTTGGGAAGGGAGTTACATAAAAACAAATAACAATTTTACGCTGAAAATAGAATACAAACACATTGCGGAGGGGAATCACAGGACTAAGGCAAGCCAAGCCATGCGGCGTATACACATGAGGACGAGGAAAAGTATCGATTTATGCATATTAAATTACACGCACTGCCTTACAATACACACACAGACACGCATACACAAACACTTTCTCATATACATACATAGACGGCACACACAGCAATCGCATTTGTATCGGTGCTACTTTTGAAGCAATTTATATATCCTTATTGGCCTGTGCGTTTGTATTTCTGACATCTCAGTTGAATTGCTTTAGCTGTCCCTCTGCCATTCACTTCGTCCTTCCCCTATTCAGAGGCGCCCCCCAAATGCCATTGCCAGACATCATTACCATCCATTGGGATTCCACACTAGCGCCCAATTTATAAACGGTTTGGCTCTTTGGCTTATCTTTTGGCAGTTCTTTCTATACTCGGTATCTAGTGGATAAAGTGGGGTATACCAAGACCAGCCAATGAAATACAGGATACACAAAGTTTTCTCGCATAATTATTGGCATTAAATTGGTGAAAGACTTAAATTGTGTTTTTAAAGAAATTCATTTTGAAAACTCTTAATCAAATGGTTTTTGTGAGCACTGAAAGAATAATATGTATACGCCATGACTTCCCAGTAAGAACAAGCAAGTGCATACACATATATTTTAAAGCAATTTACAACTGGCAAGGCTAACGATGGGTATCAGAAAAGTAACCATCTACCGAGAAGTTGCTTGCCAATCAGTGGGGAGAAGGTGACTTTGTTGCATAAGCGCCGGCCATAACTCAAGCCCTGGGCTCTCTTGGTAGAAGTGAAATCTGCAACGAAAAGAAAACTTGTTCAATTTTCAATAAGCTTTTTGGAAGATGGGCGTGAAAGAAAGGACAGGAAGCAGGGAAACGAATGGAGTCTGCAATATTAATGCCCTTTTAACGCCCACCGGGAGGCAGCATCGCAGTAACGCCTAGGATGTTAAGAAAGTGGCCAAAAGTCAGTGACAGAAAGAGAACCCGATGGAAGGAGAGAGAGTGAAAGGTGCGGAGGCGACTTGGACAAATTTTATTTGGGTCGGTTGGGTTGGCTGCTCCACTCATTGTTAATTATGCTGGTCACATCTGTTATGTAAACTACAAGGTGGCCATAAAAGGGCGCCACCAACGACGCCGTCGACGACAACGTCGAAACCCCGCAGACAAAAGCCAGCAAAAATTAAAAACGCACCAAACAAAAAAAAAAGAGAAGTAAAGTCGCTCTGTTTGCCAGCAGGTCCTGGGAACTATAAATAAGCATAAGATGGCGATTGTCCAAAAAGCATCTAGCCGACGGCCCAAGGCCCACAGTCCGCCATCAGCAGCAGCAGGAGCAGCAGCAGCAGCGTTAATTTTTAAAAACACTTCGGGCGGCAGTGGAACCCAGCATAACACCTATTTATATTATATGAGAGACATGTCCCGAATACGAACTCCAGGCACAATTCCACATTACGTTGGCACAGTGATCCAAAGCCCATTTAGACGGCTAAATAATTGCAGGGGAAAATAAATAAATATAATAAATGGAAAATCCTGACCATCCAAATTGTCCATAAAAGATGTTTGTTTGATTTTTACACCCATTTCCTTTAAGTCTCTAGCCACTGTGCCTACCCGCAGGGCCATGCTGCTGACGGGGTAACAGTCAACCATTTCGCATTTCACCTGCTGGTGCTTTGTCCTGATCTGCCACATGCCCGCAACTCTCCGTCCCGCGACACTCTTTTGGGTTACTACATACTGTGAATTTTTTAATTAATGTTGACCGCAATTTGCGACTCTAGGGCCAGCGCCCGTGTCCTTTTTTCTTTCAGCTTTTTGTACTTCCTCTTTTTTTTCTCGCTTGCAGCTGCTTTTGCTCCTGTTGCTCCGTTTCCGTTGTTCGGTTGGGTGTATCAGTTTTTGTTTATCAGGATTTTTCGCACGAAAACGCGAACCCTTTTGGGTTTTACTTTTCCTTTTTTGTGCTCGGCCATTATTTCTTGGTTGCTCTTTTTCTTAGTCACCCTCGACAACATCAAATTATTAAGAGATGCTCATGAAAATTTATAAACTTTTTCAACAAAAAAAGGGACGACGATTGGTTGCCAGGTTTAGCTGTAGGAGAGTGGATTATCATTTGATATTAGTTCTTCATTGGGAAGGAGGATGGCTTCTTCTTCTGCTTCTACTCTCAATTAAGGAGACCACAGGCACATGTTATTTTTGTTTCTCTCCTTACTTCTGCATGGAAACCGCATTAACTCATCAAGGTTTGCCACAAACCACAAATATAAATAGATTATTAGAAGAGTCGACATTTCCATTACTTGCCTGCTACGGCCTAATACATTAATTTGATTGATCTAAATGTCAATTTACAAAATATAATCCACCGAGAGACTTGGTGCATTTGATATTATTTTATGGCATTAGAAAGCATTTAAAGCTTGAATGACACTAATGTAAAAGTACAATAATTGAAGCTGACTAAATTTCGTAATGTCCCCCAGATAACACACAAGGGTTAATTGTGGTGACGGCTGTGTGGAGTGCATACATTTTGGTTGGTTTCAAATCATACAAAATAATAATTGCTGATTGGGTTTACATAGGAAAATGTAAATTTTTGTATATTTTACTTAAATGTTTAAGTATTTCATTAGATGTTGTCAACGCTTCCCGCCACTTCTTGGTCGCCATCGCAAACAAACGTATCGTCTACTTCAACTTCTTCTTAGGGCGCAAGTTGTTGGTGTGTCCGCACTTCTTCTTGCGGCAGTTGGTGGCACGGGGATGCAGACGTGCATAGCATTTGCGGCAGATCATCTTGTCGCAATTGTATTTCTGGGCCAGAATACGCAGAGATGGCTCAATGATACCACCACGCAGACGGAGCACCAAGTGGAGTGTGGATTCCTTCTGGATGTTGTAGTCCGACAATGTGCGACCATCTTCCAGCTGCTTACCAGCGAAAATCAGACGCTGCTGATCTGGGGGAATGCCCTCCTTGTCTTGGATCTTGGCCTTGACATTCTCAATGGTGTCAGAGGGCTCCACCTCCAAGGTGATGGTCTTGCCGGTGAGTGTTTTCACAAAGATTTGCATTTTGCCAGTTGTCGCTACAAAAATTTAGATTTGTTGTCAGTTTTATTGTAGTTCGAAATTCCAATCGGCAACGTCACATTTCATGTGTTGGTGAGGCGCCCACTTTCGAGTTGAGGTTAGGTGTGAACGGCAACCAATCAATTAATATTAAATTATCTATTTCCTTATACACCAATTCACAAAACATCTGTCGGCGCTTTAGCCAACACAATCCACATAACGTTTGCCATTGTTTTTATATATTTTTTAATAATTTTCACAAACCTACCAGGAGAAACGTGCAACCAAATGCTATTCACAAAAGAAAAGAAAAAGTGTGTACACAACTCGAAACTGCTAACATTTATCGTGAGCCCGAAATGTGCTGTTGTTACGCTGCCTATCGATAACTATCGCATCGTTTTACTCACCTCTAGCTCAGCAGATTTTGTCGTCATAGTGTTGCCAACACCGGCAACTCTGGTGAAAATTCTTGACTACAGAGTTGCCATAGATCAAGAATCAGATTTTCACATGTAACAGAAAAGAAATTAAAAAGAATTAAATTACTTTAGTACACAAGCAATTATGTCAGGCAATGGCGAAGCTGCGGAAGCAGCAGAGGTGGTAAATATTTTATAATTTCTTTTTGAAAGCTAACATTTAATTCAATCATCTTAGGTAGCAGCAGCAGCAGAAAATGAGAACGCTGAGGTGGCCCAAAATGCGGGTCAACCACAGCAACAGCAACCCACTCGCATGGAATCCTTCTTTGCCATGACGAAATCACTGATTTTACGCGCCCTCATAATTTACTTTGTGAGCTCCTTTTTCCGACGTCCTCAGCCAGATGCCAGTGCCGGTCCTGGCCAGGATAAGAGTGTGGCCAATGCGGGTCCAAAGATCACAGCATGGAACTATTTTGAGAACGGCACCGACTTCGATTTGCATATTTGGCTATCCGAACAACCCGACTATGTCAACTTCCAGCAAAAGGCGAATCTCCTGTGGCTCCAAGAGGATCTTACCTACGGAGATTGGGTGTCAGGACCCACACAAGATGGCATTTATACACATTTCTTAAAACTGAAGGCCAGCCAGCACCTAATGAACAATGGTAGTGTATATCTCCACGCCTTTGTCACCCGCAGCGGCGAGAGTCCGGATCCGCAAGCTCCGAACTATGCGCGAAATGGTCATTTGGGTCACCAGCACCATCAGCTTAATAAGTTTAAGAAAATACGAGTGAACCGTAATTACAATCTGCTGGCTAGTGAGAAAGAGAAGCTCGAGCACGAACTGAAACATGCAACGCTTAAAGATCAAATCGTCTCCCATTGGCATCCGAATTTGACTGTGAATCTGGTGGTGGATCAGACGAACTGGGCCCAAGGTTCAGTGCCGCCCCCCTCTGGACGAATACGTAAAATTTGTTGATGGGGGAAAAACCTATTTACCCATTATTTTTGTAAACGACTACTGGAATCTGCAAAGAGAGTATCAACCGATAAATGAAACAACTCCGGAATTGGAACTACGTTTGACCTTCCAGCCACTGGGTATGTTCAAGTGGCAACTGTATGCAGCCAAGCAGATGAAAAACAAATGGGCAGGCAATGTGTTCGGTGAAATGATGGCCGCCGGTGGCGGTGAAGAGACCGACGAGGATCAGGACTCATTAAAGGAAACTCTACTGGACACCAATATCTATTTACTAGGTCTGACCATTGCCATTTCAATACTCCATTCTGTATTTGAGCTTCTGGCCTTTAAGAATGACATTCAATTTTGGAACAATCGCCAGTCTCTAGAAGGTCTGTCCGTTCGATCCGTATTTTTCGGAGTCTTTCAATCGCTTATCATTCTACTCTATGTCATGGACAATGAAACGAATTTCATGATACGCATCTCATGCTTTGTGGGCCTCGGTATTGAGGTATGGAAAATCCATAAAGTTGTAGATGTTAAATATAATAGCGATAGGAAAATATTGGGCATCTTCCCAGCCATTAGTTTTAAGGATAAGGGCTCTTATTCAGAGAGCTCCACCAAGGAGTATGACAAGCTGGCATTTAAGTACCTGGGCTGGATCTGTTTCCCATTGCTTGTTGCCTATTTTGTGTACTCGTTGATCTACAACGAACACAAGGGCTGGTACTCCTTCGTTTTAAATATGCTGTACAGTTACCTTTTAACCTTTGGCTTTATTCTAATGACCCCGCAATTGTTCATCAATTATAAACTGAAATCAGTGGCTCACATGCCGTGGCGCATGATGACCTACAAGTTCCTCAACACATTCATCGATGACATATTCGCGTTTGTCATCAAAATGCCCACAATGTACCGATTGGGCTGCTTCCGGGACGATATCATATTCTTTGTGTTCCTGTATCAGCGCTGGCAATATCGCGTCGATCTGAAGCGAGTTAATGAATTTGGCTTCTCTGGTGAAATGGAGGAGCAAAAACGATTGGAGGGACAGTCCAATGGAGGAGCAGCCATTGAAGCGACTCCAGCAACCAAAAAGACAGCCGCACAAAAGAAGGAAGATTAGTTAGCAATATCTAAATACGAAGTTAAATTGATGCATTAGCAAATTGTTCAGACAGTAATATACATTTACAATATATGTATATGTATATGTAAAATAACATATATCTATATATATATATATGCTACATACTCCATAATCTGTATATGTAATCAGTTCAGTATATACACGTTTAGTCAAAAGAAAAAAAAAAACCCAAAACCAACAAAGTAGCCAGACATTCTAGTGCTAATTTCTATGTATATTATCAGTTTGTTTTATGTCGAGCAAATAAATTAAGTAAGTGTGTGAGATAATGAATCCAAATGAAAACGCTTTTTCGACTTACATATATCTCAGATAAACCAGTTGTTCTTATCTAATCTAAGATAAGATTGATCAAATGTAAACGAGATGTAAAATATATCTGTGTATACTTACATATATTTCAAAATCTAGTTAAATATGATTTTACCCAACACCTTGAATAAAGGAAAAGTTCATGTACTTGGGATGGTTGATAAGCTATGTATATAAAACACATTCCATATATACTAGACTAGTATACGGTATACGATATTCAATGTTGCTGCCAAGATCGTACGAGACCGCTATTTTGTTCCAATTAATTTGAGAAGAACTAAAAGAATTATGGGCATTAGCTTACATGAGTTCTCTCTGGCTACCAACCTACCCTTGGATGTGAAAATGTTCTAGACATAAGGGGGAAGGGGATCGAGGAGGGGGTGGCGTAAATTCCTCGAACAACATGCGGCATTGTGGATTTCGCTATTTTTCTGTTCTGCCTGCACTTAAAGGCTTGCGTGTTTTTGTAATATTTCTCAAAAGATAAGAATGCGAAGAGACCAAGTTCAGACTCCAGGTTCAAGCTCTTGTTGGTAACAACGACGACATTCATATATAGAAATAAAAACGAACAAAACTCTTTGTATACCCTAACGAATGTCACATTTAATAAGACATGAGGAATTTTCAAGATTTTCCGTTTACGTTTCGATGACAATGAGAATCTATTTTAACAAAAGAGGTCTCTCTTTTATGTACATATATACATATATTTTCATGACTAATGCCTGAATGGGACTCTGCCTTTATATGAGATTTTATGACATAAACCTGTTATATCTAATCCGATTTATGCATATGAAGGAAGTTTTGCAAGGGTATTGAATATTTAAGTATAGCCAAAATTGTTGAATATTTTTTGTGTTTTCTGCTACGTTAAGTGACAGTTTTACGAGGCAGCCGGCGAGTCGCTCAGCTCTTGGTCTGGACTGATGCATTGGCAGCGATTGCTCGCGAGGCGCATCCTTAGAAAACAAAAGACTTAGGCAACGAACTTACAAAATAATGGGGAGAGAAAAGAAACTTGTGGAATGGGATGGGTCCTGGATTGGTTATTGATTTTATTGAGGACCTTCGAAAAAAAATAGAAATTCTGAACAGATTTGGTAACAAATAACAATTGCTGTGATGTTCACAGAGGTAAAAGAGCGAGTACTCTGAACGCCAGTAAGGAATTCTCGGAATTTGCGTTAAACCTAATAGGAATCGAACCGAAGCAGAGGAAGAAGGCGCGCGCGAGCACACAATCAAGCATCAGGTAGAGCAGGTAAGAGACCAGAATTCAGAACCCTGCAGCAACAGCATCCCATCCTACACTCTGAAAGGCGCTAGTTCATAGCAACAAAACACCAGCGACACGACAAAGGGGAAGTAAAACGCAGCTCCAACAACAAAATTCCAAAAAAAAAAAAAAACAACACAGAAGAAAGAAGGAAAAAAAGAGCTAAAGTAAACGACAACTAACCATAAGAAAAATGACCAGCGATAATTTTAATTTGAAACCAGTTTCTATGCTAAACAACAAAATTTCACAGAGAGACGGACCCATAGAGACACAGAGAGATAAAGAGAGAGAGCCTGGATAGAGAGTCGAGGCAAAAGAATTTCTTGTTCTCGTGGCCAAGAAGTGAGCATAAACACGATAAGAAGACCCAAGAAGGAGGCGCGCGATGAGGTCTGCAAGTTGGAAGGTATGAGTCGCCGCCGGTGGCTATTGAATCTGGTTTTGGGCTTGGGATTGAGATCGGGATCTGGAAAAAGAGAGGAAAACTGTAGAAACATAGAGAACGAGAGAGAGCGAGAGACTCGAACAAGAAAATGAAAAACGAAACTGCAACAAGTGAAAAATGTGTGGCAGGTAGACTTGTTGAATAGCAGGGGGAGTCAGGATGAAGAGTAAGGGAAAGAGACAAGCTACCGCATTTGGCACGTTTATGACATGCGGGCGACTTGTAGTTGCTCTCCCTCTCTCAGTCAGTCTCTGGCGATCGCTCTTTTTGGCTCCGCTCTCTCTCTCTCTCTCTGTAAATTTGTCTCTGTTTCTCTCTCTTGGCCTAAACCTGTCAGGCGGCTTTTCCAAACAGACAGGGACAGGCTCCCGCTATGTTCATAATTTTTTGTTGTTTTTTTTTCTTTTTTTGGTTGCAAGTTCTTCTCAGCTCCATCCACAGGCCAGCCACAGTCAGTCAGTTAAGTTGCGACCACTGAGCGAGCCAGAAATCGAAGTGTCTGCGGGCGCGCGGTTTGCAGTGTTTTTTTCAAAAATCTTTCAAGAAAAAAAAGATATAAGAAAAAGGAATATCAAAACAAAAGTGAAGGTGCGTCCAACGAAGAATAAAACAAAATTGTTAATTATTTTAAACCAAAAATCTAGTGGAATATACAAGAAAATGCATGCAACTGCAGCTGGCCAATAGGCGTACGTGTGTGTGTGTGTGAGTGTGTGTTGCTTTGGCAAAATTTTATAAGTGAAAAATTCCAACAACGTTGCACTGCAACAAGCAAGCAAAAAAAAAGAGCTTAAAAAAATGAAGCAAAACACGTTTTGCTAAAAGAAAAAAAAAAAAAAAGAAGATAAGAAAAATAAATAAAAAGGAAAAATATGCTGCTGCTGCTGCGTATAAGTGTATGTGTGTGTGTGTGCCAGTGTGTGTGAAGCCAAAGAGTGTGCGCCCACCAACACTCCTCCGAAATGCATTTGAAAATGTAAAGAAAATTATGGTACGTTTTTCAAATTGAAATCAAATGTGGATACCAAAACCTATAGCCAGATAATATAGTAACATTTGTTTTATTTATTAATATGTGGGCGTTTTTTTTTTTAATTGCTTTATCCTTGATGTGTTGTTTGTTTTTCAAGTGTTTTGTTGTTGTTTCGTATTGTCTTTGTGGTTACATGGGCTAAGGCAAATACAGTTTCTTTAGTCTGTATTCAGTTTACGCCTACACAGAGATCACGAATGATTTTAATAAATACATTCCATTGAAATGATTGAAAGGAGAGACGAAGAGCAACAGAGAGGAAGGGGAGATAGCGACAGAGAGAGAGCAACAGGCAAACTCTCAAATGAGATTAATTGTTGAATTATTATAAGTCAAAGCCAAAGCCAACGGTAATGTAGGCAGACTTAACTGAATAAAGGTTGGCCTTTGTCTCTCTCTCTCTCTCTTTTTTCTCTCTCTCTCATATCCCCCCCTCAGGGCCTGGATCCCTCGATCTCTGCTCAATGTAATGTTGTTGGTTGTGGTTGGGGAGATATTGGGAGGCTGTAAGTCGAAGCCCCAGCCAAGTTGAGTTTTGATCATAAAACGACCCGCACACTGAACGCTTGCCACGTAATGGCTCTAAGATTTCTGTCTCCTTCACTTTGTTACTTGGCCAACATCAAAAATGAAAAGCAAAGGCGTTCATATACCATACTCTGCATAGCTTAATGAAACAGATTCCTTGCCAGATGCATATGTAAGGAACTGTTTATATATTTTTGAACAAAATCAGAAAGAGGAAAACACGTTTTTCTGCCAAGGAGTGAAAAAAGTGATTAAGCTCAAGTTATAATAAGGATCGGTTTCGCCTGATCCATCGTTGGCGATGATGACGATGATGATGGCCTCACGAATTTTGCCCTTTTGTTAGTTCAACAAAGTTATTTTTGTAGTTGTTGCTTTTGACAAAATTTGCATTGCTAATATATATTCTGAATAGTAGTAGTAGTAGTAGTAATATATGTATACATATGTATGTCTGTATATACTTTGCTATCTTTTGGTATTTATGAGCTCTGAAAAATAGCCCGCATAACCATCAACATCATTGGATATTAATGGGCATGGAAACCAGATACATATAATACATGCATACATACATACATCCATATATACATATGCATATCCCCATATATAGTATGGGGTCCGTCCACTACTGGCCCCGCGATTGGAAAGTGTAAAAGAGATAGATAAACAAGTTAGGAACAATATGCATACATCAATCAAATAAATGGTTTTCGGTTTTTGTTGCTTTTTTCTTTCTCTGTCCCTTTGCATGTTGTTCAATGTGGGAAATATTTAAATTTCTGTTGAACTCAAAGCAATTTCCAAAAAAAACTCGAAAAACGAAAAGTAAATAAAAAATGATCCTACAAATAAAATAAAAATTATGCAAACATTTCAATTTCCGTTGCAGCTCAAAAAAGAAAAACCCCTTAAAAGGAAAACAAATAAACTGAAATTTCCTTTGAGCTGAATGCAACTTGCAGTTTATTTTTTAATTTTCTATTTTGTCTAAGCTTATATATTATAATAACAAAATATTTATGTACACTAAGATGGATCATCTTCTATAGCTTCCATTGGATTGCCTTTGACAGACACTCAAAAATTCCAATTCTAAGTTCAAACAAATAAATCAATATTCAATTGATTTACAGAATATTTGAATTAGAGATTTCCTTAAACAAGTCACGCATAAATCAATATTCGATATTTTCTATAAATATTTAAGGAAAGGCGTTTGAAAGGTTTATTTATTGTTGTCTTTTAGAATGTTGCATATTACTAATGCAAATGGAATTCCAAATGTAGACAGATGGAAACCCACTTATTCTCCTGTTATGTGCTACAAATAAAATATCTTTGATAAACAAAACAAACCAACAAAATCCGAAGAGAAATAGACAGATAGAGAGAGAGAGAGAGAGAGAAAGAGTGAGAGAAGCTAACAACTAACAATACCATTAGAGCAGGTAGATTTTAAAGATTAATGAACGGGTTCGGCTTCAGTTTTTGAAAGCTTTCAAGACACCAAAAACCGAAACCAACAACAAAGACAGCAAGAACCACAATAAAAACAACAACAACAACAACATGAAAAGCAACAACAAATTTACACCACAGTTCATCTACATGGGATACACAGATAGATACATAGATACAGGTAACAAAAAATCAAGGTGGGACCGCAGCAACCAACATACATTCTGACAGAAACTGTATTATATGCTAGCCGCTTTAGCTGCCTGTCATAGCTTTTGTCTAGTTAGTATATCTATCAAGAGGTACTCAGGGGTATACTAGTTCCACCTGACAACTCATCTACATAGACTCCAAGAGGGATATGGGTTAGCTTTTGGTCGACTCCGTGCTCTAATGTTGGTCCATTGGATCATTATTGAGATCTCTTCTTAGATGATTTTCAAAAGAAAAGAAAACAACAACGAATTGTTTCTTCTTAAGACCTTTTGTCTGATATATACATACATATATTGCGTAGGTATAGCTATATATACACACATATGTACATATATATGTATTTCTATGTTTACAAGCTATTGCCCAGAAGACATTAATTTAGTCTAACACTGACACGCAGTTTTAAATGGAAATTCTCGGGGTTTCGTCTTTTTGTTATTTGAAATTTCATATTTGATTAATCGGTGCCGCCTCTAAATTTGATTTGATTTCTTTTTTTAGTTTGAGTAAGTAAGAGGGCATTAGCATTCAATCAATTTGAATATGTTGTCCAACTTTTTTATGAATATGGGTGGGAAGATTGGAGTTTGGATTGCAGTTGGTTTCCACTGAGTACTTCCAAGTTATTTTTACGGTTTAACGCTTTTATTGCGAACATCAATTTTCTGCTCGACGGAGTATGAAAGTGGTTCGCACTCTGGTAGTGCGAGTGAAAGAGGCAGAGACATAGAGAGGGAGAGAGAAAGCGAGCATTATGAAGTATTGTTAATTGAAATTCATCAACAAATTCCATAAAAATTAATTGGATTTCATTTGTTTTATTTTTTTTTTTGCAGAAATCTAATGAAAAAATGACGCATAGGAAAATGCAGACAAAGAGGAAGTGCCACAAACAAGGAAAAGATAAAGAACAGCAGCAAGAGAGAGACAAGAAATGAGACAATTGAAAAGAAAACATTTGTGTAAACTAATAGATCGTAGTGAAAATATATCGAGAACGCGTAAGATGCAGTCCCATTTGCTGCCAACTTCACTACTTCTAATAGTGTTTGCCTTGGAGTTAGCGGCAGGATCAGTGGCAGCATTGGAGTCCTCGCGCATCGAGTTACTGGCGCCTCGAGGACGCAGTTATGCCACAACGTATGAGCAATATGCCGCCTTTCCGCCACGTCGTCGCAGCTCATCGCCAAACGGAGGAGGATCGTCGGGAGAGATGCAATCCCGTGCTGTGGACACAAGTGCCGATTTCGAGGTGCTGGAGGGACAGCCTCGTGGCACTTTGGTCGGTTTTATACCGACTAAACCAAAATTTACCTATCGCTTTAATGAACCACCGCGGGAATTTATACTGGACCCCATAACGGGCGAGGTGAAAACGAATGCCGTGTTGGATAGGGAGGGCATGCGGGATCATTACGATTTGGTCGTGCTCTCCTCGCAGCCCACTTATCCCATTGAAGTGCGTATTCAGGTCTTGGATATTAACGACAATGCACCAGAGTTCCCAGAGCCCAGCATTGCCGTCTCGTTCTCAGAGAGCGCCATGGCTGGCACTCGATTGCTATTGGATGCCGCCACCGATGCAGATACTGGGGAGAACGGTGTGACCGATCAGTATGAGATTGTCGATGGCAATGTGGATCATAAATTTCGTCTGGTCACTACCACAAATCCCAGCGGGGATACGTCCTATTTGCATTTGGAGACAACGGGTAATCTGGATCGCGAGTCAAGGGGCTATTACAATTTGAATATATCAGCGAGAGATGGGGGATCACCGCCTCGAATGGGCTACCTGCAGGTGAATGTAACCATTCTGGATGTAAACGACAATCCACCGATCTTCGATCACAGTGATTACAGTGTCAATCTTAATGAAACTGTGCAGCCAGGTACTCCGGTCTTGACTGTAATGGCATCCGATAGTGATATGGGTGATAATGGAAAGCTGACCTATTATCTGGCCGAAACAGAGCATCAGTTCACGGTGGATCCTGAAACGGGTGTTATTTCCACCACAGAGCATCTGAATTGCCCTCGCACCAGTCAGACGAGTGGAGTAAAGATCCAAAAGAGTTGCGTTTTCACCGTGTTTGCACGCGATCACGGCTCACCGCGTCAGGATGGACGCACGTATGTCACAGTCAATCTCTTGGATACCAATGATCATGATCCAATTATACAATTTCAATACTTTCCACCCACCGGCAAGACGGCAACCGTTGATGAGAATGCCGCCAATGGTACAGTAGTGGCTGCCGTCTCTGTGATTGATTCGGATGATGGGCCCAATGGGGAGACCATCACTCGCCTGGTCTCTGGTAATGAGTTGGGTCACTTTCGTTTAGATAAGACTCCGCTCTTTCACATAGTTCGTGTCAATGGAGTTTTGGATCGTGAAGAGATTAGCAAATATAATCTGACAGTGGTGGCTCTGGATGGCGGGATACCGGCACGTTCGACTACTGCCCACTTGATAATCGATGTCAACGATGTGAATGATCATGAGCCAGTGTTTGAGAAATCCGAATATACCGCAGTGCTTAGCGAATTGGCTCCGAAGGGAAGTTTTGTGGCCTCCATTGCGGCAACGGATGAGGATACCGGAGTGAATGCTCAGATTCATTATGAAATCTTATCGGGCAATGAGCTCAAATGGTTTTCCATGGACTCGGCTACAGGCCTTATTGTCACATCGGAATCCTTGGATAGAGAGGTGCAGGATAGTGTCGAATTGAGCATATCGGCACGTGATGGGGGACCGAATCCAAAATACGCTTACACCCAACTCAAGGTGACTGTTCTCGATGAGAATGATGAGGCGCCACAATTTGGACCGCAGCAGCAGATCAATGTCACTCTAAGTGAAGACGCTCCGCCTCAGAGTGTAATCACCACGTTAATGGCTACTGATCATGACCAGGGTACGAATGGATCTGTCTCCTATCAATTGGCACCCAACATGGAGCGTTTGTATCCGCAGCAATTTGCTATAGACTCCATAACAGGCCAATTAACAACGCGCCATACACTCGATCGTGAGACAATGGCGAATTATGAAATTCTGGTGATTGCACGCGATCAGGGAGCACCCATACCGCAATCGGCCACAGCTACTGTTTACCTCAGCGTGGCAGATATCAACGATAACAGTCCAGAGTTTTATCCCAAACATTATATCTACACGCTTAGCAGTGGCTTCGATTCGGAAAGGGGAAAGTCTCTGCTGAATGTCACGGCCACTGATCTGGACAATGATAAGGAATCGATTGCCTACACTCTCGAATCAGGTGGCGAGGGTCTCTTCCATGTGGATGCCAGTACGGGCTCTGTGCAGCTTCTCGCTGGCCATGGCCATGGCAACAATCTAATGTCTCACTATAGGCTCACCATTTCGGCTCGCGATGCCGGCCAACGTCGCTGTGTCCAGGATGCCATTGTGCATGTGGTTGTGAGAACAAAAACCGAAATTCTTGAGTGCAGTGTCTCTAACCCCTCCTCTTATGAGTTTCATATTGTTGAGGATCACGAGTTGAAGCCACCTCAATTGGGTCGCGAGGTGGGACTAGTGCAGGTAAAGGGCTCTGCTCTGGACTACATCATCTTGCAAGGCGACAAAAACGAAAACTTTGCCATCGATCGCAAAACTGGACGTTTAACCACAGCACGACCCATCGATCGCGAAGCTCAAGCCAGTTATCAGTTA
The DNA here is from genome assembly GCF_018151085.1 of Drosophila tropicalis. Lineage (NCBI taxonomy): Eukaryota > Metazoa > Arthropoda > Insecta > Diptera > Drosophilidae > Drosophila > Drosophila tropicalis. Next base: position 939,583 of record NW_027172877.1, read on the forward strand.
ATCATATTAGCCAGCAGTCCCGATTTTTCCAGTTACGGCAAATGCCTGGTCCGCGTTTCCGTTATTGATGTTAATGATAATGCACCAAGCTTTGCCCAGGATCTTCCAAGTATGTTGATCTCTGTGCCCGAAAATACTGCTGTGGGTCAAGAGATCTATCTACCACGTGTCAGAGATCGCGACACGGGCAACAATAATCGCATCACCTACAATCTAACCCATAATCCGAATGAACTATTTCGTATTAGCTCAGTTACGGGTGTATTATATTTGCAACGCCCCATACGTTCGGAGCCAAACTCAATTTTGAGTGTCGAGCTTATGGCCACAGATGGAGGTTCTCCTCCGTTATTTGGTAAACTCTCGCTCTCGATAGCCATAGTCGATGTAAATGATCATACGCCCGTGTTTGATCACACATCGTATGAGACGTCGCTGCTGGAGTCTACAAAGGTGAATGCTCGCTTCTTTGGACTGGCTGCCTCGGACAGTGATGTGGGTGAGAATGCTCGCATTTCGTATTCTATCATTGAGGGAAATGGGGATAAAGTCTTTGGCATCTTTCCCGATGGCTATCTCTTTGTGCGCTCTCCATTAGATCGTGAGGAGAGGGACTATTATGCTTTGACTGTAGCCTGTGAAGATGCGGGTTATCCATCTCGTTCCTCCCAAGTGCCAGTTGTTATTCATGTCCTCGATGAAAACGATAATGCACCACAGTTTACAAATAGCACGTTCACATTCAGCATTCCGGAGAACGCACCGGCTGACACCTTCGTGGGCAAACTCACCGCCGTGGATAAGGATATTGGACGCAATGCCGAGCTGAGCTTCTATCTGGCCACACAGACACAAGACTTTACCATAGATACCAGAAACGGATTCATCAAGACCCTACGATCTTTTGATCGTGAAGCTTTGGTCAGCAAAATGAATGATGAGGATCGGCGGTCTGGCAGTGGAGATGGAAATGTTAATTATTTAATGCTGGATGCCATAGTCCGGGATAATGGACAGCCGCAGCGGTTTCAAGACAAAGTCAAGGTTAAGGTGATCATCACAGATGTCAATGATAATGCCCCAGAATTTCTACGTGGTCCCTATCATGTCACACTGTCGGAAGGATCTCCAGAGGGTACACACATTATACACATCTTCACCCAGGATGCAGATGAGGGTCTCAATGGCGATGTCTACTACTCCCTATTTAGTGGCAATGAGGGTGGCCACTTTAACTTGGACGGTGCCACAGGTCAGTTGAGTTTGGCCCGCCACTTGGATCGAGAGTCCCAAGATTTGCATGTCCTAACTATTGTCGCCAGGGATGCTGCTTTGGTTCAACCTCTCAGCTCGAATACCACTATTACGATTGTGGTTTTGGATGAGAACGACAATGCCCCCGAATTTACCCAATCCAGCAGTGAGGTTTCGGTTCCGGAGACCAGTCCAATTGGCACCGAATTGATGCGTTTTCGTGCCAGTGATGCGGATCAAGGATTGAATAGCCAAGTGGTGTTTAGCATAACAGCGGGTAATCGTCGCGACACCTTCCACATTGACAGCATTAGTGGCAGCTTGTATCTACATAAGTCGCTGGACTATGAGGATATCACCAGATATTCCCTTAACATAACTGCCTCCGATTGTGGCACTCCATCACTGTTCACTACTCTTCTCTATAATGTTCTGATTGTGGATGATAATGACAATGCTCCCGTGTTTCCAAGCACCGCAATTGTTCGACAAATCAAGGAGGGAATAGCTCTAAAAACGCCAATAGTCACAGTAACGGCAGACGATCCCGATTCTGAGTTGAATGGCAAGGTCACCTATGCCATTAGTAAACAGGAGCCAACTGAGGAGCGCACAGGAGGTGGACGACATTTCGGTATCAATACCGAGACAGGTGTCATTTACACGTTGCGAGAAATCGATCGAGAATCGATTGATACCTTCCGCCTCACAGTGGTGGCCACCGATAGAGCCCTGCCGCCACAGCATCAATTGTCCACGGCCAAACTGGTAACCGTCATTGTGGAGGATATCAACGATAATGCTCCCATTTTTGTCTCAATGAACGCAGCTATTTTGCCCATCAGTGGCGGGAACGTGATGCAAGTGTTGGCTCGTGATGCCGATTCCTCAAGCAATGGCCTGGTCACCTATGAGATTGTTGGTGGTCAGCACGAGCATTTTCAGCTGCAGCGCAACACCGGGCACATTACATTCCGTCCCCCAAGTTCAGCCGCTCCACGGGAAATTCGATATCAGTTGGCCTTAAAAGCCACCGATGAGGCAGTTCAGAGCGAACGCAAAAGTTCGGAGACATATATAACGATCATAACTCCCGGGAATACCGGACAGGATGTACCCGTATTCGAGCAACAAGATGCCATATTTGGGTCGGTGTATGAAAATGAACCCATTGGCACCAGCATATTGACGGTGACAGCGCATCTGGAGGGCACCGAGATTGAGTACTACATGACTAACGTAACAAGTGAACCCGGATCGTCGGGGCAAGTGGATCGTCTCTTTGATATTGATGCCAAATTAGGAATATTATCGACAGCAGTCGAATTGGATCGTGAAGCTGGATTCGATAACTACGAAGTGGAGGTCTACGCCATCGCATTGGGTGGACAGCCGCGTACAGCGCACACTAAGGTAAGTTTTGCCTTTTCTTTTGGAAACAAGGGCTCTTGGGTCCTTATCAGAGCAGGTTGGGATGCACTAATGCGCTTTTAATGTCTTGCGCTGATATGAAATGTTGATTACATGAAAGACAACAGACAAGACTCTCACACACACATACACACACACACACACAAAGGGCTGTAGTGAGGCGCAGGAGACAGTGTCTCGGTATGCATGCAAATTAACAAATACACTGGCACAGACGATGCGCTACTGAATGAGTAGACAGACAGACAAACAGTCAGAGAGATGAAGGGAGAGGAGACGCACGGACGAACCAGGACCACGACCCATGCAGCCGTAGGGATAAAATTATAATAAGTTGCTTCATTGGCAGATGCCTTTAATTATGGCCATGATGGCAGGGATCCAAGCTCTGATTTCTACTCCACTGTTTGTGTAGGGCATTTAAGAGTCCAAGAAAAAAAAGAGACGCAGAACAAGAAGAAAAAAAACCTAAAGCACCTTTTACTGGTTTTAAAAGAACCAGTCATTGCCTCTCTCTTTTCCTCCTTGTGTTGACCAGGTTGGGTGAGCTGATCTCTCTCTCTCTCTCCCTCTTTCTCCTGCATGCGTAGGTATGCCAAAAATGTGCTCATGCAAATGTCTATAGTTCCAGTTTCTCTCTCCTTACATCCAAGGAGCTATACATACCTATGTATACCTTAAAACTTATATACATACATATATATTCTTGTTTATCTGTATAAAATGTTCCGCTGTCTGACCCTTGCGTGCGAAGAGTGTTTCAATCAATTCATGGCTGCTGCATTGATTTAAAACGATTGCCATGTTTTCCTTTCTTCTGCGTTAATTTTTGGAAAAATATTTCTTTATGCGTTTCCAGCCCAAGGCCCATTATCATCAATAAATGTTTGCCAATAAAACCAGGCTCAGCGGAAACCAAGAGAAATGTATAGAATTTAGAATCAAGTGGAGTGAAATTTTCTAAATTGCTGACAATCGCCACAATTAGTTCAATCATCCACAAGTCGTTATTAAATGAGTTTTAAATGCTTTAGATTGTCTTGCAAGTACAGTGAAAGCTGCCATTATGGCCAGCCGTCTCGAGTGGACACAAAATGGCCCTCGGGGAACCCGTAGACTAGTTTCATCTAAGTGAACTTTCTATATACAAATTCCTCAGGTTAGAGATCACCTTATCCCCTTGTTTGTCATTTTAATTACACTTTTCTACGATAATTGTTTCCATAAACTCCCTGAGTTGCTGTTTTTTTGATTAGTCCTTATAATTGGAATGATTAATCACTTAATATATTAATAGCTAGAACATTTTGTATGCCTTTCAGTTTTAAAAACTGACAAAGCCTCACGCGAAGTCATTCGGCTTAGTAAAAATAGGTATTACTATATAAAATCTATAGGAACTGTCGGTCTAAAAAAGAGTTATGAATCCATAACTACATTATTTTCAACAGGACTACAATAAAAAAAAAATTAAAGACTAATAGCTATAATTTGATAAAACAACTTAAGGCTGTTCCAAAATGAGATCTATATTCCAATTAAAAGTGTAAAATTTAAAAAGGAAACTAAAAATTTCGATTGTTTTCCGGGAGGCTTCGCTACACACATTAAATGTTCCTTTTAGCCAATTTCCACTGTATAGCTTGAACAGTCACACTAGCTGAACAGCACGATCCTAATTTACTTAACTTAACAAGATTTATTCCCTTAACGTCAGTGGAGCATAGTTTATGGTTTAGGCAGTTAAGCTGAGCTACACGCACAGGTACAATATCCATTTCGAAATTGTGTTTAATGTGTGTGACAAAAAAAGTATGTGTAACATGTCGTTAAAAATGATCTGAACATAAATAAGTAGCACACGAGCCAGAACAACTAAGATGCTGCAGTGTGAGAGTTCATAGTCTGTGTAGAATGGATTCGAAAGAGGTCAAGATGAGGAATTACGACACAAAAAGAGAAAATTGCGAGAGAGAGAAAAGCAGAAACTATTTTGACGCAACTCGATTTGAAGTGGTCATCTAACTTATTGAATATATGTATGTATCTATAAACGAGGTGTGCTTAACAACTAAGATTTCATCATTTCATTTGGTACCCAGTAGTGATTAGGACTTTAATTCTCAATTATAATTCTCTAGTTATTTTTAAACTTACTAAATATATTTGCCAATCTGTCAATTCTCAAATAGTAAGAAGAAAATGTTCCGAAAGATAATCAAAGGAAAGTAGACTATAAATACATTGAGACGAGATAATTTGATAAAGTAGGCCTGTTCTCTCACAAAAAGTCTTACAAAGAGTCATTAATCAATGTTATTTTTAAACTAGCCCGATTAGAAAAGTAATCTCATGCGAATTATGGCGACAAAAATTGTGTTCATGTCATTCTAGACGCCTTTGTTGTACTATTGCCCCAATATTTATTTATTTCGATCCAAGTTTATAACCGATAAGTTATATGCAGCTCCATTGCTTACTGAAAACAACTTAGATACTTAGATACTGACTACAACTTAGATACATTTGTAGATACAAGTCTTCCGGGAATTACTTTATATATATTAATCCTCAACACTCTATCCTGGAAGGTTTACGACGAGTGCCATTCAGTGAAATTCAAGTTTTCCTACCTCTTAGACACACCTCGCACATTTGTTCATACAATGTATATATGTAGGTAGCGCATCCGAACCAAAAAAGGCTAGAGAGTTGTATATTAGGCCCCAAAGGCCATAGCATGCGTTTTATTTTTCGATATGGCTAATTTATTTATTACATACACACCGAACACGTACATTCTACATGGTATGCGGTCTTTGGAGTGTGTCCTTTACTCTGAATGAGTTGGACAACAAGTCTGGTAGACATGAGATTGACACAAAAATGGACAGCAATAGTCAGTTTACTTATGGGTCAACGAGCATCGTGTGTGTGTGTGTGTGTGTGTGAGCGAGTGTGCGCTTCTTTTCAATTTACTATTTCAATCTTTGCAGGTCAAAGTGACCATTTTGGATAAGAACGATAGTCCACCCGAATTCCTGGATATGCCATTTGCTTTTAATGTCAGCGAGGATCTTGAAATTGGACACACCATAGCCACAATAAGAGCCCATGATCCGGACACTTTGGGATCAATCACCTTCTCGCTAGTCAGCGGTCATAATGGTAAATTCCTATTGGAGCCGACGACAGGAAATCTGATATTGAACGATACATTGGATCGCGAAACCAAGAGTAAATATGATGTACGGATTCGAGTAAGCGATGGTGTTCAATATACGGAAACTAATATAATAATTGAAGTAAGTTTTGCATCAAATATTTGAAGATAAATTCCACTAACAATAAGCCAAAACTTTCGGTTTTTAGGTCAACGATACCAATGATAATCCCCCCATGTTCGATGAGACTGTTTACTCTTTTGACATACCAGAGAATGCTCCAAAGGGCTTTCAAGTGGGCCAAGTAGTGGCCACAGATAATGATCTTGGTCAGAATGGTCTAGTGTCATATACAGTAGTGTCCGACTGGGCGAATGATGTATTCAGCTTGAATCCACAAACGGGAATGCTGACACTGACAGCTCGCTTGGACTATGAAGAGGTAATTTATTGAGCAAAAAAGTTACATCGCTGGAGCTTTTTACAATCTTTTATCTCATTTTATAGGTGCAACATTACATTCTACTTGTACAGGCTCAGGATAATGGTCAGCCCAGTCTTTCGAACACAATTACAGTGTATTGCAATGTCCTTGATTTAAACGATAATGCTCCTATTTTCGATCCAATGAGCTATTCGAGCGAAATATTTGAAAACGCTCCCATAGGCATGGAGGTGGTAACAGTCTCAGCCAAGGACATTGACTCAGGTAAGTGGAAACACTGACTGTTAATAGTAACTGGATACATTTAAATCATAATATATACCTTCTTTTAGGAAACAATGGCCTCATTGAGTACACCATAAGTGCTGGGGATGACAAAAATGAGTTTGACATCAGCAGCAACGGAACTATACGTACTCGCAGGCAGTTAGATCGGGAACAGCGTGGTTCCTATACACTAACAGTTACAGCTCGTGATTGTGCCGATGAAATGGCCTCATTCAATGAAATCGAGGAGACGCAGCTGAAGCTAAAGTATCGTTCACCTCGACGGTATCACTATCAACTTGTGACGCCACAGCAAGAGCAGCAGCAGTACTTCTTGGCTCATCAGAAACAACAGCGACTATCGTCGACGGTGCAGGTAAGGAAGAGTGTCTTTTTCATTGGGTCTAATTAATTAAAGAGACAACTTCTGTTATCGTTGTCGATAATCAGTCAATCAGTTGGCACTTAAAAGAAATCCCATTTCTCTTATTTCCCTCTAGGTAACGATCCTGATCAAAGATGTCAATGACGAAGCGCCTGTATTTGTTTCCGCAAACGAGACGTCGGTCATGGAGAATGTGTCCATTAATACGGTTGTAATGGCAGTCAAAGCCGTCGACTACGACGAGGGACGAAATGGCTACATTGACTATTCGCTCAATACCGACCATGCAAATGCCGATAGCAATGACAACGACCTTCCATTCTCACTTAATCCCACCGATGGTCTATTGCGCGTAGTTAATGCACTAGATCGCGAATTATGCTCCAGCTATGTTCTGAATATAACGGCACAGGACCGCGGTGAACCGCCCCAATCAACCACTACTCGACTGCTAATTAGAATTCTTGATGAAAATGACAATAGTCCAGTGTTTGATCCCAAGCAGTATTCGGCATCGGTTGCCGAGAATGCAAGCATTGGAGCCATGGTGTTGCAGGTTTCCGCCACGGATGTTGATGAGGGAGCCAATGGACGGATTCGATACTCCATACTGACGGGAGATCAGAACCATGACTTTAGCATCGGGGAGGATACGGGTGTGGTGCGTGTGGCGAAAAACTTAAACTACGAGCGCAAGGCCCGTTACACACTCACAGTCCGGGCTGAGGATTGTGCTATAGAGAATAGTGCTAGCGATGTGGCTGAGCTGACCATAAGTATACTTGATATCAACGACAATCGACCCACATTTCTCGATTCGCCCTATTTGGCACGAGTCATGGAGAACACGGTACCGCCAAATGGTGGCTACGTACTCACTGTAAAAGCCTACGACGCAGACACACCGCCGCTCAATTCTCAAGTGCGTTATTTCCTCAAGGAGGGTAATTCGGATCTGTTTCGCATCAATGCATCAACGGGTGAAATATCACTGCTGAAACCACTAGATCGAGAATCGCAGAGTGAATACATCCTAACCCTGGTGGCCATGGACACAGGCTTGCCGCCTCTGACAGGCAGTGGAATTGTGCGTGTCGAGGTACAGGATATTAATGATAATGGTCCCGTCTTTGAACTCAACTCCTATCATGCGAGTATTGAGGAGAATTTACCTGTGGGCACTGTGGTCTTGCAGCCACGGGCAAGCGACAGGGATGAAGGACTAAATGCCAAACTACGTTTCAACCTGTTAGGCGAGCATATGACTCGGTTCCATATCAACACGGACACGGGCGAAATTACCACTGCTGCTCTTTTGGATCGCGAAGAAACGGACACTTACCGATTGACACTTATGGCCCAGGATAGTTCAATTACCGAACCGCGAGCCACATCTGTCAACCTGACCATAAAGGTTGTTGATGTCAATGACAACGTGCCCCAATTCGATTCGAGCAATTATAAAATCGCAGTTCCCGATAAAATGGGTCCGGACAGATTTGTGTTTGGTGCCAAAGCTTTAGACTTGGACGAAGGTGTGAATGCAAGAATTGAATACAAACTAAAAGGCCAAGATGAGCAATATTTTGTTGTAAATGAAAAGACGGGTGTAATTAAAACTAAAATGCAATTGGTGTCTGGTACGGTCTACTCGATCAACATTCATGCCATGGATCAAGGAGAAATGCCGCAATCCTCGATGGCTCAATTGACAATTATGCAGCGACCTGTCGAATTGTTTCCAGTCTACTCATATATGGCAAAGACTCAGTTCACTTTGTCGGAGGATGTGCCACCTGGAAAAATGATTGCCAAAGTGTCGGCCACTTCGCCGAAGAAGGGAGCAATCCGTTATGCCATAGCTGGTGGAAATTTGGGCAATGCCGTAAACGTAGATCCGACAAGCGGAGCTCTCACTGTTGGTAAAGATGGTCTGGACTATGAGTTGGCCCATCAATATGAGATCTGGGTGGAGGCTTCAGACTCCGACGTAAAGCCCAGTCTACGCAGTGTGATGCCCCTGACTATCAACGTGAGCGATGCCAATGATAATCCTCCCATCACAGAGAAACTCATCTACAATGTCGAAGTGCTCGAAGAGGAGTCGCCACCGCAAATGATTGTGGTGATCAGTGCCAGTGATCGCGATTCAGGCGATAATGGTGAAATAAGCTATAGGCTGAAGAACGATTACGAAGGGACTTTTGAAATAAACGAGGATTCTGGCGAAATTTATACTACGATGCGCCTAGATCGTGAAGAATTAGCCGATTATGCTTTGGTCGTTGAGGCAGTGGACCAGGGTGTGCCCCAACTGACGGGTACGGCTAGTGTGATGATCCATTTACTTGACAAGAACGACAATCCACCAAAGTTTACTCGATTATTTTCTCTGAATGTAACGGAAAATGCAGAACTTGGCAGCTTTGTCATCCGCGTCACATCTTCTGATCTAGATCTTGGAGCGAATGCTAATGCTAGCTACACGTTTAGTGAGAATCCTGGAAACAAGTTCAAGATTGAGCCGCAAAGCGGGAACATAACAGTGGCTGGACATCTGGATCGAGAACAGCAAGATGAATACATTCTAAAGGTTGTGGCCTCCGATGGAGCTTGGCGGGCCGAGACACCAATAACAATCACCATACAAGATCAAAACGACAATGCCCCGGAGTTTGAGCACAGTTTTTATAGCTTTAGTTTCCCCGAGTTGCAGCATGCGGTGGCTTTTGTGGGACAGATAATAGCCACGGATCGGGACAAACAAGGACCCAATTCAGTTATCTCGTACTCCTTGCAACAGCCATCTCCAATGTTTTCCATTGATCCTGGCACTGGTGAAATATTCAGCAAAAAGCGTATCGAATACAAGCGATCCCATGAGGAGAATATATATGCTCTAACCATCTTGGCCACAGATAATGGCAAGCCCCCGCTTTATTCGGAGTGCATGATCCAGATCACAATTGTGAACTCCAACAATAGTCCGCCGAAGTTTGAGCAGGCCGAATATCTTTCGCCGCTTCCTGAGCACGCACGTCCGGGTCAACGTATTGTACGTGTTCATGCCACCGATAACAAGAAAGACTCGGGCAGTAATAACGAAATTGACTACGCCCTGGTTAGTGCCAATCAGAGTGCCTACTTTGGCATAAATAAGCACGACGGCTGGATAACATTGGCCAAACCTCTGTTGGACGTCCTACCTAATTCAAGATTTGAACTCACTGTCAAGGCTATTGATCGAGGAGTTCCACCCAAATCAGATCAGACTCGTGTTGTCATTATCGTTACGGGTGAGAATCGTCATACGCCAGAATTTTCGGCACGTAGGTATCAAGTGATTGTGCCAGAAAATGTACCTATTGGCTCCACAATAATTACAGTGGTTGCTACGGATCCAGATTTGGGACCCAATGGCATTTTACGCTTTGGCATTTCAGGTGGCAATGATCGACAGGACTTTAGTGTGAATGAACAGTCGGGTGCCATAATAATACAACACGCTCTCGACTACGATCTTATACAGGAGTATCATCTAAATATAACTGTCAGAGATCTTGGCTTCAAATCACTAACCGACACGGCCATCCTAACCATCATATTAACCGATGTAAATGATAATCCTCCGGTGTTCAATCAAACTGAATATCATAGCTACATTGCCGAAAATAAGCCAACGGGCACATTCGTCTTCCAAGCCCATGCCACGGACAAGGATTCACCCAAGAATGCTATCATTCAATATGCATTCCTTCCAAGCGGCACTGATCGTCACTTCTTTAGCGTAAATTCTAGCACCGGAATAATATCTTCAGCAGCTATTTTCGACTATGAGGAGCGACGCACTTATACACTTCAACTGAAGGCCAAAAATCCCGACTCAACGATGGAAAGCTATGCCACTTTGCATGTACATATTCTCGGAGTCAACGAATTCTACCCACACTTCTTGCAACCCGTTTTCCATTTTGATGTCTCTGAGACTTCCCCGATAGGCTCTTCGGTAGGTGCTGTTCAAGCCACAGACAAGGATATGGGTGAAGATGGTCGAGTTTACTATCTGCTTGTGGGTTCCAGCAATGACAAAGGATTTGGCATTAATACGAACACCGGAGTGCTATTTGTTTCGCGACACTTGGATCGCGAAACCCAGAATCGGGTGGTGCTGACTGTCATAGCCAAGAACTACGGCAGTATTCGAGGCAATGATACGGATGAGGCACAAATAAACATCTCTATACAAGATGGCAACGATCCGCCGGAGTTTATTAAACGATTCTATACAGCGAGTATTTCGGAAGCAACTCCAATTGGCAGTAAGGTCACTACAGTCAAGGCTATAGATAAGGATGTACGGCTGCAGAATAACCAATTTAGCTACTCCATAATCAACGGAAATCTTAATCAAAGTTTCCGCATAGATGCACATTCGGGAGAGATTAAAACTGCAGCTCTTGTGGATCGTGAATCTATAGCCCATTATAATCTGATTATAGGAGCGATTGACACTGGTCTTCCACCACAAACGGGCAGCGCTGAGCTTACAATTACCATCACGGATGTAAATGATAATGGACCTACTTTCTCACCAGAAGGCCTTCAAGGCTATATAGCTGAAAACGAACCGGCTGGCACATCTATCATGACCCTCGCTGCCACCGATCCAGACTTACCGCATAATGGTGGACCCTTCACATATTATTTGAAAGGAGGCCCTCACAAGTCTTGGCTAAGTGTAGACAAAGTAACTGGCTTAGTTAAGTCCACTACTAGTTACGATCGTGAGGCTACACCCACTCTGGAGGTCATGATTGAAGTGGAGGACAGCGGCAAACCACCGCAAAGAGCCACACATACTTTAATCATAAATGTTCTTGATCAGAATGACAATCCGTCGTCATCTCGCAATGTTCAGGTGCTTGTTGGCATCTTTAATGGCGAGTTACCTGTCAATATTAAGCTGGCCGATATACACCCCAACGACTTGGATCTGGTGGGCGACTACAATTGTCGTTTGCAATCTCAGGGTCAAGTTCAATTGATTATTCCACGTGCCTGCGATTTGTACTCCACTTCGCAGACATCTCCCATGGATGCTACTTTCAGTTACACTGGCAACGATGGTAAACATGGCGATGTGAATTCAAAGCTAACCGTGGACTATCAACATTTCGATAACCTGACACTAGTCAATACGGTATCCATCATGGTGCGAAATATGACAGCATCCCAGTTCCTGGCACACTATTACCGATCTTCGCTGGAGATGCTGAAATCGCGCTTCACTGAGGACATATTCATTTACAGTTTAGTCGATAATCCTGGTAACTTTAGCAGTCTAGAGGTTCTCTTGGCGGTGCGCTCTTCTAAACTGAATTACAAGCCATCACGTCAGGTTATCGATCGCCTGCGAGAGAAGCGATCGACACTGTCTGAATTGCTACAAAAGGATGTAATCATCGGCTATGAGCCCTGTAATGATGAGCCCGGCCTCTGCGGGAATGGTGGACTATGCACCTCCGATTTTCGTTTGACTGATGATCGGCAGAGCTATCGCATCATTGATAGCCCAACAATGGTTTTGAGTGGGCCTCGCATTTTCCATGAGTACAATTGTCGTTGCTCCGATGGTTTTTCAGGAGAACAGTGTCACAGGCGGCATGATCAATGCCTACCCAATCCATGTCAGATGCAAGCCCAATGCCGTCGTTTGGACAACGACTACCAGTGTCTGTGTCCGGCCAATAGGGATGGCAAGCAATGTCAACGGGAGCGCAGTGATGTTTGCTTGGGCAAACCGTGTCACAATGGCGGCAGCTGCCAACGAAGTCCAGATGGATCTTCCTACTTCTGTCTCTGCAGACCTGGCTATCGAGGCAACCAATGCGAAAGTGCGGCCGATTCTTGCCGTCCCAATCCCTGTCTGCATGGTGGTTTGTGCGTAAGCCTGAAACCTGGCTACAAGTGCAGTTGCACTTCTGGACGATATGGACGTCACTGCGAGCGTTTCAGCTACACCTTTGAGACGCTCTCCTTTATGACTTTCCCAGCTCTGGATGTCACAACCAATGATTTATCCATTGTGTTTGCCACAACTAAACCAAATGCACTGTTGCTTTACAACTATGGCTTTCAAAGCGGTGGACGATCGGACTTCATAGCACTTGAACTAATCGATGGACGTGCCCAGTTTTTGTCGGGTGGAGCTCGCACTGCCATTAGCTCTGTTTCAACAGGCAAGAACCTTTCCGATGGAAATTGGCATAAGATAACGGCTACTCGCAATGGCCGGGTCATGTCTCTGAGTGTGGCGAAGTGCTCTGAAGATGGAGATTTGTGTGCCGAGTGCTCGCCAGGCGACTATAATTGCTATGCAGACACAGTTGGTCCCGTGGGGTAGGTAATCCTTTCTCTTGCCTAATAATCAAAAAATAATCCATTGCATTCTTTTGCAGCACTCTTAACTTTAACAAACAACCGCTTTTCATTGGCGGTTTGGCCTCTGCCGATCCTGTTTTGGAACGTCCTGGGCAAGTGCATAGTGACGATTTCGTGGGATGCTTGCATAGTGTCCATATAGCAGGACGAGCTTTGAACCTTAGCACACCACTGCAGCAGAACGGCATTCGAGCTGGTTGCCATCGTCAAATGTGTCAGCCTAGCTTAGCCAGTGAGCGTTGTGGAGAAGTGGGCCGTTGCATCGATCGCTGGTCAAGTGTGTTGTGTGAGTGCGCCGGCAAGGGCCAATTGCAATCACCGGATTGTGTAGAGTCCCTGGAAGCAGTCACTTTAAGTGGTGGCGCTTACATAGAGTTCAGGGTATCCGACCTGCATCGTCGGATGCAACTTTTGGACAATTTCTATAGCAAAAACAATGCCTGGTCTATGGGCAGTGGCCTAATGCGACAAAGAAGGAGTCACAATATAACCGCAGCATCGCAAATCTATGAATCACCTAGAATTCTTAGTCTAATGTTCCGTACTTATAAGGCACATGGATTGATTCTCTATTCGGCTACTAATCAAATGTTTACATCGCTTTCGCTTAATAATGGCAAGCTGGCCTATTTCTCCAGGAATCATTTGATCATCAACATGACAATAGAATCGGAAAAGCCCCTTAACGACGGACGATGGCACAATGTGAGCCTTCTGAGTGAAAGTCGCAGTTTGCGCGTAATCATCGATGGACTACGCGTTGGTGACGAATTAGACATTGCCGGAGTGCATGATTTTCTAGATCCCTATCTGAGCACTCTCTCTCTGGGTGGCGGTGCACCATTAATGGTCGACGAATCAAAAGTTTTCAGTGGTTGTATAGCAAACTTCACCATAAACAACGAGCTGCAGCCACTGAATGGATCCGGCAGCATTTTCCCAGAGGTCCGTCAGCATGGAAAAGTGGAGTTGGGATGTAGTCGAGACAATGGCATTGATGCCGCACAGGTTGCCGATCCTTTGAGTATAGGCTTCACCTTGGTCATTGTATTCTTTGTGATTTTGGTGGTGGCCATCTTGGGCTCATATGTCATTTATCGCTTCCGTGGAAAACAGGAAAAGATTGGTAGCCTAAGTTGCGGAGTGCCTGGTTTCAAGATCAAACATCCGGGTGTCTCTTTGCCACCTCAAGCCCAAGTTGACCATGTGTTGGCCACCAGAAATTTGCATACCACAGACGCACCAGCACCACCTGCCAGTGACCCAGCTCAGCACCTGCGACCGTCTAGCCATCATCTTGTTGGTGTTGGGTCAGAGCATTTGACGAAGAAGTTCAAGGAATTGCCCCCAAGTGCGCGGCCAGATATAATTGAAAGGGAAGTGGCCCCGCCAAACCCTCATCCCCTACACCCTGGTCTCATCGATCATGTGGCTAGTTCTGTGGACTTGGGCTCTGAATATCCAGAGCACTACGACTTGGAGAATGCCAGCTCCATCGCACCATCCGATATTGACATTGTGTATCATTACAAGGGCTATCGCGAGGCCGGAGGCATGCGAAAATACAAGGCCACATCACCACCGTCCGCCTATACGCATCACAAGCATCAAAATGCTGCCAGCCAGCCACAGCAGCACTGTCATTCGCCACGCACACGTGCCCCACCGTTTGTGCCGCCCAGTCAGAGTCAAGGTGTTCCATCGTCTGCTAGTGTCTCACGTAGCACGCATCAAAGTACTCCGCTGGCCCGTTTATCGCCCAGCTCTGAGTTAAGCTCGCAACAGCCGCGAATTCTGACTTTGCACGACATTTCTGGCAAACCATTGCAAAGTGCTCTCCTGGCTACCACCTCGACCAGTTCGGGCGGAGTGGGCAAAGATGTTCTGCACAGCAATAGCGAACGTAGCCTAAACAGTCCGGTTATGTCCCATCTATCTGGTCAAACTGGCGGAGTGCCGCCACCACAGGTGGCACCACCTCCCACTGTAGCCATGGGTCTTACGGCCGAAGAGATTGAACGACTGAATGCACGGCCCCGCACAACATGTAGCCTGGTGTCTACCCTAGATGCTCACAACATCGATGTAGACGCCCATAGTTCTACCTCGACGGACGAGAGTGGCAACGATAGCTTTACTTGCTCAGAGATTGAGTACGATAACAACAGTCTCAGTGGAGATGGCAAGTACTCAACCAGCAAGAGCAGTATCCTCGATAGTCGTAGCCCGGTGGCACGAGCCCTTAGCGGTGGTGAGCCGAATCCTCGGAATCCCAACAGCGTTAAGACCCCGATACCAGCTCATGCCTACGATGGCTTTGAATCTTCGTTTCGCGGATCGCTTAGCACACTGGTGGCTAGTGATGATGATCTTACTAACCATCTGAGTGGCATTTATCGCAAGGCAAATGGTGGCAATGGAGCAGCTTCGCCATCAGCCACCACTTTGGGCTGGGAGTACCTTCTCAACTGGGGCCCGAGCTACGAGAATTTGATGGGTGTTTTTAAGGATATCGCCGAACTACCAGATACAACAACAACTTCTCAGCAGCAACAACAGCAGTCCCCCCCAGCAGGCCGCATCCACGTTGCCCCTTCGGATACCCGCCAACAATAATACTGTAAAGAAAGCACCGCCCGAGGAGTATGTGTAAAAGGAATACTAGAAAATACTCGTAAATACGTATAGAAATATATATGTGTAAATTTTAATGTGTAATATTGTAATAACTTTACCCTATACACACATAAGTTAAGTTAAGTAATGCCATTTGAATTTCGGAATGTACAACGAAAACGTATCTGTATTTAGTACAACTTACAATTGCAACGCCTTGTATCAAGGCCAAAGTAACAGCAACTAACTAAACGCATCATTTTGACTGATTTGAATGCATGCATTTTTAGCCAACATTTGTCATTTCGTTCGATAGCTAATAGGTTTTCCCCCTTTTTGTGTAAATTTGTGCTATATTATGATAATAGAATGGACTATATTTATTTGCCATTTAAGTACCTACATTTTAATAAATCCATAATTTCTAACTTATTGACCTAAGCCCTCACCTCATGACAGCTCGTTTACACAAAAACCTACTAAAGATCCAATAAAGTTTACAATTTTCGTTTACAAATTACATTCATGATGAAATGCATTTTCCATTTTCAGCCAAGTTACTACTCATTAGCCATGTTTCGAACCGCAACTGTTGCTTGATAGAGAGAGAAAAAGAGGAATCGAAAGAAAGAGAGCGAAAGCGAGAGAGAGTGTATGTGTGTCCTGCGCAGTGTAACTTGTTGGTAATACATTCACTTGGTACATGCAACTAACATTGGCTACAAAAGCTAATGTCAAACAGCCAAAATTTGCAATCGTTGCTAGCAACTTGGTCAGTTCTGAACTTCTTAAAAGCAAAGAAGGAAACAACATAAAAAAAAAAATTCAGTTGAAAAGAAAAAGTAAATATACTGCAATCTACCCACACCTCCGTAGGTCGTGGACATTTCCGACCGGATGAAACCGTGCGTGACAATTAAAAATTAAAAGCAAGTGAATAAATGTTGCTTGGTTAGATAATTGTTGTTAAGAGGTTAGACGAAATGTTCTTTCGGCGTATTTTTGAGGGCAAAGATACCACGATTAATAATGTAACGACGACGACGGCGACTACTACCACAAGGACGAATAGTTACGATAGTGAGGAAGACACTAAGAACGGGAGTGCCATTTATGACAAGGACACCAATAATAATAACAACAACAACGGAGAAGAACTTCAAACTAAAATGCAAATGCAAGTCCAGCTGTCGCCATTATGGGAGCACATTCTACGTACTCGCCGGATGCCGGAAACTATTTGTCCGACCCTCATGTTTGCTGAATTTCATGAGCGGCTGCAGGATCCCGAATGGCAGGTGCGGCAACACGCTTTGCGTGTCCTAGTCGATGTCCTGGTAGTGATGCAGGCCAAGGCCGATAAGCATATGCGGGAGCTGATCGTCCAGCTGGTGGAGAACTTGGGTCATCAGGCACCAACCGTGCGAAAGGGTGCCTTGGACTGTCTGAGAGTCTATTTGGCTGAGACAGCGCATCCTGAGGTGGTGATGATGCAAATTTTTGACATTGGTCTGATCCAATCCAATAATGAGACAACCGCTCGCCTGAGCTGCGGTGTCTTGCTATCCTTTCCGGCATTACTGCAGTCGGTTTTTCACACACCTCAGCGGGACTTTATAGTGCAGCATTCACTGGAACGTCTTGTCCAGCATTTGGACAAACTTAATCATCAAGAGATTACCCTAAGGACATTAACAAAAACCAGGGAGCTCTTAGGAGTAAAAGAGTTTGAGCGTTACATGACCAAAAATGGTGGCCTAACGAAATATTTGCGTTTGTGTAAAGTGCACAGGATTGGCAGTGAATATGAGCAGCCCAGTCGGGCGGGTGCCTGGCGACCTAATAGGGAACACAATTGGCGAATCGGGAGCAGTGGCATTTCCCACGAGTCCACCACCTCCACAGCAGGAACTCCAAAGAAGCCCAGTTGTCCTGAGAAGGGAAAAGTCATCATGGAAACGGAAATTAAAATCAACGAAGATACTGTGACAATGCGACTGCTTGAGGCCGATACCGAAACGGAGGAGTCCGAAACTCCAAGTGTAACACGAAACTCCAACGATTTGGTAATCGGTCGTCCACTATCCCACCATCATGATGGTGGCATAGTGCGAGTTATAAGTGATTCCGAACTAGATGAACCAGTCCCAGTTTCTGTAGTAGGTGCAGTCAGCAGCGAACCGAATACACCATCTCGCGGACCCAAACGGGTTACCTTCGGTGGTGAGGTGGTCAAAATGCGTACCCCTGACAGCGATGCAGCCAATTCTTCTGCAAATAATACAAACAATATTGTCGTAGTAGCTTCACCAGAAGAGCAGAAGGATTCACCTCTGCCAATAAGTGATAGTAAAACGTCCGAACTTCTAGTGGAAATACCTATTGATAATACAAAACCATTGCCACGACCAATGAGCTCCAGCTCGCTACGCCGACAAAGAAGCTTCGATGGCATCGAATCACAGGAGAAAGACCCACAACTGACCCCATCCCCGCTGCCCCAGGCTGTGCTGTATCGCAGTCATAGTGTTAGTCCAGTGGGCAGTAATAATATCAGTCCAAAAGTACCGCACAAGCAAATCGAAGTACTTCATAATCTACAACGCGATCCCTCGCCACGTTCTTTGCGACGTGGTGAAAGTCCCGATGACATTTCCCCACCTTTTATACCCACCCACTTTTCGGCATCTTCAGCATCATCCCCCAAGGCAGTGAGAAATGTCACTGTTATATCTCCTGAGCCGGCATCACCCAAATCATGGGAAGACCTAGATATTGTCAACTATAAAACCATAATGGACCTACGTTCGGGGGTAAGAATCCAGTTGACTTATTAGTGTCTAACAATTATAAACAATCTTTAGCACTCTAGTATATTGGCACACACCAAACGAAATGAAATTATAACGCACGCTAGCGCTGAGTGGGGGTTCTTTGGTTCCATTTTTGTTCTTTTCTGTTTTTTTTTTTTTTTTTTTGCTTCTAACTGGGTCAGTAGGATATGTACAATTTCATATGCGTTCATAATTTGTGCCCTCATAATGGCAGCCACCCGGTTGCCGGCTTTATTACATACGAAACACGCATCGTGTAGTTGCTTCTACTATTACTATAACTATTATATGTATTACCGGTTACTCGAGGTTGGAGTTAGGAGGTAGGAGGGGGGAGATTGGGTGGTGTGTTTACTAATGAAAATTTCAGCGATAAGCCATATCGATGACTATGGCATTATAATGCCGGCTATTGTTGAAAAGGACAAGAAAATTTGAAGGGAGAGTCGGAGAAACGGAAGGCTAAAGCTGACCTATTAATATTTTTGACGTATGTTTTTCAAAAGCAAAATGCATTGAAGTGTAATTTGCGAACTAGTTGAATGAGTTGTCGGAATCGAAATATTACTTTTGATTCGATGCCCCATGGTTCCTTGAAACTTTCATTGAGTTGTTTTGACTGCAATTCGAAAAAGTTTCTTTTGTGAGATTTTTGACAGTCATGCCGAAAGTTTTCCCATATTAGAGTCTTATATTAATGATGAAATCTTTCAATTATTGTCCACAATTTAAAGTAGTTTTAACAAATTTGTAAAATATTCGAATTTAATTTCAAGTCAATAGTCAATGAATAGAAAAATTATTCTGAGATAAAAAACATTTCAAATTGATTACTAATATATAGAGTAAAAGACTATAGGGTTTCCCGAAACTTCGGTTACTCTGAATACTCTTCAATATCAGTATTCGTATTCGAAACCTTTGAATAAATTTGAAACTTTAAGCTAACGACATTCTTTTGTCAGTCCGTATTCCTGCCTTATTGAATACACAACTTGGAATCGAGTTATCATGAGATACATAGAACACATTGATTTGGAAAAGATTTAGAATAGTTTATTTGGTTAGAAAAACCTAAACCTATCCAATTAGAAGTATTGGAAACATACAGGGCTAAATATTTTTAAAGTTCGAAAACAGAACTGTTTTTCCTAAACAATAGATTTCAAAAGATTGTTATAATTTTAATTTTGATCGATGTTAACTAAAATAGATTCGGAGATGCATTGAATTATAATACATACATAATAGATTAGGTGTTCATTTTCCCAAATCGAATAAACAATTTCACAATTTTAAGTTACTTTACTTAAAATGTGGGGTGGGGCGAAATGGCGCATAAAAATTACGTCGGATCGGACTACTGTATCATATATCTTTCATTCAAACAAAAAAGATAATGGTCTTTATACGGGTTTTGAACAATCTAGACAACAACTTTGTTACCATTATTGTTAGTGGTGTACAAAATTCGGAAAATGCTTTCATTTAAATAAAAAAAACAGTTAAAACGCTGTAAGTTTTAAGCGACAAATCACATCTGCATGATATATGTTCCAAGTCAGGATGAAAAAGCGATTAAAGAAAATACTTTGAAAAGTTCCCTCCTTCCTTTGTCGTATCTTCTGCTCTTTAAAGTTCTATCCGTCATACTTTCGAAGTAGGTGGATGACAGCATTGGTCGTATGTCTTATTGCATTCATCTGTACGAATTAAAGTTTTGAGCCATTCATTATAAGTATCAAAAACACAAAACTTTGTCGAGTGTATGGAGGAGATAGAAAAAACAACAAACAGAACAAAGGAAAGAAAAGGGAATCTTACGAATTCCGGTAATAGTTGCTGCATGTTATGCGGATTGTTATTGCTGGTGCTGCTGCTGCTGCGTCCTATGCCGAATTGCCGGGTTGTCCGGTCAATCATTTAAATGCACGCGATATTCATACAAGTCATGGAACGAGAAACTACAATATATGTACCTATATAGATGATGTATATATATAGTATTGTAGTAAAACTCACACCCAACTTGCATATATGCGACGATAAAATAGTTAGACCAACAATACTAAGAGTTAAGCACTGAAGATTGGGAGGGTGGGGGAAAAGGGTGCGGGAGCGCGACACAATATGTAGTTGGAGTTGGAGTTGGAGTCAGTGACGGAGAGCGTGTCAAGAACTGGGTCAGTCCAAGCACAAAAATAATAAAGCAACATTAACCGACAAATAATAGCGCGTATCACAAGTGGCAGGGGTCTTAAGTTTCTTTATTTTCGATCGTTCTCGTTTTTATTTTTCTTCTCACCACTTCTCATTTTTTTTGCATTTATTTTTTGCACTTTTTATTCGTGTACCAATGGACACTTTTTGGTAATTATGTACTTGAGGTGACCCAGAAAGGCTAGAAATATATTTTCCCCCTTTCAACTGCTTTTGCAGGACTGGAGGAATCGGTTGCAGGGCATGGCCCAACTGGAGATCGCTTTGAGCTCTTCCAACAATTTGGCTCAGGTGCAACCTTATCTAACAAGTCTCTTGCGCACATTGCTCTCATCAGAGCGTCACATCGAGGTGGCCGAGTTGAAGCGGGAGCTGCTGGTCAATCTAATCACACGGCTCCCCTTGGACAATTTGGAGAATCGTACTCTGCAAATATTGACGGGTCTTTGCCGGCAAAGCTACTCGGGAGCCAATCGAGTTTGCAGGGCTTTGATGCAACGTCTTCCAGCGGGTACCATAGTGGCCAAGCTGACTGCCCCAGAGTTTCTGCATGCCAAGAGCTCCAAGGTAATGGCATGCCAATCCCCTAAACAGATCCATAATATATCTAATGTCCATTTCCTTTTGTCAGTTTCGTGATCATGCCCTGCAAATGTCCATATATGCCCTGATGACCTTGCCGGGCACCTGTTTCGACATTAATATACTAACTGCCCAGACCATTTACGCTGCAGTGAATCGTAAACGAAGAGTACGTCAAGCCGCATTGGAGGTCCTTGCCGTGTTGGCGGATATTTCGTCCAAGGAAGAAGTTATACGAATTGTCAATGAAATGGGTGCCAATTCCCCAGCTCTGTTGGCAGCTGTCAGGACGCGTTTGTCTCGCCTTCAATTGCCTATGATTGCCCCGGATGGTAGTGTTTTGTATGCATTAAACCAACCGGAAGTTATTCGCACTGGCGCCGATGTCGACTGGATTGCCCAAGGAGAGGGTGGCTCTGCCTCGCCGAATGCCATCAAAAGGCGACGAGTCCGTGCAGCGGTGGCAGGTCGAAAATGTGGATCAACCAATTCAAAGGGCTCCGATGAGAACCTTCAACGACATTCCTTTCACTCACCGCCCGAAACTTTTGATATCTCTAGCCCCAACACAAATGTGAGTTATCAAAGTAATTTTTTTAGCTTCACTTAAGTAACTTAATTATTTATTCACAGGACTTTTCGCACAGAATAAGTCAGGGCGCTAGATCAATGAGTGGTAAGTCCTGATAAAACAGCATTATGCTATACACTTATCACTCAATTTACATAAGAACCTCAACGTTATTTATTGGCAAAAACTTATTTAAATATTTATACATGAGTAAATATAAATATATTCACATTAAGAATTGGAATATTGAGCAAGCGTCTTTATTCCAATGAAATCTAAGGATATGTTCCTCTCGCTATGAGGTTTATACGGAAAATACGCAAATGGAAGAAGAATCACTAAGAAAATGTCCTAATTTAAAAACCCCCACGTGAAAATTTTTAGTCATATTATTAAATTACTTTAATTCAGGGCTTTTATCGTTTTCCAATCCTTTTGAAAAGTAAAGAGTGGCCGAAAAATTTGCACTTCAAAATTTTTCAGCTACTTTTAATTTGTTTTGACAAATCTTTCCGAAATCGAAAACGAGAACAAGCCGGTTACTTTTTCTTTAATTTATTTCACAAGACGAGCTTATGCCCTAAGTCATAAGGTAACTTCAAAATGCATTTTAATTTTAATAATGGAAAGTGAATATCAAAAGAGAATGACAAATTTAAGTATTTTGAGCCAAATTTTCTCATTTCCCTCAATCGTGCCAACAATTGTTAAAAATAATTAAGTTATTATTTTAATTTGCCCAACACTTTTCGGATTCTGTACGGGTCTCCAACGTCACAGTCCTTATCGTAAAAAAGGGCCATAGTCAACTAAGTAAATTAACCATACGGATTTGTTGAAAAACGTGGATTTGTGTTTTGTCTACAAAAAGTCTTTCTCTTACCTTGATCTTCCCTTGGTACAGTCTTTCCAAGCAACATAATGGACCGTCGTCTGGCTACCAAGGCGTGCTCAGAAACTTCAATGGATGGCAGAAGCACTGATAGCACAACAACCACTTGCAGCAGCGGCAGCGGCAGTTTCGTCCAGTTGACAATGCGCCAGGTCGATCGAAACTCACGGTAATATTCAGAAGTGAGAATTGCAACTAAACCATTTTATTAATATCTCCAAATCCTTTTAGATTTCCGGCCATGAGCCAACATACGGATTTTGTCAACAATTTCATGCGTAGCATGCAACAAACGACAAATTATCCGTATCCCTATGCAGCGCATACATTTGACGGACCACCGGCATATCCAAAAGTCAGTTATACATTAACCAAGTCCCCACAGCACACGGCTAAGAAGATGCAACAACAAAACTCTCTTACACAGCCGGACAGCCGAAGTGCAGCAGGTAAGTTCCTATGAGTTGTTAATCCTTTGGTTGCTAGATGTTATCTAATCGTCTCGTCTATTGGGTGTTCCTTTGTCAGCATCCTTTAAAGGAAACGAATCGAAACTACAGCGCAGTAATAGTGTATTCAGAGATATTCATCGAGTACCATCATTGCATGCATTGGAGAAGGACAATTCTGAGATTCCAACAACAAAAGCGAGGTCAAAGTAAGTAAAAATATGTCAGCTCTTGGGGGAACCCTTTTCGTTGGTACCTTTGTATTTGTCATCATGTTTTCAACTAGTTAAATGGCCACAGGCGACCCAGCTACCTAATGTGCCCATTTATATCACAATTAAATGACCGGCATCAAAAAATTCTATACAACCTGTGGCCAAATCGTTCCTGGCCATAAACTATCCCTGCAGCAAACGAACATTAAACTTCAACGCCGGCAAAGCATGTTAACCTATATAACCTGTATTCGGAGGTTTCCCATTCCCTCGCCCCCAAACTATATGACCATTAAAGCTTAATATTTTTGGCGACTTTAAGTTTTGATATTTAACCTAAATAGGTTTGTTCGCTTACGTTGAAATTCCGAAATTAAAGCCGCACTGTTGAGGGGGTAAAATGGGGGATGCATGACGACAACGACAACGACCACCACGAACCTTCAAATGACCACTGGAGCTGGTTCTATACATACCTATGTATGTATATAGTTTGGTTTATAGACATTTAAAGGGAAAATCAATTTGCTTTTGTTTTTAGTGTCTGAAATTTTGAGTAGAACAAAAAAAGTGCTAAACAAATTGAATATCTATGTGCGTTTATCTAGAGTATTTTTTTTTTTTTGTGGTTTGTTTTTTTTGCATAGCTATTAATCCATATACTAACTAGAGAAATCCATTTAGAAAAATTGAAGAAAAGCCAAGCAGTACGGCTCCTTCGTGTGGACATTTTACGTAGCACCCGAACATGAATCGAAGCGGCAGGAGCGGTCTAAGAGCTATGAGAGTATCGGGCCGAAAGTCTATTAGGGGGGACATCCATAGAAATTTTAATTCAAAGGTTTGTAAGAGTTTCACAAGAGGGGATAAGATAACAATCCTTAGAATTTCACACTTTTCTTTTTGTTCATTTCATTGGTCCCCGTTTTGTTACTTATGAGGCCCTTAGGTATGGGAGTCTTAGCCCCTATTAATCCGCTTCTGACCGTGACTAAGAAAACAGAATATTCAACTGCAAATACCACAACAATGACCACGAACTACAAGACGATGGGAATAAGACCAATGGCTAGGAGGGCTAGTTAGTTGGCTACCTTTCGTTAAGTTGTGGACGTGTTTGTAGGGGGTTTTTCTTTGTGTCTTTGTGTGAGTGTGTGTGTGTGTGAGTGAATACTTGGAAAACGCAATGTCCCTTACCTCATTTGCACTTTTCCACCATTTTGATTCGAGTTGAATATTTGTCCCAGTCTGGCTATTTCGTTCGCTTTGAAAAGTTGCTCGTCCAAGGACTCGTCATGCAAAATGCATTTTTCTCTCGTCTAGAGAAACTTTGGCATCAAATATGCAATCTCTTTAGCACCATGGTTGCATATGTCCAGCAGAAATTACAGTTCGAAAACGATAGACCAAAATCGATGCAAATTGATTTAGAAAATGAGCAAATCTCATGTGATAAGACAATAGTTGTTGAATGCGGCATGCTCGATGGCGGGGAAGATGATCCTATTCCTTAGTTAGTCCAAGTTACAATTACTTGAAATATGTTTTTACTAATATTGTTTTTCCCTCTATTCACAGTGTTAACCCGATAGACGTGCCGGTGAACCAATCTGCCGTGGAAATGGTCACCGGTTCCCCCATATCTGTGAAATCCACGAGCTATTCGCAGAAGTCCACCGCTTCGGTCAAGTCGAAATGTGAGTCAGAACCTTTTGATGAACTTGTAGTAGATGATATGGAGAAGGAGGTGGACGAGAGGGATGATTTGGAGGAAGCGGAGAAGAAGAAGGAAATTGAGGATAAGGATTCATCATTGAAACGCAACGAAAGTGTGAATAGTTTGCATACCACGGAGAGCATAAAAACCCAACTAGAGGACACTACGCCAATATTGTCGCGGGCTCAGTCCATCAAATCACTGGCCATTGAGGAGGAACTGGAGGGCAGTAACAGTTTTCTAGTTGTCGAGGAGCAGGTGCAACACGATCTAGAGTCCAGTCCACCAACCACAGAGCCGGATAACGTAGAAGTGCCAATCAATGTGTCAGCCAGAACACACGAAGACCTGGTCATAAATTCGCGCAGCATTTCGCTAGACTCGCTCTATTGCAGTGGAGTCAAACAGGGGTCCACCAGCTCCAGCTCGACCACTGACAACAATACCATACAAACGAAACCACTGCTGAAGCAAAAATCCAAGACGTCGTATTTCCCTTCACGTAACCAACGACGCGTCTCGCCCGTCAAGCAGGCCATTAAGATGTCCCAAGCCGAGCTTTTCCCCCAGAATATGACTCGATTTGAAAAGCCGCGGGAAGCTCTCCTTAAGACATTTGATCAACTGGACTCCAGCAATTGGGAGGTTAATGTGAGTGGATTAAAGAGTATGGTGCGACTGATACGCTATCATCCGGAAAATTTGGACAGTCACATGCACATGACATGCATTCAACTGACCCGATCTGTGCGTAATCTTCGCTCTCAAGTGGCCCGTGCCGCTTGTCAAGCTTCAGCTGAATTGTTTGTTCTCAAATCCAAGTTTCTGGAAACTGAATTCGATGACCTGATATGCGGACTATTGCATCGTACAGCAGATACGAACCGGTTTCTGCGAGCAGACGCAACACGGGCTCTGGAGTCCATGGTGGATCATTCTCAACCGCCAAAAATATTAAATATTCTCAGCACCAAAGGAGCTCAACATCAGAATGCTTTGGTCAGGACAACAACAGCCAAGTTGCTGTTCAGACTGGTCGAACGACTGGGCAGTGATCGAATCTATGCCATGACACGCGAGAACCGTGACAAATTCTTTGTCATTGGTGCGAATCTACTGCTTGAGGGCAGCTTGGCAACGCGAAACTACGCCAAGTCCTTGTTTCGCGCCCTATCCGATCACGCGAGCTATCAGCGCCTGTTATTGGAGGTTATTCCACCCCGCACATATCGAAACGTGGAGAAGACATTGCGAAGCATTAATCGTTAAATCTTTATAGGGATCCATAAAAATCGTCCATAAGTTGACACAAAATTCTTAAGCTATATATTAAGACATACCAAAGTATATTATAAAATATTATTGCTTTTCTCTGAAATTATGTTTTATGTTTTAAATAGAATGCACAACATTTGATCTCATGAGACTATTCGTAAGCCTATCTATTGTTAAGTTTTTAAAATCGCACATATTATATGTTATGATATACATAGTATTCATTCGAGTTATGGGTAGAAGTAACACTAGTTGGATTTTTTATTTTCCTAATTACTAAGCCTTAATGCTAATAAATGACACAAATTATTGTTAATTATTGCTGCATTAAGGTTTGTACAATTAGTTTTACTCGTTAACTTCATTGCTGGCTTATCCTATAATCTCCGTTTTCCCTGGTTACGTTGCTCGGACCGCCGATTGCCGCCAGTATTATGATTATGGTGATTTTGTGGCTGATGCTGTTGATGCCTTGAACGATTCCGATCCATGACAGCGCTATCACTGCGACGACGCAGGTCCTGCTGCCGGTCATAGGGTTTTGCATCGTGTAAACTGTGTCGCATGTGGCGTGATGCGCCTCCACTAGGACTGCTTGTGTCTGCTATGAATGGATTAAAGGGATTTCTATTGCGTGAATGTTGCTGGTGATCCTGCTCTCTTGATGATGGCTGCGGGGTACCCTGGTGTTTGATGGTGACCTTTTTCTGGAACAATTCCAAGCCTTGGTATAATTCCAAAGCAAAAGGCACTGCACACGCATGTTGGTACGTAATGAAACCGAAATTTCGTTGCCTACCCGCAGGATCTAGAGGTATCCGTGCACTTTCGATGGGTCCGGCCGTTAAAAAGACTTCGTATAGAATCTCTTCGCTAACTCGTTCGTCTAGATTACCACAAAAAATAGTCCGCTGCTGTTCATCATCTTCGTCCTCATCATCGGCATATTCCTGCTCCTTCTCTGAAAGTGTTCCCTGTACAGGTTGTGGATAGTTTCCCATGGGCTGGCCATAGCAGGATATGTATTGGGCTAAACAACAGAAACAAAATGGTGAATGTATCTACATACATACATACATATGTTCGCCATAGGATAGGAGGGTGGGTGTACATGTACATAGCCTCTAGAATCCAACAAATACATACCATGATCATAATTACCGCCTCCAAGCTGTAACTGCATCAATGGATACGGCGATTGAAACATTTGCTGCTGTTGCTGCTGTGCAGCTGCCTGATGAATGGCAGCTAAAATGTGATCCATTTAATTTGTCGTTAGTTTGTTTATTATTTACCTCATATGAGCAATAAAACCAACAATGTTAGTCACTTTTACTGAGTGCCAAAGTACCCGTGATTTGTCACTGTTACGCATCTCTAAACTGTGACTGCAACAGTCCCACGCCACCGACTCAAAATAAATCAATTTTTATTTCAATCATTAATATAGTTGTTCCTACTAAATGTGTAACTAAATTTATTGGCTTAATAAATTGACAATAATTGGTTCAAGGACTCACACATTTTGCATTTACTATTTTCAGTTACGCACTGTTTAATAACTGCATCATTTGCGAGTTCTGTTAATAGACAGCATCATTTTGGAGCACAGTTATCGGAAAATTACTCATCGCTGGTTATAAAAGCGCCAAATAAATATGAGTTTAAATGGTTATTTGAAACAAACTCATTGAGTGAGTTCCTTATACATATGTATATACAATCTTCGAAATCATTATCATTCATTTAAAAAATACATGAAATAAGAGAAATGCAAGATAAGCATCAAGTGTGGTGTACAGGTCTATTTATGTCAAACATTTTAATAAGGTGGCATTCATGGTAGCTTGTTGATTTTTCCTACTGATTGTTCCGATGTCGTCGTTGATTGAGATATTCATTGTGATACACCGTCTAGTTGGGGGTAAGTACAGACACACAATTCAAGCGATTCTCTCCACATACAAGCATAAATGTATTTACACAACTGGTTGTGTGTGTGTGTGTGTGTGTAGACTACTTATCAGTGATAGCAGCAGCGAATTTCGCTGATACAATTGTTTATGCAATAATTTTAATAATTTTTTACGAACAGAAACGATTGCACTACAGGTTAGCTTTTTGCCGTTTGCTAATAAAAGTCATTCTTCAGTCAGTGTCGGTTCCCTAAACTAGACGGAAGCATTATGGGAGAAGTACCAAAAATCGCAGATTTAAACAAAGTGATCGAGCCCCATTTACCTGAGGGTTCAAAACTCGTATCGTATGAAAGTAGCTATTTAACCAAACCGGGAGAACACTATGGCAGTCTCATGTTGGCCATTAAAGCCCAGATTAAAAAATCAGATAATACAACGGAGGAGCTTCCAATCATAGCCAAATTACCACCGCTCACCAATGATCTCTACTGGCAGATATTTCAGCCAGAACGTACTTGTATCACGGAGAATGCCGTGTACAAGTATTTAAGTGCAGAATTAAACAAACTACAGTTGGAGGCGGGTATTCTACCCACCAAGCTATTCGATGGCCTACCCCGCTACTACGGTTCCCGAATTTCTCTGCAAGAAGACGCCAAAAAAAGTTGATCGTGATGCTGTGCTCCTGGCTGAAAATCTAACAGTTCGCGGCTATAAGCCAGGCAATCGTCATAAGCCGTACGATTTAGCCCACACGATTCTAATACTTAATAATCTGGCCCAATATCATGCTTTGCCCATTGCCCTGCGTCTGAAGAAGCCTCACATATATGATAAGTTTGTCCGGCCCTATTTTAGGAAGTTTGATATGAACACTAACATCCCCGAAAAGGAAAGGCGTATTATGGATGTCGAAACTTTGGCGGATATTAAAGCATTGAGCGATGATAATGAAGGTGACGTCAAGCGAGTTGAGGAATTACTACAAATCTATTCCGAGTTCCAAGCGGGCAAAGATGTGGAAGATGGCCCATTTACTACACTGGTTCATGGGGATCTATGGATTAACAACTTAATGATCAAATACAATGGTAAGTTAAAGGTCTAGTTAGTTTGAAATTAATTCATTAAAATTTTGATTTTCAATTGCCAGATGAAGGAATTCCCTCAAAATTGAAATTCGTCGATTTTCAAATATGTCAATACGAATCCTTGATACACGACATAATATTTCTACTATTTTCGAGTGTGGAGAATGAGGTATTGGAGGCAAACTACTATAAGTTTTTGAAAATCTACTACAAAGCGTTCATAAAGTGTTTGAACAGTGTCGAAGTGGACACGAGCAACTACTCGTTTGATGCGTAAGTTATACATTTATTGTCCAACTAATTGCATTTACGATATTTTCACGATGACAATGGAAGAATTTAGCTTATCAGTGTGATTACCTATTATCAATGTCTAACTGTTCTTACTCACTCCACAGATTTCAAGCAGAAGTCCAAAAGAAGGCTCATATTCAAGTGCCACATGCCGTGTTCATGATGAAAGTTGTTATGGCTGATAGTAGCACAATACCCGATGATTATAAGGATGTCGATCTGACTGTTATCTCTAAGAATAGAGGATCAAAGAAAATTATGGACAAATTGTCTGAAATTCTACGTCTGGCAAAGAAGTTTAACATTTTTTAATTGGCTTAGATACAGACCAAACAGAATTATCTGTTAGCTAATTCAAAGAAAAGGAAGAAAAGAGTCCTGTCATACATTCTTTAGGCTAAGAACTTAGTTACTATTTTAAACTAGTATTACCTCAATGGAGAAATTCTAAAGTATATTCTTACCAACAGTTGGCCAAATAAAAACCTTGTATTTATAACCTCCATAAAAGTGAAATTTTAAAAATAAATTAACTGCTCTAATTTGAATTAAAACAAACATCAAGTATTTAAATATATCAATAGTTACGATGCCTAAATGCTTATTACTCTATAAGGTCGAAGATTTTTATACTTAAGCCTGCCTAATGGGCACTTCTTGAGTAAGGATTTTTCATCAAAATAACAATGTTTCTTTAGACATCTTGCAGATATTCTTCTTGTCAATCGACCGAACATTATATCTACTAACACTTCTAGAAGTATTATCACGACCAATACCCAAAAATTCCCAAAACTTAAGTTATCTAGAATCAAATAAGGGCCCGACAACAGTTGTGCATGACGAAGTCGCTATACTCTTCAATTTCGGCGATCTAATGCTTGGCAATCAGTTTTCTTTCTCTATTACATTAAGCCCATATTGTAAACGTAATAGCCTAGTATAAATCTCAGCCCACTTAGGTTTATAGATATTTTATTGTTAGTCGAAACACAAAATATAATAAACTCAACATTATCTTAGGTTTTGTTAACTATTAAAGATGCTAAGCTAGACAAAGTTTAGTTATTGGATATGTATATGTATTGGATAGTTTAATAACTTCGATAAATTTTGAATTAAATTGAAAGTTTGAATACTTCATTTATGTGTTTCCAGATGGAGTTACTTAGCCATAGTTTAAAAATTATTGTTTGTTTTATCCTTGATATGTCATTGTTTTTGTGGTAATTTTTTTGTTAATTTTATTTGTTTTTGGTTCTATATTGTGAGTGTGTGTGTAGATAAGAAGCATAGTTGGGACTTGATTTTGGTTGTTGAACTATGTTGATTAAATTTAGCAGTGTCATTTAAAAGCATCAATAAAATAAGAAATAAGTCATGCCGACTTTGTTATACCATGCACCAAGTGAAACAAGGAGGAGGGAAGATTGTTTGTAAATAAAGTTTTAAACAAATTGTTTATAAATGTACATATAATACACAGGGTAAGTTTTATAGACTCTTTTCGTTAAAATATTTACTCCTTTTATAACTTCTTAGCCATTTGCAGAGGGTAACGTAACGAACACATTTCCGACTCCATAAAATATATATTTTTTTGATCAGCATGAGAAGCTGAGTCGATGTCTGTCTGCCGGTCCGTCCATCGATGCGTACGCGTTTTACTCTACCAATTTCCGGGTCGGACCACTATATTATTAAGTGCCATTCGAAAGTCGACGAAGGAGTTCGAGTATGTTTATCAAATTTAGTATTGAGATAGTTTTGCTGGTAAAATATCTAATCTCAAAATTTCAATAAGATTGGTTAATCAGAACACAAGCTATAGGCATTATACATCGGCTTTCCTTTCCCAAAAATTTGCGTCACGTGCCTAATGGCTGGACCGTTGGATAACGTAAATATTTTAACGAAGATAGTTGATGTAGGTATAAATAAAAGAAATCTTTGGTAGTAAACTTTATGGCTATCAAAAAACTATGAGTTGCAAATTAGCTTAAGTGTCCCAAGTTTGTTAGGATTATAAAGTAGAGTATTCTCTATTTTATAAGGTTCAGATAGTAACAAAATTGTTGATATTTTTCAGCCCACAAAGAAACCTCAACAGAGTGTATAATCTCTTATCAGTGTTCTGTTATTCCTAGGCGATTTGATAAGTGTTTGATAGTTTGTATTTCGCCCATCTGGAGGTAGAATCGTCACTTTAGTTCACACACACAACATGTCGGAAAGCTTGTTAGAGATTCGAGAACTTGCCAAGGTCATACAAGCAGAACTAATTGGTGGTGGAAAACTTCATGACTACGAAGTGGCCAGCCTAACGCAACCTGGTGAGAATTATGGCAGTATTCTGATAGCTGTCAAAGCGAAATTGGAACTCCCCAATTCAGTGGGGGTGTTCCATGAGAAGGAAATTGTGGCCAAGGTGCCACCGAGAGATCCCAAGTATTGGCAATTCGTACAACCGGAAAGAACATGTTTGACTGAAAATGCTATCTACGAGAATCTGGTGCCAGCTCTTATCAACCTGCAAGAGGAGGCAGGTTTAGCTATCTCTGAGTTCTTTGACGGGTTTGCCCATTACTATGGTTCGCGAACCTCACTGGGTCCCAACTTGGTCGATCATGATGCGGTCTTGTTGCTGGAGAATTTAAGAGCAAGCAACTATGTAACGGGCGATAGGTTACGGCCACTTGATTTGGCCCACACACAGCTGGCTCTTAAGTACTTGGCCGAGTTCCATGCTCTCCCCCTGGCTTTGAGATTGAAGAGGCCACAGCTTTTTGACGAGCAAATAAGACCTTTCTTTCAGAAATTCGATTGGCATGCTGCTGCCCCAGATCTAAAAGCCACCATGAAGGCCGAAACTTTGGAGGACATACGTAGAGCAACTGGAAACAATGTGGAACTAATAGAACGTGTGCGACATCTATCCGATGAGTTCTTTGAGTTTTTAGCATCGCCACCGGATAGGCCCAATGGCCCATTTGCCAGCATTATCCATTGCGATTATTGGATCAACAACTTAATGTTTAAGTATGGTCAGTAAAGGATCAAATCAAGCAAAAAGCAAGAGTAATTTCAAACAGTTTATGATAACTTTTGCAGATTCTTCAGGCACACCTCTGCAGATGAAAATAATAGACTTTCAGACAGCCCAATACGATTCGGTGATTCATGACATAATCGCGTTCCTGTTCTCCAGTGTCAATACAAGTATTTTGGAGGCAAACTACGAGAACATGTTGCAGATGTACTACAATCATTTTATCAGCAGCCTGCACCGAGTGGGCATAGATACGACTGACTCATATAGTTACCAAGCGTAAGATATTCGAAAATAGTTGCGGAAGTTGGTTACGATTAATTCATTTGCTTTAGGTTCCTTGCGGAAATTAAACGTGTTGCCTACATCCAAGTACCTCATGCCATATTTATGACTCGATTTATTCTCGCCGGTTCACCAGATGATGAGGAGCACGAGAAACACATTCAGGAGCTGGACAATGTGCTCAAAACAAGCAGTGGAGGTGCATCGGAACGCATTTATCGTAAACTAAATGACATTCTAAGATTGGCACAGAAATTTGATATACTTTATTAAGTTAAAACTAAACATATAGATTTACAATTAAAGCTTTTACTATTCTCCTAGCCATCGCGAAAAGTTCTTGGATCGAGTCACCTTTTGTCCATTTTACTGCAGAAATAAATTTCAAATCACAAAAATATCTTCTAACCTCCAATTCCAACCAGACTATTACTGATAATTATCAGTTTATTATAATAAACCTCTGATTTGTACTCTCTTCCTAAATCCAAAAACATGTAGTATTCCATTCTTAATGGGTAAGTGCAGAAGGGTTTCAAAAGTTTAGCTCAACAAAGTGT
Source organism: Drosophila tropicalis (assembly GCF_018151085.1). Taxonomy (NCBI): domain Eukaryota; kingdom Metazoa; phylum Arthropoda; class Insecta; order Diptera; family Drosophilidae; genus Drosophila; species Drosophila tropicalis. Next base: position 973,539 of record NW_027172877.1, read on the forward strand.
GTTAGGATTCAAAGTTTGATCAGAATTAAGTACTTGGAACTCCATTATGTTAGAACATGTAGTTCTGGTCAACAGGATTCTCTGCTTTTATCAAATGTCTCCGGATCCCTAAGATAACATACCTGGACTCTGCTACTCTTAAAGCTTTCGGTTCACTAATGACCAAAATCATCATCTTTAAGCCCATTGTGCAAATCACTAAGTAAAATGCTTCTCTATTAAAATTTGAATCATTCAAAACATTTTCAATAGCGATACTCGAAATGACACATGTCGGTTTTGTGGCCAACTCCTTTCGAGCCAAGTGTTGCTTGGTTTCAGAACTAAATTTTAGTTGCAACATTTGGCTTGACATCAATTTAAAACTTCAATTTCATAGTAAAAAGATTCATTATGTTCTAAGATATTAGTGGAATGGAAATTGCTTTAGGATCAGTGAAAATTTGCTTCTTCAAAGTACTAAATGGCTTTGAATCTAAAACCGAAAATGGGGACATTATTAACCTCTATTTCACGCATTTACAGGCACAGAAGGTTAATCTTGGTCTCAGTCTCAGGTATTGGATAAAGTAATAATAAGTAATAAAGACCTTGTCTTCAACTTTGCACTGCATTGCCATTACACACAAATAAATTGTTAATCATTTTGAAAAGGCCATTGAAAAGGGACGCAACATCCCTTCAGATGTCCCTTCGGCCGTGTTTAACAACTGTTTTAGTAGTGCTAAGTTTGAACAGTTGAAAATTAATCGAAGCCATAAACTATATATATTCTTCATCAGCATATATAGTCCCTAATCTGAATGCTACTCGATTAAACTTTGAATTGCCTAGTTGAGATTAAGTTTGACAATTCGTCGGATCGGATCGCTATATTACTACTTTCTTCTTTTCGTTAACTTTATTCAAAAACTGAAGTATTCAGAGTTTTATTTTAATAATTAAAACTAAAACAAGACAATAAGGCACATATAAGAAGACTGTTTAAAACTTTGTCTTTTACTTTAATGTGAAAAAATCATGTTCCATTAAGTTTTGTGGAACTAAATTTGAAATAAATCCCCGAAACAGTTGTTGCAAGCTTCAAAACAAAACTTGTATACCTTTAATAATAGGGTATAACAATTTGATTTTAATTTTAATACGCAACGTTATCCGATTATTTTTATCGTCCTTGATCTTGTTTCAGGTTTTCGATCAGTTTTTTTTTTTTTTGTTATGTGTTCTGATTCAATCGTTACGATGATAAATGATCGCTCTAAATGAGGGGCTAATTGCCCAATAGATTTAGAGGTAATTATCAAATAATTCATTCGGCCGATTCATGGTTCACAGAAAATGTTTAGTAGTCCATTTTAAAGATGCGTCGGATTTGGTTTGCTTTGTTCTTCTTTGTTGGCTGGAATTGGACGGGAGTTGAGAGCAAAGAGGTAGGTAATCCCTGTGGTCAGCCTCCAATCTCACGCATTTTATCTCTTTGGATTAGAGCTGCTACTACATTAGTTTTACCTACACCAACTGGACGGATGCACAGCCCCGTTTCGTGGTCAATATGACATTCTCAAATCAATCGGGCATTGGGTCGATTACCACAATCAATGAGGAGATTCCAATGCCGGTGTCTCGTCTCCTGGTAGTCCAGATTGGCGGTAACCAGCCCCGAACCATTTATAATGCCTCAACGAAACTTTGTGAACTTCAATCTCTGTTCAATTCGGTGCCTCTGTTCAAGCCGGCCAAGGATAGCTTTCTGAAGCAGGGCAACTACTCCTTTAGCTGCCCCCTGCCCAGGGGCACCTACGTGATGTCCAATATGCGGGTAAATCCAAAAAATCCACTGCTCAGTCTACTCTATCAGCCCAAACGTTCGTTCATCGTCAAGGGTGGACTCTTCGAGGAGCTTCCCTCTGGACGCATAAGTCCATTGTCCACGTATTTTATGGCAGGCAAAGTGATTAAAAAGGGCTGCGGAGCAAGTGACTAAAAGATGGCCACAGAAAAATAATAAAAAACCCTAAAAGCATGCAATCGAAAATTACTTTACTGGGTATTTTTAGGGTGGACTGAGATTTTCATCAATAAATTTGCCAATATGGTTAAAGTCAGCAGCTGTGAGACGCCCTTTTAGGTCTTCCTGTTTAATGACAGTCCTTTTAGGTATGTGCATTGTGTGTGTGTGTGTGTGTGTGTGTAGATATAGAACATTTAGGGGATGTGAATAATATTTGACATATACATAAATTAATTGTCTAGAAGAGCACTTACAATGCCACAAAGAAATTATGAATTATCTCTTTGCATATGTATGACTGTGTGTGTGTGTGTCTCAATACCACGATTGAATACTTAGTTCACTCAACTTTGATATCATGTAACAATGAATGACTGAATCATCGAATTTACACTCAGATACATATATCGTCTGTTTTTAAGTAAACAAAATTTCTCCTCTTATCAGAATGGCTTTTTATCATTCAAAGAAATAAATACAATGTATTTCATTATTTCGAATCATGTGGGTCTTCGACTAGTGACCCTGGCCCGATAACTTTAACTTGACATATTCAAGTATAACTATATCTATATATAATATATACATATATGTGAACATAAATGACTTTCACAATTTGTTTTGCAAAAACCTTTAATCTTTGGTCAAGCAAACACAAAAAGTTTACAAAAGAAAGAACAAACTAAATGGCACAAAACTTATAAATAATAATAATATCTAAAATAAATAAAGTGATAAACCAATTTCCACGTGCCTTTAAACATTTTTCTGGTTTCACCTAATAAGCGAATATTATGATACCCTATAAAACACCGAAGAGCCACCCTAGTCGGTGGCTTAGAGCTGATCAAACTATATTACTTATATTTTGGAGATAGAACCATTACGTGGGTGAAGTCCCATAGAATTAGACTCATCATTTTGAGTTTGATTCACAAATAAGGTACACAGACTCTGACTAAGGAATCTACCAACTTTTCGGAAGTTTTTAAACGCAATTTGTACATTACTTTTCAGATTGCAGATTGCAATTTTCTTGATGACCGTTCCTTGTGTCGACAATAACAAACAAAGCATCTTCCATAGCATGATATGGCTCTTTGTCTAGACAAATTTTCAAAAAATTTCCATTTTACCCAGAACCTCAACATTTAGACTTATCCAAGTACATTATATACATACGTATGTACATTGACTTGGGAACTAAAATAATATATAATTGTCTATATCATCGGGGCTGAATTCTTTGTCATTTTAAGGTGCTCATGATTTAGCTTTTCAACAATTTTCTGGTCTATATAATCTAACAAGTCATCCATTTCTTTCGAAATATAAAACAGCTTCAATATAAGCTGTTAAATACAAATTAAAAACTTACATAACATTTTAGGAACCTACACAAAAAAACTGCATATACTAGAGAGGGGGAAGAATGCATTCAAACTGCATTTGAAGCGAATGAATTAGGCGTAAGACCAAAAAGAATTGGATAAAAATAAGTACTGACGCAGTAGTTAAACTAATGAGTAAACGTATTTACACATTTGTACTAAATATATTTTTAGTCGCATATAAAAATAATGATCAATAGATTCTATTTATAATTCTAGTTTAAGTTACACATTTACCTAATCTATGGGGACTTTAATATACATACTTCTTCTTAAACACAGCAATTGTTTCTCTACAACACTTTAAACATAAAGTTCGAGCAATTTGGTTTAGATTTCTGTTTATGTGATTTAGAATTCTTTTCTTGTTTGTTATAAATAAATAATACACAAATGAATGATAATGACTTGCAGAAATGAGACAAACAAACAAAACGGGGATTCCACACAAAAAAAAAAAAAGGTTAACTTAAAATTGGAAATGACTAGTAAAAAACATTATCAAATTGTATTTATTATTATTGTTCCAATGTACTCAAAATGTTGGCCAAAAGTACAAAAGTGCAACTTTAGTCAAAGCTCTTTGAAAATCTGAAGTATTGTCAAACAAAACTTATAAGTAAATAATCGCAAAGTAGTCATATCTTAATTCTTTAATATTTAGAGTACAAACAATTTAGTTAAGAGGGTTCATCTAGAACGTAGCTAATCTTTAACCAATTCGTAATGCCAACAAAAAAAAAGCAATGCAACAGTCCAATAAAAAAAAGATTTACATGATAAAACAATAAACAATTTTAAATGATATTTGCTTTGCTTTATTTCTGCTTTAAAACTGAACTACGACTTGTTTTTACCCTCTATCTATCAACAACGAACTCGAAAATCAAAAACTTCAAAAATTTCGAGCCACCCGAATCAAAAATTCCGTTTCAGCTTCCCTCAATTACATTCAGATTATAGATTTCGAAATGTTTTTCAACAAACATTTTCAATTTGTAGATTTTTGTGATATTTTTCGTGGTGCGGTTTTTTTTTTTTTTTTGGAGGGGTTTGTTAAATAATCAAATATTAATTAATAAAACTGTTGTATTAAATTAAAGCGCAAATTAACTGATAAACTTTGGCTATGTGTCAGGCCCAGCGTCATCAGTTTGCCGAACTTTGTTTGGTTCAATGTGCCAATCAGCCAGTCAAAGAACAAGAACAAGAACGAGAAGATCACTAGGCAGACGCGTGCGATGCGGCGAATGACGCAAAGATTTTTTTGAATCGCGTGTGCCTGAGCACCGCGACGTGGAGAAGACAAGTGAAAGTTAAAAAGAGAGAATGCAATAAATTAAAAGAGAGCAAGGAACTAGGCAGAACACAAAAAAGACTTTGGAAAAATATAAATACATATACACACATGTATATACACTTATATCACGCATACGCGCCGTTGAAGCTAAAGACCAATATTTATATATCTTGATGGGAAACATTTCTGAATAGCGTCTAGTGCGGCGTATTAGATAATACTCGAAAGTCGGTCGACTCATACTCATTGCCAGATAAAAAAGGAAACGAAAAACAAAACAAAATGTTTCTCTTTAATTGTTTTTTAGGCTTTCGTGATCGCCGCCACGCGCCGTTTTGATGATAATATTAGGCCTACTTTCTTTTGCCAGGCCAAAGAACTAAAAGTGTCGGTCACAGGATCAGTTGTTACTGCTCTATTCTGGAGCCGTACAGGTGGCTCTAATCAGCCGGCCACTTGAACTATGAGTGGGTGAAAACTATTATTAACTTAATATACACACAATCAATTGAAACAATAAAAACTCATAAAAACCAAAAGCAACACTGTCACCACCACCAGCAACGCGGACGACGAATGTGAAGTCATAAACGGGTTTTATTTGACTTCATGTTTTGGTATCTGCATTTGTGTTTGCTTTTTAGTGCCCTATATTAATGGGGTAATTAGGGTATATTGATGTCATTAAATTGCAGACAAGAAACTTCTAAAGAAAAGTCAAACAATTCTGCTGATACATAATTACTATGTGAAAGTAAAAGTCTTAGCACAAGTCCATTTAGTTTATTAGGGAAGACTTTAACTCAAAAATTGTGCCGAAATGTTTATGGATCTGTTGAAATGTCAAAAACTACATAATGCGGCTAAAATTTCACGAGGAATCTTCTAAATCAAGTAGGGGAGGAAAAAGTACATGAATTTAAGACGTTGTTATTTTCGGACTTTACTTCTAATATTCTCGGTTTTCAAGAAACTAAAACTCAACCTCCTGAAATCATTTAGACCATTTCATTACAAGTAATTTAGTAAGGTGTGCTAATTACTTATTTGAAAACACAACTACCTTAAAGGAGTTGTCGAGTCGTCCTCGTTATACCAAGCAGCAAATAAAGACATTTCCTTTTGACGTATAGAAAAGACAAGCCATTCCGCTCATTCTTACAAATAACGAGCACTTTGGCATCCCTAAAATTCGTCCTTTTTGGCTTACCTAGTGAAAAAAGGTTTCTACTAATAATTTGTCTAGTTTTAGTCCCATTTTTATGAAGTTTGGTTTGCCTATTTAAATTCATAAGAAATTTAAGTATCCCAAATTTGAATATGAAACTTGATACTTAACGGGAATAACAACCTTTCTTCGAGCTTGATCTTCGTATTAAGTCTCTCACCTTTGAGAACTATTGAATTAGTTTTTGTTCATAATTGTTTGTGGTAAAGGGTATTGAGAAGTCGACAATTTACTTAACTTGCGCTACTTTTTATTAAGTGTGACGTAGTGTCCCACTGTAACTGTAAATCAGCTTTTATCACTTGGATCTCGCTCCTGGCGCTGGTTAATACAGATTGACCTAATTCGAATTCTTGCCTATATATTTTGGTTCTGTGTATTAAGTGAAGACTGTTTCGCAATTTATTTATTTCTTTTCTTGTTCTTGGCGCATATCACTAAATCACGCTACGTGATCGTGATAGGCCAATTACTTATATGTGTATAAATATACATACATATATAATTATATGAACAGAATGAAAATTATCAATTAAATTTCCTTTAAAAGATTCGCAACCAAAATGTTTGTATAAATGAACAAAAAAAATGATTTATTAGGGGGGACATGATAAGACCCAAAGACAAAAAAAAAAAAAAAAAACTGGAACGGGACCCACAATTGATAGCCCCCAGTTTGGCACTTGTCACTGCATTAACCGATTTAAATGGCAAAACAAGAAATCAAAACAAAATAAAATGGGGAAAAATGGGCTTTGACTTTGCCTCTTACGATGGCCAATCGAAAGGTCACTCAGTAGAAGTATTATCAAACACAATTCATAATTTATTAGATAACATTGGCCCTCCCCCTGCCCCCACCTTGAGAGTGTGCTTGTGTGTGCGTTTGTTTACCTATCATCACATTTAATTTTTATGCAAATATTCTAACCAACTGGATTCCAAATCTAATAAAAACCTCCGCCATTCCAATAGCATATGTATGCATATATGTATTTACTGTAAGCCAGGCAACTTTAAACTAGTTTCATTTTTATTTTGAATATTAGTTTTTTATCAATTCATTAATGATCTGGTCTGCGCGGTGCGGAACTGAAGGCGTTGTCTTTTGATTGCGCTTGTTTATGGCAGCCAGTTTTTCGGTTTCCCCTTTCCTAAAATACGAAACAGACAAAATCCACAAAAGGCCGTCTCATATCAGTGTGATTATAAATGAAAATTTCGCCTTATCTGTGCTCTGGTTTGGGGCCTTTCCTCCTCTCCCAGTGCGGAGTAATGTCCCATAATCCAGCAAATTTCCATTAAAGGGCAAAGGTGCCATAAAAAACTAGGCAAAAGCTGAAAACAAAAACATTTACAAAACAAAAGGCATCGTTGTTTAGATACCCTATACATTTTTTTATTATGTTATGAAAAATGTTTAAATAAATTAGTTTGAATCGTGTGATGACTATTATCAGAAGTATTCAAAATTCAAAGGGTTACTAAAGTTTATTCTCTGATGTGACTTAAGAGACGAACAAGCGACTACAGAATGCACAAGCAATAAGGATACAAAATAAATAACTGTAGACAAACTGGCGATTGGGAAAAGATTCCCTATATTCAAAAAATATGCAAAATCTACATACATAACAAAAGTTCTTCAACACTAATTGAGGAATTAAGCGATCTTTCAGTGGCTCTTCAAAACTTCTTAACCTTCTCAGGACAAGTGTTGCTCATGGGCAGCGTGGACAACAATATCCTTTGCCTTATATTTCTTGGTAAATTCAATATTTTTTGGGTTTCCATTTTAATTTGGCCCCAAAGAGGTTAAAAGAGAATTGTTTTGACTGCCCATTGCATACTTTAGGGAGCACATTTACCACATTTTACAGTCTTTTTGAAGAATTAAGCATAAATTACCAAAAACTAATGTCGATTCTTGTTAACAAGGCCTTTCTTCGTCGCTTAAATATTTCTGCCTCAGTAAGTTTTTTGAACCCAGGCATAATCAAACATTAAAGTTGACTCAAAATACTTTTGACTATGAATTACTTAATGTATCAAAAGAGTGTCTCATGGAATAAGGATCAACTGTCATCTGTAACGCTCTATCTCTCTCTCTCTCTTACCAATATGCCCATGTTTAAGCATCGAGGAAAGGGGTATTAAAACAGCTAGCAAACAAACAAATACGTGTATTTGTGCAAGCTAACCATGGATGGGTTGGCAAGGGGATGTGGGGGGGCGGGGAACTCATAAGCAAATCCCAGTGCAGCTTAGTTATCGCTATGCAAGTGTCACCAAGCCACACATACGCACACACAACACACTGCAAGTGTCATCTGGCCAAGGTGAAGTACATACATTGTGAAGGGGCTAACGTTTGTCCAGTTGGCGATTAAGGTCTGTTTAGGGGTATACAGGGTTGTTGCTAGGTTAATCAATCGATTGTTTTTCGGTTGTGCACGCCCATAAATCAACTGGAATCTTGAATGTACTATATCATATGATGGTGGATACGTAATGTATAGGTACATATATGTACATACATATGTATGTATAGTTTTACTTATATCCAGTTGGCATATTGTACGACAACTAACCTTCAAATATGTTCAGTGTCAAGAAGAAAACAAAAAACTACCATGCGTGGTGGAAATTTTCCAATTTACGAAAACATCTTGTTTGTGTTTTGTTTGTGTTTTGTTTTTGTTTTTTTTAATATTTGTATTTGGTGTTCTTGTTATTCATTTTGTATTTATACATATTACAACGAGGTTGCACTTTTGAAACGATGCCAAAGAGTCGACCACCGCAAGCAAAAGAATTAGAAAAAATACTGCAGTAATAAGTATTATTTATCATTGATGTTGAGTCTTAATTTATTTCTTGATATTTTCATTTTTTCAAATTTCATATGTGTATGTAAAATGCGTTAGACCACACTCCATTGTACTTATAGATGTAAAAAACTAGATTGATATAGTTTTCGGTTTTTTGTTTTTCAAGTTTTCGATTTAAAATGTGTTCAACAATGCTCTAGATTAACAGTGAATACTATAAACAACAATTCTAATTATAATAATAATGAATATAATTTTTCATTTTGATAAACTTTTGGTGAGATATATATGTATGTATGTATGTAAGTAAGTACGTATTAACTTTTGGGCTCTCTTGGGCTCCCAATACAAAAAGCAAAAGTGTGGAAATGCAAAATAGGTATAAAAGAATTGTATTCTTATTTCTTGCTTAAAATTAGTTGAAACTAAATGTAGACTATAACTAAAAGTTATTATTAAATTTAAATCATGGCAGAAAATGACGCTTTCGCATTTGACTTTCACTTTACCCCGTTAATATTTGTTCTTTCCTCGTGTGTCTTTTGAAAACAAACAGCAATTGTCTGCTAAAAATTGAGGAAAAATATGAAAGAAATTATATAGAAAGCTCCCACGTTATGTACTAGTCATATATGTATATATACAATAATATATTTCAACGCCCACGATCGCCTTGGGTGGCGGTTTACTCGTTCAACAGGCAAGTGCGCACAAGGGCGCCACAGACGGCGTACGGATCACAATTGGAACTGGGACGGCGATCCTCGAAGTAACCCTTGCCAGCGGTGGCCACGCCTCGCGGAACACGCACACTGACCGCCCGATTGGCCACACCCCACGAGAACTTATCGATGCTGGAGGTCTCCAGGCGACCGACCAAACGGCGCTCGTTGTCCTTGCCCTCCTTGGGATCGTAGGCCTTGATGTGACGCTGGTGGTGATGGCTCAATTTCTCGATGGCCTGTTCGATGGCCTTGATGCCGCCATCGGCGCGCATTGCCTTGGTGGAGAAATTGGTGTGGGCTCCGGCGCCATTCCATTGACCCTCCATGGGCTTGGGATCGAAGGTAACAACCACTCCGTATTCCTCGGCAATACGTTGCAGGATATAACGCGACACCCAGAGATCATCGCTGGCCTTCAGGCCGTTGCTGGGTCCTACCTGGTATTCCCATTGGGCGGGCATCACCTCGGCATTGGTGCCGGCGAAATCGATGCCAGCGTACAGGCAGGCAATGGCATGAGCCTCGACCAGATCGCGGGCATACACACGATCGGCTCCCACGCCACAGTAGTAGGGTCCTTGGGGGGCGGGGAAACCATTGTCGGGCCAGCCGAAGGGACGGCCGTCGACATCGAGTAAAGTGTATTCCTGTTCAATGCCGAACCATGGCTCCTGATTGCCAATTTTATCAAAGGCCTCCTGGAAGGCGGCCCGCTTGTTCGAGGGTGTGGGCTTGCCATCGGCGCTGTAGGTATCGCAGAGGACAATGACATCGTTCTTGCCCGGCTTGAAGGGGTCACGGTAGAGGGCACGGGGCTTGAGAGTCGTATCGGAATTCTCTCCGTGAGCCTGGTACGTGGAGCTGCCGTCGTATTGCCAATCGGGCAGATCCTCAACCGAGCTGGGCACTTTGTCCAGGACACGATCCTTTAGACGAATATTCTCACCAGTGCCGTCAATCCACAGGTAAGTGGCCTGAACTCGATTGGCTGGAGTCTCCAAATTGCGATACCGTTGCAATATACTCTTGTCCAAGGCCGTATTGGGCGAGTTGTTCAGGAATTGCGATGGAGCGGCCAAGGAGGTGCGAAATGTGCGGATGGTGGGAGCAACTAGCTCCTTCTTAAGGAAAAGTCCGGCGACGCGGAATGCCATGGTGGATGCTTTGGACAATTCTTAAAGAATGGGAAAAACGAGAGAAAGAAAAACCTACGTTTACTTTTCTATTTGTGAATGCAAATGTGTGTGTAGATGCTTCAGAGTGTGTATGTATGTGTATGTATACCATTATAAAGTTCAAAGATAATCAGAGATATAACATATTTTCGCAATTACATAAAAATATTTGCACTATTGATCTGGTTTCTTGGAACAAAAATTTCAAGTTCATTTTGTCTTGGTTTTTATTTTTTGGATTTTTTTTTTTTTTGTTTGGTCTCAACTTACATTGCACTTTACACTTTACAGTTAAGTAATTTTTGCACAATTTACGTTAAGTTGCTGTTTGTGTTGCTGCTTTTGCTTTTGCTCGTTGCTGCTGAGGACACCCAACCAGTGCGAGGTTTGGAAGGCTTTTGAGCACAATTTTTGCGACAACATTCACTTTTCAGTCTCGATTTTTCTTTATCGCAACGCAGCAGCAGCAGAGACACTGAGCAGCGCAACGCAGAGAGACAAGAGATACCAAAACAAACCACACATAGTGGGAGTGAGCTCCCACTCACACAGACACAGACACGCGCAATCAGCACACACCAACACAGTCAATACAGTGTGCCTCAGCCATAACGAATTCCTTGATACATATGTATGTATGTACATACATATGTCTTCGCTTCAAGAACTGAATTTAATTTTTATTTATAAGAAACTGAAAACGAAAGAAAAATATAAATGAATAATAAACTACACAGGTGTGTTGGAAACCTGAGCAAGGAATTTCATAATTTAATTCCGAAATCAGCCAGAGATAATTTTTGAGACACCGAGGGCTTAAAGGCTGCACTAATGCGGCTAATTTGGAATAGCCGCCCGAGTCGGATACGGGCAAAGAAAGTTTCTTCGTTGCGGATTGAGGCATGGGAATGTCAGTCGCTTGATTTAACCTAACATTTTATTCCTAAGCGGCATCCAACGGACGACGAAGGCCTTCGACGGACCGGACGGATGGTTAAGTCGTAAGTTCTTAACTAAAAGTCATGATCGATCTGGTATTCCCCTGTGTTTTTATGCAAAACCATACGAGTCAGTTATAAATAATCTGCAAATAAGAAAAAACTCTCTCGAATATCGTAAAAATATGATTCGTGGTGCTCTCGCCCATTGTGGCATCGTAATAACTTCTTGATATACCCTCTCGTTTTTGTAAACAATATATATGTATGTATGTACCTTTGATACAAACTCTCTTGTGCGCAGACTCTGCACTCCGTTTATCTCTCTCTCTCCCACTCCATCCCTCAAACTCTTTTGGTAGCTCTCTCTCTCTCTTTTGGTTGTTTGACCTCTAACAACTACGTAGTATGTCAGAGTCAGAGTTTTATTTTGTTTTGTTGTTTTCTTTCCCTCCCTGCAAAGAGTTGATTTCCATCAGCTGTCGTTTGTGTTTGGAAAAACATTTCCTTCTTTTGCGTTCAATGCTCTCTGAGAGATCAATCAATAAATGCGTAGCATGCTTTTAGACATTTGCAACAAGTTAGACATATTTCCATTGCGTGATAATAGGAGTAAATTGTTTGTATCATTAACGAAAAACAACAAGTAACAAATTACTTTAGTGCCGGAAAACTGTTGCCTAGCGTTGCAAGAAAGAAGGGTGACGGCAAAGGGGAAAAGCTGCAAGCTCTTACACACACACTCTCTCTCTCTCTGTGAGTAAAATTTTCCACGAAATTCATTTATGTGTATGCCTCTGCAATGGCTGCATAATTTGCAAGTTTTCTCGTACAACGCTTTTCCATTTTGTTTTTCAGTTGTGTGGCATCGTTTCCATTAGTTGGAACCATTTTCTTTAGATTTTTGCCTGTGTGTATTTACTTTTCGATTCTGTCACTTGTTGCCATTACAATTTTTGATTGAAACCATTTAATGGGCAATTCTAATAATGGATAACTATAATTGGCAACAATTTTTGGTAAACAATAATCTGTAAGTACATCTATGTGCGTAGTTCCTCTGATGTTATATGATGCAAAATGTCTAAACCCACCCAAAAAACACATTTCTACGACGCGTCACAAAGTGTAGCAACAAGTGCTTGAAGGAAAACTCAAATAAATAAGCCAATTCAGTGAAACCACTTAGCCTTCTAGTTGGTTATATCCCTTTTTAACAAACTTATTTCCAAATATTTATGTGGGTTTTACATAACTGGGGAAACATTTTGTTTTCGGAAAATGCCCGCCTTTTTAGCTTTCCACAATGACAGTCAGTGGAATACCTGAAGAAAACCGGTTTCGTGTTGTGTTTTCTTTATGAAATTTTGCAATGCAAAAAAGTAGCAAAGCTTGAGTCAGCAGTTGAAGCAGTTAAAGTTAAGCTTTCCAGTTTAAATCCCATAAGACCTGGTTTATACAACAAGGCAAAGGTTACCTGCCTTCAGAAAACGCATCCACATATCAGTATATGTGTATATACTTTAATTATATCTCAGATTATAATACAAAGATAATTTTATATGGACCTTAATTGTAAAATTGCAGTTTAACGTCAATTTGTAGGACCTGAAAATGGTTGTGTCTAGATCTAACTACTAACTAACTGTCATTAGCTTTTAAGAAAGAAGAAAGGTTTAGAATGCAAAGTTCTTTGAAACCCTTTTCCCCTAATCCATCTTCGAGTGTGCATTTACATTGAACCCTAAAAAATGATTCATTCGTGGCCATGAACACGAGCCCAACTTTACCTAGAAGCAATCTTTATTGCAGGTCTTATCAATCATCGATCAATGCTTATCAACTATTTAACCACGCCCTGATAGATAGTTCCTTCACATTTGTAACAAGATAAGACCGCGTTGATATCTAATCAAAAAGGAAAACCATAAAACATTATAAATTCTGTTAGTTTGTTTTACCCCGTTGCAGGTGAGTATGTAAATGCTTTGTAGAATCCGCAAATTCTTGAGAGCAAAGGTGAGAGAAACCCCAAAACGCTCACCGATATGATTATCTCTCTCGCTGTCTCTCTTGTGTCTGTGTGAGTGACAATGTTGGGGCTATCGGCAAGAATCAGAACCCCAATAGTCATCCCATTCGCACCAAATGAAACGAGGCAATGGAGCGCACGCTCTGTCTATTTATAATGGTGGTGGTGGTGGTGTTTCTGGCTTTGTTCCATTGACGCCAACGACGACCCATTCAGTTGCGATCGCGGAGTGAGCGTGTCAAGTACTAAACACTCGAGGGATAGACCCCGAAGCAAGAGCATTCATTTCGTTGTAACGGGTGGAAAATTTTTTCTGAAAAGCAGCTGAACTCACCTCGGTGGTTGAAACGGGCCCAGGGTGGTGTGCACATTAAAACAAAAACCAAAAATAATAATAATAATAATAGTGACATAAATAATATTGTGTGTTTTTGGCTACATGTGGCTGGCTGAATTGCATTTTGCATTAAATATCATCAGCAGTTTTGAGAGAATCGAGCAAAATGTCTAAGAACGATAATAAAAATCTCTTGATCGACAACAGATTGGGGGGCAGCAACAAGACGGCACAAATTGTGCCTGCCCAGCCAAAGACCCTGCAACATTTACCCAAACGACCGGCAGTGGATTTGGCTTTTCACAATTTGACATATCGTGTCAAGGAGGGCAATCGAAGCAGTAAGTATACAATCTCAATATCCTATACACGCACATAATTATATTACGCATCTATATGGTGAGTGACAGAGGAGGGGCAGGGGGAAAGAGTGAAATACTCCCCTCACTTTAATCCCCTTTGCCATAGATTTAATCAAGTTTATTTTCGCTTTTAGCTGCGCTTCGTTTTCTGTTTCTGTTTCTGGTTTCTTTGTTCTCAGCTCAGCACTGCCGTTTGGGTTCAATTTTAGTTCAGGGAGGGAGCGAGAGAGAGTGAGAGTGTGGAGAGAGAGAGAGTGTGAGAGAAGGAGTGACGGGGGGGACTTTGGAACTTGTCATAGCTTAGTAGTTAAAAACTTAGGGCCGTCAATTTTTAGCATAGGATGACAACAAGTCGTTGTTGTTTGTTGTTGTTATTGTTGTAGTAAACGCAAACATTGCATGTTCGACCCGATAAGCCCCAACAGAAAGAAAAAGAGAGAAAGAGAAAAACAAAAGTTAAAAAATTATACACTCATAATGACATGAATTTTATACAAACTCTATTCTCAATAGTTAATTCAATATTCTATTCTGAAATTAATATTCAAAATGGGTTTTTCGCTTTCAGTGATTCGATAATAATTGGTTTTGATCACCAAAAAACCCTCTGTTGGGCATTTTGAATGACTTCAGGGCCAGGTTTAAGGAGTGGGGGTGGGGGTAAACGACTCCAGGGATCAGCGAAAGGTTGTTACAAGGCAAACAACACCAGACAAAAGGCCAGAAACCTGCGAAAACATTCCCTAAAGTAATCCCAAACAATTAACTCACAATCAGCCCTGGAGCCCCAACTTTCCCAATACGGGCCCTGTATGTGAATATATAAATGATATTGGCAGCTGCCTTTGTTCTCATTGTCTGATTGATTTGTCAATCCATCCACATATGAAATATGACAAACGTATCCAGAAGATACAAAGAGTATATTAAGGGAAAGCCAGCACGTGGTAATTATGTAGTTGACTCATTGTCAGTTTAATTTCATTTCACCAAGTGCAAAAAGTAATTGCAAGTGCCATCCGTAAGAGCAATAAAGTGCACTTTGAACTGATTCAAACCGACAGCTTTATATATAGTAGGCCATATTAAAAGTGTTTATAGTCATAGCAATGCAAAGGTCAAGTAAACTCAATTGAATTCATTCAGCTTAAAAGCAATTGCAAAAAGTCACAAAAGGCAAACAAGAATTCGCCAGATGGAACACTGGCCATGGAAAGGGTAGGTAGCTAGAGCCCTGGGTTGGCTGGGGTATTGGGAGGGGTAGAGGATAGTTAAGAAGAAACGTGCTAAATATTTGTACAAATTTATACAAAAATCTTTTGCGAGTGCTCAGTGCTTTGGAGGCACGGATGAGGCAATGCCCAACAACTGGTTATTCGGCAGGCTATTTATGCGATTTTGAAATAAACATTGCAAACTCGTGTGTTGCCTGCAAATGTTCTCTTAGCGATACAGTTGAAGATTCAGCCAAAACAATAATTCACCTTGGACGATTGCAATTATGAAAATTATTTGTATACACAAAATCCAAAAAAAAAAGGCCAACCAAGCAACCAACTCTACCTCAAGGCTGGCTTTTCAGTGCAGTTTGGGGTTTTGGGGCGAGTCTCAACTAGTCACTTGACTTAGTAGCCTATGAATCGGCCTTAGCCACATAAATTTTGTCAAGCGTAACACTACCAGTTTTTGGTTTGTTTCGGACTGGCTAAGTCAGCGTGACCGACTAGGATCCCGTGGTTCAATGTTCAAAGCCTTTAAGCCGACATCTACTTTGTCAATTTTGATGAGGTTCACTGCCAGCCTATAAAATTGCCTTGCGAATTGTGTAATAATAATGAAAATGAAAATAATGAAAAAAGCGGTTTATAATTACTTAAAAAATAAAAATAAAAGTTATTACTTTAATGCATCACACGAACATATACACTATATATGGAGATACGATATATAAACATACATACATACATTTGTCTTGAAATAAGTATGTTTTAGTTTAGGTAACGACAATTAACTAGTTTTACCGTTATGTAATTGGTTTATTAAGGTTTTATGCATGAGGTAATTCTAGTTAAAGCTCAAATGAATCAACTTTCGAAAAGTAAACTACAATGACCAAATTTATGTCATATTTTTTTGATGGAATATACGAGGGTCACTTTACAAGTTGAAGATCTAACAATAAGTAGTTACAATTAAATATACATAACAGATTGAAAACCTAAAACTAAAACTAGCTTCCCAATTTATATTTCTAAATACATATATATTAATTTAACAATTTTAAGCTAAATCTTAATTAGTTGGAGAAGGTTTAACAAAATCTCTTCAAAATTACCCTAAGAAGGGATCTGTGTTCTTTTGGCTATTCCTTATGGATCTTAATGATATTACAGATCGTCTATAAGTGACTTAGTATATGAAATCGTTCCATTAAATAAGCTTAGCTTGAAGAATTTATTTAGATGAATAAATATATTTGAAAATGTATAAGTGCTTTTAAGCGATAAATTCACCGTCACCAATGAAACAGAAATAGTTTCTCTTTATCCAAATGTGGAAAAAAACTATGTTAAATAAATTTTAATATATATTTTTTCCGTCATTCGACGGGAAATTTAATTCACTTTCTTTTGTAGTACATGGAAAAAAGTACTTCAGTATGAATTAGTGTCGTAAAATGGACACAAAGGACTACAAATTTCCATACAAAATTCAGATTTTCAATTGCCTCCAAATCGAAAGTTGGAGCTAAATCAAAAATTTGCGGTATGCACTTTATGTTAGTGTTGATAGATCTACAACTTCTTTAAAGATATTAAACGTCTATCTTTAATATTTATGATTTTGGAAAGCCGTTTTAAATATATGCCCCCAAAACGGATTAAACTATGTAGACTATTCTTACGGTCCATTATCTGAATACAATAACCAACAAATTACAGAAAAAATGATTCCCATTTAGGAGCCGAGAAAATCAGAACTAAATTCAAAACAAAAGTCTTAAATTCGTGTCCGCCACTGTAAGTATATAGAAAACTTTGATCATCCATTTGAATAGTCAAAACAAAGGCCTATTATCTTATGCTTAGTTGTATTACTTTTCATGAACCATTTGTTTTACTTAAAACTTAACTCACTCACTCTCTAAATATTATGAACTCAGAAGGTTCTTGTTTGTTTTCCTACAAATCAAACAGTTTTGGTGACATTTTGCATTCAAAGCATTTAGTGATTCTGAGTTTGAAATCAAGCCTTTAAATTATTGGTTTAACCTCACTTCGGAAAAACATTCAATTGCTTTAATACTATTATATTTCCAAACTTTATTTATAATATTAATACTTCAAGAAGAACCCAAAAGTCAGAGCAACCTGGGACGTTTTCAAATTAGAATTTTTATAAAAATCAAGCAGCTTTGCATACAATTATTGTCTGCATGTAATATTTAAATTTTAAATAGAAGAAAACATTTAATTGTTTTATTTTTTAAGCTGTCAAAATATGACATTTTGTCTAGAAGTGAAAGTGACGATAATTATGGCTTAAAGTGTGTTGTGTCATGATATTTTCACTATTATTTTAGACAGCAAAATTCGAGAATAAAGAAATATTTTTAATTTTAATTGAATTTTAAGTACTTTGATTGAAAGATTATTTGCAAGATTTTACATAACTTTCACTTCTGCCCTCGTATCTATTTTGCCGGCATCTGTTATAAAAGCGCGTGTTGAAAACAAGTTAATTTACATTTAAACAATAACTAAATGAATTTATATGTTAGTAGCATCTAATGGCTAACTTCCGCATCTTTGCCAAGTTAGACCAATTCAGAGGTCATACATATATTGGCCCAAACGATATATGTATGTACATATGTGACAATCCCCTTAAAGATTTTGCATTCAATAACTTACAAAATGCTCGTCAGCATACCAAGTTATTTATTGTGAAGGTGTGAGGTAGAGACGGTGGAGAGAAGGGTAGTGGATGGAAATCAATAGCAGTGCCAAGCTCAAAATCAAATTCAAAATCGGAAAACAAAAACGCACATATAAAAGCCAATGACCGCTTGGCATGTTGTTTTGTTTGTTTACTTTATTGACTTTTTGACTTAACTGTCTTGGTTTTGGATCGTCCAATGACCACCACCAACACTTCCAGCACTCCAATGCAGCACTTCCCTCTATTGTCTGTCTCTAATGAGTGGAAGCACTTTAGATTTTTGTGGTGTTATTTTTAAACAAAAGTAATTGATTTGCCTATTTTTTTTTTTTTTTATTTGCAGATGCCAAGACCATTTTAAAGGGAGTCAGCGGTCGCCTGAGATCGGGCGAACTGACTGCCATTATGGGACCATCGGGAGCTGGCAAATCCACTTTGCTCAACATTTTGTCTGGCTACAAGTAAGTCTGGAACTAAATTCAATCTTGATAATTTGCATTCAACACGAGCATCAATATAAAATATGTATACATAAGTATTTGACCTTGTGCGAAATTGTCTCGTATGTACATGTACATGGGCAGGCAAACGGGCTTTATCATCTCTCGACGGAAAAAGTATAAAAATAATGATTATAATTGCGAGTTGGGCGAGATAAGACCAGCCAGGAGCGCGCCAAGTTAAGGTCTCTTTTGTCACCATCGCCAAAAATAAAAAGAACCTCCGACCAACCAAATGAAATTTAATCGAATCGTGTTCTTTGTAATTATATAATTTTCATTTTCACTTACAACTAGCTATTTATTATCTTTATTCGTTTATACTACACACACACACACACACAGTAGTTGTCGTTTGCCGTTGCGCATAATAATCATAAAAAAATAACACAAAATAATAGTATAAAAACCTTTCAAATTGATTCCGCCTATTTGTTGCTATGAGACGAAACAAAGTCGCTTGCCATGAAAAACGAACGAAAAATCGTAGGAAAACGATATTTAGTCATGTTTTGTTTTTGTTTTCTAATCAGCTGTTTTTTTCTTCTTCCTCCCACACACACACACACACACACACGCGTACATATTGTAAATATATAGGTTTGATTGATATACTCATTTTTTATTATGTGTTTTATTAGTTAAAATTACTGGCATGTTTCGGTTTAGTTAATTGAACTCTGGACTTGAAGCTTTTGCGTAACGACATTCTAGTTCATTCATATAGACCACTATATTTATATATCGTATATGTATATGTTTATGATTATTTGTAATTAGCTTTGCTTCTGATAACAAAATGGACAAATGTTTAAATACTTGAACTTTGTACAGAGTAGAAACAAAAGGAATGGGGAGAATGGGTTTGCGTACATGGAAGTGAAAAGAAGATCAGATGGAATCTAACAACAAGAGGCACTTCACCCAGTAAATCTCTATGCACTCTTTGTTGTTGTTGTTATGCAGCCATTTATAATCCACTCGCACTTATTCCACGTACAAAATGTGTCGTCAATTTTGAGTAATTGGGTCACCCATTGCGGTCTTAGTTGACTCTTGTAATATATGTGATGACCCAGTTTAGTTCACAGCCATAGAAATTTCCCTCTATGACTTCAATCATGAATGAAATATGACTATATGAGTCACTTTGTACTAGTACAAAACAATAGAACTAACTAAACTAACTATTCTTTACATCATTTTACAATATGCTATAATTCAAAAGAAAAACTTTGGTTGATAGATTTTCAATTATAATTGTGTTTAAGCAAGGGAACGTAAACATTATAAGTAATAATTCTTAAAGGAATTACATAATGATAATTATTACATCCCAATTTTTATAGATATTCTTCTATATGATCATTAATTTTGAGTAATTTCATAAAGATCATCCATAAAAATCTAAAAGGTTTAAAAACTAACTTTTTAAAATGTTTTTATTACAAAAATTTCATGCTTTTCCCATTTGCTAAAATCTTACTACTTATAAAACTTATAAATTCAAAACTGATAATAAAATTTTACTGCATACCTTTTTATTTACATTTTTATAAAATATTCTTCTTACAATAAGTTGAACCAAATTTTAAATATATATGAAATGCTTTCTCTTTTCGTTTTTTAAAAACTATGTATTATGGAATTAGCTAACTTTATGGAATTTTAGGATGAGTAAAGGGTATTTTAACCATTTATTTAAGTTTTTCAACGCGACTATTTATATCCTAAAACGAAAAACTTTTTTAAAGTATTAAAAATACTTATAATGTTTGAAATCAACTTCAGCAGAATTAAACAATGTGGGAATTTCAAGAAAAATGTTTGCATTTTAAACGATATCCTGAAAATTTAATGTTTACTTTTTTTTGGTGAAATAGACTAGCCCCAGTTATTGGCTCAAGTGAAACTCTCGGTACCATGCAGAAGAAGTAGACATCTTATTATACCCTTTGCCCTTAGTCGCTGCTCAATGCCTTGAATGAACCTTTTAGGGTCCTCTGCTCTGATTACAACCTTCTATATTCCGTAGAAGGTTATCCAGAGTCTTCTATTCCCTTTCTTAATTACTTTCTTATTTAGTTCATAGATAGCTATAGTTTTATTATTTGCATGTTTGTTTATTCTACTTTTGTTGTACTTTAATTGGATATATAATTTGTCTAAGATGTATATATTTTACATATTATATCAATTTTTTATAGTATTCTTCTTAATAATTAAACCAAAGTTCGATTTTGCTAAAGTATTAATTAAAAGGCTGCAATTAAGCATTATACTTGAACAAAATAAATATTTGAATCAACCAAAGACATCAGTCGAGAATAAATTAGTTTAAGACTTAAAGTCATATATTTGTATACATACTATAAAAAACAAGTTATATATAAATACAAACTACTAGTTTAGTTAGCCAGAAGTGTCAGCCAACAGGGATTAGGGCTTTGAGCTTTATTTCATTCATTCCTTCACTTAAAATTCGCAACTGTTCTTGCCGTCGAATTAGCAATGCAAAGAAAATCGAATTTGATCTATTCACAAAAATCGATTAAAAGATGTAAAATATTTAATATTTATATTGAAAGATAACTTACTTAAAAATTCTCTTTAGTCTTAATTGAAAGAATTTGTTTATAGAGATTTTTAATTAATTGACCCCGCTTTTTATTGTTTTTCGCAGAACGACGAGCATCGAGGGGAGCGTTACTATGAATGGCGCTGAGCGTAATTTAAGTACGTTCCGTAAATTATCGGCCTACATAATGCAGGATAATCAGCTGCACGGCAATCTTACGGTACAGGAAGCAATGACAGTGGCAACGAATTTAAAGCTCAGCAAAAAGTTTACAAAACTTGAGAAGAATTCAATGGTGAGTAGAAAAGCCAATTGGACAAGGTTAATTAATATTAACTCAAGCAATCATGTTGATTGAAAACTGGTTATCAAATGTGTAGAACAACCAACCAACTCTATTTATATACATTTGTAGATATATCATTTAGCCAATCATCTAAATACCGATTCCAATTTTGCAGATCGATGACATTTTGTTAACCCTAAGCTTGAGCGAGCATCGCAATACGATGACTCGCAATTTGTCTGGTGGACAGAAAAAGCGTTTGTCAATTGCGCTGGAACTGGTTAGCAATCCGCCAATCATGTTCTTCGATGAGCCCACCTCTGGTCTGGACAGCTCGACATGTTTCCAATGCATCCATCTGCTGAAAATGTTGGCTGCCGGCGGACGAACTGTGATCTGTACGATACATCAGCCCTCGGCTCGCTTGTTTGAGATGTTCGATCAGTTGTACACATTGGCCGATGGTCAGTGCGTCTACCAGGGTAGTACCAAGCAGCTGGTGCCATTCCTCTCCACCCTGAGCCTGGAGTGCCCCAGCTATCACAATCCGGCCAGTTATGTTATCGAGGTGTCGTGCGGTGAGCATGGCGATCATATTCGCAAACTGGTGGAGGCCATTGATAATGGCAAGCGGGATATACGGTCCTCGGCTGACTATGCCGGTCTCAAGGCTCGTAACGATCTGGTCAAGGTGCAGAACCTGAAAGCCATTCTCGACAAGAACGATGCCACCTCGAATGTCAGTGGCAGCAAGTACGAGGACAATTTGACCCTCAATAATACCCTTCTTAATGGTATGGTCAACGACATTGTTAAGGAGAACAACTCGAACACGGAGGTGTCTGTTGTCACCACCAATGAGAAGGGCGATGCCATGATCGATGTCGATAAGACAGTCAATTGCACAACTGCTTTGCTTACCGAAGAGATTACATCGCCCCAACGCTATCCCACTTCACAATTCCATCAATTCTGGGTGGTATTGAAGCGAACATTGCTTTTCAGTTACCGCGATTGGGTAAGGCTTTCAGCTAACTCGAAAAGAGGTGACAAATCTAATTCCTTCCTTGCCTTTTAGACCCTTATGTACTTGCGTTTATTTGCCCATCTTCTGGTTGGCTTTCTAATTGGTGCTCTCTACTACGACATTGGCAATGATGGAGCCAAGGTACTCAGTAATTTGGGTTTCCTTTTCTTCAACATGTTGTTCCTTATGTACACATCCATGACAATTACGATTCTATCATGTAAGTAAAGATGATTTCCTAATCGCACAATTATATTTATTTAACTTTCTCTTGTCTCTTAGTCCCACTTGAAATGCCTGTTTTGTTAAAGGAGAACTTTAATCGCTGGTATTCATTAAAGTCCTACTATTTGGCTATATCTGTGGCAGATCTACCGTTTCAGGTGAGTTTCGAAAAACAAACAGTTTTCATTATTTGAGTAATAAACTCATTTCTTGTTCAATTTTATAGGCCATCTTCTGCGTCATTTATGTATCGATTGTTTACTACTTCACCTCACAACCCTGGGAGTTATTCCGTTTCTCGATGTTCTTATCGGCCTGTCTGCTAATCTCCTTTGTGGCCCAGTCAGTGGGTCTGGTTGTGGGTGCTGCTATGAATGTGCAGAATGGCGTGTTCTTGGCTCCTGTGATGTCTGTGCCATTTTTGCTATTCTCCGGATTCTTTGTCTCATTCGATGCCATACCCGTGTATTTGCGCTGGATAACATATCTATCGTATATAAGATACGGATTCGAGGGCACTGCATTGGCCACATATGGCTATGGACGTGAGAAATTGAGATGCTTCCAGACCTATTGCCATTTCAAATCGCCCATCACCACACTGGAGGAGCTGGACATGGTGAATGCCAACTTCACCTTGGATATTGTTGCCCTAATTGTGATCTTTGTGGTTCTCCGTATATCGGCATATCTGTTTTTGCGCTGGAAGCTAAAAACGACACGTTAATCTTTTTAGGGGGTTCGGTTCTGTGAAAAGCTTTCTTTGTACCTATAATTATTATTGTCTAATTGTGTTATTTAAAATAATCGCGTATTTTGGGGTCTTTTATATTTCATTTTGGTTATCTTTAGTGATATGTATAAACGTAATGCCTAAGCTGAATTCCAGCCGAAACGAAAATTAGCAAAAATTTTTTCTAACCTTTTTGATCAAAGTAAATTAATTAAATGTACAATTTTACAAGTGGAACAATTAGATACTAAGTGATATATAGATGTCTAATCATACGTGAACAAAATTTTATTTTTCAAATACATTTTTATGTATATTATACATATATACATATATATACATATAGAAATTGCATTAAGTATATCCGAGCGAAAATAATATATTTCTGAATTATATTTTGGTTTTTTTTTTCCAACACCGAAAAAAAAAAACCTTAACATTTGTATACCAAAATCTATGAAAATAATGAAAACAAAAAAATATATAGTTAAGAAAATTATGAACGCATATTTTATACAAAACATTTGGATAAACACACAAATATTTGTTCGTGGAGGTAAAAATAAAGTAAACAAATGAATGTTGTACAATCTGCAAAGTGTTTGTTTATCTCGCAAACTACCGAGTCAATTATAATCTGACCTCTTGACAGATAAGATTGGGGATCCTTTTGAAGTGTCAATTTTAGAGTAGTATTGATAAGTTTTGTTTTTCTTTAACTGTATCTTCTATTCTATCTTTCTTAATCCCTGTAGTTTTCTTCTTTGCTTCAACTCGGTAAATCTTAGCAGTTCCTAGCACTAAGGATAATGATTTTCTTCCCAAAAGTATGCTACGATCTTACAATTAGCGTGATTAAAGAAAAACTTGAATAACCAACGGAAAATGTGTGAGTCGGAGAGTAAACAATTACGGGAATGTATTAGGCATTAGCTTACTTACTTATAAAAGTATTCTTAGGGTTATTTTGGATGAAGAAACACGATGATGACATTATTTGATCATTACTAGACACTTGTTTCAGTTGTATTTGATAAATTATATGTATGTTTCCTAAGTCGTAAGGTATTTAATTTGGCCCTTCAAAATTTAAAAACATTAACTTGGTTAGGTGAATGTCTTTTTGTGGACTAACCTGTTGCAAGTTAATGGCCAAAAAATACTTGAAAATTAAAAATTTCAACTTTCACCAAGAATACTTTCAGTAAAAATTTCAAATAATACATCCTTTACATATCGAAAAAAACAACCAGGCCTTAGAGTTATTGGACCTCTTTGGTAATCTTTAGTATTATTAATATGAACAAAGTACTTTTGTTCGCCTTTACGGATCCTTCAATGTACTAACGGGCGAAATAGAAATGTAGAACGCTTAACATCGTTGCGCAGGCGCCACGATAATCTTCTTGGAAAGAAACAAGTTAAGAATTACAAAAAATACTAAAAAAATACTTTTTTTGAACTACTGGCGCCATCTGTTGCTCGTTTTGCTTAGCTAATACGCGCCATAATATTATATTTGAAAATGAAAAAACTTTGTTTGAGCTTGGCTTCAGGTCATTCTTACTGATTTATTTGTAAGATTTTAAATTAAATATATATTTTATTATATTTAAATAATTTATTTTTTATCAGCTTTCCACTGGAAAGTAAAATTTTTATATTTTTTTCAAACTGACATATCGTTTATTTAAAGCTAAAATATAATATAAAATTTGTTTTTTTATTGTAATAAATACTAAGCTTTGAATTCTTTATTTAAGATCAGAAAATTACTAGGGATGCGAAAATGAAGATTCAGTGGGTGGAAGTGCTTCATTTGCCTTGTCTGATGTGAGTCTATTTGAAGACTTATCGTCAGTTTTTGAAGTCTTCAGAATCCAGGTTATGTCAAAGGCCAGACTTAAGATGAAAATATCAAAGAAGTTAAATTCGGCTATGCCGAAGTTTATATACCCTTGCAGTCCTTGACAATAATAATTTCACATGTTCAAAATTTGTTTTCTGCAACTCAATTCATTAATATACAAACAAAACAATTTTACTCTTCATACTATGTACAATTTGTTCTTCTTCTTCCCTCATTCCCTAAGCAAAGCAACGCACGCATACACATACAGTTTATGTAGCGTTGCGTCTGTGTGTGTACGCATGTGCTCTGTTGATTTGATGATGACGTAGTAGGCAGCAAGCAGAGCTGCCGGCAGCGATTGAACCGATTTATATAGACTGTAACTTGTGTTCTATTTATCCGATCAGGGTCAAATTTTGGGATCTGAGATTTTATATCAAATTCTATTATATTGGTGAATTTCATGGGGATACTCCAATTTTTGCAAAAATTTTTGTTCCAGAGCTATATGATATAGTAGTCCGATCCCAAAGATTTTCATACTTTATCTCACCCGGGTAAAAAAAGCTCCCAAAAAAATTTCATCCCGATAGCTCTTAAGATGGCTGAGTAAAACGCGTACGCACCGACGGACAGACGGACAGACGGACAGACGGACAGACGGACATGGCTATATCGACTTAGCTTCTCATGCTGATCAAGAATATATATACTTTATGGGGTCGGAAACGTCTCCTTCTGTGCGTTACAAACATCTGACCAATTTTATAATACCCTCTGCAAGGGTATAAAAACGGGACCTTAGCGGTGATGAGCAGTATGAGCCTCTATTTAAGGGCATTACAGGATTCGTTGTAATTAGTTGAAACACAAAATACAAACACCACGAAATGAGGTCCTGACCGTTTACGCTCTAAAATTTAGGAAATATGTTAGTAGTAGTTAGTATTGAAAACAAATTCATCCAATATTGAATATGGTTTGATAAGTTGTTCTCGGTTGATGAGTTTTCTACATGGACGAATCATGAAAGCAACTGAACAACGAGAAGTCGGGTTTGAGTCCCCGGCTGCTATATGGATATAGTCTAAAAGCCCGATGGTCGTAGTTGCTAAAATGATGTACAACTTAGATAAGCCCGGTTGGGCCATATTGCTGTTAATTCTTCTCCAAATATAATAATAAAAATTGTGACAATATTCATTTAAAAGCAATTATAAATAATTAACAAAGTCTTTAATACAAATTTCTGTAATTTATGTATACTTTAAAAAATAATTCTTTTTCCAACTACTTCTTTTCTTGAAACGAAAATAAAAGCAATTCGATTTTTCAAATAACAAAAAAAAAAACATTTTTACATTTTATCAATTGAGTTTATGACTAAACTGTGATTCATTTAAAAACAAAATGACATTCTTATCTACATATATGTATATCTGGCTATATGGCTATAGATTCCTTTTCAAATGTCTGGGTCAAAAAATCATAAAGGATATTTTCTCCAAATGGCAAATGGGTTAAAATAACTTGAATTTTCGACAAATCCTTCTTGGATATATATTTTGAATTATCGAAAACCAAAAACCAAATTATTTTTCTGCCACAAACTAATGGGATTAAATGCCTTGGATTGTTGCGGTTCATGTGAATAAAAATGGCTCATTCTTTGCGGTTGCTGGAGTAGTTAGTTAGTTATTTGGTTAGTTAGTTAGTTGTCGTTGTTTTTATTTTTCGTTGTTGTTTATTGTTTCGCAATGAGTTAGCAATTTTGCCTTAAATATGTTAGAAATTGTTTGGTAATCATGGCATACTGAGGCAGGGGTGGGTCTATATAAACATATATAGTATATACATTCATATTTCCTAATGGTAATTACTATTATTATTTTGCAAGGGCTTTATATGGTAAGCCACATGATTTTTTTCGTTTTAATTTAACTGAAAAAGAAAATTATAAAAGCCGGCAAGCGATTCTTATTCCCGCTTACATGTAATAAATAAATATTGAGCTCAGATGACTTGCATTCGAGTCTCTGGAGATGTGAGAAGTAGATGCAAAAAAATATAAAACTTGTTTCACCTGAGATATACGTTTAATGTTGTCGTAGGTCGGCGAAGCCGCTGTAATGCTTGGAAGAGATGCCATAAGATATTTTGCGTATACGGAGGTGTCCTCTCCTAGTTCTCAGGCGAGTTCTTTTCGGTTCGTCTAGAAGAGTTCTTTGTGTGTTGGGGCGCTTTCTTTGTGTTCCCTAGAGAGAGTGAGTGGGAGAGAGAGATAGAGAGAGAGCAAAAGCATTGTATGTATACAGAAATACCTCCATCCACATCTATCGATGTACATACATATGTACATGCATACAAAGTGCCACCGCTCCGTCACTCAGTTATTCTTCCTTCATTTGCTTTTTAGTACATTTTCGTTTGTCGGTGCAACAAGTCGTTATCGTGGGGCAGCAGCAGCAACAGCAGCAACTGGGAGCATGTGAAAAGAGAGTGGATAGCTAAAACTACAAAAAGAAAGTGGAGTAAGTGCATCGCTTCCACAGTTTATGCCGCTCTATGTGTGTGTGTGTACTCATAGTTGTGCAGCAGTTCATAAAAAATCAACAAAACGTTCATTGAACTTGTAAACGCTTGTTAGCGTGATATACCATATAGAATCAATGGAATTTTAATGCATGTCGGATCAACATGGCATATACTCTATATACTTTCTTGTATATAGACATATGTTAATCATATATCACACACACTGATGTCTAGTTTGTCACAAAGTTCAACATTTTCCGCATCAATGCATTCGCATGCGCCATTACTTCCACACAATAGTTACAAAAAGATATGACTAAAACAATAACAAACCAAATGGTAATATCCACAACGGTCTTTATCGAATATCTATATACACTCTCGCTGAACCCACTCACGTATGCCATTGAGAGTGTATGTGCGTACACGTCCTATGATAATTTATTTTTCTAAAGCATAAATTAATTGGCAAGTAAATCAACTGAACGATTTTGGTATACCCTGCAAGAAGTAAACTGAGGTAAATGGGTTGTAAAATTGGCATCTCGTGCATTTGGTGCCCCTGGTAAAATTAATTCAACTCGTAACTTGACTAATTATAGACCGATTTTTATGAAATCTTGTGTAGCCATGCATAAATATAAGATGTATTTATGTACCAAATTTAATTACGATAAGTTGAATTTTAAGAAAATTACTCGCTCGAAAAAGGAAAAGAAGAGTTCTTGCTACCCATTCGAAAACATTATTCCTCTTCTTCTTTATCATTACTCATTAAAGCTTTAAACAGTCAGTCGATTGTACTGTTTGTTACGTACACCCATTTATATACCCATTCAACCACTAGGTGCATGGTATAAAAAAGACTTTCGATGAGACCCAAATACAATATTCGACAATATTCAGTATTGTCAGTGTGAGTGCAATGGTCACACCCCTTCCATTTCCCAGCCAAAATTGTGCATTTGTCTTAAGCAACTTAAATATATAATTGAACAATAAATGGGGCACGTAATCACTGAGTGCCAACAAAAGATAAAGACGTACATACATATGTACATACATACAGATGCATACATATAAACAATATAACGTCACAAATCTGTCTCATATCGGCTATGAAATTATACTTCCGTTAAGGCCTGATAACATTTCAACTTCGCCGCTGCAGCAGCAGCAAAAGCAGCAGCTGGAGCCTGCCCCAAGTGTTCTGTGTGGCTTGGCACAACGCAACGTGATAATTGCAAAATTCTGTGCAAGTTTTAGCTGTCTCTCTCTCCCTCAGACATTACTCACCAGCAACTGACTCTCCGTTGAGCTGTCACCCCATGCCCCACTCAGCCCCCGCCTTTGACTGATACGATCCACGATCGGGGCATACAATTTAACCGATTGTCTGCCAGCCTGTGTTGTTCGCGTACTACTTTCAATCAATTGAAAATCTGAGTTCATTTTTCAAACCCCGCTCGACGACAGCAAACACAAGCTACATGTGTACCGGCCGTAGCCGTAGCCGTAGCAGCGACAAAAAGCACTCCCGCCGAATTTCTTTCCAAGGTGTTCTCAAGTCAGTGCGAAATTTGTTTTCAAATCGAAAGCAGGGCCTCTGCCAATCTCTATACTATTAATAACTTATTAATAATAAAAAATCTGCTGCATCCGGGCAATTAAGAAACGCACATTTCGGTGAGATATTTTTCCGTCTCTCAAAGCTCACCGGCTAAACAAAAACTCAGTGCCAAGTGAAGTTCTTAAATGTTATTCGTCAAACAATTTTAACTAATTAAAAAACCCTTATTCATTAATTGCATTCAATTGAAATAATACTGAAAAAGAATACCAACAAATATTTTGAATCCATGTGAATCTATGAATATAAATTAATTCATTTGGTAATCTCATCTACATACAATTTATGTCGATGCCTTGGAAGTGGTCGAAGTTTTTATACCCTTAACAAAATTTGCCCCTTTCAACTTATTTATAACTTATAGATGTGAGTTTTGTCACCCAACAAAAATTATAATGTGTCAATTTTGTTATATTTAAAAAAAATGTATTCAAAAGTAAAAACAATGTTTGTAAAAATGAATTTTTCAACATTCAAACAGTTAGGATGAAAAGTTTGATTTCAATTTCCTTTTCACTTTTATGAATTTCCAATAATATAGTAAAATGTCAATTAGAACTCGCTGCGTTTAAAAGAAATCCGAATAATTAGTAAAGAAAAAGATAAACGTATAAAAAATTTAAAAATAATTGAATTCATTTGACTTTCAATAATTTCAAAACCTTTATTTATGTATAGAATGTGTATAAGTACATACTTTGTTTTAATTATACTAAAGAATTAAACTCTTAAAAAAATTATAAAGAATTTAACTCTTAGAAATTTAGAAATTTTATAAAAACAAACAAGTTTTTGTGCGTTGAATTGATTAATAGAACAAATGAGTCTTTGACCTGACTTCAGTACACCATGCATTAAGGGAAATAAGTATTTCGAATTCATAAGACCAACTTCCTACGAACACACAATTTTAATTGAAGAAAAACTATTTCACGATCTCTTTGGCTAAAAACTTGGCTATTTTCAGTCCGATTTTTATGAAATTTGATATGCCGATAGACGATAAAAACATATATTAGTATTCTAATTTTAATTACAAAATATCAAGAATAATTGTAAGATTTTCACGAACTCAATCTGCTTACATACTACATATCAAGCCTAGAGGACTTAGCTCTTATAGTCTTTACTATCAATAATAATTTCTATACTATGTTAGATTTGAAGCGGATCAAATTTTGTGTGCCAAAAGCTTATCCCAAAATCGAATTCTATGTAAGAAACTTTCACCAGAAAACATGTCTTTTGAAACTTTTAATTTTTGAAATCCTAGCGACCTCCGCGAAGCATAATGTTTTGAGACTTAAGTATATTCAGGTTACTTCTTTTGGATTTAAGTAATTGGAAATAAATAATAGATTTTGCAATTATTTTTGGCTCAATTCTGATTGATTTTTTTTTAAATTTTTAACTGAGTTTTAAAGTTTTATTTACTTAAGACGAAAGTGTCAAAAATATCCATGTACTGATTCTTTTTTAGAAAGTGAGCGTTAATCGAATAAAACAGATTTTATTAAAGACAAGTTAGGTACATACATTAGTAGTCTCGTATAACATTGAATGCGTTTTGAATTTGTGCCACTTCCGTCTGTTAGTTATATCAATCGACATGCCAAATTTTATAAAAATCGGGTCTGAGGTTGTCAAGTTATTCCTTACTCACTGTGTCTGACAAAGAAATCTAGAAAACTTGCATTTTTAAAAGCTTCAAAAATGAAATGCTAAAAACTTGAACAATAATCTCATATCGGACTAGCTTAAGAACTACTATAACAAAAAATTGTTTTAAAATACAAGATTGCTAAATTAATTAATACAATTCACATCAATCGACAATAATTCTCCTTTATTTTCAAAACACTTGACTCATTGAGACCCATATTTCATGCATATTCAATTGTTTTTGAAATTAACATATAATAAGAAACACCTGTTTTTAAAGTGGCTTTATAAATAAGTCTAACATTTGGATTATGAGATCAGAAACAGAATAGAATACTAAATTTGATATACCCAACTTTTGCTAGAGTATACTTACATACATATTTAATTATAGAAATTATTGCAGTTGTAGTAATGTGTGAAGATATTGTCTAACTGTGAGAATCTTCGCTTCTAAACGCAATGTTGATATTATGTATTCGACCCGTTGACACATTGATTTGACGTTAGATTTATTAAAAAGAAAAGTTAAATACTAGACTGACAGGCTGAGTAATGTGTCGGATGCTGATTACAAATCTATACAAGCAGATTCATAAGTAATTCTAAATAATTTAACAACAAATTAGGTATATAAGAATAACAAAAAAAAAAAAAAAACGAAACAATAAAAAACCTAAATGTTTTGTAAACTGGTTTTTAGAAATGCGGTGAATTATATATAAATTGTAAATAACATATTCTGTACACATTCAATTGTTATTGTTTTTTAAATAAAAGAATAATAAGAAACACCTGTTTTTTAAGTGGCCAGTGAGAGTAACGAAATCAGAATCATTTATGTACTTATAGACGACAAAAGTGTAAAAGTGTAAAGTCTTAATTTATTACTCGCCAAATTTGAGATTTAACCCTTGCACTTTACCTTTATTTTACTCTCTTACAGATTTCGTTTATATGTAAAATGAAATTGTGAGAATTTTACGATCTTCGGTCCCATCAACCCTTTTCATATTTTTCGCGTGTTGCCGTCAAGATGCAACCCGTTAATGGAAGTAGCAACAAGGGCGACCCCACCGCGAATTCACCGAGCAGTTCACTGAACTACAGCAGCGATATCAATGCAATCAGCTTGGAGCTGACGAGTGATCACTATCACTTCGAGGATCGCTCTGAGGACTTTCGAACGGTCAGTGGGTTAAAGTACTTGCCCACCTGGCCGGCAGTCAATCTGGAATTCTCGGGACTAACCTATGAGGTCCCGGATCGGGCGCATGGTGAGTCTTACAATTGCAATTTGTTAATGACACTGATTAACTTGCGTGTCGTGTCGGCAATTCCTCAGTGTTTTTTTTTTAGTTAATTGAAAGTCTTAATTAAGTTTAATTTCCCAATGTAATTGCTGAGTAAAAAGTCTAGCAGGTTTGGCATCTGTAATAATGCCAACACTTTCCAGATCTATAATTAAAAGGAGCAATTAGCGACTCATAGTCTAATAGCATTTTCAATTTTCTTAATCTATGTAATTAACACCAATATCCTCTCACTGCAAACATGTGTGTTTCAATTTGGATTTTCTCCCAAATAATTATGGTCAAAATTCATTTGCATTTGCAGGTGTAATTCAACATTTTGACAGTTTTTTTTTTTTTTGTGTTATTTTTAGCGTTTATAATTTGAGTGAAAACACTGCAAATCAAGCAACGCAAAAAGTTAGCTGAAAACCAAGATAATTTTGTTTCAAAAACAAATTTTAGATTGTGATAAAAGTGAAATATCTATCGAGATCTTCATCCTGGAGGATCTTTTTATAGATAAATATAGGCTTTCGAACATATTATTATCAGTATAGGATATGGTTGTAAACTGTCAATCTAACAAGGAACTTTGGCCTTCGACTGAGACAAAAAACTACATCCACACACTAGCCTGGAACTCGAACCCAGATCCTTGTATTTTAGTCCTCTACTGAAAAAAAAGAAGAAAAAAGACCATACAATTGTCTATTTATGTGTATTCGTTGACGACAATCCTTTCCATTAGCCCTGTCGGAACTACCTTTTCAGAATTGCTCCATCGGAGGGGAAATGCCACCTCCGTTGGGGATGGATGGAGTAGGTCTCGACTGAGCCGCCGACCAATGGAGTGCATATATTTCAACACGTTTCTTTATTAAATGAAAAGTCTTTAAGAGACAGTTAGTATTTTGTTTTTGATTAATAGCAACTGCAATGAAAAATTACGTTCTAAGCTTAACATTCTAACATTCTAATTCAATGAAATTTCTTCAAACTCAGAGTTCCCAAATTTAAAATTTAAATTTAGTATATATATAGCATTTCCACTACTGCAATATTTGATAAACATTTCATGTTTTTGATAGGAATGCGATAACCTATTTGAACTCTATGTGGCATTCGCCCTTGAAAAGTTTTGTGTTAACAATAAATTCAAGAACGAACAAGGCGTGGTTTGTGTATATTGGAGGATGAGCAGAGGAAATGCCTCAAAACCTTCTGACTATAATATAGTAAGCTGTGATTCAGGGAATGATCTGTAATCTTGTGGATGGAAGATGTTTTTTAAGATCGATGAGTCAAATGTGTAGAGATTAAACTGACTTTAAGATCATATCCGAGAAAGTTTAAGTCAGACTTGAACTTCTAGTGACGAACTAGAATATAAATATTGAACTTTTTGATTATATGATTATTATGAGCTAAGCTAAAATCAGCAAAGTATTGGAAGCTACAAAATCGAATGGTATTATTGAAATTATTATCATTAAAAGATTTTATTTATAAAGTTGTAAAAACCGGAAGTCAGTGCAAAGTTTGTGCTTGAGAAATTGCATCCCACATGGCACGCAATTTTTTTATAAAAAAAAGGTTTACAAACGAAGGAAATCTTTAACAATAATAACTATAGTAAATATTGTGTAGTAATAACTAAAGTAAACAAGAAAATGTGAGATTCTATGACAATGGCATCGAAAATAACACAGTTTTCGTTATAAAGCTCTGAATGTTTAAAGGTCGGACGGACTTACAGAGCGACAAACGAACAGTCAGACACGGTCAAAAGTTCCTTATCTAAAGAAAGGCTAACAAACTCAAGCTTGAGGAATGCTATGCCTATATCACACTACATTTATCGTATGTACATATGACAGATACATATATACATACATATTATGTACATATAGTTATCAGACTGTGAGCGTAATTCCAGAATTACAGAGTATTATGGGCATAAGTGAATTACCTACTTTGGTATTAATCGCATGAGAAATCGATCATTTCTATGGGAAAGTAATTTATGTATGTATTTTAGTCATCCAATGTGAATAAATTTCGGCAGAATTATTAGCTTGTATACATATTAAACTAACCGAAATTTACTATTACGATAGTTGCCAAAGATATTTATATATAATATATGTATTTATGTTTTTGACCAATCGTTCCTATGGTGCCTATATGTTAGAGTAGTCCGTTCCACATGAATTATATACAATATACAATACCATTGGGATGTAAAAGTTTAAGTTCAAGAGAAAATCCATGAGAAAGATGTGTGATCTCACATTGAAAACAAAGGACAAGGATTGGATAGAAATATAGGAAACTCTTTTTTCTAAAATAAAAGTTTTATCGATATCGAAAAAGTTTGGGGTTTATCTTATTAACGTGTTTTGTACAGTTTAGGGTCTTAAACAGGTTATTTATAAAATGTTATGATTTTTCTCCACTCCACTCCTCCACTTTGAGAGAAAGAATAGATAAGACAAATTTCATATAGAATGTTATATCTGAAATTGTTATTAGTTCAAAGAATTTCGAGTTAGGTTTTGGGACAGGCTGAAGCCAAGTTATGATATCTATTTGTGTATGTTAAAGATAGTAGTGTTATTAGTTAGTTACTTAGTAGTTATGGGGGGCGTAGCCCAGAACCTCGAACTTAGAATATAATAGAATGGATTGTTATCCTGTTTTATCGCATTTCATATATATTTAGTTTATTTTATTGTTTTCTTTGTTACAGCGGATAAAAAGAAACAAATTCTGAGTGGTGTAAATGGGAAATTTTGCTCACATGAATTAACCGCCATAATGGGACCCTCTGGAGCAGGAAAAACAACTTTATTGAATTTGTTGGCAGGATTCGGGTAAGTTTTGAAATCATTAATATCGTTTCAAAAGTAAATGACACTAATTTTGTATTCTGATTCCAGCACCGTGAGTAGTTCTGGTGAAATTTTAGTTAACAATAGTCCAAGGGATATGAGAACATTTCGCAAAATGTCTCGCTATATAATGCAGGTGAGGACAAACTGAAATGGATATAATTTATTGATATAATCGACTAGATTTACCCTTTCAATTGGCCAGACAGACGTTTTGGATCTTCAGTTTACAGTGCTCGAACTGATGATTTTGGCCACGCATCTTAAATTGGGCACTGAACTCAAAATGACACAAAAACTTGAAGTAGTAAGTGCAATCTGCTATTTTAATTAAAGACTTTTACTAATAGATTTTCTTTGTACTATAGATAAATGAAATCTTGGGAATGCTGCGCTTAAACACAGCTGTAAATACAAAGACACAAAAACTTTCCGGCGGGGAAAGGAAACGACTTTGTGTGGCTTTGGAATTGGTCAACAATCCGCCAGTTGTTTTTCTCGATGAACCCACAACGTAAGCTTTTAGATCGTAGAATTAATATTCAAGGGTATGAATAAATAAAGAGTTTTCTTTTATAGTGGCCTTGATGATCAATCCAGTTCTCAGTGCATTTCTCTGCTGAAAATGTTGGCTGCTGGTGGACGAACTGTCATCTGCTCGATTCATACGCCTTCAGCCAAGATTTTCGAAATGATCGATACGGCTTATGTGCTAGCCGAGGGTCAATGCATTTATCAGGGCAGTGGAACGAACATTGTTCCATATATGCAGCAATTGAATCTCCACTGTCCCCTCACATACAATCCGGCTGACTTTATCATTGAGGTGGCCTGCAATGAGTATGGCGAGGGCTTTAATGATTTAATGGTCGAGGCCATGGACAATGGCAAAGTCACTCGCTGGATGCCACAATTACAGCATGAGGATGGCAATGGCGGTAAGATAACTCCAACTCGAACCGATACAACATCGGGAGCCTCTTCCTATTATGAAGAAACCATTGAACAATTCGAAGAGGAAATCAATCCGAAACTATTGCGATCCAAATCCAGTTGGTGGATGCAATACAAGTTATTGCTTATGCGAATGCTTCTGCAAATGTGGAGGGATAAGGTAGGGATAAATGGAAGAGGAGTTAGTATTCTTGGCCTATTGCCTTCATCATTCCCCTCATTTCAGTCATATATCAAACTGAAGTTCTATATGAACATCATACTGGCTCTTCTTGTGGGAGGCCTTTATACGGGCGTCGGTCAACTGGCCTCGAAGGCTCTCTTTAACTTTGGCTTCATGTTCACCATTGTCATAGCTTACCTATACTTGCCGATGATGCCAGTTCTACTATATTGTAAGTAAACATTGACACTTTAATAATTTAAACTACCCACGTAGAGTAGGTATATTAAAAACAATTTTCAAAAACATTTTCATTATCCTATGGATTGTACAAACCCGGCAATTTATAAAGTTGCTAAAATCCTATACTCTGATCATAAATAATCATAGAAAATTAATCGCCATTCAGTGCCGGATTAGCCATATGGTAGGATCATCAAAAGCTAAGATTGATTCCTTATTAATTTATATAGTCTGAGCCAAATAGGTTTCAAACTTAAACTTAAATTTCATTTAGCTCCAAGTTAAGCAATTCAAACTGAAGTTAGGTCTTTGAATTTGCATTAAAATGACATGCCACTTAAATGATAATTAAGTCTAATAACATATTGTTAGAAATTTTTCAAAACACAGCCTGAAAAATGTTGATGAACCAAAAATATAAATGTATCAAAGAAATCGTAAAATTTCGAATCTGTAAAGATGATAGTTTTTAAGCGATTTTCATTCATGTTCTAACATTCTTCGAATTTGTGTGAAAAC
Organism: Drosophila tropicalis; assembly: GCF_018151085.1. Taxonomy (NCBI): domain Eukaryota; kingdom Metazoa; phylum Arthropoda; class Insecta; order Diptera; family Drosophilidae; genus Drosophila; species Drosophila tropicalis. The sequence goes on from NW_027172877.1 coordinate 1,010,904, forward strand.
CTCGAAAACTTATATTTTGGTTTTTGGATTGTTTAAACCGCCAACGATTTTGGCGGGTTTTCTTATCGTGTCCGACACCATTTCGTATCAAGTTTTCATTATGCGCGATTCATTTTCAAGTCGTCTTGTAAGAAAATGAAACTATTTTAATCAACAAAAGAGCTCAAATTCTGCTCATGAAGATGATTTCTGTTAAAATAATCTTTCAAATGCTGAGTGGGTATATACACTTATTGATGATTAGCACGTTTTCAAGCAAAGCTTGAGACCGAATTATCAAATAATAATCAGAACACTTTTATTTTCTACACGTTAATAGATAACACGAAAGAAATTAAAACTTTGCTTACTCTGAATATTCAGCATAAACAAAAATCTGTTATCCGAATACTATTTCAATGGGTGGTCATTCAAATGAATTTATTAAACCTTTTTATACCCTTGCAGAGGGTATTATAAAATTGGTCAGATGTTTGTAACGCACAGAAGGAGACGTTTCCGACCCCATAAAGTATATATATTCTTGATCAGCATGAGAAGCTAAGTCGATATAGCCATGTCCGTCTGTCCGTCTGTCCGTCTGTCCGTCGGTGCGTACGCGTTTTACTCAGCCATCTTAAGAGCTATCGGGATGAAATTTTTTTGGGAGCTTTTTTTTTACCCGGGTGAGATAAAGTATGAAAATCTTTGGGATCGGACTACTATATCATATAGCTCTGGAACAAAAATTTTTGCAAAAATTGGAGTATCCCCATGAAATTTACCAATATAATAGAATTTGATATAAAATCTCAGATCCCAAAATTTGACCCTGATCGGATAAATAGAACACAAGTTACAGTCTATATAAATCGGTTCAATCGCTGCCGGCAGCTCTGCTTGCTGCCTACTACGTCACCATCTGTTAACAGAGCACATGCATACACACACAGACGCAACGCTACATAAACTGTATGTGTATGCGTGCGTTGCTTTGCTTAGGGAATGAGGGAAGAAGAAGAACAAATTGTACATAGTATGAAGAGTAAAATTGTTTTGTTTGTATATTAATGAATTGAGTTGCAGAAAAGAAATTTTGAACATGTGAAATTATTATTGTCAAGGACTGCAAGGGTATATAAACTTCGGCATAGCCGAATTTAACTTCTTTGATATTTTAACAAATAATTGAGAATCTGTGAAATTGAATGAATCTTGGTAACCGAATAATTAGTAACCGAATTATTCAAAAACTTAAAGTCAAAGAATGAGTCTAAGCGAACTAACTAAAATATTTTGAATATGATAAGTATTATAACACGACGACTGTACCAAATCTATATATAGATTGGTCTTTTGTCACTAGATCTAGTTTTTCCATCTTTACATTTTTTCAAAATCTTCAATTCACTTTAATTATTAATGAAATTTTGTTGTCTTAAACTTAAAAATTATAGGTGAAATTAGAATATTTAAGAAAAGAAAGAAATTTATTCCTACCCAAAAGCTTTTTCTAGCATTAGAAATTTTTAAACTAAAACTAATCTTAACATATTCAAAATAAACACTGGTATTTAAAAATTAAAGCGTTATTTGTTATGGACTATAGCAAAAAGCAACGATTACTCATTGTAAAATGTAATTTAATCATCAAATGAAATTTTATATTTTCTGGCTGTTTTTGCAGTTCCCTCGGAAATCAATCTCCTGAAACGAGAATACTTTAATCAATGGTATCGCTTGAGCTCGTACTATGCAGCATTGGTGTCCGCGAAAATGCCTTTCATGTTCATTCTGGCCATGATATATCTGTCGATTGTGTACTTAATGTCTAGCCAGCCGTTAGAATGGTTTAGATTTGCCATGTTATTCTTTGTTGCATTTCTCACGGCCCTGACATCAGACAGTTTTGGCCTTCTCATATCCAGCAGGCTCAGTTTAGTGGTAAGTTACCCATTGTTGGTACTCATATCGGAGATTCGTTTAAATTTCGTTAATTTTTCTAGAATGGAATGTTCATGGGTCCAGTGCTGGCTGTTCCGCTAATCCTTCTCTCTATCTATGGCATTGGCTATGGCAAGGATGCATACATTTCGCCGATTATGAAATTTTTAATGTCCATGAGCTTTCTGCGCCATGGCATGGAAGGACTCGTAGCCGCCCTCTATGACTACGGGCGAGGAGACACAATTTGCCAGGATGAGGAACTCTTTTGTCTGTTCAAGAAATCTCAGTTCTTGCGTGTGTTTTTGGGCTTCGATAATACCAATTATCTATGGTCAGTCACCTGCTTATTTGGATTCTATCTCCTGTTCACAATTGCTGCCTACATCCTGATACGTCAACGACTCAAGAGATCTACGGCGAACCCAATTGTGGCCTATGTTTTGCAGCTGCTGACAAAACACTTTAACTTTACTTCGTATAATTATTGAAGTGATTGTTTACTGTAATTATTATGTAGTATATGTACATATACGATATCTATGCCATGTCTTTGTTGTGGAAAATCTTGTGATTCCTTCTAAGTTAACTTAGCGATAATTTAGTATAGTATACTTATATGGGCAATGTGAGTGATATTCCATTAATGACGAAACAAAATATATATATTTTTTTAAATACATTGAATTAAAGTATTTTCTTGGACCAACAATGAGTCAAGGCATGTCGTTACTTTTAGATTTTTTTATTATAATAATTATGCAATTAAAAAAAAGAGAATACGCAAACATCCAAAAATTCTTACAGAAATTCTAAGCACGTTTCAAGAACCTTTTAAAGATTGTTCTGACAAATTCTCATCTGACGACAAGCCAACAATGGATACATATGTATGTATGTATGTATATGTATGCATTATGTATTTATTTGTTTATGAAAAAACTAAAGAGAATTTTTTAGAGAAGAAACTGCAGATAATTTAATTTGTCTCATAGAAGCCTTTTGCCAGACGAGAAAAAATCAATACAGAAAGTCGCAGTTTGACTGAACTTTTGAAAACACTTTGCCAAATATTAATCATGAATTTTAAGAGTGCTTAGACACAGATTAACACCAATTTACTATTATTATATAACGGGAAAATTCCAATTGAAGACGTGTTTACAATAATTTGAAGTTCGCAAGAAGCTTGTTGGCTTAAGCCATTTTTAAAACTTCAAAATTTCTGTGCCTTTTTAAACATGAACAGTTAACACATGGACGACGAGGTCTATCTTTCTTTTACCTGATTTTGAACGACATTATCTCATTCTTAAATAGTTCATAGTGTTCAAGCTCCGACAAGTTCAAAGGCACAAAACACTAAACATATTTAGTGTATTGTTTTTCTTAGTTTGACTAGGCCTACAACTTTTTAAAAGCTTCAGAGGTGTATTGTCAAGACATCTTTTAAATTTTAAAATTTGTCTCCCGTTTGGATTGACGCATTTGAATTAGGGGCAGAAAAAAATGGCTCAGCCCAAGTTATCTTTATACACCAACTCAATAATATACATATTAAAATAGACACGTTCAAGCTGTTTAATAACATAAATTCAAAGTTAAGAGACAAAAAAAGTGTATGTCACATAATTTTTACCACCACTGTATATTATCTTTAGCCGGCAAAATTCTTAATGAACGATCCACAAGACTCTTAAATTCAATATGCTACTTTTATTTCGAAAGTTGTGTTTTTTATCTGAAAATATGTCAGACACTTGACGTGCCATTTAGACCAGAGACGGACTGGTGATTGTTTACCCCATGTCATGTAAGAGTCAAATATTTGATTCCTACCCATAGTCCCATGATCGGTCAGCGTAAAAAAAACTGAAGTTGGTGCCCATGTTTACTTTGTACTAAACCATCAAAGTAAAACTTGGTTGGCTGAGTGGCTTAAAACAAAGAGTTACCAAATTTTGCCTCACTTGTGATTCCTAGCGAAATCGATGATCAGATACAAAAGAAAGACAAGAAGCAAGAACTATATTTCGCGACGCACAAAATGGAAAAAATAAAAAAATTTTTAATTTCATGTTGCAAACAGAGAGAAATATTGAACTTAAGTTTTGTTTTTTGAATCAAATTGGCCAACAGACTGTTTGTCTGTTTGATTATTCATTCGTTATAACTGACAACTGACCGAAATATTAAGTGCGAGTCTGCGGGTTTTCAAAACTGTCCAAAAAAAAAAAAGACGCTAATTTGCAGTCTAATGTTTTTGGGATTGATTTTCATATTTAGTTATTTTGTTGACTCATTTAAAACACGTTAACTAGGTCAGATTCCTATACAAGCATTTAAGTTAAGATAAGATGTTACAGAGTCTTTTAAGAACAACATTTTGACACCTTGGCACATTCTTTAAGGGTTAAAGTACATCTACAAAGCACAATTCTAGTACATCCTTTAAAGACAATTAAAAAAAAAAAAACAATATTCGTAGCCTGACGGCTTAAACTAGACAACATTTTGGGAAAACATCATTGTTGTTGAGATATTTTTTTAGATGGCATAAAATAATTGAATTTCCAACCACTTTCAACCAAGCAAAATCCAAACAAATGTCCATTGTTAAAAGTCGATTAAGTTTTATTGCAAATGGATCTGTGTAGTTTGTCAGCTATTTAAACTATAGCTAGTATAAGTTACGTTATTTTTTGGCGCGTTTCATGAAATATCAACTGCGACTTATTTGGAGATTGGCTGTCATTTGTCATTTGGTGGCTGGTTGTGTGTGTGTCTGTGTGTGGTGTCTGCTCTTTTGTCATTTTTTTTTTTTTTTTTTGTTTAACTTATCTTTTTAATTGTATATTCTTATTTTATAGAAAAATACCTAAATGAAGAGCCGTGTACGCAGAACTTGTACGTCTTTTTTCATTTGTTTAACATTACAAACATTTTATGTGTATTTTGTAATATATTTTTGTAAAGGAAAATACATTATTTTTTATATAGTTGGTTGTATAGCAAATACAAAGAAAAAAAATTAATGTACAATCAGAAATTTGCTTTTTGGGGGTGGGGGGGGTAAAAAAAAAACATACAGTTAAAGCACACATTTTGACAACATACATAGAGATAGATAGTAGCAATAATAAAAACGTATAAAATATATATATATGTATACAATTTTTTGTTTAAACAAAACAACATGAGAAATATGCTTAGCCAAAAGACAAATTAAAAGGGGGATTTTTACAATTGTTTGTTTTTGTTTTTGCTTTTGCTTTAGCTTTTGATTGGTAACTGAACTACATACAATGCAAGGAGACGACTAACTACTTTTGTGTGTATGTGTGTGTGTGTGTGTGTGTGTGTGTGTATGTGTTTTGTGTGTTCTGTCTGTCTGTCTGTTCTTCTTTTTGAGGAAGCAAATCTATTTGTTATATATATTTATATATATGTATAACTATTAAGTAAGTTAATTTAGACGACAACAACCACGTACAACTAACTAATAGAAAGATGTGTGAACACACCGAATTGGGTTTAAAAGCTGGAGTTGAACGCAAATGAACAGAAACTAACTAAAAATTACGTTGTTGCTGTTGTTGTTGTTGTAGTTGTTGTTGGTGCCTTTGCTATTGTTGTTGCTGCAGATGTTGCCGGTGCTGAATCCGTTTCCGTTTCGGTTAACTTTAACCTTTTAGGACTCGGTTGAAAATTAGCGTCTAGTCAATTGATTTCCAAATGCTTTGCCTGCTCCCAAGAGAAACCATCACGTCCAAAGTGTCCGTATGTGCTAGTGCGTTGGTAAATGGGCTGGCGCAGATTCAGGTCCCTAACAAGAAGAAGGAAAAACCATAAGTTAAAAATAAATAATTTGTTTAATTAGTTTAATTAGTTTTTCACTTACTTGACAATCTTTCCGGGTCTTAGATCAAAGTTACGTTTGATAATCTCCAGTAGCTCCTTTTGTGACTTGTGTGAGGTGCCATAATCGAAGACAGTTATGGACAGGGGCTCGGCAAGACCGATGGCATAGGAGACCTGAACAAGACAACGCTTGCAGAGTCCAGCCTTGACCAGGGATTTAGCCACCCAGCGAGCTGCATAAGCAGCTGATCTATCGACCTTTGTGAAATCCTTGCCCGAAAATGCACCACCACCATGAGCACCCCATCCTCCGTAGGTGTCGACAATAATTTTCCGTCCTGTCAAACCGGCATCACCCATCGGACCACCGATAACGAACAATCCACATGGATTAATGTGGACAATGGTGTTGGCATCAAAGTATTTGGCGGGAATGACAACTTTCACAACTTTCTCCATGACCTCGGAACGCAAAGTCTCGAGCGAAATCTTCTCAGAATGCTGCATAGAGACCACAATGGTATGAACGCGCTTGGGCACTGCCGAACCCTGATTAAACAAATATTCGCAGGTGACTTGAGTCTTGGAATCGGGACGTGCCCACCAGAAGACATCTGAGCGACGCAGTTCGGCGATCTTTTCATTCAACTTGTGGGCAAGCACTACAGTAAGGGGCATACATTCCTCGGTCTCGTCTGTGGCATAGCCAAACATAATTCCCTGAAAAATTCCATATACAGGGCATTAGGTAAATCTTTTCATACAAACACACAAAAAAGAAAATGGGTAAAAGCAACATATAATACCAAACCACATACATAGCTTAGAGAATTAGTTCAGGTTAGTTGAGCAATTCTGTTTTATTTTCGTTTTGAATAGAGTTAGAAATGAGTAAAGCATTAGACAATGTGATATTATAATGAAAAAAAGTTAAATGCTGTTTCTTTGAGTGTGTCTTAGAGAAGATAATGCGACCCAAGATGGTGGATGATGGATAATATGCATACCAAAACTAAGCGCATTATTTTTGTTAGTTGAAATGTGTCTATTCCAACAAATCTCCATAGACATTTCAATTAACAAAAGTCGGCAGATATTTATATATAAACTACAAATGATTTACTGAAGAGGATTTAGCATTAATACACAGCTGATGGTGTGAGTCTATTAAACTCTTTCGATTAGTTACGCGTTAAAACAATTATACTAAGTGATTACTTAAATGCGAATGAGTCTAAATCGGGGGTTAAGCCCTCTCCAAAGGATTCTAGAGATTTACGTTGTCTATAAAGCTTTATACATGTCTTAAACGATCATCTTTGGAAAGGTTAAGCGAATCTCGGCCTGCCGAAATCGAATAATAATCTGTTTTTTTGTTTGCTATATAGTTCTCACACCTGATCTCCAGCACCGATCTCTTCCTCGGCGCGATTAACATGCACACCGGCAGCGATTTCGGGTGATTGTTGGTCCAATGCCAAGAGCACGTTGCACGTTTTAAAATCGAAACCTTTTGTTTTTCAGTTAACAAGTTATGCATGTCGAATTGGTGGAAATTTGTGTATTTTGTTTTGTTTTGGTGTGTGTGTGGTGTTTGTGTAGTATGTGTAATTATGAAACGAGAGAGAAAGAGGCAAAAAAAGAGACAAGAGAGAGCGCAGCCTATTAATGTTATATTCAGTCAATTTATGATTTTAAAACCCGATTATATTTTTGTTTAAACAATCACAACATCAACCCATCGCATTCATCTAAATGAAACTCCTCCTCCTAGTCATTGGTAGTCATCATCCGGCGGTTTGTTAAACTCAATTCGCTGGTTGGCGCAGGGGCGGCAAAAGGGGATAGGAGTTTAGCATGCATTTTTTAACCCCATGGGTTTCGTAAAATGTCCATTTTAAATGATATGTATGTGTAGTTAGAATACCCAATTCGAAATGCAATGTGAACAGGTGAATTTATGTCCAATTAAAAACTTCCCTCAAAGGTAAGAACAAATTCTCGAAACCTATCTCTTTTCTTTAAATTTATACTTTATGGTTAATTTAATTGAAGTTAGATTATGAATGTTATTGAGAATACATATTATTATTCCCATATCTCTGTATATAGCAAGGGAGGAGGGGTATAATGACATACGTCTGGACTGACCAGACGAGCGAGGAGAGGCAGCAGAATAAAATAAAAATGGTGGGGAAAAATAAAAACAACAAACGAATTAGAAAATGAACATTAAACGAACGTAACGAATGCACACACACACGGCGCCTCCCGCTTTATCAGGAGTAGAAATAGGGTAGGGATTTGGTGGGTTGGTGGGACTAAATGGATGGATAGGATAAACTTTTGCTGTACCTGATCACCAGCGCCGACATCATCTTCTTCGCGATTCACATGGACACCGTTGGCAATATCTGGAGACTGTTGTTCAATGGCGACAAGCAGATTTAGCGTCTTCCAATCGAAACCTTTTTGAGCATTTTATATGTTTTTTATGTTTAACGTTTTGTTGGCTTTTTAAACAATTTCAAATCCCGCCCCACATAAATGGATTCTAAATCTGTCTGCATTAAATACACTCACACACACACTTACCTTTGGAGGAATCATCATAGCCAATGTGTTGGACTGTTTCACGGACCACCTTCTGGTAGTCGACAACAGCTTTTGATGTGATCTCACCACAAAGCAAAATCATGCCCGTTTTGGCGACAGTTTCTAGAGGGGGAGAAACGAGAAGAAGAAGTGAGTTTTATAGTTCTTACAAATTGAGATGAGAAAGCATATGTATGTTTGTATGTATGTACATATATGTACGCAATGCATATAGTAGTCGTAGTGGATTGCAATCTTTTCCCAAACGTCTTCTTCATGTTGCCTGCCTTTGACTTTTGTTTATTTGCCAACTGTCGCCGTTGGTGGCTAGTATTTCATTGTACACGCGTCAATTCTTTTGCTAGTGTTTACTTTACTCCCCGGCATTTATTTACTTATGGTCTGCCTCTGGAGTTTATATAAATAGTCGGCGGCGTTTGTCTTTTATTTTGAGATTTAAGCGGGAATCAATGTTGCCAAGGCGTTTTGCTCACTTAACGACAAGATATCCTTACACTGAATTTGGATTGAACTTTACATCGACATGTGTAATGTGTATTTGTCGTTCCGAATATAAATATTGCTATCCCTGTACTACTACTATATATTATTGCATATATTTATGTATCTAGGAGATACATACATCTCTTTATATATCTCTCTCTTAATAGATATATGTGTACTTACCACATGCCACCTTTGCGTTGGGATCTTGTTTTAGATGTGCATCGAGAATGGCGTCACTGATTTGATCACACATTTTGTCTACAAAAAGAAAATAGAAGAGATTATGTTATACATCAAGACGATAGGATGATGATAGAGGATGAATGGGGGGTAGGGAGGCAGGGCATATGGGCTAAGAGATGGCGGTGTACTGACGCCGCCTAGACGCGACGATAGCCACGAAAATTTGCCAGGCCATGCAGTTTATTTTCATTTTCATTTTGCAATTGACAGCGAAATTCAATGCCACTTGATAGTGCTGGTGCCTAAAAACGATTCAAGAAACATGCTCGTGTTGCCAGGCTAGAGGATCCGATCCGCACCCAAAAAAAAAGGCATCACATTATGTCTTTATTACTTGACACCAGTCGCGATGCCAGACTATAATCAAAAAAATTTGTTAAGCAACCAAATCTGTGAGTATGTAAGACGAGTAACCCCCTGCTTGTGCTTCATTTTTCGGCAGTTTTCATTGGAACTCTTGTATTCCTAGTCGTTTCGCGTGTTTGAACCCCCATTAATTGCGTCAGCACAGGCAAAGTGTTGAATCATTTGAATGGCGTCTCGATTTCATTTGAGTTGGGAAAGTTTAGCCATGAGGTTAATGCTAATCAAATCTCAATCGACAAAACAGACAATCGTTTTAAGATTGCCCTTTGCCTGATAACCCCTACGGGAGTAAAAAGAGAAAAAATGTGCCACATCATGTCCGGCAAAAGTGGGGATTACTCAAAGTATACATACAGACACCGGGAAAAGATGTCGCTGAAAGACGTCGTTTAGGGTCTCGATGTATCTATCATTTTGATTAGTCAAGATTGAAGGACGTACGTCAAATTAAAGCTAAATTAGGGCTTGACAACCAAAGTATGGGGTTACAGTACCCTCTCTGAAACCCTTAGCTTTGCCCCCCTGCTTATCAAACAATGTTCAATATTAATTCACATCCTGCCCATCAAACAACTTAATTAACAACAATAACGAGAAGGCTAGTAGAAATTCCCCCACCAATCATCATCAATATGTCGCATCAAAAGGTCGCTCTCCCTTATCATCAATGTACACACATACATATATCATCTGATCATGAATTCTATGAAACGTAGAATAGATTTATAAACAAATATACAATACAACAGATTGGCGCTGCCGCTTTGGCAAGCAAAAACACGTGGTTGAAAGACCAGCGAAAACCACATTTCGACCCAAGCAGCAGCACACGATAAGCAGCTTTCAAATGCTGAGTAATAACCCGTTCTCATACATGGGCGTAGATGCACCTCCCTTTCTAGTGCTCTATTCGCTTCCTTGAGAAAGGGAGAAGGTGCGTCGTGATCAGTGGTTTCCATGCCAATCGAATTATGTATATGAATGTGCTTGATAAGAACGCCCCCTCCTCCTGACGATAACATGAATTGACGTGAAATATTAAATAGTCAGGTAGTTCTTCTTATATTTGGCGCTTGTTTTGATCGTCAACTACGACACACACACACACATGTGTTCATGGGTTCAGATACATACATCCACATGTATCCAAAAAGAGAGCGGCAAATGGTAAAGAAAAAGCACATGGTGCGCATGACGTGAGAGTTGGAGCGCTGCTGGGAGCACACAAACCATTCAAGCAGACACACACACAAAGATTGAGTGTATGGGGAGTGTATGTACATATTTAGTTGGAAACGTACTTATTGATAAAGAATCAAGAATATAAATTACAACAACAGCAGTGATATTGGCTCGCTCTCTCTCTTGAGAGTGACCAGCTGTTGGGGTACTTTCTCGGACGGGACACGGACTTTATGACTGGGCAACCAGCTGGGCCCCACCAGTTTGCCCCTTAACCCTGCGCGCCTTCTGCGTTATAAGATAAACCGGCACATTCGATTCTCTGCACCAGAGTTGGTCACCCTGGCGCTGAGTAAACAAGCACGTTTTTGGTAAGGTATGGTGATGATTCCCCTGAACTGTAGACGGTCTACTGTCTGGGTTCTTCGCCATTTTGTTAGACAGGTAACCATACAAAGAGTGTTCCTGTAGGAATAGGGTCGAAAGATTGACAATAACATGACCAGAGATAGTCCCACACAGACACACACACATACATTCTCACACAGACATGCTCATGTGTGTGTGTGTACACCATGTAGATGATGCAATCGGAGGAGAGGGTCATCTCACAGCAGCAGCCGCCGCTGTCGCTTGCATTTGCATTTTAATGTATACATAGAGAGAGAAAGAGAACTTACCTGGATGTCCCTCGCCCACAGATTCCGAAGTGAAAAGGAATGTTTGTCCGTCCTCCATATCATATGAATTGCCATTGCTGCCGCTGCCATTGAAACCATTGGCGGTGGTGCTATGTCCGTTTGTTTTTTGTTGCGGCATTTTCAAGCGGTTGTTAGTTATAGGATATTTTTTATGATGATGATGATTATGGGTTCTGGATCTACAGATAGTGAGAGACAGAGAGAGAAAGAAACAGTAAGAGCGTGTGTGGGGAAAATAGTGAATATATATTGTACACATGTGTTAATATCTATGTTTGTCTATGCGTGTATATTTATAGTGCATGGGGAAATTGATTTTCCGAAACTGCGAGTGAGTGCGCTGGCATTTTCCGCTTCCTTCGCATGCTTTTTCGCAATTTTATATAATCGTATATTTTGCTTTACATTTCTATTCTTTCAACTATTTCATTTCACATGGCTCTGTTCACTGATTGCAAGTGCGAAGGAGGCAGAGGCGGCATCACAAAACACGCGCTCTGCGATGTTCCACTTTTTTTTTTTTTAGAAAAGGTCACTAATAGTCGAAAAATATTTGCGTATTATTTAAATGGGCAATCTATAATTTAACAATTTATATACACACACGCTGCTAGTTCTGCTGCTATGTTTCAGCGACGGCAATTCAGAATGCGGAATAAAAATTTAGCGAACTAACCAGCAAACGTCTTTACCTTCCTGACAAAAAAACAACACTGAAAAAAAATGTTAATTCTTTCCTAACCCCCGCAAAACGCGACAACAAAAAAAGCACCGACATTCGTACCGAAATTCCCAGTATTCGAATCCCACATCTTTACATGCCGGCTCCCAGTATTTGATGCTCGATTTTAGCACTGAACAAAATTCGCGGTCTAATTGTAGGTGAATGTAGGGCATTCCTTGGTAATTAAATATCTTCCCAAATCGAAGCAAACGCATGATTTTAATGTGGCTAATGAACTATTTTCGGGGCTTAAAGGCTTTAGCAACGTAACCATTGAAGGAGCAGCCGGTTAAATTAATTGACGGTTCTGATTGAAAAAGCGTTGCCACCTTAATGAAGTACTAAACGCTGGCTCTCTTCACTTATTTATTTAAACTTTTGAAGCCAAAAATAATTTTTTTTTTGCGGAATATCTATTTTACTATAAATTTTCGATTTTCACAGCGTTTATATTTCGTTGCGGTAAGAAAGAGATTGCCTCACATTTAAGGATTCAACAAAACACAATTCATCCGATTTCAGAAAAACACTGTAAATTAAATTGTCCACTTCACTTACTTGAATTTTTGCTTCTACAAGGACACAAACAATTATAGTTTTAGCTTAAAAACTTGACTTGCCCGCTAATAGAACCGACTCTAACTGACGCCTGTCCAGACTGTATGCCAATTTATAAGTCTTTAAAGTTCATCGTAACTTAAACCGACGTGTCATTTTCATTCACTATAAATAGATGACAATTCAATTTCAGTATTCAAAATTTGAACTGATAACCAGCCCAGTAGTCATATCATATTGCACACGAGTTCAGAGTCATTCATTTTTCAATCAACACAGTATTGGATCGACAATATGTATACTCTTCCTACAAAATGCTCACGTCATGTGCCGCAACTCAAACACAAACAAGGGCGCCCAAGATCAAGGCTATCAATAATCTGCATAATAAATATAGTCCGAATTTGACAAAAAATAAATAGAATTTACATTCTATACAAATGTCGCCGAAAACAACACGAGGTTCCATTATCTTTCAAATGAGATTGACCCCCAGCGAACTAGCGATCCGACACGATTTCAGACAACTTTTCGAAATCTCTGAGGGTAAATCTGACTTGGAATATCCTAAGTAAACATAGGTAATTGAATACTATATTGGCAATCTGTTGATTCAATCCCAAGCTCAAATTTTGCCCAACTGTTCCGCTGTTATCAGCATTCGGTCGCCTTTTAGTGATCCCAACGGGAACTATGACTTGGCAAATTTATTAAAAAAAAATGTCTCAATCTCACTGAAACGATGATTAAATTTTGCTTTCATATTTCAATCAATTAAGCGCTATTACAGGCACAAATGAAGCATCTTGAATGAAGAGAATTCTGAGAAAAATAAATGACTGGTTAAAAAACATTTTTTTGAATAAATACCAAAATCCGGAAACACACACTGGATAATATTAAAACTTATGTTGAGAACAATATTAACAAGAAAAATATTTGTTTTCACGGTCACATTCATAAAAATAATATAATTCGAAAAGGATTTTTTTCGCTCCATGTCTTTGAATTGCAGGCGATATGGCAACTCTGAGATAAATCTGTAAACAGCTGCTTATGACGTGTTGTTAAATTATTTCTAATTCTTTATATTTAAATGGGAAAACAAAAGATTGGATTAATATGAGACTTAGACGTTCCTTGCTTGTGCTGTGGTTTTTGTTAATAGCAGTTGCCGCGGCAGAGGAGAATAAAACGAAGGAGAATGTCACAGCCACCATAAACAATAAAAGCAAAGTAGTGAACGATGGAAAAAGTAGTCTTAAATCAAATGGCGAGGGGACGGATTCAGACAAAAGCGAAGGCCAAGTAGTGAATGACTCTGGCAGCAACAGCAATAGTGGTTCTACCAACGAATCTGCCCCAATGCCCGCTCCCAGCAATGTAAATCTCAATGGAAGCTCAACAACAAAAGCAGCTGGAAATGTGACAACTGCTGCAACTGAGCCACCACTGATTGATCCCCATGCGGTCGAACAGGAACACAATTCTAGCTTGTCACTTTTCTTTGTCATATGCGTCATCATGCTGGGCATTCTCTTAATCCATTCAATGCTACAGACTGGATTCCAATATTTGCCGGAAAGCATTGTGGTCGTGTTTCTTGGAGCATTTATTGGACTCTCGCTAAATGTAATGTCCGGCGATGGTGGCAGCTGGAAACGTGAAGAAGTATTCTCTCCAATGGGTTTCTTTTTGGTTCTATTGCCACCAATTATATTCGAGTCGGGCTACAATCTGCACAAGGGCAACTTTTTCCAGAACATTGGTTCAATTTTGGTCTTTGCCATATTTGGAACTACAATTTCGGCTTTGGTCATAGGCTCGGGGATTTATCTACTTGGATTGGCCGATGTGGCCTTTCGGTAAGGTTTCTTTTCTTCATGATTTTCTCTTACTAATTTTTTACCTCCCTTCATCAGACTTAATTTTTCCGAGTCATTTGCCTTTGGTTCACTCATCTCAGCTGTTGATCCAGTGGCCACAGTAGCCATTTTCCATGCTCTGGACGTCGATCCTATACTAAACATGTTGGTATTTGGCGAGAGCATCTTAAACGATGCCATCTCTATTGTTTTGACCGCTTCCATTACCCAATCCGCCAATGCGAATGCTGAGGCAACCACTGGCGAAGCCATGTTAAGCGCTCTGAAGACCTTTTGCATGATGTTTTTTGCCTCAGCTGGAATTGGTGTAATCTTTGCCCTAATATCAGCTCTTCTCCTCAAACACATTGATTTGCGCAAGCATCCATCGCTTGAGTTTGCCATGATGTTGATGTTCACATATGCCCCATATGTCCTAGCTGAAGGAATACATCTAAGCGGTAAGATGAGTTTCATCTCTTATAATGCAGTAACTAATGAATTTTAAAATTTTAGGTATTATGGCCATTCTCTTTTGTGGTATAGTCATGTCCCATTACACACATTTCAATCTCTCGACCGTCACACAAATCACCATGCAGCAAACAATGCGAACTCTCGCCTTTATAGCTGAAACCTGCGTGTTTGCCTACCTTGGCTTGGCCATCTTTTCCTTTAAGCATCAGGTTGAGCTATCGTTTGTGATCTGGGCTATAGTTTTGTGTTTGATTGGCAGAGCTTTTAATATCTTTCCCCTGGCCTGGCTGGTCAACAAATTCCGCGAGCATAAGATCAACAATAAGATGCAATTCATCATGTGGTTTTCGGGTTTACGAGGAGCCATTTCATATGCCCTATCTTTGCATTTGCATTTGGATAGTCAGGAAAAGCGACATGTCATTATTACAACGACCTTGATCATTGTTCTGTTTACCACTCTTGTGCTGGGTGGGTCCACAATGCCGCTGCTAAAGTACCTAAAGCCGGGAAAGAAGCGACGATCACGGGGCAGCGGTGGCAGTAGCGGAGGGTCTACACGATCAAGCAGTCGTTCGGGAACTAGTCGTAAACGTAGCAAGTCCATTTCCCTGTCTAAAACACGTGAATGGGGTCAGGCAATCGATTCCGAGCACTTGTCCGAACTGACCGAGGAGGAGGATGTGTCCTTTACACAGGCACGTGACCGCTTTGGCCGCTTGGATCGCAAATACTTTATACCCTTTTTTACGCGGCGTTTCAATAGCCAAGAGCTGCATGAATGCAAATCACAAATGGCCGATTTGACCAATAAATGGTATCAGGCCATTCGAGTCAGTCCGCTGGACTCGGATGAGTCTGACGAGGAGATAGGTCTATCAGCGAGTACCAGCCAAAGTCATCTGACGCGATCGTAAATCATTGAGAATGATGCGACTTAATGTTAGTTTAGTTTCGGTTATGGTGATGGGAAATCAATAATCTAGTACATAATAGCTTATTCCAAAATCTTGTCAGTTGTCAGTTAGATTTAACACTTAGCTGGAGTTGGTATATGGAGTTCCTATGGTTCGGAAGCCATGTCTAAATACAAAAGCCATTGAGCCTGCATATGTATGTGGTACGATTACACATATAGAAATCACAATCTAATCAATCGGATGCGCTTCAAGCAGTATTTTATAACAATCCAAATGAATAATTCCGGGGTTGATAATTTTTGTATGTATTATATATATAGTTTATTATTATTATCATTATGTGTTATCGCTGTGTATGTGTGATTTTTCGTTTTAAAATTTATAAAAACCAAATAAATATATTGTGATATGAATATCAAAACAAAATGCAACATGGCATTAAATTTAATTAATTTATGTGTTTGTTGTAACTTTGGCAAAAATTAAAATATTTAATATTCTTTTGGAAGGGCAAATTGATTTGATAATACTAATAACTGTCTATTAAAACTAAAAATTGACTACGTGCAGGAGGGAGGCTACAGTTCTTTGTGCATTGTTGGCGAATCCTCCTCATCCCCAGCCATCACATTCTCCACGCCCTCATCATGCTCTGCAAAAGAATATCGTAGAACATGGCATTATGACGAATTATTCACAGAATAAATTGTATAAATCTATGCCATGATCCGGAATATCTGGATCTGGATTTAGCGGGCTTATAATGATTTCATGATCAATTCCTCTAATTGCTTTGTATCGATTTCGGGCTTATGGCCACCAGATTGAGCCGTCGAGTTAAGCCAATACTCGGAGGCAGCAATATAAATGGCAACTGCGCCGCCAACAATATAAGCTATGTTGGTAGAGCTTTGAAAGATCACGCAAGTGGCCACACACATGCCAAAATAGGTGAGAAATCTCGTCAAGTTGACATAGGAGTCGCGTTGCTCCGCACTTAGATCTTGGATGGAAATCACATTAATTCAATCACATTTAAACCGATCACTACTTCTTTCTTACCTTGACATTTTCCATCCTTAAGCTGGTAGCCAGATGCACATTTACGGCACATATCGGGACCATCACCATCGCAGCCATCGCACGATCTATCACATTCCAGGCACGTAAAGGAACCTTCGTTGTTCACACAGAACTGCTGGGGACGGCAAGCGGATGCTGGTCTCTCCAGACATTCATTTATATCCACACAACCATTTTCCGAGTCCATCAACCAACCATCCTTACACTTCCGACAACTCTTTGGACCGGCACCGGTGCAACCTCCATCATCATTGCATGCCGCATGGCAAGGTGAGCAGAGCAACTTGGAATCATCTCTAAAGGACTCATAATGCTTGCTCGAGCATTCATTGCAATTTGGTCCCGAATAACTAGCATCACATAGACACTTTCCATTGCCCTTACGAGTGCCAGCTCCTTTGCACTTGCCTAGTTAATAAGTAAAAGGATTAACAATAAAATTAAAACATTACCGGCTGAATATTTCCATACCATTTCCTTTGCAATCCGTACAAGGCGCGCAATTCGGACCATAGGTATCTTTAGGACAGCAGACAGACAACTGCTCAATGCACAAAAAGGTATGCAGATCAGGATGCTCACTCTGCTTATGAGTGAACCAGTCTTCAATCAGTGCCTCATGCTCATTGGCCAGGTTGTGACAATGATCCTTGTTCAGTACCTCGGGTTCGGAACACAAACGCTCTTGGATTTCAACCAAACGCACTTCACTATTCTTATATGAGCGCAGATTCTCCTCCTCCCAGGCGGTGTCGCCCCCGCCATGCCCACGCTTGGTTCGTTCAAGACCAACCTTAAAGGATGTCACCAACAGACTGCAGCCTTTGCAAGGCGGGGGGTGTTTTGTTATTGTTTTTCGCATCAGCTGCTTCTCCCGCACTCGAACCTACAAGTATGACCACTGTCCAAAGTAATCCCAGACGAGCTGAGTTTGCGATCCTCATGATGTTTGCTTTCGGCTTCTGCACGGTGCCAGCCTCTATCCAAAATAATATACCCCCTCTCTTCAAGGGTATAAAAACACGTCAGGAAGTCGCGCTGCGGCACTAATTGAGGGATGCCATGTTGATTTGTGTCGTGGCGATTGTCGATAGACAGCAAATGGCAACGCCATTATTAAAAATGGGCGGCCTTTTGAAAATAAGTTTTGAATTGCTTTGTTAGATTTGAATAATGGTAAAAATCGGAATCTTCCAGTGTCATATGGAAGGCAATAAAGCTACCTAAATAGTTAATAAAATAAATTGACCAAATTCAACGATTTATATCTATGATTATATATATTTCAAAAGAGCGAAAACAAATATAAGTAAAAAATTAAATTCTCGATATATGTATTTGCAATTTCGGGGTATGCGGTTTCTCCATTGATAGTAAATGTACTCAAAATTATTTTAACATGGTAAATACCCATAGATTACAAAATATTTGCTTAATTTTAATTTAAAGCTTATTCGGACGACATTTGGTTTAGTTTGCAGAAGGCAATAGATGAATGCTAAAAACTAAAATTTTCTTTCATGCTTGTGTGAATATATACATATATATGTATATACATAGATCCGTAAGACCATTATACGAAAGCAAGAAATTTGTTGTGTTCACAAAATAAACTCCATCCACGAAAATTGGCAGTTCAATGGATTTGGTAACATTACCTCCATGTCCTGTCATAGGACTCTCAAATAATTTTCGACCTTTGTAGTTCTTTTTTCTCAATTATGTTGAGAGGTTGTGTAATTTGGTTGGTCGGACACCATTGGAAAACAGTTGTGGATTTACCCCTGTGGTAAACTGTCATTTACGGCTCAGAATCTCAATACAGTTAGTAAATTATTTTAGTTAAATGAAGAGAAGATCAAAACTAAAATGTGATACCATAAATTTGTGGCCACCACTGTATAACAAATTAGTTGCTATTTTTTTATTTGTTTTTCAAAATATTGTCGTTTGTGTCTAAAGTCGATTTAATTTAGCTAATTTGTGTGTGTGCCTGTGTGTGTGTGTTATATATTGGCAAGTGGCAAGTGAAGAATTCCGAATGTTTATGTGTCTACAATTTGGGCAGACCAGCCATAATGTAGCCTTCAATGTCACAGTGATTCTGGCCGCGAACAATGTGGAAGAATCCATTATCACCCCAATCACTACCCCATGAGTTTGCCACCAGCCAGTAGGGAACTTTTTTTTTACCCCAGACTCCCCAACCCAGAATGCGAACCGCATGTGGTCCAAGTTTATTGCCAGCGAGATGATAATAAACACCAGTTTTGTATGAAAGGAAATCCTCATAGACGGTAAGGATTGCTTGTACTGGTCCATTGGCCATTATCTCTTTCTGTATTTCCAGCGGATTACTCCTTATCGAATAAACTTTTGAACCAAAGTTTCTGTCTCTGTTATAAGTCATTGGATAGCTCGGGACGCACACATGCTGACAACGGAGACCTCCACCGACCGTACATACAGGGCGTGAGCCATTTCTGTGATGATCGCATGGTTCAACATTATAGGAGAGGCAACCTTGTCCGGACCCATAGTCGCCACCACTTACCATGCCTTTGCGTGTCCAAAAGCTCCAAGCAGCACCAGGGAAGCCGCCCCGGCAAGCAAACCCGCAGATGGCACAGCATGCGAGCATATCTGCTCCCGACAATCGGAAGTTCAGCACCCCGCGGGAATGAATGCAAATGCGATCCGACATAACAGAAGCGGGTGCAATGGCCCAACACGAACCGCATGAACCCTGCTCTCTGACCTCGCGAACGGTTGGGCAAGTTGACCATTTCAAGCGGGCATCAAATTCCGCGGGTAAATCAGCGATAGAAATCTCGTCGTCACTATCACCAAGAACCTCCCGTTTATCGGGTAAAGGAAACTTGTAAGAATCCACATGGACGCCCATTAATCCTCGTAGATATTGCTCCGATATAGATTCATGAAAATTATGCCCAAGATTCCACGTCCTTGCTTTTTTACGGACCTTCTCAAGGAACGCATTCGATAGAAAATGTGCTGCGTCGTTTATGGACAAGAATGTGACCAGCAAAAGCCACAGAAAATATATTTTTCGTTCCATTATTAATCCAATGAAAATGACGTGTAGTCGTGTTGTCGCTTTATATATCTCTACAATGTATTCAACACAGTTCCAGTTCCTACTGCGTTGAAAATCGCTAAACATTTGCAGATAATGGTTTATTTATCAACGCTTTCTTTTTGAACTAAAACTAATCACCTGAAACATAGAGCAGACCAGACCTAAATCCCAGTAAGAACTTCACTTCTTCCACAGTTTTACTCCACTAGCCATTAAGCCAGTGCGGGGACTGTACCGGTTCCTAATTTACTTAATCAAATTAAACACAGATTGCATAAATAAACAACGAAATTCGTTGTTCATAACAGTTGTCAAATCTATTTCTTATAATTATTCACTTTGACTTTGAAGAATATGAAAATGAGGACATACATATGTGAATCCTTCTGAAATTGGCTTCAATATTATTGGTCAAGCATCCTCGTTTTCTCAAGTTTTTAAAATGCCATCAAAACAGAAAACGTTTTTAATACTGAGGAATACATGACGAATTTTGACTTTTCAAAATTGGACATAATATTATTGCTTGAGGTCTTGACACAAATTAATAACGATGATATAATCACCAGATCTTGATTAGATTTAGCCCAGTCAATAATATTTATGGTAAACTGACAAATGTTTAATTGTGAAGCACTCGCCGGATAAAAGTCACTGTTTTCGACCGAATGTTCCTAATATAAAATTTTATCTTAGAAATAAACGAAATTATTGAGAAAAGTCACTGTTCGTAACTTTGGCGCTTGTATCGAAGGTGATATAGTGGTGCGATCCGGCTGAATCCGAGATGTACAACCCGTGCAGTATATACAAGTCTACTGTAGCTCTTACAGTCAAGGAATAGTTTGCGCTGATCCAGACGGACGTATATGGCTATTTGGCTATCTCGTCGTGGTGATCAATATATACTTCTATGCGTTGCACACTTCTGACCAAAATTTATATACCCCTTTTGCAAGGGTATAAAAAATACATCATGCTTTCTTTATATCAACTCATTATTGGATCCTATGGGTCAAGCGCTTTAAACTTTCAATGTTTTGATTCGTTCTTTTTTCAGGTAACATTTACCGTTTCAGTACATGATTTTGATATAATAACAAATTTATAGATTGTCAAATTGTAGATTTCGATCTTCTTAATTATTTGGCAGTATTCAAGTATCTTACGACAGGAATGTTGATTTAAAGATGAGAGATTTTGGTGAAAGTGAAATAACATCCAGTCTCAGCAGTAATTTGGATATGCCAACATTTTATACAAAAATTGTACATAAATTATTACAAGTGTAACAAAAATTGGTTAATTTCTAATGCCTATGAAAGACTTACTTGGTTCCTAATTGTTTTTAGATGATTCAAATGGCTAAAATATTAACAAATCGGTAATAAAAATGCACAATTAATTAACTTAATAATGGTTCGTCATTTATGGAATTGTTACTTAAAAGGATAACAATCGGTGTTTTAACACTAAGTAGTTGAAACATAAATTGGTCATATATGAATTTAAAAATTAAGTTTTCTCGCTTTTGAATATATGTATGTATGTATGTATGTATAAGGGAAATTTTGTATATAATCTGTTTTTGTTTGTTTAATACTTGTATAAAAATCTGTTGTAAAATTTATATTGTATACATATATATAAGGCAATCTTGTTTCATCATGTTGTACTTTGACGTCAATGTCGGCTAATGGTGAATATTAGAAATGCAATAACTTTAAAGCCTGAATTGTCAATGCGGTCGGATACGTTATACATATATAATAGGTAAATAGATATATAAAACATAGAAAAATTGTGTAAATTCCACTAAATACTTGAATCATTCACTTAGCTCCTACAACATAAACTTAAACATATTTCGAATTGCAATTTAGTACAAAAAAATATAACATGCATATCTGTTTCCGTTTTCATTTAAATCTTTTCCTATTTCTCGCTTGGAAATAATGGTTCGACATGATCTCTCAATGCTTAAAACTGACTTTCTTCGTGTGTTGTCGTCTTTGTGGTCACGGTTTCGCTTTCGCCGTTTGTCTTTTCGTGTGATATGTTTGTGATAATGGATTTGATGACTACAGAACTGGTATTGGTTTCCGTAGTATTACTGAAATGGATCGAAACGAAGAGTAATTAATAGTTATTATTGGCATCCTTTAAGTCATGCATCTATTTACCATTTTGGCGCCAAATCCATTAGATTGGGCATGTTGAAATCGGGTATGTCCTTCATATTAACACTTGTAATCGTTTGATTTGTCTGCGTGCTAAGTACGGATAGGCGACCTGCAGTTTGTATAGAATTTAAGTACAAATTATTTGAAAGATTTATTGGTGTAGGTGTGGGTAAATGTTGGGTCAACTGCTTCCAATAGACATGCAAAACTCTGATCAACTGTGGAGGGCTAGTAGTGGGTGGTGGTGGATAGGTGGTACGTGGTTGCTTTTTCTCAGCCTTAAAACTAATAAAATTTGATTAATTTTTACTGCCGCAAACGTGCACCTAAAATAAAACAGGCGAAACCAAAAGTGAACTAAAGGAAATCGACAATCGAGTGAACAAAAATTGTACGTGCAGCTGGACAAGGGACAACGAGAAGACAAAACAGAAGCCAAATTCCAAAAATCACCCGAAACACAGAATTTTTGCTTACCAACAGTTTCCTCTGTTGTTGTGGAACACAATGTGGTGGTGGTGGTGTTAAGATGGTCGCGCACTGAGTCCACAGTGATGTCACCAATTGAACTGGTGATGGTCTCGTTGGCACGATTCGGTGAGTTGGTGCTATTGTTGTTGATACCATTTACGGTGGGAGGCACTCGTTCATCAGTCTGGACAATGCGTTGTTTAGCAATCGGTGGTTCCGTTCCGGTCACAGCGGCGGCTGGTGCGTCCCCCTCTTCCTTGTCATCGGTTTCATCTTCATCTTCTCCGTTGGCCTGCAGAGTGGACTCGTTGTCGCTAGTCTCCAGCGGTTCGACTTCCACAATGCCAGTGGGCTGCACTACCTTCGATGTGGCTAAAGCAATTCGTTGCAGTTCCGATGACGACATCATGTACAATGCCTCGCCGCCGTTGGTGAAACACAGCGAGGAAATGCCACTAGTAAAAGAACAGGTAATTAGATATGGTTAATTATAAACGGTTCGGTGGGACACATACTTGATATCTTCACGTCGCACTGCCGCTGCGTTTAATTGACGCTTCAGCTCTGGCACTGATAGCACCATAATATCACCCATATTGGTGAGGCAAATGAGGGCCATCTCTTGATATAGCTCAGAACCACCAGATGCCGAACTCGTATTCGCTTCCTCGCCATGGGAACGGGTTATGGATTTGTTGGGACTGCCACCGCCATGCAGACTCTGCAAGAGCTCTTGCGAAACACGACAGCTGAATGAACCGAAATGAATGCGACGGATGCGAGCCCCCTCGTTGGCTGTTAGCTTGTATTTGTTGATGGGCTTCAGTTGGGGCAATGAGAACACTTTGAATTGCTCCTCGGAAGCGATAAGCACACGATGAGGCGGAGAACCGTTCTCGCCGGCATTCAACTGCTCAACGGGGCAACCGGTTTGGTCGAATATGGAAATGCCCACAACAGGAGCCCGATGTTTCAGTTGAATCTCTTTAGCTAACTGAGCGGAAATGCGACGAGGTGCCTGTGGCGTTACATTGCCACTTGCCGGTGGCACTGCTGTGGCGGCTGTCTGTGCTGGTGGCAGATGTAGAAGGAACACCGAAACAGTGCTAGAGTTCGTGGCTGACCACAGAGTCGGCGATGTTATATTGACTGAAAGAGATTCATAATGTAGTAGTAAAAAAAAGAGGGAAATCCAATGATTACCATTCGTTATGTAGGTCTTGGCAAAGAGCAGACATCGCACCATGGAACCTAGGCCATCATCATTTGTGGAACGTGCTTCAATCTGACGTTCTACAGGTCTGGCTTCCAACTGGAAAAAAAAGATGATTAGCGCAAGCTTCAAAACATTTGTCTCTATAGAAGACTTACCGTGGTTGGCACCTGATTGCTTGGATTGTTTCGTGTGGAGCGTCCTTTGCGCAACTTGCGGAAGGATTCGCGTAGCGATTTCTTAAACGATTTGCGACGCGAAAGCTGCTCACCAGCACCAGTCAAATCGTTTGGATTCAATGTGCATCGATGGAAAACCGGGACAAAGTTCTTAAAATCGAACAACACCAAGCCGTGGGCCGTGCCACCCGAGACGAGACCCCAATCGGCAGCGAGGGCCATGCATGTAATGCTTGCCGGTGGTAGAACTTGGAGAACTCCCGTAATATTCACACCATTGTCACCGACAGGAGTGGCGTTCTCTTCCAAGAGATTGGGGCGCACATTCAGCTGATCGTGACCCTTCCAAACGAAGCCGTCTCGATCGCTAACCAAATTCATCGAACTGTACTTTAGAGTCTTAGCTGACTCTCCGTCGAAGTCGGCTATCACTATCTGTCCGGCTGTGCCACCAACAATTAGTTGACCCGTTTTCGGGCACAACGATATTTTCTTGACGGCCAGACGCGGATCATCGGAGTAGGGATCAAATAGACCAGCCTTACGGAATGGTGGCTCATCTTCATCAATTGGTTCTGCCTCCTGCGGATCCTGATGCTGATCGTGTTCGTGTTCCTGGTCATTACCGAAAATTGGAGCCGTTTTGAAATTGTATATCGGCTTGAGTAACACTCCAGTGCAATCCCAAAACTTGACTGAACCATCTTCGTGGCCAGTGAGGAGAATCTCATGGCCAGTAGGGGCATCCTCATCTGATGGGTCTTCGGGCAGTGTGCCGCCTGTAATTGGCCAATCAATGCTGCTATAATCCACGTCCTGTTGATCGCCAACTAGCAAAATTTTCTCATAAACTTCCTGAGTTACTTGCGATGCCAAATAATTGCACGTTACGGCAGAAGCGTGTACCGAATGCAAGTACGGCGCTTTGATGGACGGTACTTTTGGATCGGACAGATCATAAGCGCACAACTCCTCCTCCAGCAGGACAATCAGAACCTGCATGTTCTCCGCCTCTTCATCCTTGTAAGTCACAAAGAAATCAATAACCTTTGAAGTGAAATCCAAACAGACTTTCTCCCCATCAGTTGCATGGACGGAAATGCAATTATGATCGCCGTATGCCGAACGCGGCATGCCGCCAGAGAAGACAATGACATCGTTCGCACCCCGCTTGCCCTTGAAGAGGCGATTAATGCTCTTGCAAGGATCTGGACCGTATGGAACATAGTTTACATTCTGTGGCGGCTCTCCACTGGATATATTCCAAGTTGCATATGAGCCATCAGCATGATACCAATTGAATTCTGTTCCTGTGGAATTCACATAGAGACCAACACTTTGACCATGTCCGGGCGCTATGAAGGCTCGTTCGACAGCCGATGTGTCCAGGTCCCACAGCACACAGAGTCCTCGATTGTAGGCGATGAGGAGTTTGTTCAAAGCATTTGGCAGCTGGCGTATGGACTCAATGGCGCCTGGATTCAATTTGTATGTTGGTGGGACCTGTTCAAGCACCACATCGTGATAAATGACCGGTTCGCGAATGGTAAACGACTTCAAATCGAACTGATAGATATTGCCGCCCTCTGTGCCAATCCAAAGAAGATCTTTGTTAAGGGAACAGCACAAGGACGACACCTTCTTCAGTTTACCATCGAAGGGCAGGGTTTTGATGGCCACCAGAGTGGTGCCGACTGGCTCCCACAAGATTAACTGATTGGCAGCGGTCAACGAGAGTATACGACCAGTGCCGTAGACCCATTCCAATAGTTGAACATTCAATTCCGCTGCCGTATTGTTTACCAATGTATGTTGTGCATACAACTCGACGCCCGGCTGACCGAATACCTTAATGGCCCCTGTTTGGGTACCAATTGCCATCAGTTTGGAGATAGGATCATAGGCCAGAGCCGAAGGTTTGTGTGGGAAACCATGTTGAGCGGTCTGCAAAAAATAAACCAAAATTACGAAAATCGTGTCAATAATTAAAGTATTCCAAAAAAAAAACTTGTCCAGCGGTCATTAACTCTTCTATATATAGGGAAACATTCGATACCTTGTAAGTGCGACCCACAACT
Source organism: Drosophila tropicalis (assembly GCF_018151085.1). NCBI lineage: Eukaryota > Metazoa > Arthropoda > Insecta > Diptera > Drosophilidae > Drosophila > Drosophila tropicalis. Next base: position 1,037,133 of record NW_027172877.1, read on the forward strand.
GGATTGTCCCTCCCATCCCTGCCCGCATTATTTTGCAAGATTTCCGTATAGAAAAGCATTTATTCCCGCAGAGAGACGAGAGACGATTGACTAGAGAGACTGATGGTTTTTTTTGTCTTTTTTTGGTTGTGACGCGACCCGTGGAACTACATATAATAGTTGCCCTATTCAAACCAAGTTTCTATTATGCTTTAGAGAGCCGTTTCTACGCTACAATAGCGAAATTCGCCTAGAGGCGAGTTAAAGTGCCATAAAAGAGAGCTGGAAAATACAGTAAGTTCCCCCCAAAATGTAAGGGAAGTTGCTTCAACCAGATACATCGATCATGGCTCACAGACGTAGTCCAGGGACAGAGATTTAAATAAGTAGCTAGCTCCGTACAGATGCCCCTTTTTCATATTGACAAAGCTGACTACAGCCATGGATGTGTTTCCAACACACAAATCGTGTACCGTGAAGAACTTTGACTTTGCTATTCGACCCAATTCAAGATAGACAAGAACAAGAACCAACCAAGCAAGCAGCTTCAAAAGGTTCATCAAAAAGTTAAGCAGCAGCAGCGGCAGCGACAGAGGCTCTACCAGCAGAGGCAGCAATCGGCAGCAGTGCAAGGCAAACTAAGCTTTTTTGTTTTATGTTCTTTCTTATTTAAATACACTTGCCAAAAGGGGGTAAGTTAGCTTTGGTTAGAAATTTACATCTTCGAATACTTACGAATACACTGCGCGTCATAAGTTTGGCACCACCCAACAATTTTTACCTAATGGATGGTAATCAACAAAAAAAATGGCTAACAAAATAGGTAATTCTTTTTTTAAAAAAACAAAAATGCATCGAGTTAGTTACCTATACTTATCCGTTATGTGGCAAATGATTTCTACCAGGAGTAAGGAGTTATTTAGTAGGTAAGATGGGCCTTGTTAAAATGCATAATAGATCTCCATTCCATAACAAACAGAAAGCGACGAGTTTCGAATTTTTCTTTCCACTCGGTTTTGTTTATATTTTTCCTGGAATAATGTTAACTATCTATTCCTTAATTATTTGTCTTTTCTACTTTCCTTCCTGTTTCTAGAAAACGAATGTGGTCGTTTCTAAATTTTGGAATTTATCGATCGGTACAAAATAGAGTTTAAGTTCAATAAATTGATTAAACAGGCCTTTAAACTTGGTATTTTTAACCTTTTAAGAAGAATTTTTTTGAAAGACCTTTAAATATTTTAAAAGCACTTGACGTAAAATAAACTTTCTTGAGAAAGAATTTAGAGTTTTTATAAAGTAAACGCTAATCGATATATTTGTAGTCATATATTAAGATTCAATCACCAATTAGAAATATATCGGTTTCTATTAACAATTGTTTAGTCGAAAACGGGTCATTTACGGATCATTATCTAAATACATTTAGCAACAAATTATTGAAAACAATTTCTTCATTAAGTTTCAAAATTAGAATGTCTGGAAGTCTAGAATCGCTTTAACGAGACGCAAGAGTATACAATCTTCGGCAAGGCCAAAGTTACCCCAACTCTTTGTTTTTATTTTTGGGATTTCGAGTGGTTTTTGTTGTTATTCTCTTCATTGTCTGTCTGTCGGTTGTTTTTTAAGCTCGGCCACCATTGTTTGTACCATGGGTAAAATCTGATACATTTTGGTCATTTATTAAGTTGTGCGATCCATAATAGAGTTTTCAGATTGCTTCATATTGTGGTTACTTATCGAGCCACGCCCAATCTTATTCATTTCCAAAAATAGTTATAAGCCGTTACACATTACTGACCTTCAGTTGGCGGCGTTGTTTTACCAGGCCACTCGATCAATTCATTTTGTGTAAGGTCTTTGTTAGAACATCGTGTATGAGGTTGATTTTTTGATTAGTATGAATATAAAAAAAATGTATAGAAACCTCCGGGGGGGGGTGGCGGGATGTGACTATGATTTACTTATGCCGCTACAGTGTTTCGACCCAAATTACAGGTGCAGCATTTCACAGTGTTCGTTACTCACTCCAGTTTATGTATGACAATCTTATCTGTGGAATGAAAGATACTGCCAGAGGGCCCTTGTGTGTACATATGTGTGTATGGGTGTATGATATCAAAAAAATGTTTTCCTTCTTTTTTTTTTTTTTTTTGTACAGTGTGCACATAAAATATAAATTTCCCCGGAGCCATTCGATAGAACCATTTACCACCTATTTACCTAGCAAGTACATAAAACAAACATTCCTAATCTTATCAACTTCCCCAACGGGCACCGTCATCGCCTAGTCTCGTCCCGTTCCGTCCCGTCCCATCGATCACAATGTCTTTTGTGAATAATGATTTTCTTTTATTTCTGCACCAAGACAACCAGTTGGTTTAAACTCTTTCTTTTATAGATGAGAAAAACTAAAAAATAGATTTTTGCAGAGTAGGGTGGGGTCTGGAGTTCGACCGTTACCAACATAAGAGCCACGCCTCAAGGTGACGATGACGAACGGTAGATTCATGGATGGATGGATGGATGGTGGGGATGGATAGATGGATGATGTCATTGAACACCACAAAAACTTGATGATGTCGGCGACATCGAGCATCGGCATTGAATCGCACGTGTATTTTTCATACTGCAAACTTCTCGCTGGAGTTCTCACTTTTCATTAGCGACAAAAATTTGCCAATTTACTTGACCCAATTAAGTCATACGGAAGAATAAAAAAGAAACAAGAACTCTCCCCACAAATGACTGCTTGGCCGATGGGTTGGCGTTTGTTCTAATGATTCATTCACTACTTAAGCGTCTATATATGTATATGTATATAAATACAGGGCATTGTATATATGTATCTACATACATATATACAAAAAGAAGAAAATGGCAAAAAAAATGGCTGCGCGCAACGCACGCAAATTGTCAATGAAATTCGCAAACCGGGCAACTTATTAAGTCAATTGACACACCCATGTATACATACACCACTTTCCACACACATTTTAACATATATCCATGTGTGTAGGTAGATATGCTTTCTGTCAGGTTGATGAAAAACTATCTATATCCAGGAAAAGCCTCTCCTAATACTAAAACTGGGCCAGACCCATGACTAACAAGTGGGTAAACGCAGGGGGTTAGCTACTAAAATTGTCAGATAACACACACACATCGTGTTATCGATATGGTTGGAATATACTAACCCATAATGAGTCATTGCAACAGTATGTTTAGAATGTTTCCGAATAGCTGAACTGATTGTCAGTCAGTGCAAATCTATTCTTTTATAATCATCTATCTTTAACCATAGAGTGTGAAATAATATAAATAATAATTAGAGTGTGAAGCACAGCGGCATAGACAAAGTGGCGCGACACTCAGGCACTCAACCGATGACAACTATGCAACGGTGCAACATGATGCACAAATGCGTTCAAATGATAGATACGTACCTTGCGATAGGCGAAAAGATCCTTTTGCAAACGTTGTCTTTCTGCTGAAGGCTGTTGGCCTTTTCCACGTATAAACTTTAACATTATGTCACTTCTTAAATGGTAACTTTAACGATCTGTAAGGGACAGAAGAGAGAGAAAATGATTATTGACAAACGTCGGGGTCACCAAAATTATAAATTGCATAATTAAGGTTAATATTTTGCAAAAAAAAAAACAGAAAAAATAATGTTTTTTAGGTAATACATAGTGTCCTGTGAACATGGAAGGGTATAGAAAAAAATTTTCGCAGGACTGATCAGTTGTTCACACCACCAGAGCTTTCCCCCTTGACTCGTCCATTTCTGTTAAGCTAAGGATACGAATTTTGCCTTAGTTATTATTCACGAGCAAAACATTCGTAGTTCGTCATCCAATTTTCACTGATTGAAATGATTGTTCAGTTCAACAAAAGACTGTGCCAGCGGGATGTGTCCATTGAGCGAGTTTTTACTGTATCTATGTATAAATCAGTGTATCGAAACAGCATAAAAGACTCTCTCGCAGCTTTTCAACAAAAACTTGTCAAACAAGTCGAGATTCGATGGAGGATTTTTTGCTAGTGGGCGGGTGAAAATTTGCCTATGTTGTGTATCTATGTAGAGTATACTTGGTATATACATATGTACGTATGTGTATAGTAAGACAACATTTTACAATTACCAACTGAACAAAAAAAACGTTGCCCACGCGAGTTGGACTCAAAAATCAAAGCTATGTTAGGGCTGGTCTTTTGGGTGGAGTCGCTGCTGGGCTTCTTCTTTAACTATGAATGGATTTTGGTATCTCTGCTTGACTGTTAATGTTAATGAACTCAACTCCTTGCAGCTCCCTCCCCTGCTTACCGCTATGCCACCCATTTTACTCTATCTCTTACTCTCTCTCTCTCTGGCTTACGCGATCGTTACGCTAAGCCAAGAACGAATGCACTTCCCTCCCTTCCTCTCATCGAAATGCTGTACGTGTTTTCTATGTATTTGTGAGAGAGTGAGTGAGTAAGTATTCAAATAATATTATTTGTTGCCTGTTTCCGAACGGCAAAATGAATATTTATCGGCATTTTACTGCCTGCTCCTCAACCCCCCGACCTTCCCATACACTATATATTGAGACCATTGTAAGTGAGTGCAGCAGTTATATGGCTTCCCCATTTGCATAGAATCTTTAACGTTTTTGTTTTCCATTAATTCAACTTACAGAATATATTTTCAAATTCTTCAACTCTTTTATTGGCAGTGTGTACGTGTGTGAGTGAGTGTACGTGTGTATGTGGACGCGCGAGTGTGGGTAGGAGTTAAAAGTAGCACTGTTATCTGCAATCATACAAAGAATAAAACAATCTTAAGGCCTTTCACTAAACACCGGCATTTCTTAGTCACAACAGATTTGATTTTTAATTGTTTTTCTTTTTTTGGAATTTGCTTGCACCAACAAATTGGCTGCTGTTGTTATGGAGCAGCGTCTTTTTATATACAATTATATATGTACTTTTCACACACTTGTTGGACGCCAAAATATTAGCTCGCACAATTACCATAAAACAAACGAAAATGTTGTAAATCTGTCGAGCGTGGCGTTGTTGTTCTTGTTATGCATATGTATGTATGTATGTATGTGTATATACAAACATATAATCTATATATGTATGTTTTGTTAGTTACGCGATGGACTGGCGTTCCGGTTTTTTTTCTATTGCGCCCGACGACGCGTACATTTTCTTCATGCCTTTTTGCTGTTTTTTCCTTCTCTTTCTTTAGTCGGTGGTGATAATCCGTACTTTACGACCGTAGAGTATTAGCTTTGATCGAATGAATTGCAAAAGGACAACAAAATAAAACGCACACACACAATTACAAAATATCCGACAAAAAATCTCCGCCCGCACAACTTTTTAACTTGAAAACAAAAACAACAATGAAAAAAAACAAGAACAACAAACCGCGAACCACTATTTTAATATCCCTACTTTCAGACTGCATTCAGGGTGGCCGTTTTCTCTAGATATTTCCTTATCGACAAATACGACAATTCGATCAATTCTAAGTCCGATATGTTATCGGTCATGTCGTGTCGATAGCTTCGATAGTTTATCGAGATTGTTCGACTCACTTGTTCAAGGTGGCCGTTTTTCATAAACATTTACTTATCGACGGTAAAATCGATGTCCGATATGTCTCTTAGAAGTGGGGGGAGTTTTAGTTCAGTTTTGTTAGAGCTAACGGAAAATCAAGTATACGCTGACAAGTACAAGCGGCTTCTAAACACTGAAAAAAAAAACGAAATTTGACGTATAATATTACAAAAACAAAGCAAGTAGAATTGTGTAAGATAAAATTTCAAATAAAATTAAAGAAACGAAAACAAAAAACGGGCAAAAATCGAAAGCTCTTCCTGCGAAAAATCAGCTGTCGTCCATTTAAGTGTGTATGTGAGAGGTGTGAAAGAGGCAGAGCTAAAGAGAGCAAAAGAGAGCGAGAGAGTCAAAGATACCCCAAAAAGGATTCGCAGCATCTGTGAGTGTGTGAAGACAAGAAATGGATTACAATTTTGCCGATTTAAAAAAGGAGGCCACTGCCACTACTGAGCAGATTTTCGATCAAGCCGAACATGCCTACGATGACTTGTTAAGCGCGGGCGATATCGTCAATGCCGGCAATGTCAGCAGTGGCGCCCAGGATGACAATGCCCATACTGAACATTATTTCGCCAATGAGCAGAAAAATTTGGATTTCAGTGACCCTCAGGCGTTTGTGCAGCGCATGTCAGCCGGCGCCAAGGAGGCCCAGGAGCAACTGGATGCAAAGTTTTCCCAGAAAACTGAGGAGATTGATGATTTCCTTAAGGAAGCGGGACAGAGTGTCAAGCAAAATATTAGTGACTTGACTCATGACTTTATGAATGCCGAAAGAGGCATCTTTGGCGCCGTTGCCTCACCTCCGGGTCCGGTGCATCCAGTAGACGCTCCGCCAGCACCTCCAGTTGCTGCTCCAACTGTCGCTCCTTCAGTAGCAGCTCCTCCAGTTGCAGCTCCAGCCATTGTTGCTCCCGTCCAAGAGGCCGATTTATTGGGCAGCTTTAGCGAAAAACCTTCGACAGCACCTTTGCAACCATTCGAGGCGACAGCTCCAAGCAAATCAAATTTCTACGATGACGAATATGATGATGATGATTATCTGGCCAAGCCTGCTCCAGCAGCAGTGTCAAAGCCCTCCAATAAGGATTCCGACACAGAATCACCGTCCGTCTCTTGCACACCATCGCCGGCCAAAAAACCCATTGCAGATGCTCTTAAAGAGCAGGACAATGAGAAATTCATTTCTTCCGAGGATTTACTCAGCGATTTTAAAGAAGAGCGTGCACCATTGCCGCCAGTTAAAATTACAGCTCCACCTCCGGTTTCCGTTGCTGCAGTGCCAATTCCAGCTGCCGCATTGATAACCGATTTGGATGCCGACGACGATTTTAAGCCAGCCAAAGTTGAACCCAAAGTAGAGCCTCCCAAGCCCATAGTGGAGCCCCCGAAGCCCAAAGTGGAGCCGGCCAAACCGCCGAAAGCCGTTCCCGTCACTCTCGCCGCATCCGAGAACCAGAATCAGCCGAAAATTGTCTCTGTTGAGGAATTATTTTATAAATTGGGTTTGGGTAAGTTTTATTTTCTATGATATATATTTTCATTATAATTCGTACGTAGGTAGGTATCCTCGCAACCACACCTGTCTCTAGCCTCCATAGTTTTTTTTTTTTTGTGAATGTTTCATGTTTGTTTTTGTGTTCTTCATTTGCGACTTTGCTTATACCTCATGATGTCATCGGCAACTGCCTGGCTCCCTTTCTCTTTCTCTCTCTTCTCTGTCTCTCTTTCTCTGTGTCTGCCACTTTTTGATTCTCTTGTTTCCTGTTGTTCTTATTGTTGTTAATTTTAAATAACATCAGTTAGTAATTTGATAACTCCTAAAACCTTATCCAAACGACAACGAGAAAGACGATGAGAGTTCGAGAGAGTATGACGTTGACCTTCTCATAGTTTTTGCAAATCGATCGAGCAAAATTCATCATCGTGTCTCATCGTCATCATCATCATCATAACATTGCGCGTGACTCACGTTCATTCTACATGGAAATGGGCACAAATTGCTAAATAAAATATTTTATTTCTTTAAGAAACTAAGTATATGAGAAACGAAATGTAATTAGCACAACGAATTTTGCATATCCTATGGCAAAATATTAATATTCTATTCTATTCAATTTGCAAAGTTTTACTCTTTATTATATGATTCTTTGTTAAAGAGGAAATAGATTTCTATATCTAAATATCTATCAATCATAAGACAAAAGATTTCTGTATAATTTAAAGAACAAAGAGTATTTAAACTATAAAAACTGTCAATGCCTTAACTTCGGGAATTCTAAAATGTATGTCGGATTTCTTGTTTTACTAAAACATTACTTTATACTTATAGAAAAGGGGATTACCTTATATAATTATCCAAAAAATCTTTATACACGTTTACATTGCAAGATCTTTATAATCTGTGGCTATTAATCGCTTTCTTAGGAGCTAAATAATTCATTCTATGAAAATCGCCCTAAATGACTTTTTAATTGAGTGAATTTTAGGTTATAGTTGTTCGATTTGTCCGACTCCTACAAATGTGTGAACAAAGCTTATATCCGAAGTTTTGAATTAATATCTTAATAGCTAACTAGTTAGTTATTATCGAAGGAGACAAATGACTAAACTCTCTCTCTCTGCAAGGATATAGAAAAAGGAACTTACTACCGAAGTTTTCCAAATTTGTTGTTTTTTGTTTTGAAACCTTTTATTATTTATTACATTTTTATTAGTTTTTTCTCAAAATTAAATTAAAGTTTTAGTGATGGATAAATTTTTGGTCACTCGCAATAAAATATAGATTTTGTAGGGTATCTAGAAATCATATAAGAATTTCATTCTGCATGTGTGGGTACAAAATATTTCAATTGACACATTTCACAAAAGGAGAAAAACGTTTCAAGAACACTTTTAGAAGTGAAAGACTAATCCAATGACGCAATTTTTTCCCCCTTATAGAGTATTCCCTACAGTTTATAGTATATGGACACGTATGTTCACTGGCCAATCTCTAAGCTTTGTTAGGCAAACAACAACAAAAATAATAGCAACAATTAAAACATTTTTTCTTGCTGTTAAATTTCACAACTTATTTCACCGGCATGAATCAGCTGCTGCTTGTCGTTGTCTCTCTCTCATTCTCTATTTTTCTCTACTTGTTATATTTCTCTTTCTCCTCCTCTACGTTCCCCATTGGGTAACCTTCTCCTGACTGACTGTCGGTTGCGTTCATTGACGTATGTACGGTCATATTTGGTCTCGTTTTATGTTTCTCTTTCATATTTTAGTGTTTTTTTTTTTCATGTCCATTAAAGCAATTTGCGGTACACATACAATCCCTCCGACTAATTTAAGCCTTCAATCCAATTGAATTTACCACTCATTTTGGGGGCCAGTATCTGCGCTTCACTGCGCAATATCTGTACATACATTTTCCATTAAAAACAATAACGAGAAAAGCAAAAGAAAGCAAGGAAAATCAAGCAATTAGCAGTTTCCCCCCACCTGCCGCAACTGCTGCTCCAAGTGCTACTTATTTTGTGTAGCCTTTGTTCTTTGTTGCTTCTAGCACTTTTGCTCTGATTATAGGCAAATCTCTGCAAAAGCCTTTCTCTCGATTGCTCTTCCCGTTTGTGGACCTTTGTGTCTTGGGTGAGATTGAAGCTTAGCTTGCACTTATCGCGCTTCTGCTTTATCGTCGCCGACCAACTGTAATCATATGTACATACGTTCAGTCACAACATCTTTAGCAGCATCTAAAGCGAATAAAACGGAAAACTGAACGACAGATACCCTGCACAGCAGAATACCCTTAAAATCGCTCCAATGCTATCTAGGAGTCCGAATTCTGTGGTCTAAACTCCTAAAAATCAGAAGTTTTAACAATAATTTATTTTTGTCGATAATAAATCTTTTAGTAAACACAGATACTCAAAAAAAAACACACCCTAAAGGGTATACAATGTGTAAGAGCAGCTGTCGATTGAAGCGCAGGAAGAACTCCGGGGAAAGAGGATTGTGTAAACAAAGTTCTTATTTTTGGTTCCTCTTCTGTTTGTAAAGTGAGTGAAGTGTGTCAAGAAGTCAGTGAGGGCGTAAAGTGATGAAATAATAGAGAAAAGTTTCAAAGATTTCGGGAAACTGTTAAAATATTAAGAGAAGCTATTAAAAATTGAATTAAGCGAACTGTTCAACTGTTTTCCGAGCACCATTAAACGATTTTGGTATTGAATATTGTGTGCTATTGATTGACGAAAAGGGTGTACAACGGGAAAGAGCAAGTGTTTTTATGTCGTGGACTTTTAGCACAATGATGACTTTGATATAAAAGAAGTGAAAATAACAGAAAGTGGAAAAGCAAATTGTTTAGGGCTTGCCTCACCATTAATAAGTTTGACTAATGAACGGAAAAAGGTCCTTCAGAAGCATTACAAAGATATTTTGTATTTTCATATCAGTGATGGGTAAATCCATTTGATTTTGTAAATTAGGTCACCCAGCAAAAGAGTTTTTACAACTCTTGAAGCCAAGTTGGACTAGGGCAATGCATTGAGAGACAAGTCTATCTATCCACCACCTCTGTAATATTATGCGTGTCAGTTCATTGATTTCATATAAAAATTCTCATATTGCACGCAAGTAACAATCCTACCCAACCAGCCGCCGTCTACGCCCTTACACACCCCGCCCAACCACCCACCTCGATAATAGCGCAGCAACAGCATCTGCAATTTCCGGGTGGGACAAACAAAAAAGCAAAGAAAAAACGTAAGAAAGAAGAAGGAACGTAAAGAATATGCAATGGGCAACGCATGCGCTGAAGCTGGTGTTGTAATCGATAAGCCGTTAGGTTTTGAGCTTAGATATGAGAGCTTTGCTCTCTCACTAAGTTCAGGGCTAAGAGCGGTTGCTCAACCCTAAATCGATTTTTCTTGGTTCTGTTCTGTTCTGTTGTTCTTCGCACTCTCTTTCTCTCTCTCTTGCTTACATTGCGCCGTCGTCGTCCTTATTTAACACGAAAAGCTTCATTTTTCCAGTCTCTATACGTGCCGTGAATCAAACAGACGCAATTGATGAAAAATCCTTAGAAAAGAATAAAACGTAACATACGTAGAATAAGCAGGAAGCTAGAAAACGTAAAATAAACGTTCTCTCTCCATCTCTTTCTGTGCATTGTTCATGTGCAAAAGCAAAAGAAAGTTTTTTAAGTGAAAAATTTATAACTTTACATAAAACAACTACCAACATGTCGACAACAATTGGTGAAAATGGCCAGAATGGCGTTTACAAGCAGCGACCCTTGATTTGCTCCATTTTGGATCCCAGTAAGTGGACATAAAAACAAATGAAAGAAAATTCCCCAATAACAAAACTAACCTGTGACAATTCGCTTGAGAAGTAAAAGAATTAACAACCAAACCATTGTTTAAATAATTAAAATGTGTATAAAAGTGTTGAAGGGTGTGACTAAGATGATCCTGGCACAATTTAATTTCCTATTATTTGGTTTTGTGTTCAATCTAACGCCTAAAAGGCCGCTTTCAAAACACCGCCTATGCATGCCATCTCTGTCTTTCATTTTGTAGCACATTCTTTTTCTCTTTCTGCGGTACTTATTCTCTCTGTCGCACAATAACTAACCGCTTAACTAACGAAAATCAATATATTCAATCCGACTATTTGCAGATGCCTGGTTCAAGCCCGAACGTTTGCACCCGCAAGGTAAGAGCAATGCACAATTGACAGTTACACAAAACTGTCAATTGTAAAACTGTAACTGTACACAACACAACACAGCACACACACACATAGACGTTGTAAATATGAATGTCAATACTTGTAAATGATGTCATCGAAGGATCCAGGGAGCGAGCCATAGCCAGAGCCACCCTCATGTTCCTTAAGCCTTCGAAAAAAGTATGCCATGATAATAATGAAAGGCACACACAGTTTGTGTGTGCGACAGAATGTGTGCCAGACAAATCTACATTAGGGTGTTTCATAAATGTTGTTATCATTTGCCACAAAAATCTACTTTCTTAAAGTCAGAATCTACTTTGAATTGAAGTATCGAAAACATAAAAATAGAATCTGTAACACAAAACATTTGTAAAATTAAGATTTTGGCATAGCTCTTTCTTCACATTATTGGCACCTTTTTAACCAAAGTCCGTAAAATTTATGGTTTCATTACCATTTTTTTGAAAGTTCGCTAGAAAACAAGGCGCTTTAGGCTTTAGGCTAAGCATTTTAATTTTCAATGCAATTAATAAATTCATAAAATGTTTAAATCAATATTAAACCATATTCCCTTTAGTCTATTTGCCAATAAATCTTCGAATTTCGTTAAGTTCCACGATAGTTTTCGAACAGCTGATTCTGAGATCGATGAATACATAACCTCATTCAACAGTCAAGACAAATTTTTGTTTGAATGAATAACCCTAATGTGTACATATTTTCTGGCATATATCCTTTACAAGTGCATTGTATGCTCTGACCCCATATCTGACTCTATTGTATTGTTTTGCGCATTAATTTATCTACTGCTGCCTGCGCCCTAAAGTGCGCAACATTTTATGCATTATTTCCTGCCTGGTGGGTCGCCTTGCGCCACCCACCCCTGGTTTTTTTTTTTTTATAATTTTCAACCCCAAAATCTCTGCCTCTTTTTGGTTTTCCTCTGTTGTGGCCACTCTATAATTACTTGTCGCCGTTTATTTTTATTTTTTTCACGGCTTAAGTTCAGTTACCTGCCTAGTTGGCACTGAAGCGGTAAACGTAATCCGATCGCATGTTAAGCTCTCCGTCATCTAACCATATAGAAACTAAACTCAAAAACCAAAAAGAGAAAAAACTGTTCACTACTCACAATTTTGCAAACTGATATGGGGCGTCTGTCTAGGCAAAATAGAGGGCAAGTGGTGGAGGTACTAACTAACGAGTAATTGCACGAGGCCCACATGCAATGCACTTTCTACATCCATGGCAAGACCATTTACATTATGCACATAGAAATATAATATAAATTTAAACTCATCTAATACAAATCATTCGCTTTAATAGTGACTAAGCCACTGAGTATTGCTGTCATTTGGGTGTACTTTGTGCTTATATTCCAAGGACTAGTCATTCGTGTTGTTTTAATCAGTGTTTAGGTGTGACAAATCGTTCTTACTATCTGCGGGCTTTATTTTACAATCTTTCTACTAGGTATGAAATTTAAGTAATAAGTTAAGAATGATTTAACCTGAGCATTTTCTGTTGCAATCGGTAAGCAATTTGGAAACACTTTGATATTGCCAGAAAACTATTTTGATTTCTTATCCTTTTCCCCTTGAAATCAATGAAACTATGCTTAATCTTTGGCTTCTACAAATCACCTGCTAAGTGGTCATTGGAAAGGTCTAGAAGTTATTAAATAATTATTGTTATTTAATATTTTTTGTGACCCTACAATGTTTATTAAAAGATTTTGTAATAGTTAATATCTATTAGGTATTAAATTGTCAAAGTTCATAGCAATTTGCATTTGAACTAAGTCATTATTGCATGTACTTAGTAATTAACAAGAAGATTTTATGTGAAAATCTAGTTAACTAGGTCCAAATAGATAAAACTTCAATTTGGCGGCTTAGTGTCGGCTTTTACCCTAGAGTTCCAGATTATAATTGGCTTCTTTGTTAATTTTATAGAGTGTAGTAAATTACATCTCTGAGATCCATAATCAAAGGCCTTACATCAAAGGCAATGTTCAAGGGTTCATCTTCAGTTGTTCGAATATTAATTACTTAAAAGTCTCTGTACACAATATTCGCTTTTTTCTATCTTTACTGCAAATGTTTTCAAGCTTTTAGTGTCAATTTCTGGGCACAGAAGTGCTTTTCATATATTTTGAGTGTGTGTGTGTGTGTGTACATACATATATATGTATATCTATGTATAGTCACTCTGGTTGTTTACTTTATTTCATCCGCCATCCTCGTGGCCCTATAATCTGATTATCAAGTGGGCAAACTATAAACCTGTGGCTTCTCTTCATGTACGTGTACCACCACCCACTGGTCTTTTGGTTCTATATTGAATTTGAATTCAATGAATATGCCCAATTTAGGTTTTAGCCAAGTGCAATTAAAAAGGCTGTCAGCCGCTCTGGCACCCACTGTGCTCTCCATGGAGAGCAACAATCACTCCAGAGCCAGTCAGTCAACCTACACTACGGCATCTTCCCTTGTCGTCCCGCCTTGGCCATAAAGAAAGTTAGCCAAGCGTCCCACAATCAACCAAATTGCCTATGCTAAAAACTGTAAACGAAAGCTTTGTCTTGGCCATAATTAGTCTAGCGTTGCAGAATGTAGCTACTAAAACTCTAAACTATGATTAATATCGTTTGCAATTTTGGTTGAATTTATTTTTGGACATGACAACATAAACTAATCTTTTAATTAATACAAAAATCCAACCGGCTTGTTCTTTGTTGTTGTTGCTACATACATATATCAATTCCTGATTGCAATTTGGAATGTGTTCTACAAATAGATCGACGTGCGCAGCGGACATTGAAAGATCGTATATGTATACAAAAATATTATATACGCAAGTAGAACAAGTTCCAGGCTGTATGATTAGATCATCACCGGCATTTTTGTTTTCTTTTTTTGGCACACAGAAAAAAAATTGCCAATGGAAATTTGCATTACAGTGTGAAGCCAATGCCCGCCCGGAAAGAATGATAATTAAGTCCGAAAATATTACTGAATTTCGCCAGTGCTTAGTGATAAGCCCAAACAAAATGCACAAAGATAACAAAAAACTTGGAGTCATATGCCTTTTTATTTTATGATGCTCTCATTTCAGTTTTCCGCTACGTCACAGTCTGGCCTTGGCGCTTATCTGTTTCTATTTGCATAGTTTGGGGAAAATAATCACCGTTTGGCGGTTCTACGAATATGATTTGAAAAATTGATTCAAATTTCCGTTACACGATTTGTTCACAATAAGTGGCGCCAGTGGGCCAGTGCTTACGTTTTTCTTTCACGTTGCAATAACGTAATAATTTCATTGCGTTGTGTAAATACGACTGACTGATACCCTGTAACAGTTTAAATTTGTTATTCTATGGATACAATTCTGTTTTGAGTAAAAGTCTTTATTCTTGTTGTATCGTTTCTTTCGTTTTCTTTCTACCCACATGCCCACCTGGAGGGTGTAAGAAATTAACCTTGAATATGCCAGCCCCATAACGGAGAGCATCTGTGTAAACTTGAGAGCGAAACCCAAAAAGAGAGTGCAAGAGCAGCCGCTGGCTAAAAGAGAATGATACAATTTGTTATTGTTTATTAAGCTCTACTGCTTTTTCCATTCCTCTTCTATTCCACTTCTCATGCTTATTGTCTGCTCTTTTGGGCCATGTCTCTTACCTCCCCCTACGCACTCAACTTGCCGCCATAAGTGTTTGCCCGGCCGGCGTCAACGTCGTCGTCGCTGTTGCCGCCGCCTCACATTCACAGTTCTTTGCTAATTTTAGCTTTTTAGCTAAGTATTTCAACCATTTGGTCTTATTGT
The DNA here is from genome assembly GCF_018151085.1 of Drosophila tropicalis. Lineage (NCBI taxonomy): Eukaryota > Metazoa > Arthropoda > Insecta > Diptera > Drosophilidae > Drosophila > Drosophila tropicalis. The sequence goes on from NW_027172877.1 coordinate 1,052,277, forward strand.
TGCTGCTGTAGTTGTTGCCGTTATACGGTTTAACATTTAAAGACTTCAATGTGGGTTGTTCAATGTCTCTTTACAGCACGGGGATTTTGCGTTAAAGAGCAGCAATGTGATTTTTACAGTAAATCTTTGAAATAATGAATCAAAAGATTTTTTAAAGCACAAAATGCTTTGAACTGAATAACTGTTAAATGGCTCCAACCTTAGTTCAAGGTCCACAATTTGATTTGGTTCGACTTTTTGACTCTAGCTTAGAGTTGGGTCAAACTGCTTATTTTAATAAAGTTTTTTTCAGTTTCTACAATGAAACAAAAAATACTAAGCAAAGAGATTGATTGTATAAGTGAACAACTGAACAAAGGTGAACATTTACAATTACACACTAACAAAAATTAATAATTTTTGCTTACGCTTTCATTAGCACCTTCATAAATCCTACTTATTTACATATTCAATTCAATTCCTTATTTGTGAAGGGAATGCCAATGTCAATCTGGTTTCTCTTTTTAATTACCAAATTTTCTAATTTCAAACCAATTTGTAAACAAAAACAGTTAATGTTCTACATTTTGAATTTACACTGTAAGCATTTGTTTAGATCTCTTACTGTTGGAGTGGAGAGAGACCCTTTGAGTAAAAAGTGTGGTACCTGCTCCTTTCCACCATGTATTATCGTTTACCTGCCGCTTATCAGGGCGTTTGCTTGCAAAGACATGATGAGTAAGGAAACCAGTTAACTACCTAAGCTAAATTCGCCTGGAATCTGTGAGGAACAAGGATAGAGATAAATTATTATAGACGTGCTCCTTATAACAACAAATGCGTATCACTTTGACAACCGTTGTTCTCTATCGCTCTCCCATAGTTTTCTCTCAACACAGCTGACCAAGCGACCGAAGTACACACATACCGTTCATTCTATTTGCAATTTGCCATATGCACGCAGAGGGAGGGTGGAGGCCCCTACATCTCTGTACGTATGTGTGGATGAATATTATTGTGTATAGTTCTACCTACATACATACATACATTCTACACAGACAATAGTGGGTACGGGCGTTCGCCCTGCGACTGAGCTCAGAGCTGAGCGCATCTGAAATTAATTGTAGTTTTTTTTTTCAGTTGATGTACGGACTTTGACAACGACACACACATACATTTTAGAAGAGAGAGTGAGGTATCCGAGATTGAGATCGAGTTGAAATCGTCGTGTTGTTATTTTATTTTGCGCTTCTATACATATATGGAGATACATGCCACAAATTGTTGCTGTTTTTGTACTCTGTCAGCTGTTGAACCATTGACCTTCCTTGCTGCACTTGACAAGCAACAACATCAAATACTTTGTCATTGTCGTCAACCGACGTATAAGAATTGATTCAGTGGTATTTTACGAGGCGTAGCCCATCGCGTCGCGGAATTTCTTTATATATTGTCTAATTATATAACTTGGATGTATCTCTATCCAAAGACCTACATACATACATATGTACATACATACATTCGTATGAATAAATTTCGTCAGCCGCTTGTCGCTCAAGCACGTATATGCGTACTTCTTGAAACGTTATAAAATAAATCATCGTGACAAAATATTAAAAGAAATAATATTATATTAAAATCTATTTGGCTATCTACAAATACATATGTATGTACATATAAAATAGCCCATTCACCGTGCCCTCACACACCGTTGCTTCTTCTATTTTCATATCAGTTCGTTCGTTCTCCCTCGGTCTCTAGGTTCCATTCGGCTCGGTGTGTTCTCCTCGAGCGTTTTCAGTTGTCGTTCTACGTTTAATGTTAATGCCCGGCAGTTGCATTTCCCCGTGTGAACCGCGTAAAACTTTCGCTTAAGTTTTTACTTTTATCTTTTCAGTAAATCGAAAAGTGTTAGTGATAGATACATCCATACATATAAAGAAAGATATATACACATACACATAAGAAATGGCCGCTGCTCTGGAAACGTTGCAGTCATTGCTGCAGACACTCAATGAACTCAAAGATTTGCCACTCAATCGTGAGTCGTGTAAGTACCATATATTGGTTAAAAACCGAGTGCAAAAATTGCCTGATAAGGCCAAGACCAGGCCAAATAAAACACATGGCCCTGACAATATTTCCCTTGTGTACAGAAAATAAGAAGAAACTCTTAAGAAATGCTTCCCAAGTGTGTTCTTTTGCTAAATTGCAGCTATAATGTAGAATTTATTTATAAATATTTCTGTTTTATGTGTTTTTGGGGAAAAAACCACAAAAAATTGTAACTAATGTGTAATATGGTGAGATAAAAATATGTGTAGGGTATACGGAAATCTCAATTAATAATCTGATAAACCTACGAACAAGATTTAATAACTCTTTTTCGAATGAACTATTTGAACTATTACACGTTTGCTTTCATGTCTAGACACAGTGCTAAATCATGATTCATATATGTAGGTATATAATAAGATTAATAAAACTATTTTTAATCTGGTTTCCGACATGTTTGAAGTTGTAGTGCGAAGGGGACAACGTGGGGTTGGGTTATTTCATGTTATCAGTGTACAAATTAGTTTTCATTGCTTGAGCCTGATAAGAAATTGGCAATGCCAAGGGCAGCACTGATTGCCTGTACTTTCACTTGATTATGTACATAAATGTGTGCAACATTTCAACACATAAATTCGGACTAAACTGTAAAACTCATTAATTATTAAGAGCCAAATGGATTGTTTGTGCTACCTAAAACAAATTAAGGCCAGATTTAGGGCAAAACATTAATATCCATTTAATTTGTATAAACCTTCAATGAATTGAGAACAACCCAAGATAGTTTTCTCTGCCAACTTATGCAATTTCCTCTCTTTTTCTTCTCGTAGACACACAACAGACACGCAAAAACCTTTCTGACAATGTCAGGTGCAAATTAAAAATTTGTTATTGTTGTTTTTGCTAAATTATGTCAGCGCCCAATTCTCTCATTCTCTCACTTTCTTACCCTAAATGTTCCGTCTGCTTGGTTAGGAAAGTTCTTGACTTGGGGGCATGATATCATGATTTGAAGCAAAGCTTAGTCACTGCCGCCACTCTGAAAGCCGCGCGCCAAAAAAAAAAAAAAAAAACAGAAAGAGAAACGCACAAATAACAAATGTCTGAACTTTGTCTCGTAGTTGGGGGGTTAAAGTGAAAGAGTAGGGAGGAGGGTTGATGATGATGTCACTGGCCTATTGGCCAGAACGCAGATTACGATTCTCCCATTTACAATTTGCGTTGCAATTGCTTGACAGTGAATCTCAAACTGTACGCACTGCTCTCAAACTGTAGTCAGCGAACAATGAACTGCTTAACACCTATGTAAGTTGGAGTTAACCGAAGTTAATTTTATTGATTTATTCAAAAGTTTTCCTCTTGTTGAATGTTTGTGTTTCATCGGTTGCATGCTTCGACACCCTTTTGTATCCACAAATGCACTTTTCATTTTCGCCATTGTTGGTCACGCTTCGGTCTCATGATTTAACCGCAACGCAGCGGCCTCAGCACCCACTACGTCAAATTTTAACGTATGGGTCAGAAAAAATAACAAAACTGTCGTCGTCGTGAAATGCCGAAACGGAAAATTCAAGTTCGTATCTGTCGAATGACACGTCTATAGAATGGAAGTGCTGCTGCCTCTTCAAACAGAATGAGCCTACGTATACAACTTTTTTTTTATATTACTCTCTACCTAGACGGGTAAACGGGTATATTAGCAATGAAAGTAAGGAGATTAATGATCCCCACCGCTGTCAGTGTACAAAACGATAAAGATTTGATGACATACTAATGTAGGAGAAACGACTTATCCACACCTATACAGACTACAGACCTGTAAGCTTTCAAGATTTACATGTATGTATGTATAGAATATAGACTTGTCGGGCATGTGGGCGGATCACTTTGCCAAAAGAGAACAACAACTACAAGTGTCATTGCCCAGCACGTTAAGACCTGTAAAAGTTTTACTTAAGTGTATAATCTGTATCGAATAGAATTCAGATTTTTAAAATTCATAAGCTTAACAAAACGTAATGAGGGAAATAACTGGAGATACTTTAAACGTAAAGTTTTAATACTTAAGCTTATGGAATGTCCATCTACATTGATGTTATCAAAAAGAAATTTGTTGACCTCTTTTTTAAATGAACAGTCTAAAAAAGCAAAACAAGTTAAGTTAAGGTTTGACTTTACTTTGAGACCCCTGCAGCACAAAGCCTTCATCCATTTCTTCCCACTACCCTATAAAATAGGGTATTTCTCGGTCGACGATCGCTGATTATTTGCTTTTTTGTTGTTGGTACTGCGCTTTATCTTTTACTTTCCATGGAGATCGCTGCGCTACTCCCTCATCCTCTCTTTTTCTTCCTCTCTCATTTTGCCACAGCGAAAACTTGTTTGACACTCTCTTTTACACCCGCTGAGAGAGCTCTCTACCCCTCTCTCTCTCTCTGTCTGTCTCTGAAGCTCAAGCACAAATTGTAGGCTTGTGGCTTAATTTTGTGTTTAAACTTCTTCCAGTTCTTTTACTACTCTCGTGTCAGACGGTCGGCTGAATCGTCATAGCAATTTTGTTTGTGCCGTTTTGTTGTGCGTTGCGTGTTTGACTGTGTGTGTGTGTGTCTATACATACATATATTGTTTGGGTGTTTGAGGTGCATTCAAGTTTGGATTGTAATTAAACTTGAACACGCAAGTTTAATATTTTTGGCGCCAAGAGTTAGTCGAATCGCAAAGAGTATATAGCAGAAATATGGCTGGTGGCAGCAAACGTTATTCCCGCAACAATTCAAATGGCAACTTTCAACCGCTGCCGGAACGTGGCCCAGGTAAAACTCACAAATCATTTCCTCTTCCCCCGCTGCTTATCACTCAAATTTTCGAAATGCTTCTTATCTACAAGGGCCGCCTTTCAAATGATATATTTATGACGAAGGCACTGATTTTTGTTTTTTTTTTTTTTTTTGTTAACACCAGCCACATCAGCAGCAGCAGCAGCACTACCAATTGGTGGTCATTCAGCCAACGTGGCCAAAAAAGAAACCCAAATGTGCTGCTGCCGCCCAGTTGAAAGCAAACCCAAAGAACATGCTTGTTTTTGTTGTTTAACACAAACTTTGCATAATGATTTTTGCCAACGTTACCTAAATTATATTCGTCCGAAATTTTTGCCACGTTGGTAACAAAAACTTATCAGTTTTTTTTTCATGCGTTTTAAAATATATGCACAACAAATTCTAAAAGCAAGCTTGCATTTAATTCTTAAAATCAAAATCAAGGTTATCACTAGGCCAAGTCTAGCTCTTATCTAGCAGGAGGATGAGGAGAAGTAGGAAAGTTTAGTTTGCGTTTTTTCATGATTTTTGCTTTGTTTTAGCCACTTCACTTTCAACTTAAACTGGTTTCTTGCCCTCACTGGAAGTGGAAGGTAAACCAGTTGGCCCAAAGGGCCTGCTGCAATTCCTTTCAAATCATTCCGATCTCTTTTTTATACAGTTTTCTTTATTTCTTATTCAATTGATAGCTTTCTCTATACATACTTGAAAAGGTGTATCGCTTTCTCAGACCTCAAGACAGACGGCATAACCTAATTTTCAACACATCATCATCATCAGTTTCTATTGCCGCTTTATCAACGTCTTCTTTGTTCCCTTTCTAATTTTTTGTATCTTCTCAACGATTTACATAATCTTATTCCTTTCAACCCCAGCAGGTTAGCAACGTATCTAAATATGTATATGAAGAGTGGGAAAACTTGTTTCAGCTTTTGTTTCATCTTATTTGCCAGTTCAACAATTAGCTTAACCCAATTTATTATTGAGAGTTGGGAATTTCTGTGAGAATTGAGAACTCAAGAACAAATTTTATTTTACTCCAAATAATTATTATACCCATACACTTATAGGGTGGCATGGTATATTGAAGTTGCCAAAACAGGAACAGATCTCTTAGATAGATATTGTTAGATAACAAATGGACCAAATCTGGTGCAGTTCAATTGGTTTTTAATACTTTTTTGACTTACAAATTTCATAAAATTTGCATTGAAAATAGGTAAAGCTAATCTCGTTAAGGATTAACATTAACAGGACATCTAACTAGCGGATTTAGCCGCTGGGTGCGCTAAAGTGCTGAGAATGAGCTGGTCAGTTTTTGTTACAAATCAATTAAATTTGAGCTGGTTATTAATTATCCTGGTGCATGGATGCTGACACGGCGACTTACTTAAAGATATATTGTAAATCACGGAAAACAACTTTGCACTGTTGTATTCTATATATTTCACTCATTAGCATATTTAACGCAATAGATACATCAAATAAATTCTATTCGAATCATCAGTTAATGCAGTTTTTTTAAAGAGTTTATACTTCATTTCACTATCATACAGAATTCAATTTTTACGAGTGACATTCTTGCGTTCTTGTGTTATAGCGGGCCGATTCTTATCTTATTCTCATGCCATTTGATCTATAACTAAACCCAATTTTTTCAATGTTTATAAAATGTCAATCTAATGCATTTTTTACTACTCTTAGTATACTTAGATGTATTACTTATCTAATTTCATAATTAGGAACTATGTTATTTATTGCATTTTATATTTATTATTTATTTATTTATTTAGACTATGATTAGTAGGTAATTATATTTATTATTTTAATATTTATATGGGATAAATTATAATTTGTATGGATGTATATATATAAATACTTTAGAATTCCTTAAAAATTTGCTCTGAATCATTTATACATATTTGTATAAATTATTTAAAATGATGGAATCCGTTGATGAGTTTTATTCACACTTAGCTAGTGATTCAAGTTTAATATTTAAAAGATTAACATTTAACAATTTATGGGTATTTATGGACATTTTATGTGTGAGTAAATATGTAGACAAACAGATCGATTATCCGCATTTAGATCTACATAAAGGAAGATGACAACCCTGAATTTAATTGAGCCAGGATTTAGGATTGCCCTCTCTAGATCAATTGTATTTAGAAAAGAGGGGTAGTGCATTTCAGACTTGTTTTTTCTACACCTATTAAATAAAACATTGATTATGTATAGTTGGTGTTTAGTCTACAAAGTAAAGGAAACAAAAACAATGGATAAATGTTGTTTATACAACTTTTATGGAACTTAATTGATTTTGTTTTTGGAGTGAGTGCAATGACTTTTCTTATCGTAGAAGAAACGCAGCGTCAGAGAGACGGCTTGTTAACCGTGGGCATTCCATATATGTATGTATGTGGGTATGTATTGGAGACATAGCAGCAGATACAGTTATATGTATGTATGTATGTATAAGTCTTCGTCCTAAGTGGGGGGTGGGCGGGCAGAACAGAACTGGCCAACGACCGACAATTCGATTGATTCTCAATTCTTAAGCGTTTCAATTCGTTTCCGTTCCGCTCGCTCTCACCGCTCTCCCTCTGTCTCTTTTACGCAGACTCTCTCCGAATTTCTCTCACATTGTTTTCCTCCGGCCTGGGGTCCGGAAAATTGTGTGAGTGTTTCATCAAACAATATTTTCTCTAGTATAAAACTTGGCAACATCCAAGAACCAGTCCAACGAGCGAGGCGAACGATCCGCACACACGAAAGAATCGAATATAAAAGAAAATCTGAAATGTCGAATAGAATTTGTGAGTGTTGACGGTGGGGGGAGTGTAGGGCATTGTGGAGGGTGGGGGATAATGTGTAGTATAAAATAAAGTACAATGTCGCTTTTTAATAATTACCATCTTTTCTTTTTGCTGCACGAGAACTTATGCTAAAAGTGCACATCACAGACACAAACACACACACATGCAGATACATAAATGTATCTCATAGATTGCATAATTTTTGTCAGACCAAGAGCAAATATATACAACAAAATATATAAGATGTGCGTGTCTATATCTCTTTCTGTGTGTGTGTGTGTGTGTGTGTGTGTGTGTGTGTGTGTGTGTGTGTGGGAATATATCTTTAGATATTTCAAATGTTTTTTCTTTTCTTTATCCGCTTGTCAAATATATAAGAATATTGTGTAGATACGAATTATAATGATCTGATAGTCTAAGGACAGCCAATTATGCTTTATTTTTAATCTTCTTTTCATTTTTGTCCTTTCCAGTGGAGTCTCTTATCTATTGGCGCGATGTGAAGAAATCCGGCATCGTTTTTGGCGCTGGTCTGATCACATTGGTGGCCATCTCCTGGTTCTCGGTGATCAGTGTCTTTGCCTACTTGTCGCTATTGGCTCTATTCGGCACTGTTGCCTTCAGAATCTACAAATCTGTGACACAAGCCGTACAAAAGACAAACGATGGACATCCCTTCAAGTGAGTTGTAATACATCAAATACATGAATGAAATTGCATATTTAATTGAAATTATTTCGCTATTTATCCACACAGAGAATATCTTGAACTGGACTTGACGCTCTCCCAGGAGAAAGTGCAAAATATTGCCGGTGTGGCTGTGGCTCATCTCAATGGCTTCACCGCCGAACTGAGACGTCTGTTCCTGGTTGAGGATTTGATCGATTCCATTAAATTTGGTGTCATTCTGTGGGTCTTCACCTACATTGGAGCCTGGTTCAATGGCATGACTTTGGTGATTCTGGGTAGGTTTCCCTTAATCGTGTGAACAGAATTGAAAATTTTTGGCTCAATGTTAGAATAGATTTGTGTGATATTCCAATTAAGAGATACCTTTTACTATGTTTAATACTCATTGAAGATTTCTTAGGACTAGAAATGTTTTTTAAATATCAGTTAGTAGTATCAGTTAGTAGTATCAGTTAGTAGTATCAGTTAGTAGTATTAGTTAGTAGTATCAGTTAGATAGTATCAGTTAGATAGTAGTAACATTTTAAGCTTAACTGTTAATTAAGTGAGGGCTTTTTGTTACATATTTTCCAAAAGCAACTACAATTATGTTATGGTTTACATATATTTTGTTCTAGATACATATAGTTATAGGTATATAGTTTAGCTCAAACTCTTAAACTTGAATTCAAAGACTAATCCTTGATCTTCTCTTTTCTATTGCAGCCTTTGTGTCTCTGTTCACCTTGCCAAAAGTGTATGAGAACAACAAGCAGTCGATTGATACCTACTTGGATTTGGTGCGCAGCAAATTGACTGAAATTACCGATAAGTAAGATCATCAGTTTATATATATGGAGTTTAGTTGCTAATATCTTGTTCTATTCGTTCGTTTTGTTTAGAATCCGAGTGGCAATTCCCATTGGAAACAAGAAGCCGGTAGCTGCTGCCGCCACTGAGTCTGACAAGGACAAGTAAACTCAGCAATACTTATCCTTTGGCCCCTTACCACACATCCCCCCTCCCCACAAAACACACACACATAACCACCACTTAACAGCAACAGCAACAAATAACAGCAAAAAACAACATGTTTATTTATTTCTTAAGCATTATTTGAATGGTTTTAATATTCATCCGGGCATATTATATATATATATATATAACAAATAAAATATATAGCAAATGTAATGCAAAACGAAAAAGAAAATGAAAATGGATAAATTACATAATTGTAAATCAAATTTAAATCAAATAGATCCTGAAAAAAAAACCTACATTAACACACACAACAATTTTTAGTAGTTAAAATCTATATAAAAAAGAAAAGCAAAAAAAAATTAAACATTGTCCAAGTGTCTTTAAGTTTTAACGAACGAAACAAAGGGAAATGAATGAACGGAAGTGGAAGTAAGGGAAAATAGACGCATTAATGCAATTTAAGTTTAAAAACGAGTTCCAATTTTTTATTGATTGTTTTACTTTAAATATCACAACCAAAATCGAGAAACAAAAAACAAAACCAAGCATTAATTAATTCATTAAACAAAATTTTCTTTACTTTAGTTTTCTCTTTTATTTTAAACATTTTTTTGTTGTAATTCTTTTTGTATCGAAACAACAAACAAGAACTAAGATTACTCTAAAACAAAGGATGAAAAAAAAAACTACAAATAAAAAAAAAAAAAAATGAATTAAAACGAAACAAAACAACCGTATATATATATACACGAATAAATATATGTATTTATTCAAATTCAATTTTGATTTTTCTAGCATTTTTCAATAGAGTCCAACCGCAAGAGCAACTCAAGAGTTGGACCAACAAAAAAGATAATGTGCAATGCTGAGATCGGGTTGCTTTTGCTTAAGGGCCGAAAATCTATCTATCATCATCAATAAATATCATTAAATAATATTAAATATCATGGCCACACACACACACACTCAGAAACACTCACACACGCAGACACTCAGATTTATATTGTACAATTAATTTGTAAGCATTTTACAAAATGATAAGGAGAATGTGAGGTAAAGGAAGAAAAAATTTAAATCAAATATATAAGAAAAATTTATTTTCTCAGTGGCACTCGAAAAGAAAAATCATCATTAATAAGTGTAGCTTAAAATGTTTATTAATTATTGTAATTATTTGTTGCTTATACATTGTTATATACAAAGAAAAACAAACATAAAAACCAAAAAACAATTCGCTAACTAACTTCGGCCTATCGAAGTTTTTATGTTCTTGCAGTTTTTGGACTAGATAACTTGATTCTATAAGAGGCTAGGTAAAAGATATATATGAGAACCTTATACCTTGATCTGATTTCTTTAAGAATTTATAGAGATTTTCGCCATTTCCGACATTTTAAAGGTAGACATTAGCGAAAAGTAAATTCAAATATGCAAACTTAAATATCTTAAACAAAATCAACGCAAGTTGGCAATTTCTTCCAAAGAGCCTTCATTTCGAAAAGTTGTTGTTCTGAAAACTATAGCAACTAGTTACCAGGTCTGAATTATTCAAACATAAGTTGTGAGAACTTTATGCTGATCAAAATTATCTGTAACAAACTTGGTATAAATCGATCCAAAAGAAGCACTAAATAAAGTATTTAACTGCAAAACATTATAGTCCACTTGAGTCTATCCATTCCAAGAGGATTCTTTGTTATTTAAAAAGCTTTTTAAAGGTAAAACTCTTGACAGGGATAACTGTGAAACCAGCTGTCGTTCCGGGCAGCTGTCTTAGACTTTTTTGTTCAGTATATTTTCACAAATTACCATTAGCAGACTTACGGCGGAACAACGTTTATAAATATTGGAAATTTACTTGCAAAATTCGCCATGCCAATCATCATCTTTTCGCAAAATATTCCGTGTAGTGGACAAAGTTTTGTTGCAAACGGCGCAGAATCGACAAATTTGATAAACAGAACCCGCATTTTGGGATTAATTTTTCAATATTTGAAAACGTTCTTCAGAAGTAAGTCTGTTCAGGGTAACTTCAAAATATACTTAACAGAAAAGTCTTAGACAGTTGCTCGAAATGGTGGCTAGTTACACAGTTATTCCTATCAAAAGATTTAAACTAAAGAGAACACCTTTTACTAACAAGTCAATCTATCCAAATGGGACTTCTTGAATTAGATGAAACTTGTTATATATCTATAAAGACGGGCTTAAGAAGGCGAAATGGCGGATATTTTGCCTTCGTTAGTTAAGCAATAGCCTTAAATCGGCATGAGGTTAAAGTCGTGACTTGAAAATAAAGCCTTTATTCAGAAAGTAAATCAGTGTAAAAGTTAAAAATTAGAGAAAAATCGTCCACTGACCCTAATTCAAAATAAAGGCTAAATTTTCAAGACGAGTTTTTGTTCTTATACCAAAACCTTTCGGTTATCTTGTCTTTATATATACCAAGTTTCATTCAAATTAGAGAGGGACACTTGGATAGATTGTATTGTTAGTGTAACAAATAATTCTCTTGAAATGGATCGATTCAAGTGGACTATAATATCATGCAGTTAAATACTTTATTTAGTGCTTCTTCTGGATCGATATAGACCAAGTTCGTTGCAGATTAATAAGTTATGATCTTAGGATAACCGAGAAATGAAAGAACTTATCATAATTCATGTTGTGAATTATGTGATTCAGATCTGATAACACAATGATATAGTTCTTAGAGCAAAAATGAAGACTCTTTGCAAGAAATTGTAAACCTATATTAAATTTGATTAAGATATTTGAGTTTGCCTAATTGAGCTTTTATTTTGTCCCGTTCACTTGGAAATATAATGGATCAAAGAATCTTTATATAAACTATCAATGGACTTTATAAGAATTTATTGCTGCAAGGGTATAAACAAGAAAACATTGAAAGAATTTAAGTTTGAATTGCTTTTTCTTGATTTTCGTATGGCCAGCAAAAGGAGCTTCATCTGTGCCCCTCTCCCCAGACATTGATTCATATGGCGTTCTTTCCTGCTAAATTACCAGATATAAACTACAAACCATAGATATTTTTGCAAATTAATACACACAAAGTAAATGTAAGTGAAAAGGAAAAAAAAAAACAAAAACAAATCATCAAACGAAATTTTTAAGTGCAAAAGAAAACTAAATTTTTGCCTATTAATAGAAAAAAAAGGAGAGCAGAATAAAAGCGTCTCTCTTAAAGTATTTAACAACAACAGTTGGTATGATCGTAAAAATTTCAATAAAGATAAACTCTAATTAAAACAAAGTTTGTACATTTTTATTGGGGATAATATCTACAACTCATCTTCTATGGACTACCAATACTTATGTTGAGGGGCAGAGTATCAATATGTCGGATACAAATACGTAAAAGAGATCAAATTTTGTATTACCTTTTTATCTTCACAACTAGAGCCAGCCAATACGTACCGAATGCACGGGGTCTAGTTTAATTCAATTCTTGTCCATATACATATGTACATACTTCCATTTATTTCAAGGATTTGTACAAATATCTTATTAACTTTACAGACTATTTCAAAAATTTTCATTTTCAAAGTTACATATAAGAAATTAAATTTGTTCGAATGTATTTTCAAAAAAGGAAACAAACGAAAAGAATTTCTTTAAAGTAATATAAATGTAATAAAACCACTTTGGAAATCTTTTTCGAATGATACTTTTACACTTTAACGCCTGTTTAGTCCGAAATATGTATGTTGTATGTATATTCATCTCGAATCGGCAAACAAAAGATTTGATAAAAATCAAAAAGGTCTCCATTAACGTCGACGTAATAAAGAAAACTTGAAATTAAACGAAGGAAAAAGGAATGGCGCTTTTACAAACGAATCTGGGTTGGTGCTAACTTTTGGCCTTAAATTACAAAAATGTAACTTTTGGTTAACTTTGGATACGCTTAGAAGATTTATTGATACTTTTTTTGTTATCTACAGACGTCAATGTATCATCGGATGCTTAAATGATCTTTCCTATAGAAACTGCATATATAAAATAGGCAACCAATCTTCATGAAACTTGTTAGAGACATTAATTTGTTTATCTGACTCTTTTGATAAAGAATCACTGATCGTTGATAAAGAATCACTGATCGTTCCTATGAAATCCATATGATACAGTGGTCCGCTCCGGCTGAATTCGAAATATGTATATTGAAGTACCAACACAGCATTTCAGCCTGTGGCTTTAATGTCATGTAATGCTGATGCAGAATATATATGCTTACTATGATCGGAGATGCTTAAAGGAAATGGGTTGCGCACTTCTGACTGAAATAAATATATGTATACCCTGCGAGGGTAAATGTGACTTACAGAGGTGCTCATAGACTTAAGCCACAAGACTTCAACCAACAATTAAAACGAATATTCAGAAAAGTTTTTTTTGACAGCTCCAATTTTTTGTGTCATTTTAGTTCTATATATCAGTGTTCTAATAGAAGAGTAACCAAGTTATAAAAACTTAAAAAACTGTGACCATCTCCAAAATGTCCCGCTCCCATACTTAAGCCACCTTGAGCTATAATCGTCAAACTTCTGTTTTTCGAGTTATTTTCTAAACTAAAATATAGAATACTAAATACGTTTCCCAAAACAATTTGACAGTTGTGGCTAAAAATAAAAATACAAATCCGTCCGAAAGAAAGCTAATATAGGAATATTTCGAAAAAAAAAAACACAAGTACTCTACAAATTTGTAAGACATTTTTCGTGTAGCAAAGTCATAAATGCCATTGCATTTTATAGGAAACATAGCAAAATATTCCACGTGAAAACCCATAAAAACCACTTCAAAGGACGATAGACGAATTGCCATACTCAGAAAAGCTGATCCGTTCTTGACTTAGACGCAAATCAGCGGTCAAATGGTGGCAGATTATGGCGTGAATGTGTCACCTACATATGTTCTTCGATACCATCTAAAAGTCAAGGATAATTACCTTAATTATGCAATCCTAGAATTACTGCTCTAGGTTTTTTCATTAGAAAAGGATGACTTTTGAAACATTTTACATTTAAATGTAATCATTTAGGATGACAAGGACATGATAAATGATTACATTTAAATGTAAAATGTTTCAAAAGTCATCCTTGTCGCCTATTTCGTAACTCTTTAATTTCTTTACTCTTAAATATGTAGTTTCAAGTTACGGCCATTGGAATGCTATATTCTTAGCAAAGATTGCATAAGTAAAATTTAATAGTCCTTGATATGGGGGAAATACAAACAAGTTTCCTATCATTTGTTTTACATCGTAGACAGTGGTTCAAAAACGGATTTCGTATACTTCACAAATAATAATTCAGTAGTAATTAAAAAATTTAATACATTTTGGGGATTTTTTTTTTTTTAAATTTTTCTTTAATATGACTTCAATTTTTCTTGCCTAGCTACAGATGAAAACTTTTCAATATAATTTTCTTTATATAACAATCAATAATATATCGTATTATACAAATACAAACATCATTTTCATTAATTAATATTAATGCACAATTACAATTTCTTTAAAATTTGTATATACTTGACTTGAGTTTAACTTCATTTCGTTTTTGTTTTGTTTGTTGGATTTAACACTGCGTATTTTACAATATATATATGTATTAATTTTATTTATGTACCTATAACATTGTTGGTGGATGTTAGAGTTACAATAATTTGTTTAGCAAATACACATACATAGATGAATCATACAATAGATATACTATATATGTATATACTATTTGTGTATATATTTTGTATAGCAAATAAAATTTGATTTGATTTGATTGGAATGCAATGAACATTAATAACTTTCGGTTATAGGTTTTTTGGATTAGTAAAGTTTGGCCAATTTCTGTTTTACAACATTTATGCATTTATGTATATAATAATTAGAATTTTTAGCTTTTGTTTAGTTTTTGATATGATCGATCATAAAATCACAACATCATATTTCTTGTTTAACCAATATCTATGTATATATGTATATATATATATGGTTATTGAAGGAGTAATATACACTTGAGTTCGCATAGATTTTAAAAAATATCAATGACAAGACTGTACATAGTTTAAAATATTTTGATTATCGTTTAACAATGTGTGTTTGCTAGATACTAAAAACTTTAAAATTAAATAATAATAATAATAATAAAAAAGAACCGCACTCTTTGGATTAATAGCAAAAGCGAGTTTAAAAACAATTTGTTTAAGTTTATATAGTAAAAATGTAAGTAAGGACGAACGGCAACGTGAAAATTGTCTCAGTCTTCTGCTAAAACTCAACATGAAATGGCATATATATTTTTTAAAAATTTATTTTTCTTCTGTGGGACGTCTAATAGATCCAATAGATACTGGTACTGCCTTCAATATTGTAGGTATATAATTTTGGACTGACTATAGGCATACGATGTGTCTGTGTTTAGGCATTATTATTCTCGCCACAGCATTGTATGCAGTCCATGCAGTTATGCTACCTATTTCCATCATTCTTGCGGCTACTCATATTGGATGAGGTCATCTGGATCTAGAAATTGCAAAAGTAAAGAAGATTAGTACATGGGAGCAGTTAATATCAATATGAATGGCTTGGAAAAATGAAGAAATCAAAAAGTGTGCGATACATGCAATAGGAACAGCATCTGAAGGAAACCAAACAAAAACTGACCTTTATTATTATTTGTCGTGTACTTAAGGCTAATGTATTTCAACTTCAGGCACAATAACAACAACAAGTGGGCACAGGAAACAAGTGATTAATTAAATGTGATATAAATTGTATATAGACATCAAACAGTGTAAATTAAGGTGAGAGACAGTTACAAATAGAAAAAGAGAGAGAGATAGGAGAAATACCAACTACAATTAAGATTTATTCTTAAACATACCTGCAAGGAACGTATGGTATCCAATAAGGCTTTCTTCTCTTCCAGCAATATGCTTATATCATCCTGGGCAGCCTTTAGGTATGATCGTAAAATGTCTGCTTCCTGTTTGGTTTTTTGCCTAAACGAAATAAAAAAATTGTTTTTTATTTATTTCACTTAGAAAACCTCATCGAAACTGTATATGGACATTTCCAATCTAGCAAAAAAAATGAGATTACACCAATTGGACATAACGATTCGAAGCTAGTATCAATAACCTGCTATAACTTTATGATAAAAATGAGTTTTTGACCTTAAACTACTAAATTGCTTAAGTATGGCAACTGGTTTATAATTTCCGTACGCTATTCAGGGGTGGTCAAAACCATTTACACAATGGATATTCTTTTGTTACTTGCTTTTCGAAGATATTTTAGTTGTTGTAAGTATTCACTTGGATTGTAATTCGACAACATAACATTCTACTCTATCTATTTTAAAGCTAAATCATTTAAAATAACAAAAAAAGTTGCAAAAAGTGATTGGGTAAATACTTTTACCCACATCTTTGTATTTTTTAGTTGACTGATTTGACTATAAGTAAAAATAAGTTTTTATTCCAAGATAATTACATTTAAAAATCTTTGGTGGTTCATTCATAGCTCAAAAATAAATGAAATTGTGTAAACGTCCGAATGGAAGAGAGTATTATCTTAACCCACAAGAGAGTGCGAAGTCTCTAATTGACCTAAAGACGGCCTAAGTTTGGTCATGCAAAAAGTAAAAGACCAAGTGCTAGAGTTTTCTTTTTTGGACTTGGAAAAACTATTTTGAGATGCAAAGCTTTTTTGTTTTCTGTTTACCAAACTTGGTATAGCACATAACAAGCTATAGCTATAATTCTGCCAAATATTTGATTCTTGATCAATGGATACTCACCTATAGCTATCGGTATTCACTTTGGAGTCAACGAGTTGCTTACGCAATTGATCGTTGTCTAGTTTCATTTGCTGCATTACCAATTGCATCGACAACAATTCCCGATCACGCTCACGCGGAGCAACTGTTGCAGACGATGGACCAAAGAGAGCATGACCCAGAGCCTGATGTTGCACCGCACTTAGATTTGTATCTGCAATAGGGTGAAAAATGTTAGCCAAATTATAGTTAATTGGGATAGAATCGATTGAGGGAACTTGCCTATAGGCTGTATATTCAAGACGCCATTCTTATCACGCTTCAAATGCATCCGACCTATGCATAAATTAATGGGTACTGGTCCCGGTGAGGTAATGTTAACAGGCGGCCGATCTTCAAGCAGATTAATGCGAACGTTTTCAAGATTAATCTGAAATAAAAGATTTCCTTTAGTTAATATTGATTGATGAAAGTTACTAATTAATCTTACCGTGACCGGCAGTGGTGGTGAAATAATTTCGTCTTCGGCCAAATCGCCAAGACCAATCACTGTGCTCATTGAAAGATCCAAATTGATGTCCTTTACACGTATCTCAGCGTGATGATTGAACCAACTGAAACGGAGAATTTCTTAAAAGTGCTTGGGAAATTACAGATAATATATTTTTATTTTCTTACCTTTGGATACGCTTGCGATCTATCACACCTTCAATATTCCTGGGCATATTTAGAGTTTCCTCTAAACGTAAACGTATGCAAGGCGGAGCTTCTGGATTGTACGGAGCCAAGTTCCAGGCCTTGCAGCGGGCACCAAATTTGGTCTTTTGGGAAGGGGAGAGGCGGAAAGAGTTTAATTAATAAAATCCCATAGAAAATTAAAGATTTTTCAAAGCAGTTTTAATTGAACAACATGCAAAAGCTAACACAATTCACACACCATGCATTGTTATCGAAGAGTGTGGACGTGTGTGTGTGTGTGTGACTTTGTATATGTATGTAAGTGGGTGAGATTGTATGTGGTGGTGTTTGTCGTTTATGTGAAGAGATTTGAACTACAATTTTTGATGGGATTTCTTTTTAGATTTGCCAAGTTTTAGGATTTTGTCTTTATATGTTATCTTTGCAGAGAATATTTTTTATATTTGTGATCTTAAAGTACGACGAGATGCGTTTAAACAGCCTTGTCCGTTCGTCCGTTTGGATCGACGCGAACACCTCGTAGACCCGATGTGCTAAAGAGTTGAAATTTTGGGATGTAGGCTTGTATATACTTCGGACTCAGCCGGATTGAACCACTACATCATATATACAAACTTTGACGTGGTCGGACGTTAGCCCCGTCCCTCTGGTTGTAATTTTTTTTACATTGCCTACCATAAATTTTCAAGTTGGCCCCAGGATTCTAGTTGGAATCAAATACAATACTCAAAAATTGTATACCTTCTTTTGGACTCCTTTTATTATTAGGTATAACTACACTTGAACTACCAAAGGTAGTGAAATCGGGTCACAAATACATAGACTTCAGCAAAACAGCTCAAATATTTCCCTCTCATCGCTATTTAGGTAAAAAGTCACGATGACCGCATACATAACAGGTATAAGTATGTAGAAAATTGGACAAACAAATTGGTCACATAAGTATATATATCTCATATGTTTAACGTTTTTCCTTAAAAACGTTACCTTGCCTATGGTAATCAACTGCAATGATACATATATTAACATTGGCAGGCCAAAGTTAAATTTCGACAAACTGATTTGGATTTATTTGGGTAATGTATTAAATGGTTAGTCTTTTGGTATGCCAATTTAGTAGTTGTTGTTTAAATGTTATTTAACCAGTTCCAGTTAGTGCTTGTTGTAGTTATTGTTTCGTATACTCTTCCTAAATTAAGCAGTATTACCTAATTTTTTGTTTGTTTTGTCTAAACAGGCCAATTTTCTTATAGCAAAATAAAAACTTAAACTGAATAAAAACAATGAAAAATAGGAATTAAATTACAGAAAAAAATAAAATATATTGTAAAGGTTTAAAATGTAAATCGCAAATTTTGGTAAATTAATAACTTAATTGGTTAACTCTGAGTGTGTTTTAAATAAATAACAAACTAGCGGAAACATTTTATCAGCTCATCTTTCATGCTTCGAAAAAACATCACAAAAACGATTACCAGTAATTGTTCAGTTATGTTAGGATATATCGCTACATTAAAAACAATGAAATTATGCTTCAACTCTTTTTTTTTTTTTTATTTGCATTTTCTTGGCAGATTTCTAAAGGTTTTTATGCGAATTTCAACTACAAACTGCAAAAGAAAAAAAAAGGCACTGTCTACCATTCAATCAAAATTAAATTAAAATTTAAAAAAAAAAAAATATTTTTAATAAAACCAAAAACCATCAAAAACAATTATAAAAAGAATATCATAAGAAACTTAAAGAATTTTCGTATATATACAAAAAATCAGCAATTAAATAAAAAGAAATTTTAGCAAAATTACAAAAATTGGTAAATTTGTTTTCTGAAATTTATGTTTGTTTTTTTTTTTTATTTTATACCTTGTTCGCTTGATGTGCGATCTATGGAGTTGTTGTTGTTGTTGTAGGATGTGTTGTTGTTGTTTTGTAGTTGTTGGAATTTGTGTCATGTTCAAGTCATGTTTATTTAACAATTTTAATATTGTTTAATGTTGTATAATTTTTTTTTTTGTGTTTTATTTTATAATTTTTTTGTTGTTTTTTGCACACATTGAGATTGTCGGTTTATATTGTATATATATATATATATTTTGATTGTTTTTGTTTTTTTGTTTTTTTTTTTTTTAAGAGAAGAAGAGAGAAATATAATGAGAAAATGATTATATGAGAATTTATCTTACAGGAATATTTGTAGTTGAACCTTAAATTGTTAATAGTTTTTGTTTAACAAATTATTAACAACTTGGGTCTTGAATGAAATAATTATAGACATATATAGAAACATGCAGAATATTTTTGATTTAAAATTTGAACAAAAAAAACATTGAATTCTTCAGATAAAATATAGATAGATAGATAGAGAGATAGACAACAAAAAATATATATTTCAAATGGAAAAAGAATATTGAATAAAAACACATGAAAACTGATTTGTGATGAAACTCACCTGCAGCTCATCCCAGGGTATTGCGCCACATTCGTCACAGGATACGGCGGCCACTTGTAGCCGCACCGAGGATTTGGGTCCTTCTTGTTGGCGTATTAGTTCCACCGTGGTCAATCTAAGTAAACAAAACAAAATGAGTATTAATCACACTTTGTAAGAACTTTATCAGTGTTGAAATGTAACCTAAATGTGGCCATGGAAACCAGATCACGACGTCGCCAAGTGCTGCCCTCCGATGGCTCTGATGGTGATGACATATTCGTTTTATAGCTGCTCGGCTCTTCGTACACTTCGCTGGCCACTTCGACGGGTGAAGCCTTCATATTGTTGTCATTTGTAAAGGGATTCAGTCGAAACATTACATCCATGCAGTCCATAGTCTTGTCATCGCCCATAACCATGGCATAGTTCTCGGAATCCGAACTAATGTCGCTTTGCATGGAGAACGTGTCGCTGGCATCATCATTGGGGGTACCGGATTTGATGGCCGAGTCAATGGAAGTCATAAAGCTGGAGAAGCCCTTTTTCATGGACATTAGTCCGGAGTTGATCTCTTTGGTAAGACTGGGAACTGTGTCGCCACCCGTACTGCCAGCTCCGGTGCCGCCACGACCAACGGCACCAGCTGAACTTTTGCCGCTTCTCGAGACCGATGAAATAGATTGCGTTTGGGACTGTGTCGAGATGCCTGTATCGGGCCGAGAGCCCGACTGACTAGGCGTCGAGGAAGCCATTGTTGGTGTACTTTGTATTTGGACGTTATAGCTGCAGGCCAAAAAAAAAAAAAAACGAAATCAGTTGAAGTAATCTGCATCTAATTGATTCGATATTGACTTACCCATGCGTATTGGGATTGGACATGTGTATGCCGCTATCGAAGTTTGGCGGCGCATCTTGGGTTACCGGCGATGGAGTCTCCACACTACCAAATGTATTGCTCTTCAATTGTTCCAATGGCGGCGGTGTTGGCCAAGTTATGTTGCCACCTGTGAATAAGAAGGTGGAATGTTTCAAGTGAATTTAGGGGCCTTCACTCTTTGTTTCCTGTTTAGTTTACATGAATTATTTAGATAATTAGATTTTAGAGTAGAAATCAAAATAGAAGATTTAGTTTGGGTTAGTTTTTACGAAATAGAACATGCGAGAGGCAGAGAGACAGACAGAGAGATATGAAATCAAAAAAAAAAACATTAACCAATATATCGACAGGACATCAATGATTGAAAAAGATTCTCAAATAGTATCAATTTATTGAGCTTCGCTTTGGATCAATGTTCACGTTTTTTGTTCTACTCGATAGGGAATTATAAGTCAGAATTAGCATTAGCATGTCCTTTAAAATGGACTCATTTGATTAAGTCTTAATTCCTGTCATAAAACGCGTTTGTACAAGCCCATTGTGAATCATATTTTTAGCAATTGAAATCAAATCTTACAAGGTTCATATAAAATCAAATCACACTTAGTATTATAATAAAAAAAATATTTACACATAATGAAGATTTAAGCTTTGTTAAAATAAATACTGAATGCCAATAAGAAGAAAATTTATATAGCAAAATATTTTAGAGCAAATGATATCGATTTAATTACTTTGGATTACCCCAAAGGTCTACCCAATCAATTATTTATTTATAATTTGAGGGAAATATTCTTTAAATCGGTGTCGGGGTGTCAGGGGATCAGGGTAGAAAACCATATATGTGTATATAAGACAAGCAACACTCTTTTTGGTACTGAGGTGTTAGCTAATTATGTTACATTGGTGAGATTTTAACTACTTATTAAGTGTCCACTAACTATATTATATATATATATATATATTTGTATGATCAGTAAGTTGATCCAATACATTTGGGGTTAGTGGTGAAATCTTTTTGACGAAACTAAAGCTAAATTGATTGATTAGAATTGTTGTTGTTGTTATTGTTGTTAAGCTAAAGCGAGAGCGAGTGACAACAAAAATAAACGGGAAATTTATAATTCTTACTATTCATGTGTAAATCATCACCCAAACTAGCTGAATCGGGTACGACACTTTCAGCATCACCACCACTTGATTCCTTACCAGGTGTTGGCGATGGCATCACAAGCGTCAATTCAATTTGTGGCACAACGCAACCAAATATTATGGATTTCTGTTCATTTTGCTACGAAAAAAGATATCGATTTCAATTAATCAGAATCGCAATGATATATAGAGACTATAATATCTGTATATTTTACCTTTTGCAATATGCGTTCGGCATCTAAATTAAGGAATGTAGACATTTCATTGAGTTCCTCGCCCAGACGCAGAAGAAACAACAATTGATAGTGATCGATTTGTAGACTAACCAAATTGGATATATGCGCTATGGCATGCACATCAGCTGTGCGATCGGTGGGCGGAGTTTCGGCATCGGCGGCTGCAGCTGCTGCTTCATTAGGTGGACGTACATCTTCATCGGAATTGAGGAACGGATTGCGCGGCAATGGCGGCAATGTGGGTAGTGGGGGCAAACCCATACTTTCCATGCTGGTCTTGTCATTGCTGACCTTTTTCACATCCACTAGAGCCTGGCCTGAGCCCTTGTGTAGCCATAAGGTTATGGGCACTGCATCCACAAACGGTATGGATTTGTTTGGCCCCAGTGAGCGGGCGCCTAGAAAATCCACCCAAATGGGATCCAACTTAATGCACCAGACATCTCTTGGCTCGGACCACATGGCGTAGCGACTCAAATACTGCGTTGAGGCCGACCGAGGCAATGTCTGCTGCATATCGGCCAATGGCGACATGGGCGACATCATGTTCACATCGGAAGCAGCCACATGTGAGAGTATGCGGTCGGTTACAATGCACATGTCGCCCTCGTTCGAGGGAAACTCAGAGCCAAAGACCAGTGAGCCTTCTTGCAGGGAATGCAAAGCTTGAGCCAAATCCGCTCGAGAGCTGCCCATTTCCCGAATGTTGGTCAATGCAAAGCGAGAGATCTGTATTTGCATTGTCTTGGGTCGGTCCTTTTGATTGGGTGCATCCACAGCTGCTTCCAACACCACACGCGGCATTATCGCCTCCACTTTGACATCCATGTACATCAGACTGGGCTCTTCCAGATCCACCATCAGCTGTGTGCCATTGGAGCCATTGGAGGCAATGGAGCCGCGTGTGTTAAAAGGC
The DNA here is from genome assembly GCF_018151085.1 of Drosophila tropicalis. NCBI lineage: Eukaryota > Metazoa > Arthropoda > Insecta > Diptera > Drosophilidae > Drosophila > Drosophila tropicalis. The sequence continues at coordinate 1,075,709 of NW_027172877.1, forward strand.
CCCGGCAATTGCTGCTGTTCCGGCTGGGATTGGCTGCGCTGCAGACTCTCGCGTAGACTCAGGCCGAACGAATTAAGCCACAATATGGAGCTGAGATCAAAGTGAACTTGTAAAGGATTCACGTGAACAAATATCTTTGAGGGTGGCACTGTAAATATTAAATGCATGTCAATTTTGTGTGAAATAAAGTTAATTCAATATTAAATATCCAAAAAAAAAAATAGCTTCTCTTTGAATTGCAAAAGAGTCGAACCAAAATATCTAATCCTATTCAATAATATATTTCCATTTCCTTCTAGAACGCACGATCCCCTCCTAGACCGTAAAAACTACAGAGCTTGTTGGCTTCTATATACTGCATGTCGTATATATCTCGAATTCAGCCGGATCGATACACTGTATCATATAGCTATAACTCTGTTACTTCCCAGCTATTGTATGTATTTTAAATTGGTGAGTTTAATATACCTATAATTATTATACCTAATATATAAGATCGGGTGACTATATCATATAGTTCCCATAGGAACGATCGGTCGAAAACAGTGACTTTTATCAATAACTTCGTTACTTTTCACAATATTTTCAGTTTAATGAAGCTGTTAATGACTGCGGCAAATTTCAAAGAGATCGACTGACTCCATTGCTCCAGGCAAAGGCCGTTCTTTCGCGAACATTGGTCTTTTTAGATAATATGATTTACCACACTGCCGGTTATAGGTATGGGAAGAGCAACAAAATAATTTGCGAGGGAATACAAACTTTCGCGAGGTCGGAACTCTAGTTTTATATATTATTTAATTGTTTTTTAGTGTTTAAGGAATGGACCATACCATTAGAAATACTGGTGCTATTTAGGAAAGTCTGGTAGAACTCGGTGGTGTCTTCTTTGGAAGATTGACCTCAAGCCTAGACGTATACATATGTGTGTACATATGTATATGTAAACCAACGAATTTAACCGAATGTTTTTGTCGGAATCGAATTTCACTCCTTTTATTATAATAGTCATTCAAATCATTCACAAATGAAACTTGTGTTATTCTTGTCACGATTTGGTCTTGAAAAGTAATTTCCTTAACTTGGAAGCGAAAACAAACCCGAATATTGTTAAAGTATTATTCTTTCAGGGCTGTTTAACGAAAATAGTAATTTTGAATAAAATGTCAATCGTTGTACGAGTCGAAGCCAAGTTAGAAACGTTTTCGTTTCGCATTTTTCATCATCTTAGAGCATCGTTAAGAGTCATAATTCATTATCTACAGATTTGTTTTTGTGTGAAAATCTTGACAAAAGTATTAAACAACATATTAAACAGGACAAAGGATTAGATAAATTAAAATCCTTTTGGCAGGAGCTTAATAGAGTTACTATGGAGGATATTCAGCTCTGAAAAGTTTTATTTGAAATCGAACTTCAACTCCGGCTAAATGATATTGACTAAATTATCCTAACTCACGCATTTATTTCTCTCTTTATATTAGAATTTCCCCAACTTACATGGAAAGACGAAATCACCAGGATAATAGAAATACGTGTACTCGGCATGAACAATGGGCATTTCGGCGGGAAATGAATAACGATCCTTGTCACCTAGAATATAGAAAATTTGAAAAACAAAATTAAATATAATTTGAAGGCAATTTAGAACTAATTTAGTATGGTGATCATGTTGAGGGTTAAGCGCTCCATGTTATGATAGTCACCTGAGGATTTGCTTTTCCTTTTATGTTGTGCTACAACATAAAACATTAAATAAATAATAAAAGCAACAAAAAGAAAACAAATTATACAATAACAAAGCAGAGATAAAGAAAGAGAAAGAGTTTTGCATTAGTCATTATTATAAGTTGGTTTGAGGTGATTCATTGTCTGGGAGTGGCTAATGATGGCGAGTGTACTTTTTGGGGGTCTTATCATAATATATACATAGTATATAGTACATAATCTTATCATCTTACCCGATACAAACTCCTTGGGCATTTGCTTTTTACCCGAAGTGGTCACCCTATATAAAGTGAAATCTTCAATACGCAATATCACACATGAACTCATTAATTTGGCCAGGTTATCCAATGTGCTACGATGTTGTTGGACTTGACTGTGGGTCGACGTGGAGCCAGCTGAACCAGCTGATCCAGTTGAACTTGCTGCTGCAGCTGCTGCGGCTGTTGGCGTGCTGCTGCCACTGCTCCCTGCTCCCGTTACAGGATGCTGAGAACTCAACATGCTGGCGCTAAGCATAATAGGAGAGGCTGGAACACTCCTCTCCAACGGGGCATGCATCATGGCTGACCGATTGGGCTGACTTAAATTGAGCACCGCCTCGCGAAAGGCATTCAGGGATTCTTTTAACCACAGAGCTGGAGCCACCGAGGCCTCTTTGTATTTTGCCCAATGTGAGCGATCCGATTTGGCCAAATGATAGGGATAATAATCAACCTAGTAACAAAAGTAGTTATCAGAATGGTAATCAACATTTGCGACACGAAATATTTGCCTACCTGAAAAGCTGTTACGGACACCTGCAAAGCGCCACCTTTATCCAAGTCGGGATAACTGGAACGTCCATCGCCCTCATCATCGCACAAATGCAAATCAATTCGCTGGCTAAAGAAATGATACGAAGTTTCCCTTACATCGAACGCATTGAACATTCGTTGCGTTGTGTTGGCATGCGCGGAAGACGATTCGGACATGCGATTTTGTTGCTGAGCCACCTGCGCCTTGTATTCGGGTAGGGTCTAAAATGTAAAGGATTATTTCATTAAAAGAAACTTGTCTAACAACACAATTCCAAAACTTACCTGCATCTTTCGAGCTGCCTTTGACTTTTGGGTGGCATGGGTGGCTGCCTTAATTAGGCCAGAGAGCGAATCCACAAAATGTAAAGCTGCCTTCAACTGGGAATCGGTGAGAACCCACAGCAAATCATCTAAAATCAAAACCAATCTGGAGGCAAGTAACGTGCAATCCGATAAACGTTTCCTTATCGTAATTCTGCATCTTGCATGATTTGTTAGCAAACGCAATGGCGTTAAAGAAGTATCTTGCGTTGAGCTGGCCTCAATGCGTACTGTTTGCCAGGACAATTCCTTAAAAATTAATATAATGCCCTTCTGGGGATCCTTTAGCCGCGTTAAACGTAAATCAGCATTCGCCCACTTTGGTGTCTTGGATTCTACACGAATTCGCGACATTTGCACGGAAGCGGTAAAGGCGGCACTCACGAAGTTAACATTCACCGTGTTGACAACTATGGTGATGCCATCGACTACTTTGTGGATGAAGCTGTATTTACCCTGAGGCACTTGTGGCAAGGCAGCGGTCGGAGGGGAGCCGTTGCCTCCTCCTCCGGCTCCACCGCCGGCATCTCTTGTGTTTGGTTGGCAGGTTTCTATAGTTATGCGTACTTCATCCAAGGTCTAATAAGAAAAAAGTTATTTTTATTTCTATTCCTTTTGATGTGCATATGTTTCTTTTTTGGACTTACCAAAGTAATGGGGACGCTCTTGAGTTTAGTCCAGCTAATGCGAAAGGATACATGATTGCACCAGGCCGATGTCAAACGCAACCAACTAGGTAACTCCAGTAGCTCGGTAAGAACACGTTCATCTAGCTCAAGATTGGAGAGTTCACCCTCACCGCGAAATGTGCTTAAATTGATTTTATCCGATGATAAATTCTTGGTGTAGCTGAAAGGGAATAGAAGAAACATAAGTTCTTGGCTTCACCTTCTTCATTCTAATGATTATTATTTCCACTTGGATGAACTTGTTGGCTGTTCACTTGGCGGCAACAACTACAACAACAAGTGGGTGACCTGTCAGTTGCCATCAATTGACCCATTTTCATTTTAACGACTATTTCTAAAGACACTTGTATAATTCGAATAGGAAATTATTGATTGATTTGATTTGCAAAGTGAGGAGGAGAAGCGTTCAAAGGGTTTGTCGTCTGCAAAGGTTTCCGTATTTTTCTAATAATAATATTATGACAATTGATTAATAACAACAACTAAATGTTAAATACTTATATAAAATATTCCATGCATTCAATTAGGTTGTTAAAATTCCATAGAATTTTGTTTGTCTTCTTGAATAGAAGAATGTCGATTATATTAAAAGTTCTGGCAAAAGAAACTTTTCACTTAAAAGGCTTTTCTTCATCAAGGATGCAGGACATTCAAGGGAGAAACGGATAAGAGGTGGAGGAGGAGGAGGTGCCATGGGTTTTAGGGATTCTTAAGGGCAACAAGTTTGCTTTGCATTTACACACTTTTGCCTTGTTATAAAGTTAGTTTGTTTGCAGCTTAATTGCGTGGAAAAAATACAAAAAACTTTAGCAAGAGGGTTGAGGAGGTTCGGGTTATAAAGCACAAAAGAAACGTGGGTGTAGATGCGGGCGTCGGTGTGGGACAGCTAAGACAATGCAAATAAAGAGGCAAATACATACATACATATGTTTGTGTGTATACGCCGTAAGTATAAACGTTTATGCACACAAATACCATACGCGTTTTTTCTATACACATTCAAATACATACATACATACTTATTAGACTTTGCATGTAGTTATATTTATACGCCTTTGTTTAAGCAAGTGGCAGGACCTTATACACAGCAAAGAAAACAAAGAAGCTTAAGTACACTTTAAATTTTAAATATCAATAAGTACATACAATAAAAACTCTCTTGGGCAACCATTCTTTGTTCCAAGAAATAAAGGTAATAAAATTAATGACAATATTAATGACATTATCCTCGAAGGAGTTAAATTATGTATCATTGACTCGTTAGTCTTTAATTTGTTAAGTAGGCAGTAAAATATTGACTTCTACAAATATAAATTGTTTAATAAGTACTTTAGTGTACGTTTCATTTAAAAATACACATTGCAAATACCAGATGTGACATTTTTATCAAATGTGTCTCGGGGTACTCAAAATATTTAAAGATATTTATGGGAATGAAAATAAATTTTGTGCAATTTCTCAAAAATATGTAACTTTTTTTTTAATTTAATGATTTGAACACCTTTACTTGGCATCATGAATACATATGTATTTATCTATCAATTACAACTGAACTTTTTATATTTACTTAATATATGTACATATGCAAAACTAAACTATAGACTGTATAAAAATGCAATGAAAAATTACTTTTTAAAGTTATGCAAACATTACGACGGATTGATCTATTTAAAATAACTAGTCATAAAAAAAGTACTTCTGAAAATTATTGTTATAAAACTTTAAAATTTTTTAAAATAGTTATTCTAAATTAACAAAAAATAAAGTAAAAGTGCAGTAAATACGAAAGTTGTGGAATAAAAATACATTTTCGAAGTTTGAGAGTAAAATATTTTAATATTTTTCACTTACATATATGATTAAAAAGAATCTTTGAGCTCGATAATCGATTTTCAAACTTAAAATTTTATTGTTTTGTAAGTATTTATCTAAAGTATCCTCAAACTATATAATAACGTATATGCACTATGTGACAAAACAAACATTTAGGATAATGTATTAATGACCATTATAATGTAAAAGATTACGATAATCTTTGGATGATAATATAATGCAAATTAAAATTAGACTGAAATTCAAGCACAAACTGATTTGCAAACATACGTTAATTTCGGTCTATTCAGAATGCTCAGAAGATGGTCAAAAATATTGTTAGCTTGATCGATTACTACACACTTTTGATTAATATGTACATATGTATGTATAAGCCAACTAGAAGATTGTGGTAAAAAAGTCAGAATATCTCGATATTGGTTAAACTATCCAAACCTAATAATAAAACAGACCGACAAAGATCTACCGAACCCAGACCCAGAGACCAAAGCACATTTCCCCAATAAATTGTGTTATTGTTTAGATATGATACATTAATTAAATTTATGTCTACAATGTCTCTATTTTCCATCGACATATAGCGTTACGAATTTTGACTTACTTTTCATTTGGTGTACAAATTAACTTCCCTTTTTGACTAACTAAAGCGTAAAAATCGCTTATGGAATAAAAAACTCAGATTAATTGTGGGAAAACTCCTACGCTAAGGACAAATGTTGCTAATTGATTAGCAAGTTGCGTAAACATTAGGACCAGTAAACGATATAAATTCTAGTGGATTCCAATAATTTTGCACAGTTGTATTAGATCATTGAAGGAAGTTTAGCAATAGAAAACTAAAAGAAAACCACTGGAGAAAAAAATTATATTTAATTTATTAAGAAAACCTAGGCCACAAGATATGAAGTCAACCGCAGATGCCTTCGCTTATTTCCAGTATGGAATGACTGGAGTGGGTTTCTTGCCGCCATCAAAAGGCCGAAAATTGTACATGATGTTCAGAGGACTTGTGATCATATGGTCTGTTATATATCTACCTTTTGGAATGATAATGGGCCTTGTCAACGATATACAACATTTTACTCCTGACAAGTTTTTAAAATTGCTGGCAGTTGTCATTAATGTTTTTGGTTGTTCCTTAAAAATTCTGGCCTTCTATCTACCTTCTGTATATCTACCGAATTACGACAAAGTTAAGAAACTGATGAACCGAATGGATGAATTTTGCGTGATGAATGACGAAGATCGTCTTAGGATTCGCCATTGGGTTGCACGCTGCAATGTGATCTTCATAATATATTTTACTCTCTACAACAGTTATTGTGCCTTGGCGTTTTTGAATTCGGCATTACAAAAGATGCCACCATATCGGGATTACATCGATTTGCGTTCGAATGGAAATCATTTTTGGATAATCTTTGTTTTTCAAATGATCTTAATAACATTTATTACAGTGCAACATCTGCTTGTCGAATGCTTGTTGAATGCATAGCGCAACATAACCTAATTTTGGAGTATGTATTAAGTGAGCCTCGAAGTGATTAAGTTTCACATTTAGTCTCTCTTCTTCAGATATTCCGACTTAATGCGATCACTATTTTCACTTACTACTTTTATACAATTTTTACTGATTGGCACTCTTTTGGGTTGTACCTTAGTCAATCAATTCTTCTTCTCTGACTTCTGGAATGGATTATCGTGCGTGATATTTATAATAATTTTGATGTCTCAAACATTTCCGTTTTGTTACATCTGCGACCTAATTGTAAAAGACTGCGATAGACTGGCATTGGCAATATTTCATACCAATTGGATAGGATCAAGTCGTCGCTATAAATCGACTATCGTCCAATTCATTCAGAAAGCTCAGAAACCAATCGCCTTTAAAGCTGGATCAATATTTCCCATTTGCATGCAAACCAATATTCAAGTGAGTATTATAGAAAGTATACAAAATGTTTTCTGTAACCAAAAGATGACTTTTCTTTTTCAAAGGTGGCCAAATTGGCATTTTCTGTGGTGACTTTTGTTCAGCAATTAAATATTGCTGACAAATTTTTGAAGAAATAGATCAAAAATTGTCACTAGGACACGTTTAATATACATATATGTATACTTAATTTGCAGATAATGCCGAAAAACTTAAGTAAAAAATGGTGCCCAACAAACTGGGTTTTCTTGAAAATCCTAAAAGCAATAGTGAAAAACAATTCAAATCTTGTTTCTATCTAAAGTATACTCTAATTATACATATTTAAATAAGGTATACGCACTGTATGCCAGCGCAGCATGTAGGATAATGTAATAATGACCATTATAATGTGAATGATTAGAAAATTTAAACACAAACTGATTTGATGATAGTTTTAGATGTCTTTGAGAGTTTACAAAAAAGGAAACCAAAAATAATTTGAAAAGATTCAAAATAATAATTTAATTTAACCCTTTCAATCCCAGCGTTGCCTGTAAGCAACATCAGCTGTTTAAGAGCGTACGGTTTGCTCTTCTTTTGCTTTTTTCGCAGTGATAAGAGTGCTTTTAAGTATGTACCCAAAATGTTTGTAAAAAAATACCTTTGAAGATCATTTGGCAAAGCTATTTTCAATAAACTGCACGTGCATCGAAGAAAAATTACTTGTGAAGATTATTAGAGTTTTTTAAGTAACGGCTTTTCATATCTAAAACATATTTATATTATATAAAAACATATTTGTATATACAAAGTATATATGCAATATATTAACGGATCTGAAGTTAGATATGATAATCATAAATAAATAATTAGGTGAGTAATTTTTAAAGTTTAATGTTGCTTGTGGGCAACATACATAGCTTATATAAGATTATGCCATGAAAAAATTAGATGACGGGACAGTCTTAAAATTTTAATCTAGAATTTTTTAAAATAAAAAATCGTGTTTTTCGGTCCACCCTTATGCATATGTATGTACAAATGTACATATGTCTTATCTCAGATGATTATCAGGCATATATGTATTTATGAATGTATTTTATATACACTTTAGGGCTAACTAATGCTTTCTTTTGCCTGTACTTATGTATGTATGTAAAAAGAACACATAATACTAAAAATTTCAGAAAGACCGCTTAAGTATTGTTCAATGCACATTTATCATCATCTTAATACAATAACCGACAAATTACTAGAATAATTTTTATGTTATATTACTTGATCGCCGGAAAAATCAAAACCAGTTTAAAAAAATATATATATAGAATGTACTAAACCAGTGACCACCACGGTACGTAGAGGACATACATACATACATACATATGTACATAGGTTGACTCTTATGAAATAATCTTTTTACCATATGGTTGCACGATGTAATATTCTCAAATGCAATTGGATTTAGAGACCAGAACAATTTTTGCATTTGATATTCAACATTTCTATTGCTGATTAAGGAAACTATTTATTGTTAGTTTCTCACAATTTCAGTTTGCATCAGTGTCATTTGCAACAGTTGCAATTTTGTTGACAATGCCACGAATACACTTTAAAGCATCCCAATACAATTTGCAACCATAAATAAATATAACTTGAAAATTGAAATTTTTAATGACGAAGCGTTGGTGGGTGCGGTATACAATTTCCCGAGACAAACCAATAAACATTTTTGATTATAATGATGATAAACTTAGGGGTGAGGTGCGGAAAATGAAAAGCGACTGTTAGATCCACTTGTTACTCCGCTTTTGGGCAGCTAAAATGCTAACTCTTAGGGGGTTCCCATCCCCAAAACTGATGACTAAGGGAGTAGAGAACAGATAAACGCAAAACAAGGGAAAGACATAAAAGCGAGGGCTCAAAAAACTTTTGGCCACCAGGTGATAAGGTCTCCCCTGACAGGAGGCGCAGGGAAGCTGCACAAAAAAATACACATACATACATATATATATATAAACACATATACGCAGACACAAACGACATTGAAATGGCAGGGAGGCAGCAACAAATAAGGCAATCTCTCTTGCTCTCTCTCCTCCCGCCGTGTTGCTCTTTCTTTGTCCCTCTAACTGTGGGAAAAATCAATTTCCCATCTGACCCTTGCTTGTTTTTTTTTTTTCCAATTTCCTCCAAACGCTCGGCTAGTGTTCAACTTTATTACCATAATTGAATTTTACAGTTTAATTGCGTTAGAAACTAAATTCAAGCCACTTACATGGAAAGATGTTTGAGCAATTGGTTTTTTATCAGCGAGACCATGTTGTGACGTCAGCAATAGCGAATGCGAATTGACAACGACAAGCAAATAAACAACAAATGACAACGGAGCGACTCCGGCTGTAGCTAGTTGGCTGATTTTCTTTCTTTTTATTTTATTAAAAAATTTTTTTTGGGCGGGGGTTATTCACTTTGTTGCATATTCCATCGGCCTCCTTGTGCCGGCTAATATGGCTGTAGCATATTTCATCACTTTTCAGAATCACTTGAACCGAGCGTGTATTAATTGGAGCCCGTCGTGGATACGCAACGAAATAAACAAATAATTCGATTAATTGAGCTTAAAACTTTTCACTTCATTTTTAACATTGTTACATATTTGCTAGTTAACAGAAATATGTTATCACACTCAATTTGAGTCTTTGAAATGCTCGTGCTCACTTAGTGAGCTGAGCGAAATACTCGTAAGTATAAAGCGAATTCGGGCATGTGTTTGTTGTTGCAAAGCGAATTTTTGTGTGAGTTTGTTGTTGTAAATTGAGAGAACTGTTGTTATATTATTTTGCATTTTACTACAAATTTTACTGTCAAATTCCTATGGTCGCAAAATCAAAGTTTTAATAAAATTAAGTTTTTGAGCTCTCATAACCAGGGCATAAGATGGCAGAAACTGCAAATGGCGATGAGCTGGTGGAAAAAGTTGTGGAAGTGACGGCTTGCAGTCCAGACGAGGCAAAATATTTTCTTGCGGCCTGTGCCAACGATGTGGATGCAGCAGTGGCTCTTTTCTTCGAGCAAGGTGCAGCCGGAGTTTCGTCGGCTTCTGGATCGGGTGCCGCAACATCTAATCCTGTGCTGGATGCCAACGGTGAGGAGGAAGTGCGCGCTCCTATAGCACCAGTAAGGGAACAGCTTCTTTTGCCCGAAGATGATAATTTTATGGCGGCAGGACCCAGTAGTAATCGCCTGTCCCGTGACACCCAAAGATTCAAGGTCTGCCCATTTAGGGACTTTGCCCGCGAAGGTGCCCTCCTGGAGGAACAGTTACAGGCCACTGGTGTATATTCTGATCCAAATGCTCATCGGCGTCGTCGCGATCGTGCTGCCCAAATGGTGATGGCCAGCAGCAGCAGCGGCGCCGCTGGTTCCAGTCGATCAGCTACATCCCGCCTAGGAGATCTCTTTCGCCCGCCCACAGATATATTGTACGTAGGCTCATTAATGGCTGCTCGTGACCATGCCACCAAGCGGCAGCGCTGGCTACTGGTTAATGTCCAGGGCAATGATTTTCAATCACATACTATGAACCGTGATGTCTGGTCGAACAAGGACTTGAAGAAGCTGGTGCGCCGTCAATTCATTCTATGGCAAGTGGACGACGATACCCCCGAAGGTCAGCGTTTTGTGGCCTTCTATCACTGTGCCAAGATGCCCTACTTGTGCATCGTTGATCCAAGAACTGGTGAGGAAGTTTGGCGTAGCCCCGAGCCGAAACAGGAGAATGTTTTACCAGACTTAAAAGAATTTTTGCGCGAGCATCGTGACTTTGACCAGACCTCGGATGCTCCCACCACTTCGAAGCGAGCAGCTCCAGTGGACGACGATGATGATGACGATGTTGAGGAGGTCTTTGCGACCACACCTAAAAAACGCGCCAAGGTCTTGGAGCTCACAGAGGAAGAGCAACTCGAGTTGGCAATTAAGAATTCCATGAATGAGAACGGCCAAGCGGCATCTGGTCAAAATAATCATTCTTCTAGCAATTGTGAAAGTCTCGATGGATTCGATGACGATATTCAAGATGTTGTGGCCTCCACATCATACGAGTCCCAATTGGGCCAGGCCACAACAGAGTTAACGGCCCTTAAATTGCGTCTACTCAATGAGTCTGGCACAGATGAAGTAGTCCAGCTGCGCTGGCCCTCCGATACCAAGCTACAGACCCTCCGCCTCTACATTAAGCAAACGCACAAGCACATCCCCTCGGCGGAGGGTGGTTATAAGCTCATCTGCGCATTTCCGCGCAAATCTCTTGAATCAGAGCACAATCAGGCCACGTTGAAGGAGCTCGGATTGCATCCATCAGCCAACTTGCATCTAACTTTGGATGATTAAATAATAACAGCATAGCATATTTATTTCCAAATAATTGTCATCTATGTATGTCCTGTCCTGTCTCTGGCCCTTCCCGCTAGGAGTCAATGCTCCTTTTACCACACTATTATTAATAAAGCAAAATAAAAAAAAAAAACATTGTCTTAAGGGACTACAGTACATAAATAACAAAAAATAAGTTTGTATTATTAAATTTTCATGAATCAAAAATAGCAAGTCACATATGTATGTACATGCATATGTGTGTACATATATGTATGCAGATCAATTTATATCGATTTTCATGAAAAGTTATTAGTTTCCTGATGAACATTTGAGATTAGTTGGAGTGTTATTTCCCTTCTTTAATTTAAGAGGCAAAAAAAGTGATCAAGGTCAAATTTAAGGAGTGTGTTTTCTCTCCTTTGAAGAGGCTTATATGATAATATGTATACACACATACATATGTATGTGTCTATTTCATATTGCAATTTTGTAGATGTACATACATACATATGTATGTAAATACACATACATACATATATAGGTATGTATGTACATACATACATACATATGTAAAAAAATGTACATGCATTGGAAGACTTAATAAACAAATTAAACTATGTATGTATCTAATGTATTTGATAATTTAATGAAACAATGTGCAATCATCTATCTGATGACTCTTTTCAAAATTTACAGCCATATTCTAGAATACATACATACATATATGTACATAAATACATATGTATGTTTGTATGTAGCTATATATTTTAAATTAAATAACAAAGTAAAAAATGCTTGTAATTATGATGGAAAAACATTTTGCTGGATGATAAAGTGGTCCCACTGTGCTCTAGGGTTCCCCCTGGTTGAAATTTCGGACCAAACGGTCACACTGAATTACCACCTAAAGCAGCCGGCGACTCCGGCCGATTTACGTAAAACTTGAAAAGTAAACTAAAATTTATTTGTAAATTTAAAACCAGAAACCAAATGTCCCGCGCACTTCAACGTCTGGTGGGTAGCTGTCGGCGCCTTACGCTGCAGCAGCAGCAATTGACCAAAGTTAGAAACTTTGCAGCATCTGCCTCCGATCCTGTAAAGGGTAAGGGTCCCATATCATGGAGAAGTTTGGCTGTAATTGGTGTTCTCGGAGCCGGCGGATTGGGTTTCATGTTATACGTGAAGGCCGAAAAGGATGAGGCTTTGCTAAAGGAGCGTAAAAGGCAGTTAGGCAAAGCAGCAATAGGAGGACGCTGGGAATTGGTAGATTCACAAGGGCAAGTACGCAAATCTGAGGATTTTATTGGCAAGTGGCTGCTAATATATTTTGGATTTACTCATTGTCCGGATATTTGCCCGGATGAGTTGGAGAAAATGGCTGCAGTAGTGGATGAAGTGGGTAAGTTCAACAAACAATTATGACGAAATCGAAAAGATAAATGTACTTTATCTTCCAGAAAAATCCCCTCAGACGCCAGATGTGCAGCCTATATTCATCACTGTTGATCCCGAAAGAGATTCTAAGGAAATTGTGGGAAAATATGTGAAGGAATTCTCCCCCAAGCTTTTGGGTTTGACTGGCACTGTCGATCAAATTCGTAATGTGTGCAAGGCTTTCAGAGTGTACTTTAGTGCTGGTCCGCGGGATGAGGACAATGATTATATAGTCGATCATACCATCATTATGTATTTGGTTAATCCCGATGGAGAATTTGTTGATTATTATGGACAGAATCGGGACAAAGATCAGTGTGTGGCCTCCATATTGGTGAACATAGCCAAATGGAATTCGTTAAACAAAAAGGGATGGTTTGGTTAAAGAGAGAATAAATGTTGAATTTGTTGTATTTTTTTCTTAAAAAAAAATAAATAAAAAAATTAAAAGTATGTACATATGTATGTACATATGTTCATAAAATTTAATATTCGCGTAGCACTGGCAACTCTGGCAAATGACTTCATAAATATCGACGAGTTGGCATTCCCTTTTGACTATTTTGTGTGCTGCGTGGATGTTGCAGAAGTTATTGTTTTCTCGCAATTAACATTTCATTTAAACAAAATGGTATGAAGAAATTTAAAATAATCATTAAACAACTGAATTAAACAGAAAGTACACGCCGAGTGAATAATTTACAAGACAAAAGCATCTCGCATTTCGCGGAAAACATAACCTCAAAAAGGCGGCGCCTGCTTTGCAAAAAAAAGTAAATAATGTGAATTTTTATCGTCTTTTAGCGTCCATTGATGCTACAGGGTCACGAGCGTTCAATAACGCAGATCAAATACAATCGGGAAGGTGATTTGCTCTTCTCCAGTTCCAAGGATCAAAAGCCAAATGTCTGGTACTCCCTCAACGGCGAGCGCTTGGGCACTTATGACGGCCATCAGGGTACTGTATGGTGTTTGGATGTAGACTGGGAGAGTAGAAAGCTGATCACGGCCGGTGCTGACATGACAGCCAAGTTATGGGATGTTGAATATGGCACAGTCATTGCCTCCATTCCAACAAAATCTTCAGTAAGAACATGTAACTTTAGTTTCTCTGGCAATCAGGCTGCCTATTCTACCGACAAGGCAATGGGACAGAGTTGTGAGCTTTTTATCATTGATGTGCGCAATGCCGATTCGACATTGTCCGAACAGACACCGACGTTGCGAATTCCGATGACTGAATCGAAGATTACATCCATGCTGTGGGGACCCTTAGATGAGACCATCATTACGGGTAAGCAATATGCAATGGTGTCCAGGATGTGCTGAAGTATTAAATGGTTATTTTCTTAAAGGCCACGATAATGGTAACATTTCCATTTGGGACGTACGCAAGGGTCAAAAAGTTGTGGATTCGGGCACAGATCACACCGCGGTCATTAATGACATGCAATTAAGCAAAGACGGAACAATGTTTGTGACAGCCTCCAAGGATACCACGGCCAAGCTCTTTGATTCCGAAACGTTGATGTGCCTAAAAACGTACAAAACAGAGCGTCCAGTGAATTCGGCTGCCATCAGTCCCATCCTAGATCATGTTGTTCTCGGCGGTGGCCAGGATGCCATGGAGGTCACAACAACATCGACAAAGGCAGGCAAATTCGATTCACGCTTCTTCCATTTAATATACGAAGAGGAATTCGCCCGTCTCAAGGGACACTTTGGTCCCATCAACAGTTTAGCCTTCCATCCGGATGGCAAGAGTTATGCCTCTGGCGGTGAAGATGGTTTTGTGCGTGTCCAGACCTTTGATAGTACATACTTTGAAAACATTTTCGAGTAGTTAAACATTCAGTTGTAGTTCATGGAATTCTTCTTACCAGTCAGTGCACAGATCTAACACGAAAAATCCCCCTTTCACTGGCTGCAAATCAAAAATGTTCAGGTCTATAGAAAATTTTCAAATATATGCGAGAACAAGAAGAAATATGAAACAGAGATTTTTTTGATGGGCAGGGATTAATCATTGTAGACGCCCAATTTTGGATGATGAGCTTGCTATGACGACAAACTGTTCTCTAATGTTGTGTCCGCCCACAAAGAAACAAAAAAAAAAATCTTACAACTTTCATATTTTGTATATTTGCAAAGGAGCTTAACGTGAGAAAATATTAATACATATATTCGATCAACAAGTATCTTTGGTTTCCCGTCTCATCTAGAAAAAGGAACGTTTATTTTGCTTCACCGTGACAGGTTGACCCTGCATGGCGGCCAACTGGGCTGGCGTTGGCAAGCATCCCGGTGGAGGTGGTGGTACACTGACAGCTCCGGTAGACGTGGTTCTTATTTCGGCACGGGGATCCAGTTGCAATACTTGTGACGCAGCTGCTCCAGCTGAAGTACTAGGTCCAGCCAACCCATAACCAGTTCCGTGATGGATTACTGTTGGGCTATTGTAGCCTCCCTGCATTTGGACATGCACTGGCACCTGCGGATTGTGATAAATCATTCCATAATATTGATTCGGATTGATCGCTGTCGCTGCTGGATGTGGAGCCGGTGACTGCTGATAATTAAATGCTCCACCGTTACGTTGGCTCTCCTCGTATGTAGGTGGTGGAGCACGCTGTAAGTAAGAATATCAATATTTTCAGATATGTAGTATACAGGGAAAGAAATGTCAATTGATAAGACTCCTACGCACCATAGAATTATCATACCAGCTGTAGGGTGGAGCACTGCCGCCCTCTTCTTTTTCTAAGCCGAGAAAATATCGTGATTATAACCATTGTTGTAAAAGTTGCAAAATAGTTCTTACCAGGATTTTGACGGGACATGGTTTTTCTTTGTTTGATTTTGATGAGTGATATTTATTTATATATATATTTTTTTTTTTATTAAGATACTTCCTAGCTCTTGCTGAATGGAATATTTAATTGCCCTACCCGATCTTAAGGGTTAACGCCAACGCCAACGCCAATGTAATAATTGAGAATCACAAAATTGAAAATATAAAAAAATTTTACAATTATATGTTTTGTCGATTTGTAGATGTTGTTATCGATATTTTTCTTTGTTAGTGATGAAACTCTCATCACTAATGATAAAAAACGTTTTTTTCCACCTCTAATTCTCTCTTAATTCGACTCTTTTGTTCGATATTCGACATCATGGTTCGATGTTGCATGTTCGATGCTTCCTTCGAGTTGGAACAGTGGACACCCATTATATGGTGCAGTATACTTTTAAATTAATGAAATTTATTATTAAACTTAGTTAAGAGGCTGCAAAGGCCTTATATATGTATATATTTACAAAGGTTTTCAAAAGTTGGGTTAAATATGGCTAAGAGTGGGTTGGAGGATGGGTGAAGGGATTTTCGAAGGCTTAAAGTGTTTGGACAATCTAGTAAGATGTGGTTAACAGAAGAAGCAGAGTTCCTATGTTGGCATAAGGCGGTGGTGGTGGGGTTGAGGAGGTAGGAATGGGTGAGGTTTGTGTGTCCAAGGCGAAGCCTAGTAATTCTAACGAGATCTCGCCGAGACAATTGGCTGTAGGTAGCGTAGTTGGTTATATTGGTTTTTGTTGAGTTATTGGATTTGTAAAAGTTGTTTGTTTTTGAAAATAGTTTTAGTTTAGTGAGATTATTTACTTTTTTAATTTGTTTCAATAAGTCTGAGATATTATAGTTTTCTGTAAATATAAGGGGGAGAGCGTTGGCGGTTTTGGCCGCCTCATCGGCTTTCTCATTTCCCAAAATCTGGCAGTGACCGGGGATCCAGATTATTTTTAGTTTATTTGGGTGGCTTAAAAGAGTCTGTCTAATTTGGAAGGGATAGAATGATAGATTGTAGGGGTTAGCTATAGCTTGGATAGATGAAAGTGAATCAGTACAGATGGCAGTTTGGTGTGACAGGACTTTAGCTAAGTTGGTTGCGGAGAAGATTGCTATAATTTCAGCGGAAAAAATACTGCTATGATTTTGTAAAAGGTATTGTTTTGTACAGTGGTTGTTGACAACGCTGAACGATGTGTAGTTGTCATTTTTGGAACCGTCAGTGTAAATGAATCTATAATTGGGATATTTCAGTTGAATTTCTTTAAATAGTTTACGGTATGTTTCGGGAGTTGTGGAAGACTTGGGTAGTGCATGAAGGGAGCAGTCTATGTACTGGTCGATATTTGCCCAGGGAGGAAACTTTTCCCGTGCAGGTTGTAGAGGTGTAGTCGGGAAATGTAGAGATTTGTTTAAAATTATAGATCTTTGTAGCGTTGAGCATATCCTTGGTGGAGGTTTTTTAGACTTATTAATTTTATTAATATGAGTGGCAAGTTGAGAGGAGTGCGATTGAAGGATGGGTTTGATAAGTTTGAAGTCACTAAAAGTTTTTCTGTTCTCAAAGGGAGATATGTTTGACTCAAATAAAAGGTTTTGCGTTGGAGTTGTTCTGAATGCTCCCAGGGCCATTCGAATGGCTGAGTGGTATAATGATTTTAATTTATTTGTGTCGGAGTGGGGAGCATTACCGTAGAGGTATATTCCATAGTCGATTTTGGACATTATTATGAGGTTAATGACATTTAGAACGGAGAGGGGGCTGCAACGATATCTGCTATTGGACAGGCATTTAATAATGTTTAGCTTTTTTGAAAGGGAGGAAATTAGGTATGATATGTGGTCGGACCATTTGTATCTGCTGTTGAAGACTATTCCGAGAATCTTTAGGGATTGGACATTGGGGATGTTAGCGAGGGATGTGTGTAGAGAAGATTGGCACCTTTTTTTTTTTTTTTTGCAGAAATGGATATTTTTGCATTTGGGTATGCTGAGTTTAGCTCCAGAGTAGTCACACCATTTAAGGATGTCGTTGAAAAGAGGTTCAAGAGAAAAGCAGCTTAGTTTGTTGAGTTTTTTTAACTATCAGATAGTCAGCATAGGCATAGAAGAAAATTTTTTTGTGAGCAAGAATGGTTCTGTTTAGTTTATTATAAGCGATAAGGAAAAGAATAACCGAGAGCAGAGCCTTGGTGTACTTTATAATTTTGGGACATACTTATTTTCCACAGTTTTAGCTCGTCTATGACGGAGTGTATGCCCATTGTATCAAAAGCTTTTTAGAAATCGAGTGAGACTATTGATAAATGGTTTTTGGTGGAAAGGGCGGAAGGTATCAGATAGTCTATCGATAGTAGAGAGTCTGATATACATTTTCCTTTTCTAAAACCGCTTTGTCGGCTTTGTAATGATCTTGTCGAGGGTTTTGGCAAAGCAGAAGTAAAGAGAGTTGGGCTTGTGAATAGGGATAATTTAGCTAAGTTTGTAATTTTGAGAAATGTGATTATTGAAGATATTGTTGAAATGTTGTGTTGACTGTAGGGTGTTTTGCCGGGGGTTTTGCCAGAAAGTTTAGTTAGGATTGATTTGAGGGATACTAAGAGTGGCGCTTTTGCGTTCTATTTTTATAAGATTAGCTGCCTCTTTGTTTAAGTTGTGGCTGGGGCCGGAGAGAATGGTTAAAAAGACTTAGGTACATGTATTTGGGCCAATCTGCGAAATAAATTTTGAATTTTGGTGAAAGTTTTGGTGGAGGAGTTGGCTCAAAGAGATATGTGAAAATAGGGAAGTAGTCACTACCGTAAGTGTCAGATTCAACTTTCATGAGGATTCCATGGCAATAGAAGGGTTAGAGAGGGTGAGATCATTGTGGGTGAAAGTGTGGTGGGTGGAATAATGAGTTGGGGAATAACCACTTGCAGAGGGAATTATAAAATTGGTCAGATATTTGTAATGCACAGAAGGAGACGTTTTCGACCCCATAAAGTATATATATTCTTGATCAGCATGAGAAGCTGAGTCGATATAACCATGTCCGTCTGTCCGTCTGTGCAAATCAACTTCACGCCGCCATTTTAAACTTGATATTTGAGTTACTTATAGCCCGGAGCAAATAAAGTATGAAAATTGTCAGGATCGGAACACTATATCATTTAGCTCTGGAAGAAACATTTTCATTAAAATTGGAGTATCCCTATGAAATTGACTAAAATAATAATTTTGGATCACATCAGATCCCGAAATTTCAATCAAGTTACAGTCAGTATATAATGCCCGCAGCACTTCTTGCTGTCTACTACGTCTTTCGTCATCAACAGAGTACACGCATACACACGCAGTCGCAAAGCTACATAAACTGTATGTGTATGCGTGCGTTGCGTTGCTTATGAAATGAGGTTAGAAGAACAAGTTGTAGTATAAAGAGTAAAATTGTGTTGGTTGTATATTCATGAATTAAGTTGCAGAAAACAAATTTTGAACATGTAGAAATAATATTGTCAAGGACTGCAAGGGTATATAAACTTCGGCATAGCCGATGTTAGCTTCTTTGATTTTTTTAAAATAATAATAAAAACCAGAGGGCCGGGGCTAACTTCAACCGCGTCAAAGTTTGTATACCCTTGCAACTTTTTTGGTAACTCTTTTCTTACCTATTAGCCATCAATGGCTAATGTTTGCGAAAGAATGGCCTACAATCATGGGAAATATGGAAGATATTGATCATAGTCACTGTTTTCCACCGATCGTTCCTATGGGAGCTATATGATATAGTCACCCGATCTTTATAAAATTGGCAGTCATTAACAGATATATTAAATTAAGAAATGTTTAATTTGAAAGCAATCGCGTTAAAAGTAACGGAGTTTTTAAAAAAGTCACTGTTTTCGACCGATCATTCCTATGGGAGCTATATGATATAGTCGCCCGATCTTGATCAAATTTGGCACAGTAGTTTATAGGTGTAATAAACTCTAATATTAAGTTTCACGATAATAGCACAGAAAATAACGAAGTTATTGAGAAAAGTCACTGTTCGTGACTTTGGGGTTTGTATGGGAGCTATATGATATAGTGGTCCGACCCGGTTGAATCCGAGATATACAAACCCTGCAGTATATACAAGCCTACGTGCAAAATTTCAGCTCTGTAGCTCTTACGGTCTAGGTAGAGTTTGCGTTGATCCAGACGGACGGACGGACGGACATGGCTATTTGAACTCGTCTTGTCGTGCTGATCAAGAATATATGTATATACTTTGTATGGTGGGAGATGCTTCGTTCTATGCGTTGCTCACTTCTGACCAAAATTAATATACCCTTTTTGCAAGGGTATAATAAATGTTTATTTAAACCTTGAGAATTTTATTGGTCAAACATTTGCATTATTTAGAAAAAAATGTGACAACATCGGATGACTCCTTTTGGCCCACCCTGTATTATTGGCGCAAAAGTACGTTAAGTAATCCATATTGTTATCGAAATCAAAACAAAAAACCGAAAAACACAGACATCAAACCCAAACCAGAAACCCAACGCAAAGCAAACCAAAATGCCTGTGTGTCAATTTTGCGACTATGAGTCCGTGAGACTCTCAAACATAAAGCGCCACATCGCGAAAAAGCACCATGGCCATGGCGATGGTGCAACAACACGAAAATGCATTTTTGAGGCAAGCCCCAGCTCATCGGGGAAGAAACATAGAGAGAAACCGGCGACACCACCACCACCATTGTCATTGTCGGGGATTGAAGAGCTTGAGGAGGATGAGGAGCCACAACAACCGCCGCCGCCGCCTCCACCTCTTTTTGAGGACAGCGAGTCCGACTCTAAGTTTGACTTTCGCGCCCTGCCAGAAAAGCAGCAAGGTGCTTATCTGGCTCAAAAGGGCTAATTTGGCGTTCACGGCCAAATAAGAAAAAAGTCTTTTTGGAAAGACTAGGTCCCGTTAAGGACTCCGAGGACCTCTTGAAGAAGCACCAAATTCGACTCTTCACGTAAGTTTTTTTTATACATTATCTTTTTCAGCATGTTTCAGTCCGTTCGGAAGCAAGGAGGCTTCCAACACGTGACTTCTTGGCCTCTTGTGGCCAGGGTGGCTGGGGTCTCGTATTCCAAGGAAATCCTTCAAAACATTTACTCCTCTTTTTTGATGGAATTCCAGTCAAAGGAATACAAGAGAATTGAGGAGTTAAAGTCCCTGGGTATCCCGGATTGGTTCGACAACGGCCAATTCATCGGATACCAAAATTGCAAAATCCACATGCCGAAAAGGACGTATAGCCAGAAGATAGAGAGAGATAATCTTGAACCCCGAGATAAATTGAACAAAGATTCATTCTGTGGGTGACTATTGAAAGTATTTATCTATCCATACTAATATTCAGAAGTGGGATAAAATATAAAAAACACTTTTTTTTGTCGCAACCACTCACAACTAAATAAAATGAACGATAAAATTAACATTGGCAACCTAAATCTGCCAGAATTGAAATTAGTGTGTGAATTACAAGCTAGGGAAATAAAACAGCTCTAATTGCTGCTATTATTCAGGCTTTACCATCCTCTTCATACACACATGCGTTTTACTACAAGAGGTCTTCGATGGAAAACATCAACGAAAGTACAGTCAGTTGTGAAATAACTGACGCCAATGAAGACGGCGGCAATCGTGTAACGGCAAGCACGATTCGGCGATTCTTGGAAAACAGCGACGAAGAGGGAGACAACAACAACGCATTAACGGACATCGCAGGCAGCTTCGCCACCATAGAAATCGTAGCTACACTGCACTAATAAAAGTTGACTTCAACGTCTTAAAAGCATAGCTCGCAAATGACAGTTGATCGTTTTTTCTTACATATGTATGTATATGCTCTGGTTCGTATCATTACCGAAAAGCTTTTAGAAACGATCTCGTTCGGGGCGGCTCTCTTTTTGTTTTGTTTTGAATTGGTTTTTGTCAAGCGCTTTGCATTGACTCATTCGTGTGACGCTCTCAAATGAGTGTCGCGTAAAGAGTAATACTATTTTCGCTCACACAAAGAGTCTCAACAAAAGACAGTTTGACTAAAAAACTCAGCAGAAATGATCTTTGCCTTCCGTGTGCTTGTACATATGTAAGTACCAGAGATCTGCAAAATTCACTTTTTTCTTGATTTACTCTATACGTTAAAATTCTGACTCAATTCCACTCCCTGAACGAAAGTCAGCGTTGAGTGAAAATCAGCTCACGCTGATAAAAAAAATCAATGTTGAGCCGAATAAACTCGGTAAGAAAAAAATATGAGCGGATTGGAGTCAATTTAAGTCGACAGTGAGTTCGTGTACATACGAATGTTTGATCGGCTGAGCCGAATGACACGATTATTCGGCTATTTTTGTGTATGATTATTTTTGCCATCACGCGAGCGAGCTAAGTCAGTCGCGACAAAAACAGTTTCTGTCGGAGTCTTTTTTATTGCTTTTATTTAAAAAAAATATCAGAAAAGCTAACATCGGCTATGAAATTTATTTATATACAGCTAATTCGTTCAGGGGTGCAGTAAAACTTTAACAACGTGTACTTCTTATACTATTGAAGATATCAAAAAAATTTAAATGCAGTTTAGGTACTTCATTGTTTTTCATACTTATAAAATAACTTTAAAAAATTTTAAAAATGAACATTGGTGGCTTTTTCTATGTCACAGCTTATTTCATGCACTGCACTTAACCTTAAAAATTATTCTAAGCAAATTAATATAGTATTTGGTTGGACCCCCATTTTGTTTAATGACCTCTTTAATGCGTGTTTCCATCAAAGAAACCAACTTTTTTGTGACTTTAGTGGATATTTTTCCACACTCTTCCATTAGTGCTGTTTTAAGGTAATTTTTATTGGAAATTGACCTTTTCCGTATGGTCATGTCCAATATTGCGCACAAATTTTCAATCATATTAAGGTCAGGAAACTGGACATGAGGGCTGACCACATCTGGGTAATCCCAGATGAACCAGGACTGGACAATGCCGGATTTGTGTTTTGGGTCATTGTCTTGATAAAAACGGAATCGGCCCTCTAGACCCAATTTCTCTGCACTTTGAAGTAAATTATCCTTTAAAACTGATAGATACATATGTCTGTCCATTGTTCCTTCGATCAAAACCAGGATTCCAACTCCCGAAGCCGTCATGCATGCCAAAACCATGACACTTCCACCGCCATGTTTCATAGTGTCCTCCATCCTGCGGCACTGTTGTCTGATGAGATCGGATCGGATCGGATAAAGGCCCACAATTCCTGTAAAAGTACAAAGATATTTAGTTAAATTGTAATTAAAGTAACTAAAGTAAAATTGTAGAACTAAAAAAATAAGAATTCAATAATTAAATATGAAACTGGAAAAAAAAAGAAATATTAATTCAATGCTGAAAAAGAGAAGTGAAATATTAATTCAATGCTGAAAAAGAGAAGTCAAATGTTAATTCAATACTGAAAAAGAAAAGAAATGAAATGTTAATTCAATACTGAAAAAGAAAAGAAATGAAATGTTAATTACTTAATTAATTTGCACACAAGGGCTATTGGAATCCTCATCCTGCAATTGGAAAAAAAAATATTAATTTTAAACACAATTGAATTTATAATTCATACAAACCTGGGTGTACGCCGTAGGATCTTGTATGCTTCGATCTGGCATATTTGCCAGATCGATAGCCATGGTCCTGGCGGGTCGAACCACACTTATTGCTTCAGATTGGGCACTGGACGCATCAGATTGGGCACTGTACGCATTTTCGGCGTACAGCACCGAATCGGTTGAGTCGGCCACCTCCTTTGAGCCGACCAACCTCGGCCGCTTCTCCCGGATTCCGTTAAGGCACCGGTCATTCTCCTTGCACGATCTACAGTGCATCGCCATTCCTCTCTGTCCTTTTGGCCGGACAACATTACACTTTGGGCAAGTGTTGTTGTTCCGGTCTAGGCAATCCGGGCCGTGTTCGACGAAGTCCGTCAAACATCTGAATC
Source organism: Drosophila tropicalis (assembly GCF_018151085.1). Lineage (NCBI taxonomy): Eukaryota > Metazoa > Arthropoda > Insecta > Diptera > Drosophilidae > Drosophila > Drosophila tropicalis. The sequence continues at coordinate 1,099,646 of NW_027172877.1, forward strand.
GTCGTCCACATAAAACACAGATGTGCTTCTAGCTACAGAATATTCTGTAGGTATCCTCCGGCACCTTGTAGATAGGTGGCGGTGGAACCTGTCCCAAAGGTTCCTGTGGCAGAGGTTCCACAGCCAGTGGTTCCAATACCACAGGATCCTGTGGCAGAGGTTCCACAGCCAGTGGTTCCAATACCACAGGTTCCTGTGACAGAGAATCCACAGCCAGTGGTTCCAATACCACAGGTACCTTTGGGACAGCTTCCACTTTCCGCGGTTCCGCTATCACCGGAATCGGTGCAGGTTGCAATGTCATTGGTCCCAGTATTATAGGTTCCAGGATCACGGATTCCATGATCGCTGGATCCACAGACACTGGAATCTGTGGCATTGCAACCTGCACCGATTGCCCTTGTTCCGCCTTTGCCTTCCGGTCCTGTTGGGAGAAAGAAAAATTTTTAAAATTAAAATGTGAAACTTTGAGGGAAACTTCGACTATGCCGAAGTTTGTATACCCTTGCAGTAATTTTGGAATTACGTTCACTGCAACGGACGGACAGACGGACATTATCGATTCAGCTTCTTCGGTGATCAAGAACATATACTTTATGGGGTCGGAAATTTACTAACCTCTGAAATTCGATTGATTGCTTCTCTTGTGAGGGCAATCTGCTCCTTAAGACTCGAGACGGCATCCTCCGAAACTCCACGGAGCACTTCTATCACATTTGCAGTCTGCACTTCATCTGATTAAAAAAATTAACAAACTAACCTTTCAATTTTGTGATAACGTGTTCTGATCAGCTTCTGGGTACGCCCAATCTTCAAAGGCTTGGCTGTATCGAAGACCATAAAATTTAAATGAGCATAGCTCATTTATATCGTCCATGGCGAACATGTTCATACGCGGCCGATCTGACGCAATGGCCATCATTTCCTCCAGTACTGCAGAAATACTCTCTGCAGTTTCCTCCGCATTGGTTATTTAAGGAAAACGCCAAATAAATAAATTTTTTACACCACTGTACATCATTGATGTACGTTCCTCCAACCTCTCGAAGAACATGGGCTTTACCTCTTTGCTCATGTTCCCGAGGCCGGGGAAAAAAATCAAATTGAACTTTAAATTTTTAAAAATAATTAAATCCTCCATGTTAGGCGGCTGTTCCTCTTGTTTATCGATATACAATATTATTGGCGCATCAAGCTTGGCGTCTGTTTAGTTTATCGATATCGATATACATACAGGGTGGGCCAAAAGAAGTCTTTTTTTTTTAAATAATAATGAAAATAAATGTTCATTTAAACCTTGAGAATTTTATTGGTCAAACATTTGCATTATTCAGAAAAATAATGCGACAACATCGGATGACTCCTTTTGGCCCACCCTGTATTATTGGTGCAAAAGTACGTTAAGTAATCGATATTGTTATCGAAATCAAAACAAATGAAGCAAGTAAGTCGACTCGTCGACTTGGGTATACCATACACCAGGTGAAACAAATATTTCAAATTTCGAAAACCAAATGTACATACATATGTATGTCTATTAAATTGTTTTTACATGCTTCATTCTATGTGCTATCTCGCTCACTCTACAAACACACGAGCACTCTAGCGCCGCCACTAGCCAACGGCCAATTCTGGCCTTGTGGACCGCTTAGTAAAATACGTTCATACGCATATTTTGCATGTTTCTAGTCTGATTTCAATAAATAATTTGGTAGTTTGATAGAAATAGATAAGAATAATTAGACTGCCGAATTTGATTGCGATAGTCAAAAAACTACAGGAGGAAATCAGTTTTTTCTAAATTATGGAGGCGGAAGTGGGCGTGGCAAAATATGAAAATATATACATATACTCTGCGCGCATACTAAGCCAGTATACATACATAATTTGGTGACTTTAGCTTTGTTTGTTTTTGATAAAATCAGTTTTGTTTAATTTGCTGGGGCGGAAGTGGGCGTGTCAAAATTTTTAAATAGCCAATATCTGCGCGTCTATTAAGCTAGTCTGCATACCAAATTTAATGTCGGTAGCTATCATAGTTTTTAAGGAAATCAGTTTTATGTAAATTCCGAGGGCGGAAGGGGGCGTGGCAAAAAGTGTAAACAATTAGTTTCTGCGCGCTAACTAAACGAGTATATAAACCAAATTTGATGTCTCTATCTATTATACTTTTTAAGAAAAAACAGTCTTATGTGATTCCTGGGGGCGTCATAAAAAGTTTGAACAATTAATTTCTGCGCGCCAACTAACCGGATATACAAACTAAATTTGATGTCTCTAGCTGTTAAGCTGTTGTTTAAGAAAAATAGTTTTATGTGATTCCTGGGGGCGTAAGGGGGCGTGGCCAATTCCAATTAACTCTATACATTTACATACTACACGAGTATACATACCAAATTTGGTGGCTCTAGCTCTTATTATAAGAGTCTTATAGTCTCCGAGATCTGCGTGTTCATACAGACGGACGGACGGACAGACGGACATGGCTAGATCGACTCGGCTGTTGATCCTGATCAAGAATATTTATACTTTATAGGGTCGGAGAAGCTTCCTTCTGCCTGTTACATACATTTTGGCGACTTTAATATACCTATGGGTGTATGGTATGAAAACCGAAAAACACAGACATCAAACCCAAACCAGAAACCAAACGCAAAGCAAACCAAAATGCCTGTGTGTCAATTTTGCGACTATGAGTCCGTGAGACTTTCAAACATAAAGCGCCACATCGCGAAAAAGCACCATGGCCATGGCGATGGTGCAACAACACGAAAATGCATTTTTGAGGCAAGCCCCAGCTCATCGGGGAAGAAACCTAGAGAGGAACCGGCGACACCACCACCACCATTGTCATTGTCGGGGATTGAAGAGCTTGAGGAGGATGAGGAGCCACAACAACCGCCGCCGCCTCCACCTCTTTTTGAGGACAGCGAGTCCGACTCTGAGTTTGACTTTCGCGCCCTGTCAGAAAAGCAGCAAGGTGCTTATCTGGCTCAAAAAGGGCTAATTTGGCGTTCACGGCCAAATAAGAAGAAAGTCTTTTTGGAAAGACTAGGTCACGTTAAGGACCCCGAGGACCTCTTGAAGAAGCACCAAATTCGCCTCTTCACGTAAGTTTTTTTATACATTATCTTTTTCAGCATGTTTCAGTCCGTTCGGAAGCAAGGAGGCTTCCAACACGTGACTTCTTGGCCTCTTGTGGCCAGGGTGGCTGGGGTCTCGTATTCCAAGGAAATCCTTCAAAACATTTACTCCTCTTTTTTGATGGAATTCCAGTCAAAGGAATACAAGAGAATTGAGGAGTTAAAGTCCCTGGGTATCCCGGATTGGTTCGACAACGGCCAATTCATCGGATACCAAAATTGCAAAATCCACATGTCAGCAGAGGCCTTTACAAAAATTGAAGTATTTTGTATTACTACTGTAGTAATATTTAAGCTAAGTATAAGTATCCCTAATGATAAACTCCAATAACACCCATTGTGCAATACATAGTATGTATGTATGTAGATCTTAAGATAAAGATAAGCTCTCTCTCACAAAGAGAGAGATAATCTTGAACCCCGAGATAAATTGAACAAAGATTCATTCTGTGGGTGACTATTGAAAGTATTTAACTATCCATACTAATATTCAGAAGTGGGATAAAATATAAAAAAACATTTTTTTTTTTGTCGCAACCACTCACAACTAAATAAAATGAACGATAAAATTAACATTGGCAACCTAAATCTGCCAGAATTGAAATTAGTAATTTCGATTTACTAAAATTTATTTAGGGGTAAAATCGAAATTCAAATAAAAGGGAGATAAAAGTCGGGCTTTTTGAAATTGATGAACTATGAAATAAAAGGAAAATAAGAATAAAAACTCAATAACCAAGAAAATGGCAAGCTTAAGATTTAATGTTTCTCCTTCAGAAATTGCTGTTTTGAGGAGAATTCCGTATCCAAAAAATTGAGGAAGGACTTCAGGAATTTCAGGAGTATTCTCAAAAATTCAAGGAAAATGTGGAGGAAAGGATACTGGAGAATTTTTTTAGGTTTTAAGAAATAAAGAAAAAAAAATTTACACAATAATTTTATGTAACATATTTCTTCCAATTACAGATTGCAAGTATTCCCGGAGATGAAGAAGCCGGTCCATCAAACAAAAAGGCACGGCCTGGGAATATTGTCAAAGTATTATCAATGATGGCAGTGGCGCTCGATGGCTCCAAAAGGAGCATTCTATACTGCAACGTTGTCCATACTATGGACGAGTATGTGAGCGCCGAAACCATCATAGAATTAATAAAAAAATTGTTAAAATTTATAAAAGATGCACACATATCAACTAATTTGGTTTGCTTTGTTGTTGACGGCAATCCGATTAATGTGAGAGTGCGAAATTATTTCCTAACTACTAAGGGAAAAGTCCCATTTGTTTGGGATTACTATCATTTCAATGAAGTAATGCTCAAACATGACGGGCACATGGATGACACATTGTGTCAAGTATACTTCAGGCCGCTGGACATCGCAAACCTCACAGTAATAGAAGATTGCGATGTCGGTGTTTCAGCGGACCTGGAGGAGCACTATCGTTCGGAGAAGAGGTCTCTACGAGCTGTCGTCCAAAGGATTGATGGAGCATATAGGAAGTTTGGATCCTTGGACGACAGCAAAAACATCTCTTTGTCGCATGTTTCCAATATAAGATTAGAAGGGTTTGGGAAAATAGTTTTAAGCGCTTCTAGGGAATATTTTAATTTAGGAAAAATTATAAATATAAGTGATAAGAATTTAGTGTTAGATGGGGTTCTACAATTACTATTTTTATTAGCATTTAAAAGTACTTGTTGTTGTACCAAAAAATGAAAGAAATAAAATGAAAATGAAATATAGAAACAAATTGAATTTCAATTTCAATTCCAATATTCCAATTTCGTTGCAAACTTGAAGTTGAAATTGCAACTTGCGACGTTACCCGGCAGCCGTTACAAATTGTAACGGGTCTTTACTTTTTGGCGCACAAAGAAGGAGGCAAAGTATGTTGCAATTTGTTATTCCATTTTTTTATCACTTTTATTTACTCAAATCTTTTTTTCCAGATGTCGCAGGAAAACAAGGAGATTCTGCAGCTCATATTGGATACAAACCGAAATGTAAGTATTTTGATATTTTACATTGTAAGCTGCCTTACTTTTGGTGCTTTTTGCAGACTGCAAATGTGATAGAAGTGCTCCGTGGAGTTTCGGAGGGTGCCGTCTCGAGTCTTAAGGAGCAGATTGCCCTCACCAGAGAAGCAATCAATCGAATTTCAGAGGTTAGTAAATTTCCGACCCCATAAAGTATATGTTCTTGATCACCGAAGAAGCTGAATCGATAATGTCCGTCTGTCCGTCCGTTGCAGTGAACGTAATTCCAAAATTACTGCAAGGGTATACAAACTTCGGCATAGTCGAAGTTTCCCTCAAAGTTTCACATTTTAATTTTAAAAATTTTTCTTTCTCCCAACAGGACTGGAAGGCAAAGGCGGAACAAGGGCAATCGGTGCAGGTTGCAATGCCACAGATTCCAGTGTCTGTGGATCCAGCGATCATGGAATCCGTGATCCTGGAACCTATAATACTGGGACCAATGACATTGCAACCTGCACCGATTCCGGTGATAGCGGAACCGCGGAAAGTGGAAGCTGTCCCAAAGGTACCTGTGGTATTGGAACCACTGGCTGTGGATTCTCTGTCACAGGAGCCTGTGGTATTGGAACCACTGGCTGTGGAACCTCTGCCACAGGATCCTGTGGTATTGGAACCACTGGCTGTGGAACCTCTGCCACAGGATCCTGTGGTATTGGAACCACTGGCTGTGGAACCTCTGCCACAGGAACCTTTGGGACAGGTTCCACCGCCACCTATCTACAAGGTGCCGGAGGATACCTACAGAATATTCTGTAGCCAGAAGCACATCTGTGTTTTATGTGGACGACGATTCAGATGTTTGACGGACTTCGTCGAACACGGCCCGGATTGCCTAGACCGGAACAACAACACTTGCCCAAAGTGTAATGTTGTCCGGCCAAAAGGACAGAGAGGAATGGCGATGCACTGTAGATCGTGCAAGGAGAATGACCAAAGTGTAATGTTGTCCGGCCAAAAGGACAGAGAGGAATGGCGATGCACTGTAGATCGTGCAAGGAGAATGACCGGTGCCTTAACGGAATCCGGGAGAAGCGGCCGAGGTTGGTCGGCTCAAAGGAGGTGGCCGACTCAACCGAAAATGCGTACAGTGCCCAATCTGATGCGTCCAGTGCCCAATCTGAAGCAATAAGTGTGGTTCGACCCGCCAGGACCATGGCTATCGATCTGGCAAATATGCCAGATCGAAGCATACAAGATCCTACGGCGTACACCCAGGTTTGTATGAATTATAAATTCAATTGTGTTTAAAATTAATATTTTTTTTTCCAATTGCAGGATGAGGATTCCAATAGCCCTTGTGTGCAAATTAATTAAGTAATTAACATTTCATTTCTTTTCTTTTTCAGTATTGAATTAACATTTCATTTCTTTTCTTTTTCAGTATTGAATTAACATTTGACTTCTCTTTTTCAGCATTGAATTAATATTTCACTTCTCTTTTTCAGCATTGAATTAATATTTCTTTTTTTTTCCAGTTTCATATTTAATTATTGAATTCTTATTTTTTTAGTTCTACAATTTTACTTTAGTTACTTTAATTATAATTTAACTAAATATCTTTGTACTTTTACAGGAATTGTGGGCCTTTATCCGATCCGATCCGATCTCATCAGACAACAGTGCCGCAGGATGGAGGACACTATGAAACATGGCGGTGGAAGTGTCATGGTTTTGGCATGCATGGCGGCTTCGGGAGTTGGAATCCTGGTTTTGATCGAAGGAACAATGGACAGACATATGTATCTATCAGTTTTAAAGGATAATTTATTTCAAAGTGCAGAGAAATTGGGTCTAGAGGGCCGATTCCGTTTTTATCAAGACAATGACCCAAAACACAAATCCGGTATTGTCCAGTCCTGGTTCATCTGGGATTGCCCAGATGTGGTCAGCCCTCATGTCCAGTTTCCTGACCTTAATATGATTGAAAATTTGTGCGCAATATTGGACATGACCATACGGAAAAGGTAAATTTCCAATAAAAATTACCTTAAAACAGCACTAATGGAAGAGTGTGGAAAAATATCCACTAAAGTCACAAAAAAGTTGGTTTCTTTGATGGAAACACGCATTAAAGAGGTCATTAAACAAAATGGGGGTCCAACCAAATACTAAGCTCCCTTGCATATTTATAAAGTCACTTGAAAAATAGCAATATTTCCAAAACTACTAACTGTAGTTCAATACGGTATATTAAGAAAATGAAGAGGAAAAAGAAACAAAAATAATACAAAAACAATTGGCTTAATCCGAACTAACGGTACTTTATTTATCGAATGGTCGCGAGTTTTTACTGTTGCATATTTATAAAGTCACCTTTAGAATTAGAGCTTTCTGATGCAGTTTGAGATTAGATTTGGCGGAGTTTGGACGAATTAATTAAGAAAACCATAAATTTGCGCAAATGCCTCGTGGACAATCTCTAAGTGATATTGAAAAGGGCAAGATTATAGCCTTAAGCGATAGTGGTGTCAGTGGTCGAGGTATTGCTCGTCAAATTGGGCGTAGTCAATCCGTTGTTCGAAACTTTTTAAAAAATCCATCTTTGTATGGCTCTATAAAGAGAACAGGACGTAAAAGGCATCTCGACAAGCGAGAGGAAAGGCAAATTGTGCGAAACGCCAGCAACTCCTCAATGTCACTATCACGTTTGCGTTCGACAAATGGCCTTAATGTATCGCTTTCCACGATTTCCCGGACTCTTAAACGTTCCGGAATACTCCGGTATGAAAAAATGAAGCAAGTCCCCAATCTATTGGCACGTCATAAGACTGCCAGATTAAATTTTGCATTAGGCAATTTGAGTACAATATGGAATGAGGTAACTCCAAATCAAGGATATTTTAAACTCGACAGTTTTTAAGCAGTTTTTTTTTAGGAAAATTTTTTTTTTTCCGAAGAAAAAAAATGGAATTTAGATGGTCCAGATGGGTTTCGAAGCTATTGGCATGATATTCGGAAGAAACCACTTCAATGTGCCAAGAGAAATTTTGGTGGTGGGAGCATTATGGTGTGGGGAGCATTTTCCATAAGTGGTGTCCTTTCATTAGAAGTGGTATCATCACGAATGAAAAGCGTTGATTACATCCGTACTTTGGAAAGTAGTCTGGTACCATTTTTAGATGAAAATGGCTATGCACGACATACTTTTCAGCAGGACAACGCGAGAGTCCATGTCAGTCGGGAGACTAAAGCATGGTTTTCCTCCAAAGGAATCAAAGTTTTAGAGTGGCCTGCCTGTTCTCCCGATCTAAATCCCATGGAGAATCTATGGGGGATACTCACACAGAGAGTATATGCCGAAAATCGCCAGTTTTCAACTTTAAGTCATCTTAAGGATGCTCTTTTCGATGAGTGGGCGAAAATTGATGCCGGTTTGGTAGCTAACCTTATTGGAAGTATGCAAGGGCGCATAGAAAAGGTTATTGGCTCCCGAGGCGATGTTATTTGTTAATTAAAATTGTTTTTTTTCAGTTAATTTTAAGCTACAGTAAAAATAAGAACAGTGACTTTATAAATATGCAACATTAAGACTTAGCTTAAGTGTATATTTAAAAATACCGTTAGTTTGGATTAAGCCAATTGTTTTTGTATTATTTTTGTTTCTTTTTCCTCTTCATTTTCTTAATATACCGTATTGAACTACAGTTAGTAGTTTTGGAAATATTGCTATTTTTCAAGTGACTTTATAAATATGCAAGGGAGCTTATATTAATTTGTTTAGAATAATTTTTAAGGTTAAATGCAGTGCATGAAATAAGCTGTGACATAGAAAAAGCCACCAATGTTCATTTTTAAAATTTTTTAAAGTTATTTTATAAGTATGAAAAACAATGAAGTACCTAAACTGCATTTAAATTTTTTTGATATCTTCAATAGTATAAGAAGTACACGTTGTTAAAGTTTTACTGCACCCCTGAACGAATTAGCTGTATATAAATAAATTTCATAGCCGATGTTAGCTTTTCTGATATTTTTTTTAAATAAAAGCAATAAAAAAGACTCCGACAGAAACTGTTTTTGTCGCGACTGACTTAGCTCGCTCGCGTGATGGCAAAAATAATCATACACAAAAATAGCCGAATAATCGTGTCATTCGGCTCAGCCGATCAAACATTCGTATGTACACGAACTCACTGTCGACTTAAATTGACTCCAATCCGCTCATATTTTTTTCTTACCGAGTTTATTCGGCTCAACATTGATTTTTTTTATCAGCGTGAGCTGATTTTCACTCAACGCTGACTTTCGTTCAGGGAGTGGAATTGAGTCAGAATTTTAACGTATAGAGTAAATCAAGAAAAAAGTGAATTTTGCAGATCTCTGGTACTTACATATGTACAAGCACACGGAAGGCAAAGATCATTTCTGCTGAGTTTTTTAGTCAAACTGTCTTTTGTTGAGACTCTTTGTGTGAGCGAAAATAGTATTACTCTTTACGCGACACTCATTTGAGAGCGTCACACGAATGAGTCAATGCAAAGCGCTTGACAAAAACCAATTCAAAACAAAACAAAAAGAGAGCCGCCCCGAACGAGATCGTTTCTAAAAAGCTTTTCGGTAATGATACGAACCAGAGCATATACATACATATGTAAGAAAAAACGATCAACTGTCATTTGCGAGCTATGCTTTTAAGACGTTGAAGTCAACTTTTATTAGTGCAGTGTAGCTACGATTTCTATGTTGGCGAAGCTGCCTGCGATGTCCGTTAATGCGTTGTTGTTGTCTCCCTCTTCGTCGCTGTTTTCCAAGAATCGCCGAATCGTGCTTGCCGTTACACGATTGCCGCCGTCTTCATTGGCGTCAGTTATTTCACAACTGACTGTACTTTCGTTGATGTTTTCCATCGAAGACCTCTTGTAGTAAAACGCATGTGTGTATGAAGAGGATGGTAAAGCCTGAATAATAGCAGCAATTAGAGCTGTTTTATTTCCCTAGCTTGTAATTCACACACTAATTTCAATTCTGGCAGATTTAGGTTGCCAATGTTAAATTTATCGTTCATTTTATTTAGTTGTGAGTGGTTGCGACAAAAAAAAAATGTTTTTTTATATTTTATCCCACTTCTGAATATTAGTATGGATAGATAAATACTTTCAATAGTCACCCACAGAATGAATCTTTGTTCAATTTATCTCGGGGTTCAAGATTATCTCTCTCTATCTTCTGGCTATACGTCCTTTTCGGCATGTGGATTTTGCAATTTTGGTATCCGATGAATTGGCCGTTGTCGAACCAATCCGGGATACCCAGGGACTTTAACTCCTCAATTCTCTTGTATTCCTTTGACTGGAATTCCATCAAAAAAGAGGAGTAAATGTTTTGAAGGATTTCCTTGGAATACGAGACCCCAGCCACCCTGGCCACAAGAGGCCAAGAAGTCACGTGTTGGAAGCCTCCTTGCTTCCGAACGGACTGAAACATGCTGAAAAAGATAATGTATAAAAAAACTTACGTGAAGAGTCGAATTTGGTGCTTCTTCAAGAGGTCCTCGGAGTCCTTAACGGGACCTAGTCTTTCCAAAAAGACTTTTTTCTTATTTGGCCGTGAACGCCAAATTAGCCCTTTTGAGCCAGATAAGCACCTTGCTGCTTTTCTGGCAGGGCGCGAAAGTCAAACTTAGAGTCGGACTCGCTGTCCTCAAAAAGAGGTGGAGGCGGCGGCGGCGGTTGTTGTGGCTCCTCATCCTCCTCAAGCTCTTCAATCCCCGACAATGACAATGGTGGTGGTGGTGTCGCCGGTTTCTCTCTATGTTTCTTCCCCGATGAGCTGGGGCTTGCCTCAAAAATGCATTTTCGTGTTGTTGCACCATCGCCATGGCCATGGTGCTTTTTCGCGATGTGGCGCTTTATGTTTGAGAGTCTCACGGACTCATAGTCGCAAAATTGACACACAGGCATTTTGGTTTGCTTTGCGTTGGGTTTCTGGTTTGGGTTTGATGTCTGTGTTTTTCGGTTTTCATACCATACACCCATAGGTATATTAAAGTCGCCAAAATGTATGTAACAGGCAGAAGGAAGCTTCTCCGACCCTATAAAGTATATATATTCTTGATCAGGATGAACAGCCGAGTCGGTCTAGCCATGTCCGTCTGTCCGTCCGTCCGTCCGTCCGTCCGTATGAACACGCAGATCTCGGAGACTATAAGAGCTAGAGCCACCAAATTTGGTATGTATACTCGTGTATTATGTACACTTACAGAGTTAATTGGAATTTCGGCCACGCCCCCCTACGCCCCCAGGAATCACATAAAACTGTTTTTCTTAAAAAGTATGACAGCTAGAGACATCAAATTTGGTTTGTATATCCGATTAGTCAGCGCGCAGAAATGAATTGTTCAAACTTTTTGCCACGCCCCCTGGAATCACACAAAACTGTTTTTCTTAAAAAGTATAATAGCTAGAGACATCAAATTTGGTTTATATGCTCGTTTAGTTAGCGCGCAGAAACTAATTGTTTAAACTTTTTGCCACGCCCCCTTCCGCCCCCGGAATTTACATAAAACTGATTTCCTTAAAAACTATGATAGCTACCGACATCAAATTTGGTATGCAGACTAGTTTAATAGACGCGCAGAAACTGGCTATTTAAAAATTTTGCCACGCCCACTTCCGCCCCCGCAAATTAAACAAAACTGATTTTATCAAAAACAAACAAAGCTAAAGTCACCAAATTTAGTATGTATACTGGCTTAGTATGCGCGCAGAGTATATATATTTTCATATTTTGCCACGCCCACTTTCGCCTCCATAATTTAGAAAAAACCGATTTCCTCCTGTATTTTTTTGACTATCGCATTCAAATTCGGCAGACTAATTATTCTTATCTATTTCTATCAAACTACCAAATTTTATTGAAATCGGACTAGAAACATGCAAAATACGCGTATGAACGTATTTTACTAAGCGGTCCACAAGGCCAGAATTGGCCGTTGGCTAGTGGCGGCGCTAGAGTGCTCGTGTGTTCGTAGAGTGAGCGAGATAGCACATATTATGAAACATGTAAAAACAATTTAATAGACATACATTTGGTTTTCGAAATTTGAAATATTTGTTTCACCTGGTGTATGGTATACCCAAGTCGACGAGTCGACTTACTTGCTTCATTTATATTTTATCCCACTTCTGAATATTAGTATGGATAGTTAAATACTTTCAATAGTCACCCACAGAATGAATCTTTGTTCAATTTATCTCGGGGTTCAAGATTATCTCTCTCTTTGTGAGAGAGAGCTTATCTTTATCTTAAGATCTACATACATACATACTATGTATTGCACAATGGGTGTTATTGGAGTTTATCATTAGGGATACTTATACTTAGCTTAAATATTACTACAGTAGTAATACAAAATACTTCAATTTTTGTAAAGGCCTCTGCTGACATGTGGATTTTGCAATTTTGGTATCCGATGAATTGGCCGTTGTCGAACCAATCCGGGATACCCAGGGACTTTAACTCCTCAATTCTCTTGTATTCCTTTGACTGGAATTCCATCAAAAAAGAGGAGTAAATGTTTTGAAGGATTTCCTTGGAATACGAGACCCCAGCCACCCTGGCCACAAGAGGCCAAGAAGTCACGTGTTGGAAGCCTCCTTGCTTCCGAACGGACTGAAACATGCTGAAAAAGATAATGTATAAAAAAACTTACGTGAAGAGGCGAATTTGGTGCTTCTTCAAGAGGTCCTCGGGGTCCTTAACGTGACCTAGTCTTTCCAAAAAAGACTTTCTTCTTATTTGGCCGTGAACGCCAAATTAGCCCTTTTTGAGCCAGATAAGCACCTTGCTGCTTTTCTGACAGGGCGCGAAAGTCAAACTCAGAGTCGGACTCGCTGTCCTCAAAAAGAGGTGGAGGCGGCGGCGGTTGTTGTGGCTCCTCATCCTCCTCAAGCTCTTCAATCCCCGACAATGACAATGGTGGTGGTGGTGTCGCCGGTTCCTCTCTAGGTTTCTTCCCCGATGAGCTGGGGCTTGCCTCAAAAATGCATTTTCGTGTTGTTGCACCATCGCCATGGCCATGGTGCTTTTTCGCGATGTGGCGCTTTATGTTTGAAAGTCTCACGGACTCATAGTCGCAAAATTGACACACAGGCATTTTGGTTTGCTTTGCGTTTGGTTTCTGGTTTGGGTTTGATGTCTGTGTTTTTCGGTTTTCATACCATACACCCATAGGTATATTAAAGTCGCCAAAATGTATGTAACAGGCAGAAGGAAGCTTCTCCGACCCTATAAAGTATAAATATTCTTGATCAGGATCAACAGCCGAGTCGATCTAGCCATGTCCGTCTGTCCGTCCGTCCGTCTGTATGAACACGCAGATCTCGGAGACTATAAGACTCTTATAATAAGAGCTAGAGCCACCAAATTTGGTATGTATACTCGTGTAGTATGTAAATGTATAGAGTTAATTGGAATTGGCCACGCCCCCTTACGCCCCCAGGAATCACATAAAACTATTTTTCTTAAACAACAGCTTAACAGCTAGAGACATCAAATTTAGTTTGTATATCCGGTTAGTTGGCGCGCAGAAATTAATTGTTCAAACTTTTTATGACGCCCCCAGGAATCACATAAGACTGTTTTTTCTTAAAAAGTATAATAGATAGAGACATCAAATTTGGTTTATATACTCGTTTAGTTAGCGCGCAGAAACTAATTGTTTACACTTTTTGCCACGCCCCCTTCCGCCCTCGGAATTTACATAAAACTGATTTCCTTAAAAACTATGATAGCTACCGACATTAAATTTGGTATGCAGACTAGCTTAATAGACGCGCAGATATTGGCTATTTAAAAATTTTGACACGCCCACTTCCGCCCCAGCAAATTAAACAAAACTGATTTTATCAAAAACAAACAAAGCTAAAGTCACCAAATTATGTATGTATACTGGCTTAGTATGCGCGCAGAGTATATGTATATATTTTCATATTTTGCCACGCCCACTTCCGCCTCCATAATTTAGAAAAAACTGATTTCCTCCTGTAGTTTTTTGACTATCGCAATCAAATTCGGCAGTCTAATTATTCTTATCTATTTCTATCAAACTACCAAATTATTTATTGAAATCAGACTAGAAACATGCAAAATATGCGTATGAACGTATTTTACTAAGCGGTCCACAAGGCCAGAATTGGCCGTTGGCTAGTGGCGGCGCTAGAGTGCTCGTGTGTTTGTAGAGTGAGCGAGATAGCACATAGAATGAAGCATGTAAAAACAATTTAATAGACATACATATGTATGTACATTTGGTTTTCGAAATTTGAAATATTTGTTTCACCTGGTGTATGGTATACCCAAGTCGACGAGTCGACTTACTTGCTTCATTTGTTTTGATTTCGATAACAATATCGATTACTTAACGTACTTTTGCGCCAATAATACAGGGTGGGCCAAAAGGAGTCATCCGATGTTGTCGCATTATTTTTCTGAATAATGCAAATGTTTGACCAATAAAATTCTCAAGGTTTAAATGAACATTTATTTTCATTATTATTTAAAAAAAAGACTTCTTTTGGCCCACCCTGTATGTATGTATGTATATCGATATCGATAAACTAAACAGACGCCAAGCTTGATGCGCCAATAATATTGTATATCGATAAACAAAAGGAACAGCCGCCTAACATGGAGGATTTAATTATTTTTAAAAATTTTAAGTTCAATTTGATTTTTTTCCCCGGCCTCGGGAACATGAGCAAAGAGGTAAAGCCCATGTCACTAACCATAGAATACATACTAGAACTTCGGCAAAAGCCGAACAGCGTAGAACCCCAGAGAGCGGCCGCAGTGTCGCTACACATCGAAAATAATTCAGTCTGCCACAGACCATGATACAACTATACAAGGTAGTCCACTCGGCTGCCGAATTCGTTCGGTTTTTGGTCCCTTATTTTCAGTGCGTGCTTGTCGAACTGAAAGGTTGTGTGCGGACGATTTTTTTTAGAGCGTTAACCCTTCAGTGGTCGCAAGAAAAATGTCTTTTTGCAGTTGTTGTCGCAAGCACGTGCTAGGCGTAAAGTCTGTTCATGTACCAAAGTGTATTACAAAAAGAACTTTGTGGGAGCAGTCTCTGGGCTGTAGCCTTATTGAGAGCTCCAAAATTTGCGATACGCATTTCAGTGCTTCACAGTGGAAGTCATTTTCAGGCGCAGGGCAGCCACTGAAAAGAAGAAGACTGAATTCGACTGCTGTTCCGCAAAGAGAGGCAGAACCTGAACAAAATTTTATTTTAAAATACGTATATTCTTTAGAATTAAGAGCCTAAACAAAAGAATAGCTGTTAAACAAAAAAAAACAAAGAATAATGTCAAATTCAAAACTAATAAAAATTAAATTATAAAAACTACAACTCTTGTCATAACTAAGGAAACTTTTAGGCCCATGCACCATGCGCGGGTTAATCGACGCACTGTGTAGTCGTTTCACTCACACTCACTATACAACGCTCTTTCACTCGCACTTATATTAAGGGACTATGATTTTGCCGAGTGGACTACCTTGTATAATTGTATCATGCCACAGACCGCAGAACGATGAGCGCATGTCTGTGTCGCTGTGCTCTCGTTTTGCATATGTATGCGTACACTCGTCGGTACATGCTCAGGCTTCGTAGTGTGTGTGTGTGTGACGTGAAGTTGTACAACATCGCATTTCAATAGCTCCCTCAACCAAAATTTTTAATTTTCGACAAAAAAGCGACAATGCGAATAGGTAATGCCTCTGTGAAAAGAATATCAAGAAGTATTGGCATCAGCTTCGTATGTGTCACGGTGGCTGTGCCGATAGAGTGCTCGCTTGGTGATCGGAATATCCCAGGTTCGGATCCCAACTCGATTATCGTTAATGAAGGTTTTTTCTGTCTATTTTTTTTATTCATATAAAAATAAATAAAAAAATATAAACAAAAAGAAAAAAAAAACCAAAAAATAAATAAATAAAAAAAAGAAAAATAAACAAAAAGAACCTTCGTTAACGATAATCGAGTTGGGATTCGAACCAGGGATATTCCGATCGCCAAGCGAGCGGTCTATCGGCACAGCCACCGTGACACATACGAATCTGATGCCAATACTTCTTGATATTCTTTTCACAGAGGCATTACCTATTCGCATTGTCGCTTTTTTTGTCGAAAATTAAAAATTTTGGTTGAGGGAGCTATTGAAATGCGATGTTGTACAACTTCACGTCACACACACACACACTACGAAGCCTGAGCATGTACCGACGAGTGTACGCATACATATGCAAAACGAGAGCACAGCGACACAGACATGCGCTCATCGTTCTGCGGTCTGTGGCATGATACAATTATACAAGGTAGTCCACTCGGCAAAATCATAGTCCCTTAATATAAGTGCGAGTGAAAGAGCGTTGTATAGTGAGTGTGAGTGAAACGACTACACAGTGCGTCGATTAACCCGCGCATGGTGCATGGGCCTAAAAGTTTCCTTAGTTATGACAAGAGTTGTAGTTTTTATAATTTAATTTTTATTAGTTTTGAATTTGACATTATTCTTTGTTGTTTTTTTGTTTAACAGCTATTCTTTTGTTTAGGCTCTTAATTCTAAAGAATATACGTATTTTAAAATAAAATTTTGTTCAGGTTCTGCCTCTCTTTGCGGAACAGCAGTCGAATTCAGTCTTCTTCTTTTCAGTGGCTGCCCTGCGCCTGAAAATGACTTCCACTGTGAAGCACTGAAATGCGTATCGCAAATTTTGGAGCTCTCAATAAGGCTACAGCCCAGAGACTGCTCCCACAAAGTTCTTTTTGTAATACACTTTGGTACATGAACAGACTTTACGCCTAGCACGTGCTTGCGACAACAACTGCAAAAAGACATTTTTCTTGCGACCACTGAAGGGTTAACGCTCTAAAAAAAATCGTCCGCACACAACCTTTCAGTTCGACAAGCACGCACTGAAAATAAGGGACCAAAAACCGAACGAATTCGGCAGCCGAGTGGACTACCTTGTATAGTTGTATCATGGTCTGTGGCAGACTGAATTATTTTCGATGTGTAGCGACACTGCGGCCGCTATCTGGGGTTCTACGCTGTTCGGCTTTTGCCGAAGTTCTCTGGGGTTCCACGCTCAGGCTAGCTTTTGTAATCAAAAAATCTTGAGTTTGACGCATCTATGTATTCTATGGTTAGTGCTACGATCAAAGAATACATACATATGTACGTAAACATTAATAAATAAATAACATTAAATAAATAATTAAAATAAAGAATAAACCTTGTTACTAGAAATTCAGAAGTGGTTCGAGATACACGCCATAGATGAGGTGAATATCAATAGTTTTCGCCCTGTTTATTTAAAAAAATGTGTTAGCCGTCTTGGGACTGCAGCAAAGCTGACTTAGTGGCGCGACTTAACCAGGTCCCGTTAATGGGCCGAGGCTGCGCATCGTCGGAAACTAATGATAGTAGCACAGAATCTGAAGAAGGGCGAATCAATCCAATGATGCAGAGTTGCCAAAACGCAGATCTAGCTGGAAAATACAGTAACAACGAAGAGTCGGATTTGTGGTAAAAAATTTAGCCAGACCATCGAAGTGACGCCGCAGCGACAAAGTCCGAAAATTTTAACGGAATGCTCAACATAATACGAAAATTAGAAGCAGAAGTCAAGCCTAACTGCGAGCGACTCCAAGCTCAAGCGCGACACGACGGCGCTACCGAAGTAGGCGCCAGAAGCTCGCAGACACATGATGAGAAACAAAAGGGGGTCGTTTGACTGTGTATGCAACTGGATCGGACAGTCGATTTTTGCGACGAAACTTTGAACAACGAATATGGCAACGCCAGGAAAAGTTTGCCATTTATCTTGAAGCAATGATGACTTTGGCTTAAAATATAAATTTGGATACAGAGGAGCTATTGGAACAACTGATTAAATGCATTCCGTCGGATGCAATGGTGAAACCATGAATTATTAAGAAGAGCGCTGATAGAAAGGACTGGCGCTGTTAAAACTGAAACGCACTAGGACACATGGCCAAGGATTCCGATAAACCAAAGAGGTTGGTGAAAATTGTCAAAGAGGAGGAGAAATTACATAAACTCAAGGAATTGCTAACCGAAATCTATGATACAAGTGACCATCCTGGCAAAATTGTAGTATTTGCCGAGCGTAAAAGTTGCGTAGATACTCTAAATCCCTTTATTGGGTCCTTTCACGGTGATAAATCGCAAGCGGACCGAGAGCAGATTCTACGTGATTTTCGCAAGGGTATCTACAATATCCTGGTCGCAACCGATATTGCTTCACAGAATGTGCCATCTGTCAAGTATATGATCAACTATGATTTCCCATGTACCATCGGGAGTTATCTACAACGTATTGAACCAAAGAGACCACCCGGCTCGTGTTAAGGATCAGTTAGTACATCAATAATGAAGAAATCAAGGGTGCCGGCTGGAATTTGTCTACATCCTGTTTTGAAGTCATATTTTGGAGTTAATAAAAGCCCATTGAAAATACATGGCCAAACTTTCTGTTTCGTAGTTAAGAATAAAATAGAAATTAGTTTTGAGTTAATCAAGGTAGCTGAAGAGTCTGAGTTGAAATATCGAGGCTAAATTTTTTAAAGCCTGTGGCTTGTGTATAGATTTAAGTGCATTGAACGAGGATTCAGTGAAATATCCCGTCATTTGTTACGCCCTTAGGTCGATTCGAATTTTGCCGATGGGACTCAAAACTGCAACGATTTGTAAATAATTTTTTTCCTGATTTGATAAAAGAAAATATGGTTATTGTCTATATGGACGATATTATGATAGCAAGTCTAGATATGGAAAGGCGTCTAAAAGTTTTGAAAGAAGTTTTTAGATTGGTAAAAAATAAGTTGCAGTGACGGTTAGATAAGTGTGAATTTTTACCATCAAAAGTCAAATATTTAGGATGCAATGTTATACTATTATATTTGTTTTAGGGTTGTTGATAATATATCAATGTAAAAATATATCGATATTTTTACAAAACAAATAAATATTTATATCAAAATATTTTTTTCCCTGATATATCGCATATCGATATTATTTGGAAATTTATTTTTTGATATTATGGCTGGTCACACTTCACTTAGAAATCTTAAAGAAAGATGAGCGCGGCAAAAAACTTTTATATAAAAATAAACGCACAAAATGCCACCTGCAGCCTTTGTTCAAAAGTTATCAAATCAATTGGCCATGAGTTACCTTAAAACACCAGGTTGCTCGGTTCCTTCAGAGCGTCTGGCCTCCGCCATAAAATGCGTTGTCTACGACACTCGAAGCCGCATGACAGATGTTCATATAAAACAAAGAGTTTTTTTGAAATCCTTAAAAAAAGAATTTTGGAGGTAAAATCATGTTACATATATATCAAATTTTACTTACACCACTCTACAAACCTGTAATTAATTTTTCATTGTTTAAAAAATGAAATGAAATCTTTTAAGTTTTATTATTTTATTATATCCTTGCTTCAACCTTAAGAACTCTTTAATTGAAAAAAAGTTTATTGTTTTATTTTTAATTAATAAACAAAAATTAGAATGCATTTAAAGTTAATGTTATTTTGGGGGGTTTAAGATTTAAGAAAAAAATCAGAAATATCCGATATATCGATATATTTTGGTGATAAATATCGCAAAAGACCTGATGATATTTTTAAACAATGATAATCATCGATACGATATTTTTTACACATTTTCACAACCCTAATTTGTTTATACTTTCGAAGATTTATTAAGTAAGCTGGTCATCTTCTATTATTATGAAAATATGAAGTGTCTTCTTGCAAATTGTATTGAAAACAAAATTAAGCTGAAAGTAGAACAGCAACAAATTGGGCAGACTTTTTTAAAGACTGTCATAGCACTAACCATAGAATACAATGTATTCAATACATAGATGCGTCAAACTCAAGTTTTTTTGATTACAAATGCTAGCCTGAGCGTGGAACCCCAGAGAACTTCGGCAAAAGCCGAACAGCGTAGAACCCCAGAGAGCGGCCGCAGTGTCGCTACACATCGAAAATAATTCATTCTGCCACAGATCGCAGAACGATGAGCGCATGTCTGTGTCGCTGTGCTCTCGTTTTGCATATGTATGCGTACACTCGTCGGTACATGCTCAGGCTTCGTAGTGTGTGTGTGTGACGTGAAGTTGTACAACATCGCATTTCAATAGCTCCCTCAACCAAATTTTTTAATTTTCGACAAAAAAAGCGACAATGCGAATAGGTAATGCCTCTGTCAAGAAGTATTGGCATCAGCTTTGTATGTGTCACGGTGGCTGTGGCGATAGAGAGCTCGCTTGGGGATCGGAATATCCCTGGTTCGAATCCCAACTCGATTATCGTTAACGAAGCTTTTTTTTGTTTATTTTTATTTTTTTTATTTATTTCTATTTTGGTTTTTTTTTTTTCTTTTTGTTTATATTTTTTTATTTATTTTTATATAGACACCTGAGACTATAAAGTAAAAATTCTGCCAGGAACTTTTATAATTATCTTTCAAGAAAAACAGAAGATTTCTATAAAAGCAAGGATGAAACGTAGGACTATTATGACAGTAAATTTTCCAATATTTATTCCAATTTGTAACCCCCAAAGTAAACACTACACCAATTGGGGGTCTGTCGCAACTCGATGGTGAATCTATATTAATTTCAGCATGTTTCAAGCAGTTGAGAAACAAGGTGGCTATGAGCGCGTCAGGCATTGGGAGCTGGTGGCCATGTTGACCGCTGTCCCCGAAGACGTCCTGCAAAACATATACTTCTATGTTTTGCTGGATTTTGATCCAAAGGAATACGAGGGTGTGGAGCAATTAAAGAACTAATTAATCGGATACCAAAATTGCACAATCCACATGCCAAAAAGGACGTAAAGCCAAAAGATAGTCAGGCGATCGAAGCACTGAAAGAATACTTTAAAGCAGGGGTAGGCACAAAGAAAGCAAGCGCAAACTGTCAGTGTATGTGTGTGCTTTACACTGCGAGAAATGAAAAGTAGATAAAATATGGCTCAATCGCTCAAACCAGCACAATCGATGATCTCCTACAAGAAAAATAAATCAGAAAACAACCCACAAATTAATTTTTTCATGTGCATTTTTCCAACAACTCTACATAGATGCGCTCGAGTCGAAATGCTGCAGCAGACTAATTCTGTTTTTACGCTCTCAAGTGCACTTCGTGCTGACTTCGGCAGGCACACAGATGATAAAACGATCATATGCCAAAGAAAAGTGCCCGCACGGGCTATGGGTGACTACTCCTGCTTTAAAGCAAGGATGGGCACGTAGTGGCTCTTTTGGTTAATGTATTCTTTTAATTTAGAGTCAGAGAACCTTACTCTAATTTGGAACATTAACCGCGTTTTGTACATAAAATGTTTCAGAATTTTCGGCTCATATCCTGTATCTTTTAATCTAGAGTACACGAGTTTTTGCATTCTGCTTTGCACCGCCCATAACCTATTTTGCTCAATTTTAAAATATCTTTAATTTTTTGTGGATGGATTAAGAGCTTTTCTACTAAATTTGTCAGTATTTCAGTATGATTTATTTTTTGTTAAGAAATAATGAAATTTACATTTTATAACATAGCTCGCAAATAACTGTTGACACTTCTCCATTGTCTGCAAATAAGTGTCTTTGACTGACACAATAATAAAGACTCAGACAGAAACTGTTCTTGTCGCGACTGACTTAGCTCGCTCGCGCTCTGATCGAGACAGTCATTTCTGTTTTCATTTCGCTCAAGTCAAACACTGATCGATTGCTTGAGTTGAATGAAGAAAATTGTCTTTTGCGTATGTATGGGTAAACACACGCGACTGATGCGTTCTTATTTACATTTATGTATACCCTTCAGTACCGGTCGCCGCAAATTCCTCAGAAAATCCGAGGTAATTTTTGAGATGTCGCCTCGGATTTTCAGGGGACATGCCATACAAATTACCGGCGACATTTAACATTGTGTGTCCTAGCGACCTTTATTACTGTATACACTGAATTTGAAAAAATTCAACAGTTCCTGCCCCTACGAAATTCAATCGCGAATGAACAAAGAAACGAAAAGTACAAAGCGACGCGCGCAGGAGTTGGAAAAAACAATAACAACAATGCACTGACGAACGAAGTGAATTGGCGCAGACAAAAATCATCATGCTTTACTCTTCCAATTTTTTTTTTTTTCAAATGAGAAATATATACATACTATATACATATGTATGTACAATGACGACATTAGCTCGTTCGGGTGCCTTCGGCTAACCTCAGCATGAAATGCGCTGGCAGAATTTTTTTCTGTCGACGTTAGTAGTTCGGAATATGTGGCGATTTTGTCCCCGGCGACATTTGGTACTGAAGGGTATGTATGTATCATTTCTGTTGAGTTTTTTGGTCAAACTGTCTTTTGTTGAGACTCTTTGTGTGATCAAAAATCGTATTACTCTTTACGCGACACTCATTTGAGAGCGTCACACGAATGAGTCAATGCAAAGCGGTTGACAAAAAACAATTTAAAACAAAACAAAAAGTGCCGCTCAGAGAGAGATCGTTTCTGGAGAATCTTTTCGGTTTTGATACGAAGCAGAGCATATAAGAAAAAACGATCAACTATCATTTGCGAGCTATGTTTTATAATGACAAGGAGATATATTTTTATTATCCCTTTTTCGTTTTCAGCATATTTAATTAATTAGTAAGTATACTGCACCATATAGGGGGTGTCCACAAAGAGTACCAACATCGAACATCGGAGTCGAACTCGAACATCGAACAAAAGAGTACGTCAATCGAACAAAATAGTCAACTTAAGAGAGAATTTGTGGCTTGTAGTGTTGCACAGTTCGTTAATTGAAATCGATTGGTAAATCGATATAAATTGTTTTTTTTTTCGGTCACACTAATTGCAATCAGCTGCTTTGTAGTTCAAACGAGGAAGTTAAATTTTTCTAATCCAAGCAAAGTCGACTGCTACTTTTGTAGTAAGATATACAAACAAAATTGTAGCCCCGATAGTGTAGTAAATAATAAACAAAAAACTGTCAATTGTTATTTAAAGTTTGATTAATTATGGCTCACGCCACACCGCAGGTAAGTGAAAGACATGGATTACTGTCTCTGTGACGCAATAGCCAGGTAAATGAATTAAATCTGATATGAGTCCCTTTATCAAAACTTTAGGGCATAAAACTGCTCAATGGCTGGAAACGTCCGGGTCGCTTTGACAAGGGTCTTGGTGCCCAATTGCCCGATGCCTATAAAAAGTTCTGGCGCGAATGGAAGCTGACGACGCCAGCGGCTGTTCACTACATACCCAAGGAGAGCCAGTGGGAGCGTGACGAGGTTACGCATGCCATTAAACCGGTACAAAATATTCCACTGCCACTCATTGATCCCCCGGAAGCACACCAAGGAATCTGGGGTGGTGAGGCCGTTATCAAGGGGTTTCAGAAGCGTCATCAAACCAAGCGTCGTGTTCCCCATTTCTGGGTACCTCAACTAAAACGTTCTGTGGTTCATAGTCATGTGCTCAATGAGTACATGTCAGTGGTAGTTACAGAGCGTACTTTGGAGCAGATTCACGAATGCCATGGCTTTGATCATTATCTCCTAAAGAATTTGGCTTGCGACTTGCGTTCAGCCTTAGCCCTTAAGTTGAAACGCCAGGTCCTACAAGCCCTGCAACAGGGCTGTCCTAATCTGGCCGATGAACCCAAGTTGCAGAAGGATGTGCTCAAGGAGTATAGCCGATACCTCGAGTCTTATACGCCCGAGGAAATCGATTGGTACGGACACACATATTTGGAAGCCATCCGAAAGCTGCAGAACAAATTAAGGGAAGCAGAACGTGTCCAGCCACACAAAGTCGAATTCCGGAGTAAGTTAATTGAACAACTGAGACAGGCAGGCATCAATGAGGCGGGCAGTGCCACAAAGTTGGAGAAACCAGCAACTACAGCCGGTGAACACAAAGACTCGGATATCGAGGCACTCACCAAATTGTAAGTTGTCTTTCTACTGAATTTAGTTTTTTTTGTTTTTTAAATGTTTTGTATATATTTTTAGGGAATCGCCGTCTGCGTCTTCCAGCTGGCTATCCAAAATTAATCCGTTTGGCAAAAAAGAAACCTAATTTGAAACTGGACTTTGTATTTTGTTTTCAATTTGTTTGTGTTTTTTAGCTTGGAAAGAATAAACCTCGATTTGGAAGCATTTCTTTGTTGCTTATTTTGTTCATCTGATTCCTTGCATGGTTAAGTCAAGTCATGTTCAAGAAGGTGGGGAACAATTTAATGAGGAGGTAAACAATATTTTGTATACTTGAGGTAGCTCATTATGCTTCGAAACTTGCCTTTAGTCATTTTGTTATTTATACATACTGATTGAATAAAATCTTATTTAAAGTCTTTTAATTAAAGTCGATTGCAAATATTCGTTAGGTCTTTATTTTAAAAAACTATAAAAAACAACGAGCATAAAGTTTAAGACATAAAAATACATACAACACATTAAAAACATTAAATACGGTACAGGAATGATTGCAAATTCCATTACATAAAAAAAAATGAAGTATAATGATCACTTTAAAATATAAACTAAATTTAGTTTTATATGTAGGTGTGTTGAAAGTGCCATCCAACTCCAAATGAACTGAAGGAGTGAAAGCTTTGTGCCTAATTTAATGGTAGTACTGGTCATTGTCTGGATCTCTGGTCCAGTGCTCTCTATGCAATAGGGTTTTTTTTCATTAGCTCGATATCGGCCTTCATCATGTCGCTAACCAGTTGGGGGAAACTAACCTTTGGCGACCAATTCAGTTCACGTTTGGCTTTCGAGGCATCGCCGAGCAGCAAATCCACTTCAGTGGGGCGAAAATATTTCGGGTTGATGCGTACGCGCACTATGTTTGTATCTTTTTCCACGCCAACCTCTTCGATGCCTTTGCCACGCCAAATTATTTCACGGCCAATGTGCTTGAAGGATGCCTCCACAAATTCTCGTACACTATGCGTCTCTCCAGTGGCTATAACATAGTCCGAAGGCGTTTCCCTTTGCAACATCATCCACATTGCCTCAACATAGTCGCTGGCATGACCCCAATCGCGTTTCGAATCAAGATTGCCCAGTTCAAATGATTCCATCTGATTGAGCAATATTTTTGCCACACTTCGAGTGATCTTGCGAGTGACGAAATTCTCACCTCGTCGTGGACTTTCGTGGTTAAACAATATACCATTGCAGGCAAACATGTTGTAGGCTTCTCTGTAGTTAATCACAATCCAAAATCCATACATTTTGGCACAAGCTACTCACAAGAAACGTAGTATGAGAGGAGATTTTTGAAGATATCTTGATCAAATATAGCTTACCGTAGGGCGACCGGGGATAAAAGGGCGTCTGCTCATTTTGTGGAGTCTCTACGACTTTGCCATATAGTTCCGATGTTGAGGCCTGATAGAATTTCACAGATTTCTCCATGCCACAGGTTCGTATGGCATCCAGAATTCGCAATGTACCCACAGCATCAACTTCCGCTGTATATTCACTCAAGTCAAATGATACTTTCACATGCGATTGTGCGGCCAAATTGTAGATCTCTGTAGGCTTCACCATATTGATAATCTTCACCAGACTACTGCTGTCGGTCATATCGCCATAATGGAGCTTCATTCGACCACCTTTGTGAGCCTTGGGATCGGCATAAAGGTGTTCAATACGTGTGGTATTAAAGGTACTGGCTCGCCGTATAATTCCATGCACTTCATAATCCTTTTTCAGCAAAAACTCGGCCAAATAGGAGCCATCCTAATAATGTTACAATTACACATATTAAATCTGTGACTCATTAATCAATAGGTTTACACACCTGTCCCGTAATGCCTGTTATCAAGGCAATTTTATCACGCGTTACACCCACATTTGCGGGCCCATCGCCCCGATCCTTATCAGCGTTGCCGGTACCATTTAAGTCCTTGCTACTGTGACTGTTGTTGTTACCCAAACGTGCCTGTTTACTACCGGTGGCTCCATCACTGTTGGACATGTTGATTCTCTGGGCTTAGATTATAAACTAATCCCGAATTCTGTTTTCTAGGGCCCTCTTCTCTATCTTTTTATGCCCGGCTACGTAGCGTAAACAATTCTTTATCTATGGAAAACAGGGTTGTCAGCATTGTTAAAAAAAAAACAAAAATGACCAACATTTGCCGGTTTGACACACAGTGGGCCAAGGTTATAATATTTTGAACCAAATACTATGGGACGATAATTGTTTTGAAAATGTTTTACATTTAAAATTCAATTAAATTGATTATCTGCACTAGAGGAAAATTATTCTTAAACAAAAAATTGTATACTATTGTAAATTTATTTTATTATTTTCCACATTATTTTGTTCAATGTTGATTTATATTTGCTTCACTGTGCATATTAGGGTTGTCATAGAACTAGAAGCACCACGTAAACTGCAGCAAATGCGAAACTTTTCTTCAGCCTTAACAATTCGTATGAACGCACAACGACGATATCTTATCACCTCCGATTTGGCGTAATTAACAATCGGCCCAGTACATTTCTTGTTCTCCCGATTTCTTCGGCTCTGCTCTTTGACATTTCCCTCTGCCAGCGAGCAAGTGATTGCGAGGGTGTGGGAGTCATAGGCATTACGTGTGGCTTTCCATTTCATTTTTTGCTCACACACAATCGGCAACAGGCGGCGTGATAACACTCGTCGTACCTTTACCCAGTCCAACTACTACCCAGCTACCTAGACACTCATCCATTAAAAGGCCAGCGATAAAATGACTGACCTTATCAAGCAAGGAGCCCTCTTCCTCATGAGCCCAAAGTGCTATGATAACTACTTCTTGGAGCACAATTTTTTCGATGGTAAGTGGCTTGTCAACTTAATTGCTATATTAGTGTCTCATCTAATTCGCCCTTGCAGTTCCTTGCTTCAAGGCTTTGCTAAGCAAAGGACTTGGCTTGGCCATTATAGCCGGTTCCTTGCTGGTTAAGGTTCCCCAAGTGCTAAAAATACTAAAGAGCAAGTCTGGCGAGGGTATTAATCTAATGGGTGTTATGCTGGACCTGTTGGCCATCACAATTCATATGTCCTATAATTTTATGAATGGCTACCCCTTCAGCTCATGGGGTGATACCACTTTCCTGGCTCTGCAAACTGTTGCCATTGGTGCTCTGGTCATATTTTACAATGGCAAGAAACTACCATCATTGCTATTCCTTCTTGGTTATGCCCTACTACTCTACGTCCTGAATTCTGGTCTGACGCCCATGAAGATTTTGGGGACTGCTCAGAACTGTAACATTCCCATATTGTTGGTGGGCAAGTTGTCGCAAGCGTTTACCAACTACAAAGCTGGCTCAACCGGCCAGTTATCGGCAGCCACTTGCTTCATGATGTTTGCTGGCTCGCTGGCCCGCATCTTCACGTCCATTCAGGAGACCGGGGACCGAACTATTATTATCACTTTCATTGCCTCATCATTCGCCAATGGTGTAATAGTCGCTCAACTGCTTTACTATTGGAATAAGCCCGCTGCTGGAGTCAAGAAGGACAAATCTAAGAAGTCCAAAAGCAAAAAGGATGATTAGACGGATAAGAGGCTACAACAAAATAATGAAACTTATGCTCGACATTATAGAACAAATATTCAAAAAAAAAAAAATTTAAATAAAATGTACGATTAGAGTAAAACAATAAATGATATCAATTAACATTACTACGACACAAATATTTATTATCATGAATTAAATTCAAAACTCTTAAACATTCTTATCGGTGTTTGTAATGCCATAAAATTTAAAGTATAAAATATATTTGATGATGAGAGATAATAAATCTTAACTAACTATTTCACTGCTTGCTCTCAAAATATTCCTGCAGTAATGCCAATGCCCGATATCTGTGCGAAATTTTATTCTTTTCCGTTTTTGGCAGCTCGGCGTAGGTTTGATCGTAGCCTTTAGGCATGAACACAGGATCCCTAACAACAGATATTCATAAATTAGTATATTCTTAAATAAAGCGATGTCGCATACTTACCAACCAAAGTCTCTTGGACCACGAGGAGATACTATAGTCCCTTCTGTGATGCCCTGGAAGATTTGGGGTTCCGCATCGGGGTTTTCGCAGTAACCAAACGTACAAATGGCTTGAGCAGACTTATCTTCCCAACCGGTCAGTAATTGGTGCAGTCCCTCTGGTTCGAGTTTTTCCAAAAACCATTTGATATAGGGACCGGGTAAACCCTTGAGTGAATTGAAACACAAACTGGTGTCCTCTACCAGAACCGGCCCATTAACCTGCTTAGCAGCCTCCTTGCATTTCTTTATCGCGATTTCATTTATTTCACCTGCACGGGTTAACATAGAAAAATAAAAGGAATGATTGATGATATTTAAATCAATTTTCTTACCCTGCAATTCAGGCAGATCCACTTTCTTGGAAATAATAGTGCGCGGAAAATTTGGACCCAGAATAGCAACTAGTTCCTCCAGCTTCTTGGCGTTGCCGGTAACAAAGGTAATTGGTTTCGACATCTCCAACTATTGTTGTATACAATTTAAATAAATTAAGTTTATTTCTTCTTAAGTTGTTGCAACAAATTCGGACCGAGAGGCAATCAACACAACGTGCTCTGCGCGCTCGCTGTTGCAATCAGCTGTTTTTTGTTTTGCTTTACAAAGACAGGGTTGTTCTGCAGCCCCAAAAAGTAGCGAGGGCGTCTATTAAAGTTTGTCCCACTATAAAATATGAAACACCATAATCTACAGTGAAATCGTTTTTATACAATTTTAAAAAAATGATTCGAATTTCAAGTACATCTTAAAGACATGTATTAAACAATGAATGTAAAAAACAAAAGTTTCCGTTCAACCATAAAACTAAAGTTTTCCTTTAAAATGTATCAATTCAAAAACCTGGTAAGGGGTTTTCATTTATTCGTTTTTTGTTTTTTTTACTTGTAATATGTATAATTTGGCAAACGAGCCACTGTGCTTTGTTGAGAATATAAAAAATACTTCTTTCCTACTTACCTGTTGGTAGAAAAGATATCGCTAATCAAATTCACTTTCTTTTTTAAATAGACCCACACTTGATGGGAAGTACAAAACTGTTTTTTTTTTTTATTTTTAATGCTTGAAACTGATAAAAAAAACGTTATTTTAAAATTAATTTATTTTATGCATACATCATGTATAGCTACTAGTAATGTCGCCCCCAAAACTGATTAAGAGCGGGGGAGACCCATGAAGCCGAAGCCAAGACTAGCGAACTTTGTTACTATGCCATAGGACCTAAAATTTATGTATATATATAATATATATATATGTATATAAATGTATTAATTTTAACTTACTGCTATACAGTTCACGATTTACGATCGACATACAAAAATCAAGTGTTTATATATAGTATATTATATAGTCTATGTGCCTACAAAATAGTTTGCATAAATCTCACAAATTCCAGTCATCTGGACCCGACTCCTGGCGTGGAGTGAGCGGGACTCTTGGCTGCCCAGGCACAGGAGTGGGCACCAGCGGTGTATGATGCAGCGAATTGCTGCCAAAATATAGGGGTCTGTAGTTAGCCAAGCTGGGCGATGTGGAGCTATGTGTGGATGAGGCTGATGAATCACGGGCTCGGGCCGCATCGAAAACCGGAGCCTGGGCATAACGATATGTTGGATGGGCTGCCGATTGTGGTGTATGCGACCGCGAGCGTTCCCGGCGCATTTGCTCTTGATGAAGACGCTGCTGGTTTATATATTGTTGTTTCTTTTGTTTCAACAGAAGCTCGTCACGTTGAAGCAAACGCTGTCGCTGTTGAAGTTCGTATTGCTGTCGCTGCATGGCTGAAAGTCGATTGGCCTTGCTCCAGGGATTGCCGCCAAAACAGAGATTTGATATGAAAACCACTGGAGAGAAAAGACGCAGCGAGATCTCACTAAAAATGAGAGACGGAATAATATATGATTACAAAGAGCCTCAAAGCTGTGTGTACCTGTACACTTACGTTGTATCCACAATCGGTTTGGCTTCATTGCCACTTAATATGAAGAGGGGGAAAAATATTGAGAATATGCAACTGCTTACTATCACCGAATTGGATAGATTCGTAAGCACCGTTAATGGTATGCCAAATCCAAAAAAGTACGGCCAATTCTTCTCAATGTAGGTAAGGCGACGATGCAGTTCCCATCCCATGTTGAACCACTTGTACTCAAATGAATACAGTGAATAGAGCAGACACAAGTGAATGAAGCATAGAGACGAGCCTACATATTTTACAGGCACCAAATTCACCAGCATGCTCTGCACCAGAAACAGCATTTGCACTACCATGCTAAATAGAAAATCGGCCACCAATTTGCTTATGCCCGGTATTAATTGGGGACGGCCTTTCCTCACGCGGTAGGCCGCATTCGCTATATCAGCAAACCACAATGAACTCACAATCTTGGAAAGCATGAATATGGGCAAGACCCACATCATTCCAAAGAGCAATGACAATATTGGATCCAACCAGCTCCACACAATGGGCAAAGTCTCCGATTGGGCTCCATAGAATATTGTTAAACAGAATTTTAACGTGGGCAACAGCACCGATTCAAACAAGACAATGCTTAGCCAGGTAAAACCACCATTTAACATGCAGCACTTGAATAATTTCTTAGCTATTTTCTTCTCACTGCTCGTCATGATGTGTGTACAAATATGAAAATAGAAGGATATTTATCAGTCATCGAAATGCAAATCACAACACCATTGAATTCGTTTTCATTTCCAAAAGAATTTCGCCGTCAAGACTTAATAAGGACTCTTTTTAGGATCCTTAAGATTTGAATTGACTGTGAAATACTTTATACACACTTGGGAAAGAAAAGCTGAATTCAATAATGTTGCAATACGGAATTGAGTTTGCATACCCCTTGGGTTGTTCCTCTTCTTTCTCCGTTGACTTTTTCTTTGTCAATATCTTCTGCAGACTCCGCTCATCAGAGTTCTCTTCTGCCCGCTTTACATACTCCTCGCGTATCATTGCTGCTGCTGAGCTAGGCACCGGTGATGGCGATCTCTTGGCCTTTTCATAGCGTTCCCTATCCATGCGACGCAGTTGTCGCATTGTTTCTTGCTCGGCATTCTGGCGATTCACTTCGTTGTCTATGTGTAGAACCAAAGTCATACCACGTATGCTGTCCCACAGGCCATACAGTATGCCCAAGGTGATGTTCTATGTGTGAATACATGTATTCAAGAAAACAACGCAATTAATTTCAAGTATTGACATTTTAAATCAATTTGTTACCTTTATCGCTGCCATTTTCCAGATTTCGGTTTTGTCTTTGTTTCCTCTAAGTAGTAAAACTATTTCCTAGTTGTAAACATTACGAAATATATAGGGTATATGCTCTTAATATGCACACATGTATGTATGTGTGTTCATACATATGCGATGTTAGAAAAATATCTGTTTCTAGTTCTGAATTTTTGTTTCTCTGCACTGACAACAACAACAGTAACTATGAAATCAACACAAACAAAGCAATTGACAGGAGCAGGTAGCAGGTATAAATTGGTCGTGTCCTTTGGGCAGTTTACTTTAACTGTACGTACATTTTTTATTACAGTCCTGCTGTAGACTTTAAAATAACTATGTTTCGAATATTGAACTTTGCGCTAGATGATTTTGTGTAAAAATAAGCGAATACGCTGATAAATAGAAACACACACAGTTGCCACCTGATGCTTAGGTGGCATTTTACAGCACTACGTTTCACGTTTTAATCCTAACAACACAGAAATATAGTGTTGGCATACGTGCAAATTTTATTAGACGTTGAAACAAAATCTTTGAAAGCGAAAAAGGAAAACAGTTGACATTAAGTGTCCATCTGTTTAACCCGTAAATACCGTAAGTTGTCTGTTTTCCTTTTAAACTTGTTGAATATTTTTGTTTTCTTCGTGTAACTGTGTGTGCGTCGAGTTTTGAAAATAGAAGCACTTAAAGACGATTTTCAGAAATGATTTCAACTCACTGTTTTCGCGGGCCTGATATGAACTTGATTTTATCATTGATCGCTAGTGATTAATTAGCATTGAGTGACGTATGAAATCTATAACTCATTAGTTTACCAATATGATAATGCGAGGGTATTTGTTAGATAGAAAGATAGATAGATACATACCGTACTTACATAGTACATGTCATATGTACATACAATTGTGTGCATGTACACAAACAGTTTTATTTGTTCTTGACAATATACGCAAATGAAATTTTAAACCCACCCACCCCAAAACGCTTAAGGCCGCAACACACTGCATCTACTTAATTGATTACCATTTACCGTTAGTCAACAAAGCGGACAACAAAGAACGACAAGATCTGACGTGTTTGATTTTAACACACACGTCCGCACACACACAACCATAGGAATTCACCTAAAAGCGGAAAATTTCTAAGATTGTATATAATATAAAATGCATTTTTTCTGTCATTTCTAGTTGTGTATTCTAGTCGACGCCCACGCGGCATATCATCTTCCGAAGTGCGAATAATCAATACATAACAACAACAAGCACCAACAACCACAACATCGAAAACCAAAGATGTGGGCTAGTGATAAGCAACAACAATAAAGAGCGGGCTAGCCCCACTCCCACGCCCACCACCAGCCTAGCCCAATTGACCACCCAGCCAGCAGGAGTCCAACAAGTCAACCCATTCCAATCCAAAAAACAAAAAAACTCTTAACATTTTCCTCTTTTGGTTTTCCTTTATTTAAATCATTTTTGGCTTTGTTTAAAATGTCACACGAAGAACGTAAACCGATTGTGGATAACTCAAGCTGTGGCAGCAGCAGTGGCGAAGATGAGGCTAAACCTGTGGTGCGAAGGCGAAGTACCAGAGACACGGAATTGGCAGTACCCAAGAATCTGGGTAGATGCTGTGATTGTAATCCTTCGAGTACGCCGCATCGTTTTCTCGCCTTGCTGTTTATGTGCCTACTGGGCTTTGGTAAGCGGCATCTAATTTATCGCCAAGGCAAATGTAAACTAACTCCGTGTTTTCTTATTAGGTTCCTATTTCTGTTATGACAATCCGGGAGCGTTGCAGGATGTGTTTCAAAAGGAATTGGATTTGAATTCCACCGAATTCACTTTGATCTATTCGATTTACTCCTGGCCCAATATTGTGTTGTGCTTTGTGGGTGGCTTTCTTATCGATCGGGTCTTTGGGATTCGGCTGGGAACCATCATATATATGCTAATTGTACTTCTGGGTCAATTGATATTTGCCACAGGAGGAGTATTGGGTCAGTTTTGGTTGATGATTGTGGGACGTTTTATTTTTGGCATTGGAGCTGAATCGTTGGCTGTAGCCCAGAATAGCTATGCTGTATTGTGGTTCAAAGGCAAGGAATTAAATATGGTCTTTGGCTTGCAATTGTCGGTGGCTCGTTTTGGTAGCACTGTCAATTTCTGGATTATGCAACCTCTATATGGATATGTATCGAAGTTCTATGAAGGTTATACGGGACTGGGTGTAGCCTTATTCCTGGCTTCATCCACCTGTGTCATGTCTTTGCTATGCACCTTGATACTGGGTAAGTTTAGAGTTTGGTTAGGTTTTGTGAAATTAACATAATTTGTTACAGGTTGGATGGACAAGCGTGCCGAACGGATTTTGAAGCGTAATAATAATCCTGGTGGCGAAATAGCCAAATTGAGTGATATTGTGACATTTAAATTGGACTTTTGGATGGTATCCGTAGTTTGCGTGGCTTACTACGTCGCCATATTTCCCTTTGTAGCCCTTGGACAGGCATTTTTCATATCGAATTTCGATATGACCCCAGATCAGGCCAATACTGTAAATTCTATTGTGTATTTGATCTCTGCTATAGCATCGCCTTTGTTTGGTTTTGTCATTGATAAAGTCGGACGTAATGTAACATGGGTATTTTGCGCAACAATTTCAACATTTGTGGCCCATTTGCTATTGACATTTACTCATTTCGATCCCTACATTGCTATGACTATAATGGGTCTATCGTATTCAATGCTGGCGGCCAGCCTTTGGCCTATGGTATCTTTGATTGTACCTGAATATCAGTTGGGTACAGCATATGGATTGTAAGTAAATTGACCGATATGATATATATAATTAATTACAGTTATAAACTTTCTTTCCAGCTGTCAATCGGTTCAAAACCTTGGTTTGGCTGTGGTTACCATAGTGGCTGGTATTATTGTGGATAGCAGTGGAGGCAGCCATTTCTGGTTGCAGCTTTTCTTTATGTTATTCCTCTTGAGTAAGTTCCACCAGACAACTTTTCTCATTTATTCAATTCATTACAACGTATAAATCTTATTGCAGTTTCCCTCATTGCCACCTGCTTTATTTGGGCCTATAATCGCAAGCATCAAGGCAATTTGAATATGTCGCCAACCCAACGAGCCACATATCATACATCGATGTACGTTAATATTGAGTCTAGTTGATGTTGTGTTGATGTGTGTAAATGTTATAGGTATTAACCGTCTAAATTTATTCTCATTTTTTTATGCTTGATTACTCCTAAAAAAAGCCAAACATTTATATTCTTTATTCAAATAAAATCTTGTGTTCTTTTTAAGATCAACGCAACGGCGTGGCATTTTGGATCGAAGGCCTCTATTGGGCAATTGAAATTTGAACAGCAACAAAGAAACGTATTAACATTGTTACCAAACATAAGATTTAACCAATTGTGATGTTGTCTCGCCATTATTCTATCTACACTTGAAGCACATTCTGCTAATCTGCACTATTTGATTTTTTTTTGTCTTTTTTTTTGCCTTGTGTTTTAAACTTCCTTATAGAAATATTAATATATACATATCAAATAACGGAATATTGTTACTAGCTAATTTCGTATTGTGTTGTATTGTATGTACTATATAATAATTCCTTGTGCAGTTGCCAAAATCAAGAAATTAATAAATGAATTCAATGCTGCGAGGGCTGTTTTCAAATTATTCAATAATTCATGCAAGAACATTCAGAAACTTGTGCATACAAAAATAACATCAAATGTTATTTTAAGGTTAATAAAAAAAGGAAAGTTTAATGATTTTGAAATTATTTCTTATTATAGGATAGGAGAGAACAAGTACTTATAATTACACTTTTTACATTAGCCCGTTTTAAAGTCATACATATTAAACATATTTTAATCACGCTTTCCATTGTATTTTGAACATCAACACCATCTAGGCATCGAAAAGCTGAATGATCAAAAATATATAGCAATCATTAAAAGCATGATGTTACACGACAAATTACTTTAGAAGACAATTTTTAAGTCTAGGAAGCTCTAAGCAAAACATATTTTGAATTAATTTTCTTCGTGTTACATTTGTTGTAAATTGTTATTGTGTATGAGTAGCAGACAAATTTTAAAAAGTATCTGTTAAATGAAAAAAATTTTACAACTTCTGTTGTATCGATAAATTTTATATCAAGTATATGAGAGATTCTCAGGGAAAAGAACTTTTAGCTTACTGTAGAGATTACGATCACCCTAAGCTGTTAAATGGGTGTTGTTGATATAGAGGATGATTCAAGTCAATTTATAGAATTATGTTCCTCATGGCGTATAATCGATGGATAAAATTCTTTAATTTTTGACCAATCACTGGGCAATCTCAAAGCAAGCGGACTTTTTGAGAAGTAAGTCAAGTGTTCAGCATCATAAATAAAAGGTGCTGCAATAAAAAATTAAGCAAACTCATGTAATAAATTGCTTAAATTTTACAGTAATTTATTTATTAGGCACTACCAATTTCATCCTCTTTTTCCTCATTCTCACTTGAAGACTTGATCTCAGTCTGAGATTTTTTGCGTAAGAAATGAGTGCGTCGTAAACGGACCACACCATTCTGAGAATCGGAAACCATCTTGGTTATTCCTTCCTCGGTAAAAACTTCATCGTCCTCCTCAACAAGATTGTTGAGTGAAAAAGCATTGTACTTAAATCCGATGTCACTGTCATCTAAGGACAGTGGAGATCCGATCATAAATTGTGGTGGGTTAGATCCAGATAATGGTGTGAGTGGCATTGACACTGAACTCAGTGAAGATGTATCACCAAAAACATCCTCAGTGGAAGCAAACAAATCCGAGTTGGTGAAGTACTCATCCAAAACAAGCTTGGCCATCTTAAGAAATCGAAAATATTGCATAAAATAGATCTACATTCGGATGTAGATGCTCGGGCATCTTAGACCACTAAATGGTACTTACCCTAACTAGCTCAAAGCGATCGCTGGTTACCTTAATCAGATGCTGGCCCACATTCACTGTGCTCTTATATTCACCTAAGGAAGCCTCGGGTGCGGAATGTAAATGCATTGAGGCTCCAAGTGCGCGTGGCTGAAAAACGTCATCCGAATCGTATGAGTTTAATGATAAACAAGAGCCGTCACCACCGCTAGCAGCAGGGACCACAACTTGTGAAGCATTCCGGAGAACGGTATCTCCGATCATTTCTTTGTAATAGGTACGAGAAAATGGAAACGGTGGCATATTTATCAACGAAATCTTATTTTAAGAAAATAAGAAAAATGAACACAGAGCAATAAAAAATGAAGTACAGTTATCCTAGTAAAAAGTGCTGCCAGATCGAACTTTAAAGGGCTACCAGATCTAAGGAGTGAGTTTGCCAACCTTTTAACAAAATATGAACAGATCTTTTATTTTCTGTTATAAATAAATAAATTACCTAGAGTTTTTGGCATACAAATTTTTTTATTTGAGATTTCTTAAGGAACTGGTCTTGGACCATGGTTGGTCCTTGTTAATGTAAAATCAAAAGCGTTGTCGAATTTTTAATATCCGCGCGATCTGAATTCTACAAATATGTATTAAAACAAAAAAGATGGGCACGCTTTTAAATTACATTCAATGGTAAAAAGTTTAGACCTAAGTCACATTTTTTAGCAGAGAAATAAAAGTCTTGTTCCTTTTTTTTTGAACATTGCCGCCCTGTTCAGATACCCATTGCAATACCAGGGCTGGGCTTTAAAGTCAAATCATCCATGAAGTGGTGAATATAATCACATGGCATAAAGTCGCCAAAATGTATGAAAAAGTAGATAGAATTGTTTGGCGCAAATATTTCGAGTCGATCTACATACATACATATGTCCGGTTTTTTTTTTCTTGTGTCTGTTTCTTTGGAGTATCGAGAATGGAAACCACGTTATTTAAAATTTTTAAACACGATCATAATAATAACCAGAGGGTCGGGCCTTACTTTTGTTACTTTTTCCTTACCTATAGCTGTCAAGTGTCTTGGTCGACCGATCTTGATAAAATTTGGCACAGTCATAAATTGCTACATGTTCAACCGAGAAATATAAAATTATATGACAATTAACAACGACAATATATATTGACAATAAATTTCACGGCAATAGCTCATAAAACAACGAAGTTATTTAGAAAAGGCACTGTTTGTGACTGCCGTTTATATGGGAGCTATATGATATAGTGTTCCGATCCGGCTGAATCTGAGATATACAAACTGTGGAGTATATACAAGCCCATATAAAATATTTTTTTGTTTTTATTATTATTTTGAAATAATAAATTAAACTTCTCGTGAGATTTTCAATCTCGATTCCGTTTTTATTTTCACATAATATTTGATATATTACAAAATAAATAAAATAAATAAACTAAAACATAAACAGAAATTCAATTTTGGTTCGTTAAATGTGTTCTTTTGATTTCTTTTCTTTTTGGGATTTGGGGAGAGGGGCTTTTAAAAATTTTTGCTAAAAAAGACTAGAGCAAGAAATTAATACAAGGTTGAAAATAACAAAAACAGAAAATCATGATTTATATAAAAACTAATACAATTAATCGTTGACATTGTGAGAATTTGTTTAACTTGTTGTTGCCTTTCGTTTTTGGTTATTTGTGAGAAGAAGTGAAAGAGGAATAGAGTGATAAAAAGTAAAGTCGTCCTCTATTGAGTTAATAGAAAAATGCATAGAAGCCTTTTTAAAGTAAAGGCCGCTTCGAGCAAATTTAATGATGATTAATTGTTTTTATATATCGTTGGAACTAAAGCTAAGAGCATCGTAAAAAGCTGCAATGGACCTTCGTTGACAATTGCAAAATGTTAGTCGATGTGTTTTATATATATATATATATTTTTTGTTTTTTAAATTAAACGAGATTGCTCCGAGAATCGTTTACGCCAAATTTTTCAAGGTTTTGAACTCGTTTAATCTTTAATTCACAAATTATTTATCTAGCGCGGGATTAGGTGATTTAAAATTGGCATTATGCCTCGAAATGCCGGAAGATTGCATTGGTGTTATAAAGTTTTAGCCCGATAAAATCTATTTGGTCGTTTTAACTATAAAGAAGTGTGAGAAAAGGTATAGTTTAGATTATTTGTGTTTTGTTGTTTGTTGATTTGATTGTTTTATGTTGGCTCTGGAAGCTTTTAACCATTGTCAAACTGGTCATTAAAGAGCTACATGAATTGTTTGGATCTATGTTTAGATTTGTTCATTGTTTGTTATTCATCCAAGTTTTCAGCATCGTCGGCGGCCACAATATTTCGTTTGGTGGCACTTTTGATGCTGGCCAAATATTTATCGGCATCGAAACGTTGACTCTCATCCTGCAGATCCTGGGAGAAACAAACAAATAAAAACGTAGTGAGTAACATATAGAGAAAAATATTGCTAGAGCTATATAAAATGTGAGTCGTGGCTTACCTTATACCAAAAACAATTGTTAACAATGAAAAGTTTTTACAAATGTGTACAATTAGCCGTTTTTATTAGGTGCGTGCTGGTCAGTGAGATTGGTATTGGGATAATGGTAGTATGAGCTTAGTGATATGAAGGATAACCAAAATGCTTTTAATAATGTTTCTTTTTTCTCTTATTATTATTATTATTTATCGAGTATCAATGTGGCGGGGATGGGAGAGAACAAACGCTTATAATTAGATTTGTTACATTAGCCCGTCTTAAAGTCATATTAAACATTAATTACATTGCTGGTTAATCACATGTTTCCATTTGTAATTTTAAGAGCAATGCCCTACAGGCATTCGAAAGGTGTATTAGAAAATAAGAAAACCATCGAATAGTTTTCTGAATAAAGAAGCAGATGAAAATCTTTAAAAATATGACGTTACTACAAATCGCAACATCTGCGTCAGTATGCTTTTCAAGGATGAGGGTTTTCGATTGTTAGTGATATATAATATATGTATCTTTTATATGTAAATGAGTTTCTTATCGTTTGTTTCCTTGTCTTCCTTTTTCTTTCGTTTAAGTCTAGCGAACACTAAATCTGTTTCACAGCCAAAACACAGATTTTGAATTAATTTTGTTGGTGTTACATTTGTAAATTTTGTGTGTGTGTTGTTGGTGTCTAAGACATACTCTAAAAATATAGGCAAAAACTAAAAAGTATATATTGTTATATATGAATATAAATTCTACAAACTTCTGTTGTATTGATTGATTTCATACCAATAATTAACGAGTTTCTTAAGTCAAATGTGTAAGTGATTAATATTTGGTAGGATTGCACAAAAGGAACATAAACTTAATCAGTAAGATTAATGGAACAAAATAGGAGATCATTAAATTTTCACTCTAAACGAAAATATTTCGTTTAAAAAAAGGACCTTAATTAAAAGTTCGATTGTTATTTAACTCTTGGTTGCACTGCAACTCTTTGCTATGATCATAAAACTCATCATTTTCGCAATATCGTTGAAATACATTTTTCATTTGGCGGCAGCCAACGCCAGCTTTAACCGTGCCCGTTGTGGCTGCAGACTCCATGGCATTTGTTATAATTTGTAATTGCTTATTATAAAGGTTACGATCAGATAAAGCTGTTGCCGAATTGGACTTGATCGCAAAGTTATAGCCACTGAAAATGCTGGTGCTATGCGGAGCATTACGGCGCATATCACGATCTCGATCACGATTTTCGCGGTCATAGGTTATTATCTTGCGATCATTTGTGTTGTCGACTGTGACAGTAATACATTTTGATTGCTTGTTAGTTACAAAATTTTCAATAGGATCACGATCTCGTTCACGAGTTTCGCGCTCATATGTGGTGATCTTACGATCTATATTTGTGTTATCCACTGTGACAGTGATAATGTCTGATTGTTTGTTAGTTACAGAATTTACAACGGGACAAGCAAATGACAATAATGTGGTAGAGGTTGTTATAGTAGTATCGCTAGCAGTGGTTGCTTTAGCTGATGAACTAATATTGGGTGCTTGGGTGTTGGTTGTGAAGATGTCTTTACGTTCAGCATTGTCAGCAGATGTTGATGCAGAAGCCCTGCAACCAAGATTCATTTCAGTTTGCTGATTTACCTTATTCCGTATAATCGATGGGTGAGTTTCTATTATTTTCTGCCAATCGTCGGGAAATCCCCAAGAGTGTGGACTTTTCGAGTAATAAATCAAGTGTTCAATATCATACGAGATGCGTGCTGGACAGAGGAAAATCAACGAAAACATAAAAGAGATTGGCTTTAAGTCACTCAAATGTAAATAGCTTACATGCACTTGTCTTCAAAGCACCACCAGATCGATCCTCTTGCTCCTGTTTCTCACGTGCTGCCTTTATTTCGGGTGTAGACTCTTTGCGTGAGAAATGGCTGCGACGCGAACGAGCCAGACCGTTCTGGGAACTTGAAACGGAACTATTTGTTCCTCCTTCGGTAAAAACTTCATCGTCTCCATCCACATTGTTGTTATTGTTTATGGAAGAAGCAGAAGCATAGTTAAGACCTATGCCACTGTCGGCCAATGGCAGTGGATTGCCTATCATAAATTGTGGTGGGCCAGATCCAGGTAATGGTGTAGATGGTGTTGTTACTGGGCTCACCAAAGAAGTGCCATCAAAGGCAGCTCCAGCCTCAATGGAAGCCAAAAACTCCGAGCTACTAAAGTAATCATCCAACACAAGCTTGGCCACCTACAGAGATTAGGAAACAAATCAAATCAATGCAAAAATATTGAATAACATAAAACCACATCCTGTCAGGATTGCTGGTAGAGATTAAGTTGGATTTTTATGTCGCATTTTACTTACCCTAACTAACTCACAGCAATCACCGGTTATCTTAATCAGATGCTGACCCACATTCACTGTGAATTTGTATTCACCTACGGAAGCATCGTTTGTGGAATATGAGTGCATTAATAGCTGTTGATTTGGTCGCAAAACTTTACCAGCTGCCGTTGCCTGGGCTTGGGCCTGAGCCTGCGCTTGTGCGGCTGCTACTGCGGCAACCTGTTGCTGGTGAGACATTTGCTGCACTGCAGCTGAAGCAGTCATAAAATTCTGAGCTGAATTGAAGCTTAAGCGATTTGCAAGATTGCTGCCAGAGCCGGCTCCAGGTGTTCGTGGCTGAACAACATCATCTGAATTGGATGAGTTCAATGATGAGCAAGAGCCGCCACCGCCGCCAGCAGCAGGGACTGGCTCCAAGCGCACTGGTGACGCATTTCGACGAATGGTATCTTCCATCAGTTGCTTGGCATAGCTGCAAAGAAGGCGGAAATGGTTTAAAATTTAACAACAAAATCTTGTTTTATTAAACTAAACTTACTTAATTTTGTCTTCAGCAGGTCCAGTAATTTGTACAAGACGTTCCTTAGCACCAGGATTCACTTCGTGTAGGAATAAGACGATTATTAAAATACATTTTATACAAGTAAGTTAATTTATAGTCAGGTATTAAACAAAAACCAATAAAATTATAAGCCAATTGAAATGAACCAAGAATGCATTGAACCAGTTAGTCAATTTGAACAGATTTAGCGTGCGAAAATGGATGAACGTGATTATTTAAGCCATCATCATTGGTTTTACCTCTTTGAAACGATATTATAGTTTCGCTAAGTTCCTCAATCATGTGCACACGTCGGCCTTTAAT
This sequence comes from Drosophila tropicalis, assembly GCF_018151085.1. Taxonomy (NCBI): domain Eukaryota; kingdom Metazoa; phylum Arthropoda; class Insecta; order Diptera; family Drosophilidae; genus Drosophila; species Drosophila tropicalis. The sequence continues at coordinate 1,141,851 of NW_027172877.1, forward strand.
GCCCATTACTGAATATTTAAAAGTTTGGAGTCATTATAAAAGATGTGCATTGAATAAAGAAGTTTTTTTTTTTTTTTGTGATTTTACCTTTTCCCGAATCGGCATTACGTATAACCACCTCATCCTTGCAATAAGTTTTTCCAGGAATTTTAGTTGGCTTCGGAAATTTTCCTGAATTGCGTATGACTTCACCTGGTGGCAGCAACATATGCTGCTGATTGGGTGAGCCAACGGCAGCTATGGCCGCTGCTTGGACAGCAGCAGCATTGAAAGCAGCCGCTGCAGCTGCAACGGCGGCGGCGGCAGCTCCGCTTGAAGCACCAACTGCGACATTATTTCCTCCGCCACCGCCGCCGACATTAAATGTGGGGGAGGTGCTAAGAAAACCGCCCTGCTGACCGCCTGCATCATGTGAATATGGTTCAGCGGGTATCTGGGGGCAAAAGGAGAAAAAAACACTGGTAAACTATCTGCAATTTAAGGAAACTAACACACATTCTTACCTCTACATTTGAGACCTGCTGCTTGGCTTTGTAGTAGGCAATTGTATCGTTATCTTCCCAGCTTTTGGCACGTAATTCAATCAATTCCAGCAACTTGAGACGGGTCATTATGTTCAGACGTTCGTCCTGCGAAGCGTTGCGAAACACAACGAATGCCCTATCTAAGGTATCCTTGGAGACTGCCTCCAATTGAGGTCCATGAACACGTAGATTATGTAATAGCAATGTTATCGACTCGGTGGTTGTATTGCACGATTGCAGACCAACTGTGACATTATCTATCAACTGAATCAGCTCCTCAATTACCATGTAGCTGTTCTTTAGCGAAGACCTTGTCTGAGACTTTAACGGACGCGGTGTCTCAATAGTTTTAACAACGCGTCCCAGATGTGCGTGTGCCATGGTAAATCAATGTGCTACAATGTGGTCGGAGCGAAGTTATTCCTGGGAATTTTGTGGTCTGGCCTGTATTTTTTTGATTTGGTTCGATGGATGATGTCTGCTGCTGCTGATGATGATATCGAAAGTTCTTTGTTCGTTCGTTAAGAAATTTGTTGGAAAGTAAAATACGTTTGCGGAAATAAATCGTAGAAGCGTTTTTTCTGCACCTCCCCCTGAAAATGCAAAAAATAAATAAATAAAAAATTTCAGTTTCTTTGAAATACCAACTTTAATTAGCTGTATAATGGATCTATATTGTAAAGCCACCAAAAGTGCGTTTATTCAAGATGATGATTGATAAATATCCAAAGGGCACAAGGCATGCTACAACCGAATGTTGATTATGAATGAAATATGGGCTAGTAAATCAAGCAATCACTGGAATCTGCTCTAAAATAAGAAATTATGCTGTGATAAACTTTTGCACTTAAGAGCTGATTGTGGTAATGGCCATGCATTTTCACCAATCAAATTTAAAGAGTTTGTTGGCCTAGTCAGTGTTGGGTTTGGTCGGGAAACCCTATGTCAAATGGCCCAGTTTGTGTTTACATTTGGTTGTCTTTGTTCTTATTGTTGTTGTTGCTTAGCAATCTCGTTACTTTCTGGTTGTCCCATCAAATTGCGACTCAACTTTTGACTTGGCCTAAGATTTCGAAATGCTCTTTCTTGTTATTTTTTTTTTTGTTGGCCTTAATGATGTTCAACAACTTGCGATAAGAGGCGCAGAGAGCAGCGACTGTTGGGTCTGATAAAATAAGATTTATCTATTAGTTTAGCGATATTTAAACTCGACGATAGAAAAAACAGAGGACTACGATTATACGATTATGTACAAGTTTTTTCCTAATACATTCATAGATAGTGTATGTAGGAATGTACATAAATTTGTTGTGTGTATTTGTATGAATCATAATAAGCAATAATTGCTCAAATCGTTTTGCATAAATGGTGGCACTAAACAATTAATAAAAGTCGTGCGTGGCAAATAGTTGAGGCTTCTTTTTCTCTTATTGTTGTTATATTCTCCAGATCATTTTTCTTCCTTGATATACATACATATGTATATGTATGTATGTATGTAGAATTTACACAATTATTACAACAGTGGAAGCAGAGGCGGCAGCGGCTGAGGTAACCAGCAGCAGATACAACAACAATTTATATCTTCTTGGCCACTTATTGAATTTGAATCATATGTCGAGAATAGCAACAACAAGTATTAAACTTCTGCTGCGGTCGCCTGTCGCTGTACGCAGCGCTGCCAGTGTCAACGGCTCTGCCTCCTTCTCACCATCTTTCTTTCTCTTTCTCCCACTCAATCTTTAACTTTGCGATTTGGGCGTATATGTAGCTTCCCCCATTCATAGTTACTGTTATTTACATATGCGCGTTAAAATTGTTACTTGATATTCTTAAGAATTCGTGCTTCTTGCATCTATCACAGAATTCTAATTGATTTGTGTGCCAAACTTAAGTAATATTTTAGATGGTCACAAACTACGCGTTGATTTTTTTTACATTTACAGATCGGTGCTTCACTGAATACTGATTCGACGCACTAGTAAGGAAAATTCTTTTATTGTTTATGCAGATCTAATGCACTTGAGATTTGCAATTGAATGATCAAATCCGTTTATTTGTTCAAAAAGCTTACCAATAAAAAGAAAAGGCAAAACTGAGAAATGAATTCCTCAGTGTTGTGAAATTTTTAATTTCTTCCGAGCTGACGATAAACTATTATCGGGGCAAAACACCGATAATTTATTGATAAACAGAGCAACACGACGATAACATATCAATGTTAAAATTGCTCTCAAATGATACGTAGGTGCTCGGACTGTTAAATCAGAAAAAAAAATAAAATATACAAAATTTTGTCGAAAAATATAAACCGGAGCTAAATGTCGGAAAATTTAGATGCAAAAGCTGAAAATGGAGGTGGAGATGAAGAAAAAGAAGATGTGAAGCCGACTCCGAGCGGCACTTTGAAGATGTCATTTGCTGATTGGAAGAAATGCAAGGAAGCCTTAAACCCAGATGCCTCTGAAAAGGGTCAGCAGGGGAATTCAAAGGGTGATGGCAAGGGCGGTGGGCGGAAAAATCAGCAGAGAAATGAGAGAAACAATTCAGGTGGAAACTCCGGAGTTGGTGGGAACTCGAGGAATCATCATCAGGATAGGAAAACATTTCATCAACCTTTATGTCGACCGCCACCACTGCCAATTCAATTGCTATCTATGAACATGGGAGGCGGCTTCGGTGGTAATTTTGGGCCGCCATGCGGCCCTCCCATGATGCCGCCAATGAACATGGGCTTGGGCATGGGCCCAGGACCTGGACATGGACCCGGGCGAAGGCAACGCAATCAAAATCATCGACCATTACAGCCACCACCGTTTTGGGAGGATATGATGTCGCCACAACATCGTCCGCCTCCCATACAGCCTCCAATGCCGAAATGTCCAAGTCTGTGGAATCTAGTGCCGAAGGACAAGGATAAGCAAAGAAGTCCCAATGATAAGTATAAGCCCAAAAATAACAATAACAACAAAAAAAAGATGAATAACGATGCTAAGCTAATGCCACCTCCACCACCGCCACCACCTCCTCAGTCATCGTCCTGTTCAACTGGTGGGGGCGATACTTCATCTGTCAGCTCCTCAAATGGTGGTCAACCAGCACAGAAAAAGAAAAAAGCCGGTGGAACTTTCGTGCAAGTCAATGGTCAGTGGGTCCAAAAGCCAGAAGCTCCTTTGCCATTAGAGGAGGCTCCTCCTGGCACCAAAGAGGATCGTCAACGTCAGTGGAAGGAATATCGCCAGGCAATGAAACCGTTCAAGAATCGAGAGTTCCATAATTGGAAGCGGACGGTGCAGCGGCTAAGCAAAATTCCACGAGAGCAACTGGATGAGCAGCAATTGGAACGTCTTCAAAAAGCCGAAGAATACATTGGAGCACACAGGGCCATGTTGACAATTAAGCATGCTGAGCGTTGGGTTCAACAGGGCTCGGGAAGTGAAAATAGTGACTCCGTTGGACAACAGGGACAAGTCTATGTGCGACGACCAGCCAATTCGTCGTCTTTTTGGGATCAGCAAAAACAGGGCTCGCATGGATTTCAACGAGCTACTCCAGCGAAGAAGCAATTTTTCGGCACTGGCCGTGCTATTAAGGGTTCAATTGGTAGCGGTAATGTTTTGGATTCTCCATCTATTGGCCAATATAATCAGAGCGCAAATTACTTTGGACTGGAACCTGGCACGGGATCAACAAATGTGATTCCAGATGGAGCGGGCATGGATGCTGGTGCTGGCACTAGTGCTGCCAGCGGCTTAGCCTCATCATTCTATAGTAACTACAGTTCCAATTTTGTCAAAGGCGATACACTACTGCCTCCCTAGGATAGTTCTCAGACAAATTCGGTGGCCTGGAGCGAAAGTTACACTTAGTTTTTAATACTTTCATATAATTTAATTAATTAATTACATAACTAATGATCACAGTAAATAAAAATATAGGGCACAAGAATCTGCCGCACTAAATTATGACAAAATATAAAAATGAAAGTACTTGTCTTTTCTGGGTTACTTTCGGTGATCATGTAGTAGGAAGTAAAAATTGGAACAGATCATTTCTGTAGCATCGAAATAATGAGACCACATTCGTAAAAATAAGAAATCGAATTTGAAACATTTTCGTTACTAAAACTGTTTGATAATTGTATTTTGCAATATATCAATATTTAACAAAAGTATCCAAAATATTTGAAGCTAAAATCTATTTGGTTTTGCGCTGACGACGAGTGGCCAGCAACTTCTCCTCCAGTGGCGGTAGCCCCAATAATTCACGACGCTTCCGTTTGCCCCGTAAAATAGCTTCTTTGAATAGGTTGCAATATAGTTCTACTGCAGCAGGCGAGTCATCATTTCCTGGCACTGGATAGGTGATCAAATTGGGATTACAATTGCTATCCACAATACCCACAGTCGGTATGGCCATTTTGGCGGCATCCCTGACAGCTGTATGTTGGCTCAGGACATTGTTTTGTGTATTTAGAAAAATGCATAGATCTGGCAACCGGGTAACTGCATCAAATTGCACATTTGCGTTGGTAAAGATGCCGCCTCGCCAGAAGCGTGTGTGCGAAAATTCTCCAGCCTCCAAAGCCTTTTGCTCTACCAAATGAGAGTTGAGCGCGTTGCGATTAAAAAACAATATGATGCCGTCCCGGAAAGCTATGTGAGCGACAAAATTAAGGGCATCGCGAAGATGTGCGGCTGTCTTGTCTAAATCGAAGATTAGATGCCCCAATCGATTGCCATACAAATACGGACGCATTCGGTCATCGAGAGATCCCTCCTTGTGGCCATAGTGTACCCGTGCATTAAACAAGTCACGGACGGTAAAAAGATTGTGAACTTTGAAGTAATCGGGATGTTTTAGAATCTTTTGTTCAATCACTGCTATATCCTCTGGTTCTGAATCCACTGTGACTGCAGGTTCAGCTTCTCTTTCGACTCTGGCCGCATGAGTGGTTTGAAACCGTCGATGCACTCCACACAATTGACTTAACCGGGGCACTATAATAGAAAGAAACATGGATTTAATATCAGTTTTATTTAAATTTTCGTTATTAGCTTACGGGAAATAAACGATTTTCTCAACATTTTGCAGGCGGCTCGTGTTTTCGTAACCTGTAACCACAGCTGTTGATAAACAGTGTTGGTAATGAAAGCGAAATTCACATCAATATTCAGCGCGATGGTACAGTGGGGCTGATTACAATATTATTGAAAAGTCGAACATTTTATATTCAATATTAAATTAGTTTAATCATTTACATCAACTTAAATGGACTAATGCACTATCCAGACAATAGTTCACTAAATTTGTACGATTTATTTGTAATTGTTTAAAGTATTTCATTCAAGTTGCAAGATTGATGCTGCTATCAGCTGATAAATGTGTTTAGTGTTGGACAGCGATTAAAAATTATCAGAACTTGCTAATTGAGTTGTTTGGTTTTCTTTTTGGGTTTATTTTTTGCAATGGTTTCACACTTACAACGAATATAACTCTTGCACCATGGAAATTGAACAGACTTCAGTGAGTGTGGCCACTTCTGATACAAATTCCACCTCAGAGTATCTGGATGCCGAAGGTGAATCCGAAGAGATTCATAGTAACGAAAATGAAAACTTTTACCCAGAGGAGGCGGATCGTGGTGATAATGAAGCTGAGCAGCAGCAACATAGTATTATATTGGAATTGCGAGACGAACTGGGCACAAGGCCTCCAGGAGTTACTCCGGAACCAGCAGATAGCAACAAGGAATTAGCTGCCTCAGTAGAATCACTGGCATTGAGCAGCTCTACGAGTGCCAAGACTGAGGATAGTCAAAGTGTCCACCAGATGCATTTAGAGGACGAGCAGCATGATTATCAGCATGATAGCGTCTGGCGTGGCCAAAAGAAGCATATATTCATATTAAGCGAAGCAGGCAAGCCTATTTATTCCCTACACGGCAACGAGGACAAATTGGTGACACTTTTTGGTGTTATCCAAGCTCTGGTTAGTTTTGTTCAATTGGGCCAAGACGCCATTACCTCAATACACGCGGGGGACATAAAATTTGCCTTCATGCAAAGGAGTTCATTAATTCTCGTGGCAGCTACAAGAACCAATATGAGTGTTCAGCAAATGCAACTGCAACTGAGGTAAGTAGTGGAATTTACCTAACAAATTATTAAGTGAATATATTTTTAATTTAATATTCTTCTATTTATTAATAGTGATGTGTACAATCAAATCCTGTCAACTTTAACGTACTCCCACATGAACAAAATCTTTGAAAAACGCAAGAACTTTGATCTGCGACGTCTTCTCTCTGGCAGTGAGCGACTCATTTTTAATTTGTTAGCCAATGATAGTAGTAATGCAAGGGGTAAGTAGTTAGCAACATAAATCAAGTACATTTCAATTATATCCGTCTCTCCTCTTGCAGTTTCAAATAACATTTTCACATTTCTCACCAATTCCATAAGAGTCTTTCCTCTGACAACTGCCGTTAGGTCTCAGATAGTTTCGGCCATTCAGAGTAATTGCTCAAAAATCAAAAATCTGGTCTTTGCCGTACTGATAGCCCAGAATAAATTGATTGCTTTGGTGCGCATGAAGAAATATTCTATACATCCTGCCGATTTACGTTTAATATTCAATTTAATTGAATGCTCCGAGTCCTTTAAAACATCAGAGAACTGGACTCCAATCTGTTTACCCAAATTCGACATGAATGGCTATTTGCATGCTCATGTCTCATATTTAGCTGATGATTGCCAGGCCTGTCTCTTGCTCTTATCGGTGGATCGTGATGCTTTCTTCACTTTATCGGAGGCAAAGGCAAAAATAACAGAGAAATTGCGAAAGAATAATTGCCTAAAAGCCATCGATGATGAGCTGAAACAGCCATTTAACGCGAAACTCTATCAACAAGTTTTAGGAGTGCCCGAACTTAGGCATTTCCTTTATAAACCCAAAAACACCGCTCAGCTGTTATGTCCTATGCTCAGGCATCCATACAAGGCCATAACAGAGTTTGAACGTCTTGAGGCCATCTATTGCAGTCTTCTGCATCGAATCCATAACAATTGGAGACCGCTTAAACTCATTTACGACGTGAAGGAACAGGAAGTAGTTCTCGCCTGGGCTACTGGCACCTATGAGCTTTACGCTGTATTTGAGCCAGTCGTTGACAAGGCCACCGTGATCAAATATGTGGATAAACTGATTAAATGGATTGAAAAGGAGTACGATGTCTACTTTATACGAAACCATGCAACATTCTGAGCCGCATTTAAGACTTTCCTGAAATAATTAGTGTGAAATGTGTAACTATTTTTACAAAACCTGCTTACTGTTTCATATACCCTTCGAACGATTGATGATATAATGCTATAATAATTATTTTTGTTGTTGTTTTCAAGTTGTCCCTATCACAGCTTTTATATACATACATATATAAATACTGAATGACTTAACCTTATCTATACCAGAAATACTTACACATGTACAATTGTAATTTAATGAATTTAAGTAAAACTCTTTAAAAACAATAGAGAATTCATGTTTTTTATGTAATTGCACTTGGAACAATATGGATAAAACAACAATATAAGACAACTTGTAATGAAATAAGCGATCAAGAATAGAGTTTCAAATGATTAACTTTGATGAATAAATAACAACCATAATTATTAACGAAAGAAAAATATAGTAAAAGTTGTAAATACTTTGCTGAATAAAAGAGGACATACTTAGAACGATTATTTGATATTAGTCGAGCAAAACGTCGTAGTATTATGACTATCATTGTAGAATAGAATTATGACTGCTTATTCACATGAATTTACCACACAATTATTTTCGTTGGGGAAAATTTGAAAAATATATTATGTATAACACTTTTCGGTTTTCTGGAGGCTTGTCGAAAAAATTATGCAATCCCATTTTTGACCATCTTTGTCACAAATTACCAAATGTGCTTACAAACTGGGAGAACGTTAAAACTATTTTAAGTTTTTATGCATATTGTATAAAAATCTGAATTTTTTTGAATATCTCCCAACACATCAGATTTATTAGGAATTCATTAACGTAAAATCACAAAAAAATCACAATTGAACTATAAGGAATCATTAGGGTAATAAAACCCGATGAATCGTTGAGGAATATATAATTAAGGAGTTTTAAATGAATCATTATTGAACCATTGAAGAATTATTATTAAATTGTTAAAAAGTCATCAATCAATCTTTTATGAATTTTAAACGAATCACTTATGAACTGATTTATCATTAATGAATTATTAGGATATCTCGGGGGATCGTGGTAACTTAAAAACGAAAAATTAAGCAATTAATGGAATCTGTAAAGAATGAGTAACTAGGTGTTCATGGATCCTTTATGAATAATTAGTCGAATTAGAAATAAATCCTTGACTAAGTTTAAAAAAAAACGTTTGAAATTATAAATAAATCGTTAAGGAATCATTAAAGATTAATTAGGAAATAGTTAATGATTAATTTAGGAATCTTTATTGAATAACAAATGAATCATTTATGAAACAATAAGGAAATTAATGATAAATCACTAGTGAATTATTAGTGAATCGTTAATGAATGTGTAAAGAATCATTACTAAATTATAAACAAAGCATTATGGAATAAGAAAGGAGTTAATGATAAATCAATCATAAATTAAACAGTTATTAATCATTACTCAACTAAACACGTTGAAAAATCGCCAGTAAAGCATTAAGGAATCCCGTTTTGGAAGTGTTTTTTAGATTGTCTCACTTAAATGAAAGAATTACCCAAAGTCAGATGTTTCTTTTTTGTCTCTAAATACAGATCCTTTTAGAAAATGATGTAAAATAGGACATAAAGTCTAGTCGGAAGAGACTTTCTTTAAGCTAACTGCATGTTAACAGTAATCCAACAATTAAGATGAGGTTGATAAGGAAATACAGATCGAAATAATTTTATTAATAAGACATAAATAATAAGATTTGATTTTAGGTCCTTGATCGTTTGTATTCAACAGTTTCTTATGCTCAACATGTTGTGCGCAATAAAGATAGATGGAGAGAAAGAGAGAGAGAGTCATCCCTTACTCTTGTCGCTAAACTTTTTGGAGAAAAAGCTTTTGTTAACATCCTGGCATAAGAGAAGGTTTAGGTTTTGCCTCAGTTGAGTACAGGATATAGGCGTGAGCGGTATGCACCCTTATACACGATTTACGGCGCACAAAGCAAAAAAAAGTTAAAGTATTAAGAAACAAATAGAAGGAGTGTGCGGTAAAAAGAAAAATGTAATATATCTACACATGCATCCAAGGAACCAGAAATTACCGAAAAAAATAGGAATAGTTTGCCAGTGTGAATTAATAAAATGCCAGAATTTTACCAAAAGTTATGAAATTGGCCTAAAGAGAGTGCGAAGGAAGTGAACGAATTCGTTGGTGTCATTTTTTTCGGGTGCTAAATGCTCTTCGTGTAGCTGACTTTTTTTTTGCGCGCTTTAGGCTCTTGCGGCGTTATTAATACACGTCCTGTAGAAACGCACACACACACAAACATATATACATATATATTTGTATATACGAGACAGTGACAGGAAGAGAGAACGAGTGAGAGAGGTTGAGTCGGAGGCTAAATATGTATTTATCCTTAGTCTACTGCCGGCACTGCTCAACACTAACTAAGTATGTGTTATTGTGCGTGTATGTGCGAATGTGTGTGTGAAAGTCCTGACTCGGCGTCCGTCCCGCTTCGTTAGTTTTGCGCGCGTGTTTGCTGCTCATTCTTCCCCCCCTTAGTGCTTTGATCTAGTGTCTAAATCATTTAATTTATTACTAAATATACATACATACATATGTACATATGTATGCATGTTTGTATATTTTTGTTGGGCATTCTTTCGTTTCATTTCATTTTCTTAGGTTTGTGTTCAACGTATTTACCGTTAATTTGTCGTTTGCCTTTTAAGCCAAATTCAGACTTGTGATTATCAAGGAGCGACAGAAGCAGCAGCAGCAGCAACAACAAAAAAGTCTCTGCCTCTGTCAATGTTTTACCTTTCACCCCACACAAATACACGCATAGCCCTATACAGTCAGTCTCATAAATATTTGTAAATAAAAGAGAGAAAAGACATTTGTTACGATACCGTCAAAATTTATTTCGAATTAAGAAGCACAATTGAATAAAGTTTTTTACTAGTTTTGTCTATAAAATTGGATAGAATTTTCTTATAGTCATGTATATATTAAGTGAGTTCTTGGTCCAAGCTTGCGTATTTAGTTTGTGTGATCCTTTGGGTACAAGATTCCTTTCGTTTTCAAAAAGCAAAGAAGTTTTAGTTTGCTAGATCTTGGCAATGAAAACGCAATTTTTCAAATGCAAAAGTATTTCTAAAGTATGCGTTGTTTTTTAAGTGCACCTTGCGGCGAATACTTATAAGACTGACTGTACGTACTCCTGTGCACAGGAACAGCCACACACACACACACACACACACACACGAAGGCAAGGCCACAGCATGCCTTTTTGTGTATCCTAGAGTTATTTTGAAAGCCTGAAACTGAAGCGCGCGTGTTTTGCGGCAGCAACGAAAAAGCAGACGTAAAAGAAGCAGAAGGAAGCAAACGAAACGAACAAACGAAGGAAGAACACAAAAAAAAAAAAAACGAAAAAAAACAACAAAAAAAGATGGTGCATATAAAAGAAGTGTAGAAATTCTATTTTTGTGTTGAACAAAAAGTTTGCCAGCCCAAAGTTTGCGGTGTTTATGGCTTTTCGGTTAACTGTCTATGTGTGTGTGTTTGTGTGTGTGTGTGTGATGGCGTGAGTTTCTAATAAAGTTTCAAACTGAAAGGCAAATTGGTGAATTTTTAATGATTTCCTAAGAAGAGTACAACAAAATATTACCCATCATATTCCCTATACTAAAAATATCCGTAAAATTGAGTTTTTCAACATTCTTTTTGAAATTGATCATTGTGGACTTTGGAAATTCATTTTAATAAGAATACCACAGAGTAACAGTAAAGCTAATCGTCGAATTTTAGATTTCTATTTCCTTTAAGTGCAGCGCTTCTAGCAGCTGTTTAATTCACAAATGTCAAATGATTGACATACGACGCCATTTGCAAAAGTTATGACATCTTTCGATAGGGTAATTCATTTTAAACCATTTTGGCATATCAAATTTCAGTTTAATAGTAGCATTAAGTTTTTTTTTACAACGATTTAATCTATTTCGTATTTTAATGTGAATTTAATAGTATTTTAAATACGTAACATATTAAAACCAAAAAACTCAAAGGCCAAACTAAAAGCTAAATAATAACCCAATAAAAATACACAAATTTGAAAAGTCGAATAATATAAGATAATTCGAAAGTTTTACAAAAAAAATTTAATCACAACTAAAGAAATGTAAATTGAAAAAGTATCTAACAAATTAAATTTATAAATTTTAACTAAATTTAACATTCTACATGCAACTATTCAAACAGTGAATAACTTAAGTCAAGTTTTTCGGGTTTGTGAGGCAAAGTAACAAACTTTAACCGGAAATTTTCGTATTAATTTTATTTACGCGCTCATAAAAATTTGCATAGAAACCGAACCCAACACCGACACTGACACTAAAACACCGAAAGATAGAAGGAGAAGAAAACAGCAAAACAGCAAATAGGAGCAACAAGGACAACAAGGAACCAAATGGAATCAAAACCATGAAAAAGGCGTAACTAAACTGCTGTGCTCCAACCCAGGCTATATACAACTTTAGGTTAGTGAGTATGCTTGCCCGATATTATCTTTATAACCGACTTTAGCCTTATTGCAATAAATGGGAAAAAATTCCGCTTTCTCTCGCTCTCTGTCTATCCTTCTCTTGAGCTCATTTTTATTTGCTGCGTTTGTTTATCCTTTTTTGCCTTCTGTGTTTTTTTTCTTCTCTCATTTTTTTTGCCGCTGTATCCTGATCAAATAGGCATCATTTGGCCTGGAAGCAAACTCAACAAAAATGAAAGAAAAGGAGCACGGAGAAAGCAAAAAAAAGGTCACATCCCGGCCATAGCAATTTAAACGACAGACAGTTGATGACTGTGTTGACATGAGATGGAATCCGGCAATGGTATCCTCTCTCTCTCTCTCCCTCTCTGGCGCTTTAGCGCTCACCCTTGCTATCTAGTATTAACTCTATTCATCTCCCTCTTTGACTCTTTTCCTCTGTTTCGCTATCAGTTATGCCTGCTGCTGTCCTTGGTATATTAACCCTATTTTTGGCATCAATTAATGACTCTCTGAGAGTCGAAGCATAAAAGCAGTTTATAATGAAATTGAAAATTTCAATATCCTCTCGAGATGTGCCAGATGGATACCCTCATATGGATAGGAGTTTTTTTCTTTTTATGAAATTTGGAAAATTTGCAAATTTCAAAAATAAAGTGCTCAGTGAATACAAAAGTTAGCTTAAGGTGATTTAAATTCGGTATCAGAACTAACTGACCTACATAGACAGGACTCGCTGGGCAGTTCTTCGTTTTCTTCTTGGGCTTAGTGACTTTCGTTGCCTATTTATAGGCGCTGACCACGATGAAAATTGAAAAAATAAATTATGAGTAGATATATTTGTATATTTGCTTTTCGCCGATGACTGACTGACCGACGCGTCGGTAGGTATGTAATAATGAAAAGGAATCGTCATCGTTGGCATGTGGTTGGCCGTTCTGGCCAGGCTAGTACCGGCTCGTTTAACCCCACGTTATGTTCCGGATCCGTTGTCGGTACACCCATCGCACAACCATTACGGATATTGTGGAGAATTTATTGAATTTTTATTGGATTTCTTTTTGACGCCCACACAGACACCTACTTATGCCCTACCGCCAATGCCGCCCATCATCATCACCATCATCGGCAGCTCCTTCTTTGGCTGCTGTGTACACTCGCTAGGCGTGGCATAATTCATTATGTTGACTCACTTATGTACATATGGACATACATACATATGTATATATATGTATGTATATGTATATGTACATATATACCCACCCAACCAACACCCTGACGAGGGATGACAAGCCGCGTGCTTTGCATATTAATATGCATTCCTATGTTGCCTCAATTTATGATTTAAAGAGCTTTCAAATCTTCTACACGAAAAATAACCAAACAAATTTAAATGGAAATTATCACGCTGCAGAGATCAAAACCTTGTCGACATGGCAACCCCTCCAATTGGTTTTAAATTGGGTCCAGCTTACCTGGTGATAAGCCCAAGCGTTAATTTTTCATTTTTTTTTTTATGAGAAAATGTTGTATGTTTATAATGAAAAACCACCCTATCAAACAAGGGGGAATACATGGCTACAATGATTAAGAGGGAAAACTGTTGAGAATGATAAATTAAAGTTGACCCAACAGTTTGAAGAAGTGTCATAAAAGCTGCCCTATGATTTACACGACTTGGTTTGTGGCTAGTTATAATTTATAGCCAATGAATAGTTGCCGAAAGCGAGAAAAGTTGGACAGATTGATTGAGGAACGTTTCTTCTAATACTTACAATTAGCCTCATCCTCGTTGTGAGATTAGTTGAAACGGAAAATAATTCTTAAAGAGATGACTTAGTTGCGCTTAAGAATCAGAAAACTATTTTCAAGTATGTCCAAGTTCTGGAGAACTCTTTCAAACACTCAAACTTTGGAATATTTTGAGTTTTTATTTGTTGACTCAGGGTCGATTTACTTGGATTGATACCAAAAACATCCTATAATTGTTATTGGTTTTATAAGTATAGAATATAGTTGTAAACTATCAACATAACCATATTTTATAAGCACTGGCAATTAAGGCCTTCGGCTTAGACAAAAACTACATCCATACACTAGCCTGGGATTCGAACCCGTTCTATGTCAAGAGTTTATTTGTTTTTTATGGAAGTTTGTACTAATTTGTTTGATCCCAGCCGGAATATTGTTAATCTTTTCATTGCTGACTAATTCATTGATTACAAAACTGTTGACAATTTCCAAAAAGTAATCCAATTATTACTGTTAACAATTAAGCGGCTTTGTAATCGCTTATTAAGAAAATAAAAAAAGTTATTTCAATACGATTCATACCCATATCGCATTAAAAGGACTTATAATTTTCTATTTTTTCACAGTATGGTAGGGAAATTTTCTTTAATAGTGAAATAGAAAGGAAGTGTTCATCTGTGCTTACAATATTGAATAAAGAGCAGAGACACCCTTATCAGGGCTTGGCAGTGGAGAAGCGCAAAACTTACTCTTATTGATTATTTTATTAATTCGAAAACGAGGAACTCGAACAATTTCAGACTGGGATGTTGAGATTTGATTCAATCTGAATTGAAAAAGGTTTTTGAAAAAGCATACCAGATATCTGGAGGTTTTAATTAAAATCTGTCACAGAATCATTGAAAGAAAGCTAAGCAAAAAAAAAAAAAAAACCAAGCTGTGTCATTAGAACTTGAAAATGTATATAAACGTTATTGATAGTTTCGCAAACTTGAAGTACAAATTCGAAATTTGCAACTAATTTTTTACAGTTGGAAGTTTTGGAAAAGTTGTAACCAAAACATTATTTTGCTGTCGCCCTGATGCTGCAGGCTTCAAGGATAGGGATGGTGCTGCTGCTAGTCTTGCCACCCAATAGCCACCACGTTTGGGTTCCCTTTGCTTTCGATGTCCTTGCCTCAGCCGCTTGTCTACGCAAACGTTTAATATTCACGCTTGAGCGATTTTCAGCGTATGGGGGCGGTGTGGGTGATGGTGAGTGGGGGAGGGAGAGGGTGAGATGGAGCGGGAAGAGAGAAAAATGTGTGAACTGTTTGACGCTTATCTATGCCTTTGCTGTTGACCAAAATTTTATTGCCTGTTTCCAGGCCAAACGTTTTCTGTTTCTGCTCAAGTGAACAGAACTCAGACCTCGATCCCCGTTTGGCGCCCTTTTTCCTTCATAATTCCATTTCTTATATCCTCCTTCTTTGTGCAATGTTATATAACATGAGGTTAAGTTTTGGGTCCTGGGCCATTAGCAATTAGCCACCGCCTTAGATCCGGTGCTAGCAAGACGGAAGGAAGGATGACTGAATGAATGAATGAATGAGTGAGTGAATGACTAGCTGACTGACGGAGCAAATGAATGAATGGGATGGATGAACCGAGAAAGCAAAGCAAAGTTCATTACTTAGAGACGTAATGATATTAATCATACGCCATGTTGTGCGCTAATGAAGGACACTGAGACGACAAGAATTTCGTAGATGTAGATATACTACTGGTCGTGCTCGCCTGCAGCAAGCAGCAGGCAACTGACAGATGCCCTCTCCATCTTTCCATTCATCCATCCGTTCATACATCCATTCGTCCATTCGTCTATATAGACGCTCAGAACAAGCATTTTAAGCACTTTAAATGCAATTTGAAATTACTTGCGAAATTGCGCTTGTTTACATAGCCTGGACAACATTGGCCCCGTCCTCTTCTCTCTCTCTCTCTGTGTGTGTGTGTGTGTGTTCCTGTTCCTGTCTCTGTCCAAGACCAGGACATGCTTGCTTTCCTGCGTACCCGTCTCCCTGCAATTGCAATTCCTCTTTCAGTCCTAAGACTTCGTTCGTGATTTACCAGTGAAACGTTGCAAACTATCATTCAACTTTTATGCGAACATTTTCTATCTGTCCATTCAGTCCGCCTTCTAGTCTCTGTAAATTTGTATTTGTGTGTGTGTGTGTGTGTGTGTGTGTTTGAAGGGACAAGTAGACATAGAGAGCAAAAAAAAGAATGGTATATAAAGTACGTGAATCAGTTGTAACCAGAACTTAACAAATACACTGTGATTTTAGTTTTAAAATGCAAGTTTCCAAATTTATGTTTTTATGTGAAAATGTTAAATAAAGTTTTCCATTTTATTGTTGCCTATTAAAGTTTTTAATTCATGAGACATAACTCATACTCTGGAATCATGTAGTCTTTAGGCCACAAATCTTAAGATAGTTATTGAGTTTTGGATCAATCATAACTCGTATAAATTAATGTATATAACTATATATATGTAAATGTATATTAATTCCAAAAACCTTGGAGGTTTATCTTTGCAATTTATAAGTAGTTCACAGAAACACTATAGAATTTATATAATCTGATGCTTAAACATCTATATATATGCAGTCTGGTTTAAACATTTGAGGATATGTCTTTCTCTATTTCATAAATTGATTACAATCTTAGATTTGAAAAAGGTTTTATACTGTTATGATAAGGTACTTTTTTTCGGAGTTTTATAAATTTCGATTCCATCAGTTACTAAGATACTAAGAAATAGTTATAAGCTAGGGAAAATGAAGTCGTAGTAAACTTTAGGAACAATTCCTTTTCTTTAGCATAAACTCTTTGCATTTAATTTTTAAATTTCCCTTATTTTAATTACAAAGAATTTCAAAAATTCATTTTAATGTTTGTGCTACTTTTGAAAGTTTTGTTTTAAGACTTAAGTTTGGAAATTTGGTCATAAACATTTTGGTTACCTTATGTTGCAATGAAAATGTACTTTTTATTCTTTTCGGTAGACTATTATGGTGAGTTTATTGCACTGTTGTTGTACCACTGTGCAGCCAGTCAGGCTAGTCAGGGGCCAAGTCGTTAGACCAGTTTCGGTTCTGTTCAGCTTCAGGGCCTGTCCAGCCATCAACGGAAGTGCTCGTCGCCATTTTTAGTGCACTTCTTAAAAGTGCGCACATTTCCGTTTGGCATCAATGATTCGCCCACGTCCTGACTTGGCCACTCTTCCACTCTATTCGCCCCCCCACTCGGCCCCAGCCCCAGTTTTAGTTCCAGTCAGTCCTCGAGCAGCAATCTCTGACAGTTTTTGCCTGTCTCATGACGTTGTCTACTGGCTGGTTGGCCTGGTGGCCAACTGGCATTCGTTTTTCTTGTCTTTCCATTTCATTTTTGTTGTTTTTTTCTCTTTGTTGCTTTTGTTGTTCGTTTCTATTTCTTTCTTTTTTATGTTCTCTGTTTTGCCTTTGGCTGTTTGTTTGTTTGGCTTCAGTTTTGCTGGTGATATTAATTTTGGTAAAAGTTGTCACATTTGATTTTTAGCAATTGTTTGGTTTTATGTCTGTCTCTCCCCGTTATCCGTTGTCTTTACTTTGGCTTTACTTACTTTTTTATGGCCCTTTTTTATGTTGTGTTCGGCTTTATGTTGCCTACAACTGAGAAATTGAAGTTTTCCCTCCGTCTCCCCATCGAGGGTTTCGGATCCGAAGCCATAGGAGGGGCAACAAATGTTGTGGTTGTGCCTGTTGCATGGCTGGGACAAATGAAGTGAGTTATCCTTGTATATCCCAACTAAAAGAGATTGAAGAATTTCACCCATTTCTCGACGATTTCTTAGCTGAATTTAAGAAATTGTATTTCTTAAGTTAGTTCAAGCTAAATTTTCAACCAGTCCAGATTGTCGGATATGTCACGAACCATTTCATCTTTTCCTAGAATCCTTTTTGATTTATCTCTTATGTCTTTGCACAATTTGGGGATGTATTTTTTGCTGTTAAAATGAAAATAATTTAAGCATTTCCACGAATTTTTATCACGATTTTCCATAGAATTCAACATTAAAAAGCGTCTCGTGGGAAATCGCTTTGTCAAAAACTTGTTGCCAAATTCAATTTCCAGATACAGGATTGGAAAAAAGGTTGCCAACAGATGCTTATTGATTTGGAATCACAGAATTCGAAATTACTTATAAATAATTTAATAATTTTTATTTAAATTTGTAGTAAAATAATAATTAAATAACACTGTGTTACAGCTTTATTTCTTCTCGTGTCACTTATTAGAAGACAACAGTTTATTTTGTGTATAAAATTTTATTGGGTAACTTATGTAAAAATACTGCCAGGACATGGCCTAGAGCCACCCTGTGTGTATTCTTATTAAACTTTTATTACCAATGAAAACCACTTATATGCGAAATCTAATCTAATCTAGTCTAATTATTTCATAAGTTTCTTAGAAAAGAATTGCAAAGGAAAGTCAATTTTATAATTCTTATGTTTTTTTTGGCCCACCAGAAGTCTCTTTTTTATGTTAACAGGAAAAATGTCTTCGCTGCGATACTTTCTTTACAAAAAAGGCAATGAATCTTCAGTTCTAGTGATGTATTCCGTTCTACAATTGACCTAGCCTTCTATCTCTTATAGCTATGAAATAAAACCAGATCCTCAATTGGGTTCTCAAGTAGTGAGTTTGGTGAAAACGGTTATAAATGTAGGCGGAAAATATTTCAGATTTATTTTTAGACTAAGTTCAAGCCATAAGTATAAAAGTAAATGTATCAAAAATTGACTTAGCTCCGAAACAACGTTGGAAAAACTTTAAATATGTATTTACAGGATATATACATATGTAGTACGTATGTATATACATACATCCATATTTTGGGTTTTACACTAACCTTTAGACGAATATTTGATTTGCAAACTAAATAAACTCGATTTTTATTCAAAAATCAATTCAATTCGATCAATTCAAAATATGAACTGTTGTGTATCAGGACTTGTTAGAATCTAGGTGGCGACAATTGTTCTTAAAAATATTATATCAAGGACCCACGTTTTCGGTGGTTGAAAATTGGTGTTGGCGTTGTTATATTCTTAAATGTTTCCCATAGCGTGTGAATGATGTTGGTTTGGCTTTTACGACTCATATTTGTTTCGATTTGTATATTTCTTTAGTGTATCTGATTTGGTGAAGCCATTTCAGATAAACACGATGTTTAAGCTTAAACATAAACTTTATTTATTGCTTTTCTCTCATCCGCGTGCAATTCCCAAATAGTTTTGGCTTTAAAGTAGTGGCATGACATTGCAGTAACAAAGTCTGCTAATGACACAAAACAAAGCTGTACAGATAACCTGTAATTTATTCAGCAATTGAATTCTAAATTGAATTCTCTAGTCAGTCCAGGAAGTTGAGTTCTTGGTCAAATGGCTGATTGAGGAATTAAGAGTTTGCTTAGACTTTAAGACAAAGAGTTAAAGGTTATGAAAAGCTTATCAGTAGAATTTATATTATAAACTATGTCAATGGAATAAAGTTTCAAGTCAAAGGACATCTTGGCATTTTATGCAAAATTGTCATGCTAAGCAACTTTTATAAGCGTCTTTTGAGATGAAACAAAATTGTAAGATGCAACCCGTTTTGAAAAATTAATTTATAAAAAATAATAACTTTTGTCTCATGGTTATTCATCAAGGCTCTGCTTAATGTGTGTGTGTACTTGTGCATGTTGTTGTAGTTGTAGGGCCAGCCCAGGGGCAGGCACTCTTTTGGGCCCTAATCTACTTGGCTTGGCCTACTTGGGCTAAGTGCGCTTTTAGATAAAGTCGCTAGCAAGGCGGCAAGGCACGCACAAGATAGGGCAAAGAGAGTAAGAGACCTAGAGAGGTGCCCACTTCAGTGTGTGTGTAAAAGAGGGCGTGGGCAGGGGTGCCCCTAATGTTATGCTACTATGGCATAATTTGTTGCTTGAAGTGAAAAATTGTCAAGACTCACTCGAATAACGTTTATACACAACAAAAAAAATGGAAGAGAAGAGCGAGATAGAGGAAAAATGAAAGAAAACAAAATTGAACTTTTCGAGGTCATAGAATTTTATTAGCTTTGTTGCTGGCCCAAACACGCACACAGCGTATATGAGTGTATATGTGTGTGTGTGTGTATGTCTGTTAGCCTATATTTTTAGCTCTATAAAATAGTCGCAAACATCTCTTCATGTTTATTTCGCTTGAAAGAGCGTGAAAAATTTTGTGCCTTTCACTTTTTTGTTGTGTCCTTTGTGTAAGTGTGTGTGTATGTGTCCTGCTTCTGAGCGTAGTTGTATGTAGTTAACATGTGCAACCCATCTGTATGTGTGTGTGTGTGTGATGTACGTGTAAGTATCCAAAATGCAGTCAAGCGGCACTGTAACATGGTAACAAAGTTGCCCCACCCACCCCACAGCAAGGAAGATGCGGAAAACTACAAGATAAAGTGCATGTCATTTAAAGGCAAATTCCCCATTGAAAGAATATTGCCCCGAACTTGCATGTCTAAATATCTTACATAGGTAGATACTTTAGGTGTCTAATATAATGAATTTATCTAGAGACCCAACAAAAGGTACTCAGAAACAACACAGAGGAATACGTGCTTTAAGTTTAACCTTTAAATTTCTCGGAAACACAACTCGGTGCTTGTTAAGTAGAATTCTAATTACCCAGACTATCGCATACTCGATGTTTAAAAAGTAACTTTAAATTTAAACCAACGGAAAACTACAAAATGTACATCAAATAAGTATGTGTTCCATAATTTTCTGATTCAGACAAAATATTGAAATGATCATTGTCTGTAGAAGCCAAGGTGTCTGTGAAAAGACCGAAGATAGTGGGTCTAGATGAAATCATTCAGTTTTTATGACTATGAAAGTTAGGACACAGGACACAGGACTCAACAGCAGCAGCTTTCAAGTCCGTAGAAGCCAAGGTATGTATCAAAAAGCCGAAGATAGTGAGTCTAAAAGAAATCATTCATTTTTTACTATGTTTTTTTATTATATTTTGTTTCCATTGTATTGAGTATATGAAAAGCTTCTAACTTCTTCTTTAAATTAGACATAAATTCTGTCTGGATTATTTAGTTTGATTCTAGTTTTGGCGTTAAAGGCGCAATTCTTAAGCAAAGATGGAACTAGGTGACTCCTACACACCTTTTTGTGCTCCTTATTCATTAATTTTGTTTAGTGTATTGACCTCGAGTCGCTTTAGACGCAAGGTTTGGATTAAGTTTTCTAAAATTCATAGTTTCAATTAATTTTAAACAAGTGAAATTAGTTATTGATTATGGGACGATGCGATGCTTTCATTATCTCTTCTATCAACTAAAAAAATTGCATAATAAATTCTCACTCTGCTGCCTATGGACAACTTGCTTGA
Organism: Drosophila tropicalis; assembly: GCF_018151085.1. Taxonomy (NCBI): domain Eukaryota; kingdom Metazoa; phylum Arthropoda; class Insecta; order Diptera; family Drosophilidae; genus Drosophila; species Drosophila tropicalis. The sequence goes on from NW_027172877.1 coordinate 1,163,366, forward strand.
GAGTCTAAACAATCAGCTAAGACTTGTAAGCCATTTTAAAATGGTCTTTTAAAGAAAATTTCTCCAATTTAATTTACCACCTGCCTTAAGTAAGGTAAGTGTTTGATAAAACTCTATTGTATATTGTGGTGTGAACATATTTGGCTGACTTTATGGTATGAGGTCGATGCAATAATGACCACAGGGAATGTTCCCTCACACATATAAAAAGCCAACAGATCCTAGACCCGTTATATTAAATGTTTTACCTTTGTTAGAGCAGTTTAAAAACTTATTTGTGATTTAAAAGCTAACTTACCTTAAAAGAAAAAGATATGAAAAACAGATCTGCTTGTGTCGAATAGGGGAAGTCTTTTGTAACTTGAAACTAAAAAATTCTCTATCAGCAATGTTTGCATTGGCGACTACTTTTTATCTGCAGGACACTCAAAAAGTTCTATTCTTCCATTCTATTCCCATTAAATTTTAGTTTCTTACAATTTAGTTTCTAGCTGTTGTCTTCTTTCACTTTCCGTGCCATGGCCTTTATGTACTTATATCAATATACATATGTATGTATGTATACAGTGGTATACGGAATATAGTTATGTAATCCTAATGTCTTTTTGGCATACTTGAATGATAAACACACCGTGAAGGCACTTGAGTAAATTGCGCATGTAAACAGCCTAAGGAAATGCTTTTCCAGAAAAAAAAAAAAAAACAGTAAATGGGCAAAAATTTGGGGCGCTAGACCCTGAAAAGTGATTAAAAACTTGTTGTACAACAAACGGGAAAGCATTGTTGGTCCTTGTCGACGTCCTTGTAAGGGTTCCCAGCCTTTTTTGGCGCTAAGCGTTACAGTTTTTTTTTTTTTTTTGTTATGTATGTACGTTTTATTTTTTTTTTTTTTACTTTCATTATATAGAAAAAGCCTAATTGGAAAAGTGTTTTGGGTCTGGCACTCGAAGCTTTTTAGCTCAAATGTCGACGGCACAATGGCATCCGGGGAAAGCGATGTCTATGTCTGATTTGTTGGCTTGATGAGCAGATGAACAGAAAATGGGAAAAGCGTGGCGAGGCGAGTGGCGCTGGTGATGGAGAGAGTGAGTGAGCGGGGGGGGTTTTGTCTCCTTGAGCTTATTTAAGCAAAAATTAGACAAAGGGATCCCGTAACATTAACAGCCGGCACCAACAATTTGTCCTCGACTGTTGTTAGAGAGTTCTGCAATTGCTTGTTCTATTTATTTAGTTTTTGCTGTTTTCCATTCTTGTTCTTCTATTGTCTAATTGTTAAACATTTTGTGTGTGGGTGTGTATACGAGTGTTAAAGTGTGTGTGTCTGCAATTGTTTGATTGTTTCACGCCCACAGCCATTGTGGGCGCAATAACATTTGTCTAATGAAAACTCTTTTAGTATCAGTCAGTCATTCAGTCTTTGTGTCTGTCTGGCAACTGTCTATTTCCATCTTACTTTCTCTCATTCATACATACATACATATGTGTTGGTCTCTACGGTTGTCTAACGTGCTCTGCTTCTTCTTTGCCATCTTCTTATTATCGTTCCTCTTTTGCCTCTTATACTTGAATGCCGTCTTCTTGCTATTTTTAGCTTATTATTATTTTATGGATTTTATTATAAGCAGAATGTTGAAATAAAACACAAAAACAAAGACACAGACGACGTCTAAACGACAGAGACAGTTGGAGAGCTGACGATGGGGGAGGGATAAAGGCAAAAATAACTTAAGGCAATTGAAATGCAATGGAAATGAAGAAAAACAATTAAAATTTGAACAAATATTTATGGATTCATGTATAACATGAGCAGACAGCAACAATATTGATTTGAATTCCCATTAATACGATGATTGCAAAACGAAATAAAACAAAAACAAAATAAATTCACATTATTTCTATAAATTATAATATATGTTTCATAAAACCTTAATAAATAATTAATAGTTTTTGATTGATTTAGTTTTAAGCTAAATTTAATGTTAGAAACAATTCAGATTTTAGACTTCGTAATGTATTCGCATTCAAAACATTTAAAATATGCAATAAATTAACTCCCAAAATATATATTAATGTTGATGTCATAAGTAAAATGTTCCATAAGGGCCTTGTGATCAAAAAACTAGAGTACTTCGGACCAAATCTAACGGACTTAGCTGCTTACAGCTAATAATGCAAAGTTTTCACAAAAAGTTATATTATTTATCGAAAAGATGTTTAGATTTCTTGTTGTTTGAATAGTTGAACTACGGTTTAAAGTGGGTTAATGGGATTACTCTGTTCACTACAAATCAAACCCCATTTCTACCCGATGAATTGCGGAACCTTTTTTTTTTTGTTTTTCCCAAGATATATCATTTTTTAGCTAGTTGAATATTTAAGTTTTCAATGTAGGCTAATATTGAAACATTAAACTGATTTTATCCTCATGATTCGACTCATACCATTCTAGGCTAAGTTAGGATACTCCAGCCTCATATCATCCTAATTATATTAAAAACCAAGATAGCCCCGTTAATTTCGACAGCGCCAAAACTCATCCATTAAAAGTGGAAAAACGTTTTATTAAAAAAGTCTAATGTTTGCGAAAGGAAGGTTTACAATCTTCGGCTAAAGCAATCCTAATTTTTGCAGCTATCACGTTAAAAGTTACGAAGTTATTAATAAAAGTCACTGTTCGTGACTTGTATGGGAGCTACACACATTTGTGCCATTTTTGTTTTATTCTAAAGAGAAATGATTGTAGCATAATATAAACAAATCTGAAAACTGGAGCTCTGATGTTTTCGATTTAATGGGACATTGTCAGAGAGCGTAAAGGGGGGGGCTCTAACCTGATGACGTGCAGTGTATATGATAAGAATCCGAGATAGACAAACTGTGCAGTATATACAAGGAGGAGGTTTCGTTGATCCAGACGGATATGGCTATATAGTGCGTCTCTCGTCTAAATATTTCAAAATGCAATGTCTAATACAAACATTTCGAAATGGTGCTTGTACCACAATATAGACTAAGAAACTAAAAACCTGACCCACTTATGTATATCCACATAGGAGTACTCAGATTCAACAGTAGAGAAATCCATTTCTTTTAGATCTGAGTTCAAATGGCTTTGCAGTTTCTTGACTAATGTACTATATCTAGTTACATACATATGTACTTCATTTAACGTTTGGCTCAAAATATAATTTTAGCCTTGCAATCGCTTTTGTTTCTAATCATTATGTTATCATTAAAATGTTTTATCAGGGTTAACTAATAGCTGTCATAGGATTATTCCGGCTTTAGTTTGTAGATCGTTTGGAAAATTCGACTTATTAGATTAAATTCAAGTTTTAAACGATCTAAAACTGTTCTAACAGTTTGCAAAAAATTCAAATCATAGTTCTCAATATTGTCAATCCTCATCGTCTCGTCCACTCAGATGCTTTATATGATATAGATGAAGCCAAATAAACAAATCATTTTACGATAGGATAAAACGTTTATTAATAGATCCACAAGGAAATTAGATTTATTTCATTAAGATAATTTTTAATAGGAATTTGTATTGTTAAATTTTTTTTTTTTTTTTTAACGTTTAATATATATTTGTTGAATCTACTCTTAAATTAGAGCCTAACAACAAGTTTGAGATATTTTTCTTAATCTAGTACTTAAGATAAATCCTGGGGATATTGCAGGCGGCCCGAATCACTTGTTATTGGGTTGGTCTGTCATTTCTTTTAAGACGAGTTCTATTATTAGTTCGCGTAAGGGAATTGGCAAGAACATTTGGGTGTGCATCCAGTTTCGCAGAATACTTTAGTTGTTGACTACCTATTTCAGATTTTACGCTAGGTATATTTAGATCATTTTGAATGTTGTCGTTCCGTATGTACCACGGGGCCCCCGTGATTGATCTTAAAATTTTCGACTGCGCTCTTTGTATAATATCGACATTGCTGGTACTTGCCTTCCCCCATAGTACGGCTCCGTAAGTCCAGATGGGTTTCAGTACGGTGTTGTATAGGAGGACTTTATATTCCAGACGTAGAGGGGACCGAGCATTGATGATCCAATGTAGGCTACTTGCTTTCAGTTTAAGCTGTGACTTTTTTGCTTCGATGTGCTTGCGCCAAGTTAGTCTTCTGTCTAGGTGGATGCCAAGATAAGTGACATCCTCGGCTTGAGGAACTGGTACGTTGTTTAGCATTAGAGCTGGACAGATTCTTTTGTTAAGCGTAAATGTAACATGTTTGCATTTCTGCTCGTTGACCCGGATACGCCAGGTTGCTAGCCATTCCTCTACCACCTTGAGGTGTTCCTCTAATTTTGCAGAGGCTTGTATTGGGCATTTGGATCTGCTGAGGATTGCCGTGTCATCGGCAAAAGTGGACGTTGTAAGTCCTAAACTCGTTGGTAAGTCTGCAGTGTACAGTAGGTAGAGCAATGGGCCGAGTACACTGCCTTGCGGTACACCAGCTTTGATTTCAAAATCAGCCGAGACGGAGCCATTACATCTTACAGCGAATTGCCTATTGTAAAGGTAAGATTCCATGAGTTTGTGGGTGTACTGTGGCAGTTTTTGCCGGATTTTGAACATCAGACCCTCCAGCCAAACTCTATCGAAAGCCTGGGCAAAGTCGAGAAAGACAGCCGCACAGTATTCTTTTAGTTCGAATGCTGTTCGTATTTCGGATGTTATGCGATTGACTTGTTCAATTGTACCATGTTTTTCGCGGAAGCCGAACTGGTGTGAAGGGATTGTGTTCTCCGATGCCAGAAATGAGTTTAGTCGGATCTGCAGGACCTTTTCAAAAAGCTTCGAAAGACATGGCAGCAAACTAATTGGCCTATAGGATGATGGCTGGGTTTTGTCCTTTCCCACTTTAGGAATCATGATGATAGTGGACCTTTTCCATGTTCTTGGGAAGTAGCCAATTCTTATTATAGCGTTGAACAGTTTGCAGATGTATTGTATGGCAATGATGGGGAGTTCCAGGATCATTTTCGGTGTGATTAGGTCATGGCCAGGGGCTTTTTTTGGCTTTATGTGGTTTTTAATAACTGCAGTGATCTCGTCCGATTGGAGTTCCGAGTACTCACTATCCGTTAGTGTGCTCGAAGGGGGAAGTACAGATGAGTTTGATGTTGGATTTGGCTGGAAAACCATTTTAAGATGTGTGGCAAATACGGATGCCCTCTCTTCGTCGCTGCGGGCCCATCCACCGGTTGGACTCCTTATCGGTGAAATTGTCTCTGCAGGAGCGCTTAAAGTTGGGTGGGCTTTCCACAGAGGATGTTTAGTGCTGGTTGGGCTGAGCTTTTCTATGTATTTTCTTTGAGCCCAGCTTTCCTCTTGTCTTAACGCCTTGGAGAGGTTGCGATTAGCATGCCTTAGGCGAAGTTTTGCTGCTGGTGAGCGAGTAATCTGCCATTCTCTTCTTAGACGTCGTTTTTCCGTTACTAATTGTTCTATCCGCCGGTTCGTAGGCCTGTCAACAGGTTTAGTGTAAGAAGAGGCAGGTGGAGTAGATACTTTTGCTGCAGCTGCCATCATAGACTCAAGTGCAGAGACGCACATATCAATGTCCTCTGCAGCATTCAGTTTCGGCGAACAGTCAATGTGGGCACTCATGTACATTTTAAATTTAAGCCAATTTGTTTTGTTGTTTGTAAGCCTATATGGGCGATCAAGTACTTGAGGTCTTGTTAATAGTGTGAATAGTACTGGAGAGTGATCGGAATTTAAATCTAGCAGTGTATCCGCAGTGATCCGATTACGTGGAATCCTCTTGGTTACTGCAAAATCAATCAAGTCAGGCACTTTCTGTGGATCTGTGGGCCAATAAGTAGGCCTACCCGGTGAGACGCAATCCATCTTATTGAGAGGGTTGACTATTGTGTTGTACAACTGCTTGCCTTTAGGATTTACCAGGCGAGATCCCCAGTGCGTATGTTTGGCGTTATAGTCCCCTGCTGCAATGAAGCGATCTCCGAGTGTGTTAAAGAAATCGGTAAATTCCTTTTCAGAGATTGAGAAGCGTGGTGGGCAGTACAGGGCAACCAATGTAGTGTTGCCGCAGCTGGTTTGGACGGTTATAGCAGTTGCTTGTAGGTGCTGTGTTTCAAATCTGTTGAGGAACGAGTGTTTTATACGGTTTTTGATTAGGATACCAGCCCCGCCATGAGCTTTTCCGTCTGGATGGTTTGTTGCATAGAAGGTATATTTTGGTATTTGAAAATTATTTTTTGATGTTAAATGTGTTTCCGAAATCAGCAAAACGTCGATTTCACTTGAGTCTAGGAATAGTTGCAGTTCATTTTTGTGCTTGGAGATGCCGTTAGCATTCCAAAGACATAGACGTAGGGAAGCCATTATTTATTCTCGATAAGCTTCTGGATAAGCAGGTTTTGATTCCGCATCAGTTCTTGCATACAGTTTTGCATGAACGTCATAAAAGTGGTCATGTTTTGATTGAGTGAGATCAATAGGGCTTCTAAGCCACTTGGAATTTGCTGGCCAAGCTCTGGTGCGCTAGGTTGCGGATTCTGTAGATGGTGGAGTGACGGGGTCTCTTTTGCGGGCTCCGTCTGTCCAGTTCGGAGCACACTAGCGAAGGATACACTAGGACTGTATGTAGCAGGCATGTTAGATGATCTAACAGCCTTGGTGAAGAATACCTCGGGTGTAGTTTTAGAGGCGTTGACGGTGATTTTTGGTCCAGCTGGGGGGTTTGCGCCCGTTTAGGTGAGATTTAAGATCCTTGAAGACAGGACATCCTCTGTAGTTGGCCGTGTGGTTCCCTCCACAGTTACTGCATAATCTTAAAGCGACATTGTTTCTGTCCTTGGTGCAAATGCCATCTTTATGATGTTCGCCACAGCCAACACACACTGACCTGAGATTGCAGTTGTTAGAGGTGTGGTTGTATTCCTGGCAGTTTTTACACTGCGGTGGTTGGTGTCTCTTATGGGGCTCCTCTACGGTGATTCTTCTGTGCAATAGAAGCTGTAGGTTGTAGATTGGGTGCACTTCATTTGGCTTCGACCGCTTTGCATCTGGTTGGAGCTCGATTTTAAAGAGCGGCTGTGCGACTTTGTTCCTGTTGATGATGTTGACAACGGATTTGACCGCAAACCCTTTTTCGACCAACGCGTCTGCTATTTCTTGAGTAGGGACCGATGGCTCAATCCCCTTCAACACAACCTGGAGCCCTTTACTGCTTTTTAGTTGGTAGGTATAGAAGTTGATGTTAGCATTACGGAGGAACTTTTCGATGATGGGGAAATTGTCCTCAGTTTGGGTTTGGCATTTAATTTCTTTAATGTTACCCCTATTGAGAGGGGTTACAACAAAGTTATTTGCCCCTACTATTTCTACTAGCTTCGAAATCAGGGCGCTGCAGTTGGCTCCACGGATGTATAAGGGGGGTGGTCTAGCCGATTTAACTTTATCTACAGCGCCGGCTTGATCATCTTGCTGATCGGCAAGAATTTTAAAACGATTCCCGCTAAGGGGTGCTACTCGTTCATTTGGTTTGGTTATTTTCGGCGTGTTGCCATTTTTTTTCTTTTGCGGGCTTAGCTTCCGCTTAGTTATTTTAATATATCTATCCATTCCAGTTTGGACAGAAGTCGTTGGGTTTACTATTGTGGCTGACTCAGGGCGACTTGTCGTTGACGGCTTGAGGCAGGTCAATACTTCGGCAGACGCTGCAGTAGTTGCTGTCAACGAGCTGACGGTGCTGGTCGGTGCAATCGGTGACCCAGTTATCGTTATTGATGGAGAAGCACACTGCTCTCTCCACGGTAAGTTGCTTTTGATTGCTGAGTGGCTGGCACTTTCGGTGTTATTGCTTACGCTAGCATTCAGTGGGGTCGGCGACACCACCGAAAAGTACGCGTTGTTGCGTTGGACCGAGAGTCGACGCTCACGTTGTTGTTGTAGAATTAGTTCTTGTAGCTGTTGCTGTTGGGGATCGAGAGAGCTTGGGCCCGAATTGGTGGACATGTCTTTTGTAAAGATTACGCACTTTGTTGTTGCAACTTAGTATTTATTGCTATTAGCAATTGCTATTTTAGCAATCTAATAGCAATATGATTGTAAATAGGCGTCTCTGGGGCGACTGAGAGCCCTACACAAATTTTTGCAAACGCGGTCTTTTTTTACACTCAATTTTTGCGGAGTGCATTAAAAAACACGTCTGTACACGGCGGCAGTTAAATTAACTTTTTTTGTATTGTTAAATGGAAGCTTTATGTTTTCTAATAATTTTTAAATTATGGATCCAAATTAGAAATTGAAAGCAACATTTGTATTTGCCACATGTTTTATAATAATTTAGTCATCCAGCCGTTTATTTGCGGTAAATATGTTGATTTACGTTTAAATTGCAGAGCTGGTCAGAGCAAAAATATGCAATTAGAAGGACACATACATACGTTTGTCTGTATGTATGTATGAACATATTTGCTTACAGGTTACATAGACATGGACACAGCATGGCATGAACTGAACAGGAAACAATGACAATGTTGTATGCTACAGTTTTCAGGCATGAAGCTGCCAACAAACTAACAAGTGCAGCAGCAACAACTAAACGTGGGTTTAATTGAAATTTGTATCAACTGAAAATGGTGGTGTACTCTCCACTCATTCTCCACCCCCACCAAACAAATGTGGGAATGTTGTGGGCCAAAGCCAAACCGAAAAACCAAACGAACATTTTCATGGGGACTCTCCAGAGATATATTGGGATTCAGATGCATTTTAGGATGGACAATATAATCCGCCAAAATAATGAATCCATAGTGCCTTGAAACATGGGATTTACCGAAATATTACGTATACCAACCATTGTCTGAATGTGACACATTTCACGTTAGCTAAGAATCGCATACATTTGTATATATGTATGTATGCATGTGACTAACTTTGGAAACTAAATACTAAAGTAAATATTGGCGAATATTAAATTTACACAGGAAAAATGTAACTTTTAAGCCGCTTACCTTTTTTTCATACTTTTGTACCTTACCTTTGTATGTCCGGTCTAAAGTGCATAGTATACGTGAAACTATTCTACATCTACGAGCAGGTAAAAACATACATACATACATGCATACACGGTGCAATTGTAGATACACACATTCTACAGAGACACGTTTGGGTTATCCTTGTCCTACCGCCGCCCAGTTGCCAGTTGCCAGTCGCCAGTTTGCCTGCCAGCCTGCCTGTCACATTAGCTGCAGTTGAGCGAGTGTCAAGGTGAGGCCGGAAGAGCCTAGCCAGGCAGAAAACAGGCAAATACTCCCACATATATGGAGTATACTTATTTTTCTTGTTTTATCACATCGATTGAACAATCTACAATTAGGGATTTGTAATTTATGTGAAAGTGATCCATTCTTATTCAGTTTTCAAAACCTATTGAATTAGGTTAACTTTACCTTGATCTCTTCTCTAAATAGTCAAATATTCTTAATTTAAGGCGGGCTTATATTCCTTGGTTTATATTAGTTTTTGCAGTATAGTTGTCTTTAGTAAGGGATGGGTAATTTGGCTCACCTAGTTAATCTACCTTTTTTTTTTTGTCTTACCTTTCTTATTGTGAGGAAAAAACGAGGAAACTAAAATCTTATTTCTGGCATCTGGCCAAATCACGTAATCACAATCACAACTAGTTTATATGGCGCATGTGCCAACTGTCCCAGAGCCCAACTAGCCAGCTAGCCAGACTGCAAAGCAGACAGACAGCCAACTCAGGCCAAGACCTAGTCAGTAGTAAAAAATTAATTTCAATTAGTTGCAAATTGTTTTTACACCTGTTTTATTTCACATCAATTTCGCTTTTTCAGTTCAATTTTTTAAATGGTTTGGCTAATTTGCCGCTGTCGACAAAATGAAACGATAACCACAACAAAAACGAGAGAAATTATTAATATTACATCCATTTCATACATACATGTACATATATGTATGTATAAATATTTAGCTAGTAGTATGGAATGACAAATAAATAGCCAGCCACAGAAATGCTGTTAATGCAATTAAATTTGATTTAAAATGTGCAAATAAATAACTGGAATTGCATTACCATAAGAGAGGAGATGGCAGTTTTCCCTGTTAAGCGTTGCATTCATTCATTTGGACCACGCCCAGGTAACCAAGCGTGGTAACGAACCGAACTGAATGAAATGAAACCAAAGTAAACCAAGTGTGGGAAGTGCGAGAATATTTTTCCTCGGCATTCCCCATTAGCATTTGTGTCCTGTGGTTGCTCATTCCACCTTCGCTTCACTATTTTTTTTTTGTGTTGTACATTTTATTTGTTTTCCACTTATGCCAGTGTCTGGTAGAAATGAAGTAGCTACTTTTACATCCATTCGATTAAGGATAGAGTCTAAGTGCATCAGAGAATTTCAAGAATTTTCTACAGAAATCGGTAAAATAAAAGGTTGGAATATAATTATATGAAGGTGGTTCATAAAAGTCGTTTACCTTGTCATAGTTAGTACAGTCTTCTTCTCAATAGAAAAGAAGTATTATACTATGTGAATTATGAACTGTGATCTTTTTGCTGAACATGTTTCTACATTTCTCAGTTGTTCAATTGCGGACGGATCCAGGTGAGGACTGGACTACCTTTGAAATGACCAACTTTCGAATAAATTTAGACTTTTTTCATCTCGTTATAATCCCAAAAACTTAGTCTATGAAGTTTCGAGAGATTCCCTTACTGATAAAATGGCTTAATTTGAAATTATTAAACCTAATAACTGGGACCCTACCCGAATATATTTTCTAGATCCATCGTTGATAATTACCAGGATTTTTTAATAGTTAGCTATTTTTGGTTAGTAAACAACAAAAAACTATTTGAAGAGAACATGTTCAGTTGCTCAGTTTAGTAAATAACTCTTCTTTGTTCACTCACTCACGAGCACTACTACATACCACTACGAAGATTGTCTTATCGTCTAGAAAGGTTATGGGCATTACCGTCTTATATTTGTCACCGATTTCCGAAAATAGGTTCCTTTTGGAATAGATTTCTAAATTTCAATCGCATGAAAAGCTTAAAACCTACACGGAAACCAAATTTTTAGATGGCTTAAAAGAAGCCGAATCAGCGTTGCTTTAATTAAAGGATAAGATATAATTATGTCTGGCAATTTGCCACTTTACCAACATTTTCGTTTTTTCTTTGTAGACTAAATAGAGTTAGTCAGACCGCTCTTGTAAGCCCTTTCCATGGTAAAGTACCCAACGAGGTAAAAAGAGATATTAAATGTTACATTTGCATATATAATATGTTTATAAATCGTGCTGAAAATCCATGTTTTTATGGGTAGCACTTAATTGAAAACTTTGCTATGCACTTTCAATTAAATTGCAATTTGCACAAATATCAAATTGTCATTGACATGTGCCAACGTTGGGTTCTATTTGGATGCGGTTCATTTCATATTCTAGCTCCAGTTCCACCCACTTTACTTAGTTGTATAATGCATTTCAGATTGCCATCACCCTAACGACATACTTATATATTGTATTTTTATTACAATGCAGTTAAAGTTAATTGCCAATGTGAAAGCCAGTAAATACATATGTCCATATCAAAGTAACCCCAGTGTGCCAATAACCATTGCAATGTTGTTTAGCTGTCAAATTAGCTCTTTGATATGAGGTTAATTTGTTGACTGACAAACTATGTATGAACAGATATTACAAAATACTTTGTTATTGAAGAATTCAAAACATTCAATAAAAATAAAAATAGATGGTAGACCATTTTCTATAAAATTGATTTTTCACCATCATAATTTTGTAACTTTTCTTCAACTTTCAGATGTGTGGGCTTTTTACAAAATATTTACACCTTGCCACCGCTGCCACGCCCACGTCCAAAGCGAACTTTTGTATAGAAGTAGAAACAAAAGCAAGAACCGCAACAACTGCAACTGAAACAAATTTAGTGATATGGAACTGTGCATAGCAACAAAGTCAAAAATAGTGAAAGAAAGTCAAAAATGCCACCAAAATCAAATGAATTCTCAAGTGAACAACAACAACAACAAATGCAACAGCACAAAGCACAAGAAAAGCAACAGAAAAAGCGAAAACAGAGACCACCTGAACAAGCATCAAAAGGAACAACAGAACCAACGAACACTTGCAACAACAACAACATCAGCATCAGCATCAGCAACATCATCACAAAATAACATAAATCATATTAGCAGCACACAATTGAACACTCTTTATATGCTGCTCCTGCTTCTAATCCTTGGTCTGATCCATGCGACCTGTGCCACGCCCTACGAACGAGAACGCGATGCTCTGTTGGCCTATTATAAGCGTGTCCAGCAATTGCAACATGAGCCCCAAGTGCAGGAATATAATCTCAGAGAGTCCTTAATTGATTTTGATGAGATTATGCCCACGGCCAGTGTTGTCTCTCATCTGAGTCTGAGCAATGGTATGAAAGGATTGAGAAAGCGCAGTGCAACATCGACCACACTGCCCACAACAACAACACCAGCAACAGCATTGCCATCAGCAGCAACAACCCCATCAACTGAGAAATGCGAGCCAAAAGTTTTGGAAATGACGCCCGATGAGCCGGTGAGTTTACCAGCAAAAAACAAGTTTATGAAGTTAATAATAGCATTTTAACAAGAGAGAGGCATCAATGAGATCGGAATTAGTTTAAGACAGAAATTAGAATTTTAGATTAAATCAATTCTAATAATTGACTGAGAATCTTTGTGGCTTATGGCTATATGTAAATTTAGTTATTCTGGCTAGACAAATTACAATATTATAGCTTTGTATTTATTATTTACAAGACACTTAAATGATATAGTTAACCGAGATAAATGAATCATTTTGATATTACTATTGTTATGACTCTGCAAGTAACTGACATCGATGTGGATGCAAAGGGAAGTGTATCGAGGGGGGCTATAAACAATTAGTGTTAATTTTTAAACATTTCCAACTCGTCATTTTGCAGGACTCGCTAAGTTGGTAAGATACTTACACACATAGTGCAAGGTGGGTTGAGGGCGTCGAGAGGTTGGCATATAATCAATAAAATTGCTGAGATGGCAACCCACCCAAACCCATATCCACACACACACACAGACACAGAGACATTTGCACCCTCTCTCATTCTATATATGGCAACTTTCCTGCTGACACAAATCTTTGCAAAAAAAAATAACACACACACACACAAAATCTGCGCTAACAAAAATTTCAGAGAAAACGAAATCTACGACCAACCTGCCTTTGGGTTATTCCCGCTGTGCCACATCACCTTCACCATCGCACTTATCACAACCACCACTACTACTCTACCGTTCCACCATTACCATCATCACCTACAAACCAACCAACCAACGAACCACACCCACCTTGTTGACTAAGGCAAAATAAAAATATTACGCATACGCCAAGTCTGACGCACATGCCGGGACAGGCAAAGAAGTTACGGGCACTTTTTGTCGGCTAGACGGGCAAGAGAGAAGATGAGAGTAAGATAGAGCGAGATAGAAAGAGTTGTGGCAAAGCCTGTGGCAGGCGAATGTCATGTGTTAATTAAAAAGATGCTAATGAAGAGAGACTAGAAATGAAGAGAGATCTTGCCTACGACAAGTTAAGTGTGTTAGGGAAATATTTTAATTGAATTTACATGACAATTGTAGGCAGGAGACATGCAAACAAACATACGCCCACGAATAAATCTATTTTAAGCCGAATGTATAAATGTTTGTAGCCATTTGATAAAATCGGGAGCGGATTTAAAGAAGCATTGAATCTCTCGATTTCCAAATGAAGACTTTTCTGTTGACCAGCTCTGAGCTGAGATATCCACCCAATAGTTTAGGTAAAATGTAGTTAAGTATCTGTTGTTAATACAGATCATGTAATTGTGAGCCCTCTTATTTGTTATAATCCGCCCATGACCTGGCCACTCAACAATGACTAAACAAAGTGCACGTCCATGTCCTTTTTCTTCACCTTTTGTTAATGCTAAATAAATGACATGCCCTTCGGATCGATTCAACGATACTCTGACGCAATTGTCTGGTTCAAGTAATGATATATAATTAAATGAAAGAACAAAAATTAAATGCCAAGCAAATTTGTAAATTGCCATTAAGAGCGATTAGAATCTCTCACTCAATCTGTTCTGCCTTCGTCCCGTCTTTGCATCTCCTCCTCCTCCTTCTGCTCTACGAAAAGCTTCACCAAGAGAGTAAGACATTAAAGAGAAATCACACAACAACAACAGTTGAGCATCAGCAGTTTGGTTTGGCTTTTGTTTTCTCTGCGGTCAACAGCAGTGGGCATTGTTCTTGTTGTTGTTTTTGTTTTTGCTCTGTCAGCTTTCAGCCTGTTCCTGTTGGCTGTGCTTTTGTTATGCGAAATTTATGTCTACGTGTGCCTGTGTGTACCCGTGTGCGAGTGTGTGTGTGTATACAAAGACAACAAATGCACACATACATTCATATGCTGACATTGTTGGCTTTTGGTAACCACGACAACACTAAAGCAACAAAGCTATTAATTATTAATATTATTATTAAATATTTCGCTAGTCAAACTATGGGAAAAACATTGCATAAGCTCAGGCGCCAAATGATTTTCGTGGAAATTGCAACGACCAAAAGGTAAAAGAGAAAATTGCTTGATAATAGGTAATAATAGAGCATTTAAATAAATGTTGTTAACCTCTACATCCTGATAAGTTCTAATATTAGAATTTGACATAGAAACCTATAAGGTTTCAGCCATCAACTGGGCGATGTCACACAGATAATTATTGACGAATTGATTTAAGTGCAAATTAATGTACTTAAAACGTTTATTAAATCAATGTTCTCCTAATTAAAAAAACATTTTGAAACGCGCTCGAACACGCTTGCAGGATGAGAGTGCTTTGGACAATGATAAGCACGGAGCCTACCTAATAATTACGTATTTATATCACTCATACGTCATGTTGCACGACATTTAAATGGAAGCAGGATTTAATTGATTTCGAAATGCACTAAAACGTGCAGAAGGCATTACCCCATTTACCGTTGCCATTATTCTAATTGTCTTAGCATTCATCTCATGCTACTTGCATTAGCGTAATCCTGACTTTGCATATTAAAATTGTGTGTAAGTAAATCTATTCCACATATAAGATTTTCTGTTTAGTTAAGTGTCAACAGGCAACAAGCAAAACAAAAAAACAACCAAAGCGGCTGACATATTTTATTCATTAAGCAGCAAAAAGTGTAGGCCAAAAAACAAGCAGACAAGGCAACAAGGCAAGGCAAGGCGAGGCAACAAACATGCAAATGACAACAAACAGCAACGGCAACATGCTACAAGCTACAACATCTGGCATGCCATATGCATAGATCGTCTGTGTGTGTGTGTGTGTTAGCCATGTAAATATTTTTATGGTCATAAGTAGGAATGCCAAAAGCGAGCCGACGGCTTAAAGGGCGGAGACGGAAACGAAGATGAAGGCGAACGACAGTAAAACGCGCTTTACTGATTTCATTTCAAATGCGTGTGTGCTTCTCTCTCTCTCTGTGGCTGTGTGTGTATGTATGTGAATGTTTGCGGTATGTCTCACCACTTGGCATAGTTCGTACTGCTTTCTCTTTCCACCCTCTTCCTCCAAAAAAGAATCATACATCTCCCATAATTGTGGGCGTGTGTGTGTGTCGAATGTTTGCATATGCAAGTTTTATTGCAGTCTCGGTTTGCTTGCGGTTTTTGCTATTTACAAGTGTTCTTATATACTACATACATATGTATGTACATGCTGTGAGTTTACTCTTACGGGAAAAAGCATTTCAACATAACCCAAAACTTGAAATAATTTGTTAGCTAGAAAATACGGGTTATCCCAGTATATTAATACATTACGCGTATACCAGTATTTATGGGCATCCCAGTATATTACACGTATTCCAGTTTTTTTTACCGCGTTGCCAGTGGTTTTGTCCGCTGAGTTTCAATTTACCGTTATCTAGAGTTGTTACGTTTCTCTAAAGGCCAAATCAAAATACGATGCTTGGTATGCATAGTTGATGTTCCTTTCGTTAATTAAATTTTTAAGAGCATTAAGCCAACAAAGATTTGCCAAAAACAAAAATGAAACAAAGGTTTTATTTTTCGCTTGAATGGCCATACCTCAATGTGTTCATCTCATATACATACATACATATATTGGATATGTATACATATGTAAGTATGTTTGTTTGTTTATATGCAAAAATATATATGTTTGTGTGTACAGAAGTCATTTGTGTTCAAAATATGTTTGTTTCTTGTTAATAATTCATTGGATTTTCCATTTGCCCCATATACACGAATACATGGGTGTGTAAGGGATGTTACACAAGGGACATTTGATGGACTAATGAAATCAAATTAAAGCCAAACACATGTTGTTGTTGTTGACTAAAATACCAGTTTTAAATTCTATACGAAACATGAAACAGTGTAGTCCAAAATAATTTTTATCCTATACTCTTACGAAATTGATGTTTCGGTTAGAAGATTGTTTATACATAAAGTACTCTAACGAATTTATAAGTTTGCAATATTCAATTTTTACGAGATATAAAGCTAGAAAAGTAATATTCTAAATGATTACCCTTTATTCTGATTATTTGGGAGGAACAAAAAACATGCAACATATAAAATAAAATGTATTGTTTCACTCAATCCCTTACTACGTCCATGAATGAAAAAAATTTACATACAAAACGACATATACAACATTATTGTGGATATATAGTATACGCAATGTGGTCGCTCTCTCAGAAGAATCGGCATCACGGCATTCGGCTAATGGGAAATATTTGTTTTAAAAGCCAAAGGTGGTGCCTGGTGACTCACCCCTAGATCAAAAACTCCAAACCTCCGGAGCCCCAAATGTGGTTACTTTTGTTTCCCAAAGCCATAATGATGTCATCAAAGTCACCACTTCCCCATAATTGTCCCCTTCTGAGGTCCTCTCTCTCCCTCTCTCTTCCTCTCGCCCTCTTTGTTGCTGCTGCTGTTGTTGGCTCGTTTGTAACGTGTAAATTATGTACAAACATTTTGTTGGTTAAGAGCCATACAAACAAGGATTAAAAACATTTTGCCAGTCCAAAGTACCAAAAGGAGTCGCCAGCTTGGGCATTAAATCGCCTTATTTTCCAACAAATGAAACAAAAAACACAACAAAAAAAAGCATTTTGTTTTGGTTTAGAAGAAAAGGTGTTGGTCTGTGCAGAGAATGTGCCATGTGAATAATTAATGACCAGAGAGTTGAAAATATACGGATACGGATATATGTACATACATATGTATCCAATGTATATATGTATGTATGTATGTATGTATGTGGAATGGAACAAATCTTGGTTAGCCAAATCCGGCATACGTACAAGTATATGTAATTTACACCATTAAATGGATTTCCCTTTACAAGTGATGCCTGAAGGAATTTTTAGGATTTTCACGGGTTGCCGGTGAAATAGGCTGAGCTTAAAGTTTGAGTTCCTTTTGGTTAAAAGTTGTTATATAATGTAAAACTTTGAGATACATTTGTGCATATGATTATTTTTTCCAACATAAGTAGAAGACTTTATTAAAAAAGGGTATTTTCAAATCAATACCTTTCGTATGCCGACACAAAGCTTTTATTTTATTTTTTTGGCTTCCCAACATATTTCAATCTCCTTCAGAGATCTTTTGTTAGGGATCCAAATAGAGAATATTGTGGAAAGAATACAAATCAAGTAAAACCAATTAAGTTATAGAATTTCCAGAGACTATCCCTAAACTCATTTATTCCAGCTTAAAAAAAACTTCGATTTGACCTAATCTTTAGGTATAAGGTCAAAGAATTCATTATAACAGAAATCTGTTTTATATAGGGTTGAAGATATGGACAATTCTATAGTACCGAACGTGATATTCGTAAGCATTCGAAGTAACAAAAGGTTAAAGGTAAATTCCAACGCAAATTAAAAATTACGTATACGCAGCGTGCTTTCTAGGCGAAAAATAGTCCAATTATCTTTCACTTTCAAAGCTATTTAAATACGATAACTCAGACTTTACACTTCTTTTTAAACATAAACATTGACTTTAAGTTAAATAAAATCGGTTTGAGAAGTAGTTTTTGCGGGTGAAAATTTGCTTCATCTTAAAGATGAAATAAAATGCTCACTTATGAAATGCAGTTATCCAGAATGTTATTTATATTTGTTTATTTAAAACAAGTAATGCCAGTTCATCTACAATAACTGTCTAAAATTTGTCCTTTTTGACTTTAAAACCGAACACTCTTCTGAAAGATATGAAATCATCGTCGATACGATTATCATTCGTTGTCAATATTTGTATATTTAGTTCACCAGCTTACTCTAGTGAACGATTATCATAATTTTCATATCAACATGATGATAAATCGATTAGGGTTCATTCTAAATGATATTTATCTACGACAAAGGCAAATCAATATGATAAAAATAGGTCAAACCGTAACATATTGACATGCAAATATAATATATTTGAAAACTTCCAAAAAGTTATGGGTAAAACACAAGCCAGTAGTAAAAATTTGATTTGTATAAATTACATATGGACATAAAACGAAGGGAAATGATGAAAAGATAACTAATGGATTCAACTTTGAATTACATTTTTGCTCATTTGCAGTTTTACGACTATAGTGACATAGCCGGAGATGCCGCACGACAGTTTATTGAATTCTTAGCCATGAAATTCCCAAATGCCAATACCAATACGCCCATTACAATTGATGAGCAAACACGTTCAGAGGTTACTCGACGTGCCAATGGCATAGCCAGCTATGCCCTAAATGAGGATGAGAACCTATTGGCATTTGCCATAGCGGCGCCAAGTATACACACAGTTGTGGTTAAATTTCGGAACAATGTGACGGTAAGCCAAAATCGATGACGTTGCCCATTAAAAAAACAAAAGAGAGAGCCATATCATTTATTAATCTTTTTTTGCTGTTTGTTTTTAGATACCACCAAACGAAGTGCACAACAAAGCATACTTAGGCTCCTATTGGAGAGAATTGGGGTAGGTTGAAAGAGAATAAAAGCTCGCGTGTGTAGCCTTAGAATTGTTTAGTAATTGTTTTGATCCCTTCAACAACAAAATTCAACACAGAGCGGCATGGAACAGCAGTGATGGCACCCAGGAGTGGGGGGCACCGTTTCGTGACTGCAACCTGTTGACCAGACGTTGGCTTTGGCCCTTTCGCATATCATTCATGCAGCAAACAATCAAGTGAGTAAATACATCTGAGCCAAAAGCCGAATAATAATAACATTTTCTCACCTGCAGAGTGGTGGCTGCTGCGTTTATAGCCGCCGACGAAGATGTATGCAATGATGGCCTCGAAGAGGTTTTCGGACGTCGTCATGGGTATGTCGATGGGATTCTCCAGCAATTGCCTTATTGATCCTTCTTTTATTCTCTAGCTGTGATCGTAATACCACCTTTTGTCTGCTCACTGAGAACAAACCTGCTGCCACTCGAGATGTTTACACGTGCATTTGTCGGGAGTCGTATTATTTACCTAATGCCACATTGCAGGGCTTTCGTGGTGATCTGGTTGAGCTATCTGAGGGGTTTGATAACTATTCCTGCATACCATGCCCTGGAGGTTGTTCGAATTGTGATCAACATGGCATTTGTCTGACCTTTCAAGAAGAGGAAGC
This sequence comes from Drosophila tropicalis, assembly GCF_018151085.1. Classification (NCBI taxonomy): domain Eukaryota; kingdom Metazoa; phylum Arthropoda; class Insecta; order Diptera; family Drosophilidae; genus Drosophila; species Drosophila tropicalis. The sequence goes on from NW_027172877.1 coordinate 1,183,118, forward strand.
ATTGAATATGGATGCCATGTTACGTCTCCTGGTGGCCATTGTCTTGGGTGCTTGCATTTTGTGCTGTGTTGTGCTCAGTGTTATTGTTTTCAGGCAGAGAAAGTGCAAGGTCAGTGTCATCCAAATGGGATACAGAAATCTTTCATTTTCATCCCAAATGATTATTAACTTTCCCATCTTTCAGGCCATTGCCTCGGGCATGTGGACTGTGCTGGAGACCATACTCCTGGGCATTGTTTTACTTTATGCATCTGTGAGTAGTCTATCAATATTCACTTCCTTTAGAATTAATATTGTTCTTTTTTGAGTTCAGGTTGCCGTCCATTTCTTTCCCGCCTCCACCGAGCGTTGCCTCTTGGAGCCTTGGCTGCGTGAACTGGGCTTCATTACCTGCTATGGCGCGATCATATTGAAATTGTATCGCCATCTGGTTGATTTTCGCACACGAAAGGCCCATCGCTGGGTACTGCGTGACGTGGATTTGCTTAAATATCTGGGCACCATGGTATTTGCCGTCATCTGCTATATGTCGGCATTTACTGCTTCGTCCCTGGATCTATTGGAGAGTGCCAAATTGGAAAGCTTGCGTGAGGCCAGCACCAATACCTGCCATCCACTTAAATGGGAGCTGGTGACACAGACCAGCGAGATACTTATCCTCTGCTTTGGCCTGCATTTGTCTATTGCCAGTCGAAATGCCAATACACAGTTCCGGGTGAGCAAGACGACGATGAGTCCAATTCAAATTGGGTCAAATGGACTTACAAGTAATTTCCTTTCGTTGTCACTTTTTGTTTCTTTTTTCCAATCTCTCTCTCTGTCTATGTGTGTGTGCGTACGCGTGTGGGTGAGACAGGAACGACAATTTCTGGTCACCGCTTTGACTCTGGAGTTCCTTGTATCTTCGAGTTTCTATTTTCTACGCTTTGTCTATCTGCCGGAAATGAGTCCCAGCGCCATTTTGCTGGCACTTTTTGTACGCTCCCAGCTAACGAATAGCTTTGCCTTGGGTTTGATATTTGTGCCAAAATTATGGTATCAGCACAAGCAGGTAAAATGAAATAAATTTGAGTTGATTTTACAAGTTTTTGTGCTCACTTATTTAGTTTTATTCTTAATATTTATATTTTCTGTTAATTGATTTATGTGAATTTTGTTATTGTCAATGAAAACGAGTGGCAAGTCCGAGTACAGATCGAATATCGCTTAGGTTCAGAGGTCTTTCAACTTGATGAGAGTAATTATATATAAATCAAATAAATATATATATATATGTAAAAGATCATTGTCTGACGTCGTCCATTATATTATTATTGGTATTGGATTTTGTAATTTGGTATTTTGGTATATAAATCATGTACATTTAAATATTGGTCGAGGAAACGATTTTTGTTGAGCTTTTTGCTAAACCGAAATTAATTTAAGTTGTGTACTTTGTCTTTTCGTTTTCTGTGATTTCGTTGAAAGTTATAGTATTAAGCTAACATACATACTATATAAATATATACAAAATATATATATATATATATAACATATTCATGAATTTTAGTCAAGCTATGAAGTTGCTGCAAGTGTCTGCGTTTCAGTATAAAAAATTATATATATTCCTTATTTTTCCGTAAAACTCTTTTGTCTAATTTGCATGATTTTGTTTGCAACTATTCTTGATCTTTAGTTAAAACACTAATCGCATGGTTTTGTTTCTAAGCACACTGGTTTATCTTTTTTATTTGTAGCATGTTGAAATTCATTTCGCTGAACAAAAAAATTAAAAATGACAAAAATCGGTTTCCTTTCAAATACAACATCAATAAAATAAACTTACAAATAACAAAAGAAATATCCAAAATACTTAAACTTTAACTGTAACTCGCCTCACTGTAATCGTATACCTATTAACTATCTCTATCTGTCCTTCCTCCGACTAAACTATAAACCAATCAAATGTACTATCCCCTATCTCTACTTGCATTCAATACTCTCTGTCTAAGTAGTCCTTAATTTGTGCTAAAGTCCGTTTTAAGTTCCTTCTATCAATCTTTTCTTGTTAATTTAATTATATTTATTTATTATTTTTATTTACATTTATTTACAGCACAATAAAACACAAACTCACCTATAAAATACTCACTCATATATCATCCTGTACCTAAACACGAGAAGCGAAATAAAGCAGAATCTTATATCAAATAGTTTTATACGCAAATTAAAAGATTTGTAGTCTTTTCTACTTTGTCAAACGTTAAAAATAGAGTTGTGAATTGTCCAACATAAATTAAGCATCAAATACATATAAATTACCTAAACAAGTTATAACTTTGAATTAACCATTTCCCAAGTTGGTTTTTTAGCCTGATTTGATAACAAACCATATCAGATCAGATAGATGTGTTATCTCTGTAGCTGTTCTGAATGGTAATTAATGGGTTACTTAATCAGATTGAACTTAGATTTCAACAAAAAATTACGATAATCAATTTAAAATTACAAATCGTAATGATTTTTCCAATGACTTCTTCTAGTTTTCTAAGGCTTTTAAGATACGATCAAAACACTGAAAGCTTGGAATAATAAGATTTGGTTAAATTTTTGAAAATAAAATCAAAAAATTCATTTTGACTGCTCTAAAGTTCAAGTGTTTAAAATTTACAAATTCTTCGATCAATCTTCCTGAATAAGTTTCTGTTGTTTCAAATATTTTGGTAATTCGTAAAGTTTTCTATATTCTGGGAAATTTGAAATTTTGTAATAAGATAATTTTTCTACTGAGATATTTCTAAAGATAGACTTTTCGATCAATTAGTGGGTATATTCCATAGTGTTCCGATACGATGAATCAATCATTTGTCTTCTTATGCTGATCAAGACTATAGATATATGCTTTATAGAATTATAAATTTTCAATGTTAAGGGGTTTGCGAACTGCGATAGCTCATCCTTCTTCCCTTTGCAAAATTTCTTCTTCTAAAATATGTTTGCTAAAGTTGATTTGATGGATTTAATCCAAATATAATATGCATTAAGTTAAACTTTTTAGGATACGTGGTTAATCGAGTACTGCTCTTTAGCTCTATAGCTTATGTGCCGATATACGAATATGACACTTAAATTTATCTCATCCGTTGAGGTCCACTAGAGAAGATCCAACAAAGTTTTAAATATCATTAACACTAAAGCACATTGTCATTTTTGAATATTTTTACCTTACACTTTATCTATGATGTTCCATTTATTGTTTTTTGACGATTTCAAGTTTTCCATTTACGGGTTGAGTTTTGGTTTTCGTTTCCGTTTCCGATTTGGTTTTTGTTTTCTCTTGTACTTCCTGAGTGTGTGGTTTGCCGTGGTTTGTTGCATCTTCATAGCTTGCAGGTTCGTTCGCTTGCGTATGATCTATCAATACGTTTACCTGTGGATGCTTTCAAGGGTACGTCACATGATGCCGGCCAACGATTGGGCGGGGGTTATGCTGGTCTATGCCTGGGCGATCCCGACATTGGTGAGCTAACCATATCCGAAATGAGTCCTGAAGACATACGTGCTGAGCTCAAAAGGTAATGCCGTTCACTTCTCACCTCTCACTTCAATTCAAAATTGATTTGAAATCTTTTCCCAGACTGTACACACAACTTGAGATTCTGAAAAACAAAACGCTGAGACAAGACAATCCGCACATAAGCAAAAGACGTGGTGGACGCAAGGCGGGTCATCGTCGTTTCTCATTGCAAGTAAGTTCCGGATTGCCAATGGTTCATGATATGAATTTCAAACTCACTGTACATTACATTCTGATTATGAATCAAAAGATAAAACCAAAAACCGAAAAGCAGGACTTTCGAAATTGTTTTCTTTCACACAAAATGATAAACCTTGTGCTGCCTTCTTTAGTGTTTTCCACTTCTTTCCCTAATCTATCCAAAATTCTCTCTTCTCTTTTTCGATCTCTCTAAATTTCTTCTATCTATCTTCATATATCCTTGTCTCTTGTATGTGATAAAATATTAATCTAATCTATATATATATATACATAAATATATCATTGTTCTTGTCCTGAATTGTAAAAACAAATCCTTCGATCGTTCATTCCAATGATAGAAAAAGGGCAGCAAAGATAAGGTAAGATCTCAATAGACCTAACCTAAGTCAAAAACCAAATAACTATGTGTGTTCGTTAATGTTGTGACTGTTACTAAAAACCTCCCTAAACCAAACTAAAAACCAAAGTGCTAGTTCCCCGCGGTGTTATGTCATTAGTTAGCATGACCCCCTAAATTAATCTACATACACACCTACATACATACATACTTACATAGCACATGGCACTAACAAGAACAAAACTATTAACCATATTGCACCCACTTGCCATTAAGTTTCACTCATCGAACTCTAATCGATCATAAAAAAGGAATCTAAAAATATTTCAAATATGTTCTCCTACATATAGGCTTTAAGTGCCAAACACCGCAGCAATAAGCATCATCAGGATATCGAGATAACCGAGGCGGAACCGTCGCGGACACCCGAGGATTCGGTATGCAGTGCCGAAGGACCCACAGATACCTATGCAGAAATATCGGGCATATCGCATTCAATGCTATCCCATTCCATGGTCTCGCATTCCGTTGTCTCTCATTCAAAGTAAACCAACCAAATGCAAAGGAAACCCAAAATCAAAGAACAAAAATTATTAAGATATATACGATATTCCAGCGACAAAAAAAAAAAATACAATTTGTATATATATATATATACCAAAACAAAAATGATGTAGGCAAACAAAAAAGGAAAAACAAAATATTAAAACCATACCAAATACTTATATTGTTTGTATGTAATGTATATGTATGTATGTACATGTGAGGATATAGAAAGAAAAAAAAAACACAAAAAACAAAACCAACAATAAAAATAAAAGAAAACAAACAATTACTTTAATTTAATGCAATGAAAGCAAAATACAAAACGGAGAAAAATGAGAAAAATAATAACAATAACAAAAGTTACTTTATTTTAGAGAAGAAATGAAAATGTTAATGATGATGATGATGATGATCAAGCAATGATTAAAAAACAAAAATAAAAATATTAAATGCAGCCAGAGTTTTGTACAATTTTGATATGATAAATTTTTAGAGCAGATTTATAATTGATTTGCATTTCGTTTCTAATTTCGATTCCTTCATCGAGTAAATAGAATCAAAAGCAAAAAAACCAAAAGAAAGAAAACAAAACAAAAAAATAATTAAAAAACAAAAAAAAAAAAACGTTGTATGAACAGAGCCCACCTAGATAGGTAAGCGATTTGAAACTATATATGGGAAAACAAAGAGAACTATGTAATGCAAAACTAAATCCGTTAATTCCCAATTTGTTTTTAACAATCCATTTTTGTCTTACAATTATTAGTAGCGTCTATGAATCAATCGTATAAGTTCCTTAAAAGTTACTAAAAACCAAAATGTCTCTAGAATAGAACATTTTATTTGTCCCTCAACGAATCGAAATCCAATCAAAAGTCAGACTCTCTGGCCTTGTGTCCTCAAATCTTAACTAATTGTCAGTAAGATCCTATCCACATATGCATGTATGTATGTATATCCTTCTCGATCAATCCTAATGAATCGTTTGTGAACCGAAAAATAATCAGTTGCAATTTTTGAGCTTATAGGCATTAAAACGAGACGATGACAAACGAAAGATGTTTCTCATGCATATGAAAACTTTACAAACTCAAACGATTAACATCACTCTATCTCTCTCTCTCCTCTGTCTCTATCTATACATATATATATAAATACCTATGTATTTTGAAGCTTAGACCTTACTAAAATTAATGAAACTTACTGCAAATACATATGCGTAAATATAAATATATTAACTACTAAATGTAATTCTATGAACTTTTGCCATAACTAATGTATTTACACAACTGCAAAACATTCATTAACGCCTTTAATCAGCGCAAATAAGAATATCGTTAGAATAACATTCAAAATAAACTGTAGCGTTGTTTAATAGTTGAGAATTTGAAATTTCTAACACATTTTAACTAAAATTTTCCTAACATTCAAAAAATTCACTTTGTTCTATCAATTCCTCTTTAAATCTATAATGAAAACTTTTCCCTGAACCATAGATCGATAGTTTGTAGAATAGAAGAAGGTTCCCGACTTTCGATTCGATTCCTATTTCTTTAATGTTTAGAAATTTTGATCTCTTGATGTTTTAGATACTTGTTGCAGAAAACTGAATGAATCACTTGGCGTTATTGAATGCATTCATGCAGGAGTCGAATACATAGCGAATATATGCTGAAAAACATGAAGGAGTTTTGTAAATAAATCTCTTAAAATATAGAATCAGGAATCAAAAATAGAATTTGGCACTTGTTAACTTTGGTGACAGAGCGTTAAAAAAAAATAAATAATAATAATAATAATTGTTGCATTGCATAATGAATAAGATAAAATTTCAGCAAAGTCATAAAATCATTTTTTTTTTTGTTTTAGTTAGTTTAGTTGTTTTTTTTTTTTTTTGTTGTAATTTTGTATACATTTCAAATGTATTCAAATTAAAGTTATTAAGGGCTTGTTAAAAAAAAAGAAAACTAAAACCAAAAATGGGAGGCAAAAGCGTCCAAGGTATAGTAATAAATACTTATATAAATATAGAGTATATAAATAAAGATAAAAAACAAAATGGCAAATGGTAAAATTAGTTAAAAAACAAATACATACATCTAAAAAAAAAAAAAAAATAATAACTAAACAGACAAAACCAAAAATTGAGCATTTAAAGAAATTATAAATTTGAAGCGACTTTTTGATTGCGTTTGATCAAAGAGTAAATAAATGTGAAAAATCTCCTCCCCCTCCCCATTAGCCCAGAGACAAGATGAAATGGAAAATATATACATTACCGATATATAACAACTATACCTATATTATATATACATATATAAAATATATACACCATATATATATACATATATGGAAGTGAATGCATGTAATTGACAAATGTATCAGCATTACAATAAACAAAAAAAAATTAAACCAAAGCATACTAAATTAGTTGCTGCTCATTGCAAAGGATGAAATAAATGAATGAAGACAAAGCAAAACAAAAAAAAAAGTAAACATTTTGAAAGTGTGATAGTGTTCATAATATTCGTTCATTGTAATTAAAAGAAAAAAATCAATCAAAAAAAAAAAAAAAAACGTAATAAAAGTAAAAACTAAACCAATCAAACCAAAAGCAGTTTTAATATACAAAATATTTCTTCACAGAATGTAATCTCCGAACACCTGAATGATGTTTCAAGTCCTTTTAAGTATTATCTGTTCTTAGTTTATTTAGGAAACAAAGACAAATCTCCAAATAGTTACATATTCAGGACTGTAAAGACATTTGTTTGTTGGTTCCTAAACTCTTCAAGTGCATCATCAGCTTGGAACTTCTAACAAAAGTTTTGTGGCATCTAATCAAGGTGTTGAATATCATATAGAACTCCTAGCTGGTGGATATCTCGTGTCTTAAGGAAAGAAACTAACTTCTTCAATGAGTGCCTGGACCAGCAGACAGATCCTTATCCTTATACCTTATATACAAAGTCTGTTGTCTGAGGTTTTTCCATTTTATAATCTTTCTACATTGGTTTGGACTTTATTTGTATATATAGTATATACCTATATATATTTTTATAATTGAAATATTGCTCGAATATTAACTAAATTTGTCGTTTAGATTGCAAGTAATCATATACATACATATCTCAAACACGCACACACATACAAGTAATCATTAATTAATTTCACTTTTAATTACATTTGTTTAATTTCTAATTACTCACTTTTTTCACTTGTCTGTTTCGTTACAATTATGAGCTAGTAGTTAGTTAATTGCTATTTTCTCTTTTCTTTTCTTTTCTCATTTGTTTAGTACGTTTCGTATTTCAACATGATTAGTTTCGTATTTTTTTTGTCATTTCAAAATGTTTTTGCTGGCTTTTAATTAATATTATACTTGTTTTTCTTCAGATTTTGTCGTTTAGCTTATTATTAAATGTTGGTTGCGGTTAGATAAGCAAAATTGTTGTTGTTTCTCATATTTTGATCGTCTCAACTTGGTTTGATTAAAACTTATACAAAAGACAATAATAGAAAAAAATAACGTAAAAAGAAGTTACAATAATTAGTACTTAGAATTTATTTTGGTTTTTTACATGCGCTGCGCATTTTTTTACTCTTGTTGTTTTTATTTCTTTCGTTTGTCTGTTTGTTGCTGTGCTATGTGCCATTTGTTTAAATTTTTCTTTAATTGTTTAAAAGGTAGACAATTGGTTTTTGAGTGTATTATGCATTTAATATTAGATACATACATATAAGTATAATATTTTTATATGTATATATATATATATATAACACTATTTCATTTACTTTTCGATTTTTCATTTTTTTTTATGATAGAAATTTACATTGGTTTTGGTTTTGCTACAGTTTTTTTTTTTTTGTTAATAGTTCATTTAAAATTGCCTTTCTTTTTTCTCATTCGGTAGTAAAAGTTATGGTATATTACAAAAACAATTATAAGCTTGTAACTAGAGTTCATTATCAAAATTAATGTTATGCATCAAGTATGTATAAATGTATATATATATATCTGTTTATACATACATATATATATATATTCATATTTATCGTTTTGTTTTTTAAACTAGTTTGGCGCATAAAGCTGTGTGGCATTTTGCAAAATAAATTTTTTCGATTATCAATTTCTCAAAATTTGCTCTTAAATACTTTTGTCTTGCTTTAAATTAAATAATAAAATGCAACAAATTGTTTAAATGAAATCTTTTGTTTTGCAATCTCACTGATTCAGTTTAAAACAAACAAAAGCACTAGGCCTAAAATATAATTTACAAAAAAAAAAAGAAAATAAACACAAAAAAACTAAAAAAAAAGTACTAGTTAACATTTTTAATGTAAAAATTGTTAAGCAAAAGGTTTGTTACATTGAACAAAAACAAAATTAAAGTAATAGAAAATATCGAGCGAACAAACGAGCTAATTAAGATATTAAAAAACAATTTAAAATTTATCATACTTATTTAAAGCCAAACAACCGAGATCCTGCTCGTATGCAAATAAAGTGAAAGAATGAATATACCTCATTCGAGGGCGAAGGGTATATTCACAGAAAGAAATTATAGTCGAAATAAAATTTAGAAAAACAGAATAAATACATAATGTGATTTTGTGTTAGATGTATGTAGAGTTAAAATTAAGAGGGGAATTTCAATAATTTAAGTTTTTCGCGTAAATTTTTTTTTTTTTTTTACCTTTTGGACAAAAACATTTGACTTTGCTTTTGGTTTTGTTAAGAAATCATTTTGCCGACGTGTGAATTAGAAAAAAAGGTATCTTCTCTTTATAAGGTATAAATAAAATATAGTAAATTATAGCATATGTATAGTATAGATATAGACGTTGTTGTGTGTGTGAGTGTGCGCTTTATAGAGACGCCAATATATAAAAAATCTCATAGAATAACAAATAAAATATGATATGGACATAGAAAAATAATATAGCAAACATCTACATAACCAAAAATTATTTGATAAATCAAAATTGAAAAACTTAAACAATAAAACTCATTCTTAGCTAGATTTTCTTGGTTTCTTCCATCTTTTTTTTTTTTTTAGTACAACTTTCATTGTTTCATATTTTTTTGTGTTTTTTGAGTTTTTTCTTTCGTTACAATCTTTGTTTGAAAAAAATCATCTAATTTAGAATCTACCAGCACATTGAAGATTCGCCAGTCGTTGATTGGGTTGATTCTTCTTCTCTATTTCATCCTTCGATTCGTCTTTGAAAAGGTCTTTCATTTTTTATGCTTTTTAGGTTTCACTTTGTTGCTATTGGTTTCTCTCTCCTTGATCTCTCTCGTCTTCTTCGATCAGTGTATCTGGGTGTGTGTCTGTGTGTGTTGTCTAAGCCGCTGAGCTTGAGTGTTTCTTTGGGTCAACAGTGAGTAGGCGTCCCCCGCTGGGTCTTCCCTAGAGCGGATGCAGTTTTGTCGTATGCACGGTGAGTGCACTGCGTTGCGTAAAACGCTTGTCACAATACGGACATGTATACGGCTTTTCGCCCGTATGTGTCCGTATATGCTTGGTGAGATAGTCCTTAACGCTAAAGGACTTCTCACAGTATCCACAGTGAAACGGCTTTTCACCTGCAATTACGAGAAATGGAAGAGAAGCACATTTTTTTGCGATATTAGCAATTTCATTTGCACCACCCACCGCCATTAAAATTTGTTGCATGGTGCGTGCATGTACCAAAAAGGAACGTTGGTTGATTGATTTGATTTGATTGATTGATTGGTTGAATTGATGTAAATAGGTACAGTTTTATGCATTATATAGTAAAAGTTTGCACGTAATATAATCAAACTATATATATGTGTATATATTTTGTTGTTTGGTTTTGAAGTGTTAAAATGCATACTGAGCGACATATTATTACTTAATGAGATGAGGCGGGCGATACGTTTATTCGATTTTTATTATCATCATCTTTTAATCTAGTCATAGAATCAACGTATACCCTTCATGAATGTGCGAGGCAAAACTATAGATCTTACTTTGTCAGTTAACTCTACAGAATCTTTCTGAAGAACTATCCTAATTCTGGACAATAATGTGTCTTATTCAGCTATAGCAAGGCTCAATGACAGCTAAGCACTTTAATAAAAAGTTTTATTAATATTTAGGTATATAAACTTAAGTTAATTTACCCCCAAGAAAGCAAGTAAATATCTCAAATGACCTCAATCAGTTGGATCAAACTCCTGTATCACAATATCCTCAAATAAAATTAAAGGACACTTTAACGATTGATCTTCAAATTTAGAATTTTTGGCAACTTAAGATTCAGACAAATAACAAAAATTGGGCTATGATTTAAATTAAACAAAGGTATACGTAGTTTCGGCAGGCCGAAAAGGAGATCATTGGACAGTTTTTTTTAGATCATGGCAAAAATTTGTGATAATTTTGAAAATATTGAAAACATTTTGGATTACCGATCGAATTAAATGGAGTTCATCAACAAACACAACTGTACTTTTGCCATATTCTTGAGCGTTTTTTCTGTAGTTTTGCTTTGCGCATGTGCTGCAGCAGCTCGTGTCAGTGGAGCGAGCGTGGCCAGCCTAGGCGCGATGTGAGAGCGAGTTTTGGTTGCGGTTATGACAAATGAGAGAAATGGATTGGCATAGAAAGTTTCTTTTTTTTTTTTTGAGATAGTACTGACGTTTTTATTTTTTTTTTTTTTTTTTGACATTTTGAAATTGAACTGAACGATTGATTGGTTGATTGATTGACGAGTCGATTGATTGAGTTGAGATTGAGTTGATTGACTGACTGATTTGATTTGAAAAATATTGCTTCTCACCCGTGTGAGTCGTTAAATGTTTGTTCAGGTAATCCTTAACAGTGAACGCCCTGCCACAATATCCACATCTAAATGGTTTCTCACCTGTATGTATGCGAGTGTGCTGTTTTAGTGTATTCGATTGAGTGAAGGACTTGCCGCAGTAGGAGCACGTGTAGGGGCGTTCTTTAGGCGTGGCGCTGTTTTGGTTTTTTTTTTTTTTTGTTTTAGAATTTTGTTTTGGAGAGAGATTTTGTTCAAGTTGCATGGCGTAAAAGAATGGAGTGGAAAGAATGTTATAGTTTATATATATATATATAAATATATGAAGAGAGAAAGAAAGAGAAAGAAGAGAAAGAGAAAAAGCGCGCGGGAGAAAAGAAAGAAATTGGAATTATATTATTAGTAACATTCGTCTATATATATCTTATGTATATATGTATGAACAACAAACAATCAAACGAACGCATGGGCCACGTCCAAGGCACATTAAGGGCGCACCCATGCGCTCAGCTGGGCGATCTTAAGAAAAAAAAAAAATAAACAAAAATATATAATATACATTTAAATATATATCTAATAAGGTTAAGGTTAACTGGCACAGTACTCAACACAACAAGAACCCAAACTAGTTGGATTTGTAATGAGTGAAACTGCTCCATACGAATATTAAATAAAAAACAAATTATTTATAAATCAAACATGTGACAAGATCAGAAAACAAGAGCCAACGCATTTCACGGACTTGTTACAGATCGCTGGGAATTTTTGGCTGCTGGGCCAAACATCATCGAAATCAGACAACTCATTTCATAAAAGTCCCATTCAAACAATAGGAATACAATTTTAAGTCTTTTGTTTTCCTGCTGGTATTTATAAGTTCTTTACAGTTTCGAATGATATTTATAGATTCTGTCTTGATTTGAATGCTACAGCTTGCATCTTCCACACGAAATATGATAACAACTTGTTTGTTTCTCAATTGGATATAACTGAACTGATTATTTTCGTGCTTACAGGTTTATAATCGATTTATACCGATCAGCTTTTACCTTAATTTGTTTAAGGACTGGCTTGGGTTCTATGTCTGCTCTAGTCACATGTTGATTTAACCAAATTGGGATCAAAACTAAATGTACGCTATATAGGGGGAATACAAAAAAATTGAATTTACTCTGCTTCGCCTGTGTGGATTTTACGGTGCATGGCCAGCGTGCCGGGTGTCTTGAAAGTTTTTGGGCAATCCGGACATTTGTGTCGTATTTTATGCGCAAGATCAGCGGCCACTGTTTGCGTGCTGACCAGGACACTTGTTGTGGCTCCGGGTCCTCCAGGCGCAGCTGTTGCTGGTTGTCCGCCGGGCTGGCCGCTTGCTCCGGGATTCGCTTGTATGGCATAGACGGGAACAGAGCTAACCACATCGCCGCTATCACTGAGACTGAGTGGTTCTTCTTTGATGATGACCTGCGGATGTGAAGCGCCGCCATTGTTGCTATTTTTGTTCAGTTTGACTGTAAGCGGAGGAACCTTAAGCGCCACCTGGGCATCAGTGAGGTCGTCCTGTTGGTGCTGTTGCTGCTGGTGTTGCTGATGCGCTTGATGATGTTGCTCCTGCTGCTGTTGCTGCAATTGTTGCTGTTGGTGATGCTGCTCTTCGGGGGTCAGTCTCATATCACGCGGTGCTATGGCCGGCATATCATCTGGCGTCACCGGCGCCTCTTGCTGCTCCATGAACGATTGCTGTCCCGCTGCCAACATGGCTGCGGTGCAAACGGAACCACAGTGCGAGCACTTGTATTCGTTGGGATTCTGTGTGGCCGAATTGACACCATAAATGGTGCACACAATGCAGCGGGCCAGAAAGGCAGTCGCCTGATGCGACATCCGATGATGCTCGTCCAGTTCCACGGCGCTGCCATATTTTTCATCACAATTGCTACAAGGATAACTGGGTTTTAGTTGCTGCTGCTGTTGTTGCTGCTGCTGTTGCTGGTGCTGCGCAGCTTCCAGCGTTGTAATGGCTCCTTGGGGATTTAAATTGAGGCCATGGCAGAGCTGCATATGCTCTGTCGCATGTTGCGCACGATCAAACTGCTGATGACACATGGGACAATAATGTGGAGCAAGCACATTCGGATCCATGCTGAGATTGGGCAGAAAGGCGGTTTTCAAAGAGTCCATATTAGCTATTACGGCAGCAACTTGATGCGTGGGCACTGGATGCGGAGGTGGAGGATGAGGAGGCGGATGTGTTGGCGTCTGCGACGTTTGTTGTTGATCCTCGGGGCGTGGCAGACGCTGTTCCTGTATGTTGGTAGTAGATTTTATCATTTCACTCTCAGGATTTTAACAACCAGTAGAAGCAGCGTCACGATTGTGGTTTTAGTAGCAATTCAGCTGATGCGGATGCAGATGCAGAGGCGGTGGCGGAGGAGCAGTAGCAAATAAAATGCAGGAGGAGGCTTGGTTAGTGTGTGACATGAACGCAAAGCGCTTTTTCTATCCTTTTCGTTCGGAGAGAGAGAGAGCAAATGGAAATAAAATTAAAAATTAATGTATGAAGCTGGGATGAGAACTGCTTATCACGTCGAACGATTGATCTTCTAGATATGTATATCGTTAAGATCAAAATACCAGTAGGAGATTTTTATTGATTAACTAAATATGGTATGGTTGAATTCGGTTAAATTTTTAAGGCACTTGATTTCTAACCCGAATGAAACTCTTTCTAATTGGACGCACGATACATTGGCAGGACACGTTAAATGTGGATGGACAAGGTCATGGGTTAAAGGATTCACTTGGTTTTGTCCATAGTTTTAGTTGTTATTGGTAAACCGTTTCGAAATGCACTCTTATAAAATTCGTTTTGGTTGCACTGGCTAAACAAATTGTTCGTGTTGGCGGGATTTTTGCGCCAAAGCCGAACTGTATATGTATATAATTATCTTTGCCTCATTTGCGGGGTTTTCCCTAACCTTCCGATATGCAATTGGCGAATGGAGCGTAAATTCTTATGGTGGGAGGAGGCGAAGCAAACAAAAAACAAATCTAAATTGATATTGCGCGCAAAAAAGAACTGAAACAAAATCGGAAATCAGTTGATTTTTGCTGTTTTATTTCTTTTTTGCTTTCCTCCGATCTCGATTTCGTTTCATTTATTCCCCCTCAAGTTTGACCCCCAAGTCTCCCCTCCCCACACCCTACACAACAACACGACGACACACGGACAGCTACAACGACGGCGGCAGAAGCGGCGCGACATCGGCGACGGGCAGCAGCAATGCGTTCGAATTGAATTTTTTTTTTTTTTTTTGGTCTGTCATATTCTAAATTCGGAATTCTATTTTGATTTTTTTTTCTTCTTCGGTTGTCGCAGTTTGTGTTGAATTTGCCGTTGTCTTTGGGGGCTTACCGAGCGAGGCGATTTCACGTACTTTATTGCACTTTGGTATATCTCGAAACGGCCGTTGCGAGAGGCGTGAAATGATGGTCAATTTAATTTTAATAACATTTTCTTTTCTTCTTTGTGGTGTAGTTATATTTATTATATTTGTCAGAAGATGAACGAGTTGCCAGATTGATGCTGATGCTACGTTGCCAGAAGGCGTGGTGCTATCGGGCTGCCAGACTGTTGCAGTACCAATTGATACCAGTTGGCATCACTATTTCTTCGATTTCTCTCTTGCATATTCGTACACTATACATCTGCATCAATGTATTCAAAAAGGCAAAGGAGTCATTCAAAAACTTTAAAAGTGAGTTATGTATTTTTGGCTTAGTATCTGCTCCAACATTTATATAAATGAAGTACACCAAATTAGGGAACACTAAAAAAATGGGCATAGTGATTGTATAAAAGGAGTGATAAATATTAATAAAAAATAAATATTCGCAAATATATTAAATATAAATAATTATTTCATATTTTTTATACATTTGTTTCAGTTAAAAACTTATTGTTTTGTATTCCTTAATATTTGTAAGAATTTCAATCAAAAGATCACTAATATACTGGGTGTGAGTACATTAACAAGCGACTTAGCTTTATTTTTTTTTTTTTTAGCCATTTTAAATATTTGGCATCACTAATTCATCAGAGTTAGGGTCTTTGGTTACCCTAACTGATAATTTCGCAAGTTTGGTTAAAAACAAATTGAAATAACAATTGAAATACAAAGGGAATAAGAATTGCAAAACGGTTGCAATCTTAGCTCGTGGTATAGTGTTTAACCAACAATCAGTGGCTGGTATCCAGGAGGAGCAGGGTTCGTGACTGGTGTGAGTGGCACAGACAATAAAAGAAACCAAAAGAAGGAAGGAGCAAACGGCTAAAGAAAAATAAAAACAAAACACCATTCCGCTTACTCAGGAATTAGTTCTCCAACAGCCAAGTGCCAACAGGTTTGAATTTGCGTTTTTAAATCTAGTGTTTCGAGACATTAATTTTCTTTTTCCTATCCAGAATGTCATCGCCATGGAGCAAACCAAACGAGCCAACTCAGACAGCAAATTTAGCTGACATTATGTCCGAGCAATATGCACATAAACTTCATGACAAGGAGCTCAAACGTCACCAAGATAAGACTAAAAAACTTAATCAGGAAGCATCAACTTCTAAATCCGACGAAGCGTCATACTCAGATGTCGCGAAAGTATCAAACCGGAGCCAAGATGAGGGATGGGAGGATTATTCCTCTCTACTGACTGATTGCGAATTGCCTGCCGAAGTATTGGCCTTGATCAAAAATGAGGTCTCGGCTAAAGGTGTCGAAGATTCGGATGCTGTTATAGCACAAATGTTGCAATCCGAATTCGATCACGAATACAACGAGGAATTGCGGCGCATTGAGCGACAGCAAAACAAACAGTCAAAGGTCACTGTCACCCTAAATAAATTTCTGCGCGATGGCGATGCTGAATTTCTGCACGATACGGAAACGGATGATTACGAAGAGGATGAACTAGAACAGTTGAAACACGACTGGGACCGCTTCGAGACGAATGAGAAAATGCTAGATGGTATACCAAAATGTGGATTTAAAATTGATAAAGAGGGTGAAATGATAACCAAACATGATCCCCAATTGTGTGGCGTTCGAAATGCCCAGCGTGTGATGTCTTTCCCGCCAGAGTTTCCCACTGGAGATGGTGCCAGCTTTGATATGAAATTGTCGAATAAGGTGAGGCAGAGTCATTTGGAGTATTTCAATTGTTGAAATTATTATTATAAGATTAAGTAATCACTTTTATCTGAAAGCAGTGGCTGATCTTTATATTTAAGACCATTTCAACTCCCAAAGTTTATATTTAGATTTGCCACTGTGCCAAATTAAACATGTTTAACTTGTGGCTTTCAACGCAAGCGTGTTCGAAAAGTAAATTATAACAACTAATACATTTTGTTGTTTATTTGTTTTAGGTGTTCAACCAACTAAAAGCTTACTCGCG